>NC_091826.1:10880000-11507500 GCF_038994185.2 Dermacentor albipictus
GGCAACAAAATAAAAATGCGGAGAAAGAAAATACAAAAATAATGTCGCAGTTTCTCATTGGCTCCATAAAGCCACGTGCGGTCGGTATAAAGAACGGCTGTCATCTTATACGAGAGAGCAAACAAGAATTAAAAGAGTATAAAGAATGTTTTCCCAGTTAACGACTGAAACGATTTTTTTTATTTGAGAACATTGTGATCTTTCTCTCAACATGCGTCATTTGCTTGAATGACATAGCACTTTCTTTTTTTCCGATACAGCATCTTGTCGTCGCGGAATGAATCGCTATGAAGTAAATTTCTCTCGTTGATTGCACTGGTCATATTGGTATCCTTTATTCAAGTCGACCGCTTTATAGTGAACCACTTGCGGCTCAAAACGAAACCGGAGGAAATTGTAAAGCTTCTTGTCACGAAGTTATGAGATGAACCAATGTGCAGTTCTGAAAGGGGCTTCATTTCGAGAAAGACGGCCTTTCAGATCTACGGTACGCAGCCCAAGTACTGCAACCGTTATTATACCCCAAACTAGCCTCCAAGGCTATGGGTCCGAGCAGTATTGTGTATTGTGTGCATGCAATTAATTAAATAATTTTTTAAAAAATATTTTCTTTCTTTTCTTCATTTGTACTTTCTGACAGTAACACATAGCAAGATATTTGGCATGCGTAAAATTATTTTCATATTTAAAAGCAGTTTTATAAAGCTTGCCTAAGCCACCCGTTGAGAAAACTCCATTTCGTAAACTAGCACTTTGCAATCACTCTGGCTTAATAACCATGGTTAGGCTTAAAATATGTCCTACCACTATTAGCGCTTATTTACACGGAATACCTTATTTTGTTTACCACGATAACTGCCTGTATAAATGTGCCTGGCTGCCTACGCTCCCCATCTCTTCATGTTCATTTTCTTTTCGATGTAATACGTCGCAAGTTAGGTTATCATTATACACTGTTTTCTTGTCCTTTGTAATAGATTGCCTCAAGACAAACAGAAAAGAGCCTTCACCAGGTTTACACTTTCTTGAGAGCACTTCCAATCATGCAAGGAAAAGCAAGGCATCCCGCAGCTCGCACGTGCGCAACGCATGATCAGAAGAGCGCGCATCTTGTGTTTAAAAAAGAAATCAGTCTGGCCCAAGAAGCATGTGATCAGGCAAGCGGCTCAAATAGTTGTTTTGAAGCCATAATTTTCCATAGCCTAGCAAAAAGCAAGAATTCAGGGTAGGCAGTAAGCCTCTATTGTCTGTACAGGAGTATGTTTATCTATAGGTCGATTACTCACAGGTACCCTGTTCATGAGAAGGAAATTAATAGAAGAATAAAAATGGGTAGGAGTGCATACGGCAGTCGTTACCAAATCCTGACTGGGAATTTGCCACTGTCGTTGAAAAGAAAATTGCACAATGATTGCATTCAACCGGTGCTAACGTATGAGGCAGAAACTTGGAGGTTACCAAAGAAGCTCGGGAACAGGTTAAGGGCTACGCAAAGAGTGATGGAGCGAAAGACGTTAGGCGTAACATTAAGAGACAGGAAGAGAGCGGTGTGGATCAGAGAGAAAACCGGTATAGCCGCTATTCTAGTTGACAGCAAGAGAAAGAATGGAGCTGGACAGGCCATCTAATGCGTAGGGTAGATAACCGGTAGACCATTAGTGTTGCAGAATGGGTACCAAGGGAAGGGAAGTGCAGTCGAAGACGGCCGAAAACTAGGTGGGTTGATGAAATTATTAAACCTGCAGGCGCAAGTTGGAATCAGCTAGCGCAAGACAGGGGTAATTGTAGATCGCTGGGAAAAGCCTTCGTCCTGCAGTGGGCATAAAAATAGGCTGATGATGATTATTATTACCCTTTATCAAAATGAGTTTCGCCACTGACACATGGTACAACGAGGTCTCCTTTACTTATTTTCAATAAGCGACGCAGCAAAGCACGTGTTACTGCCCCTTTAAGCTGAAGCGACCAAGCGCAAAAATATAGTGCATCTGGTAAAATTGCGTCATTGCTTAATGTTAAGTTGTTTATTCATGTACTAAAATTACTAATAAAGCACCATTTCTGTCTCACCAAGTTTTTCGTTGTTGAAGAGCTGTGCACGAAGTTGCCCCTTTAGATCCACGAAGGAGTTCGGATGTGTCTCTCCATCCACAAGGGACATTTCCCGAAAATCAGATACACCTTTGTTCTGGGTCATCCCGCGTGAACGCATTTCCGGTAGATGTCCCCTAAGCCAAAGGCCTTTGAGTGCCCGTGTGTCAGGGGCATTAGCATCGATAATATGCCATTTGGCGTCAAACACGCTTTCTGGAACGATCCTGCGACAAAGTGTCTTAAGGACCCGTCCCGGACCAATTCGGCCGGATATAAATTGTTCTCTAAACGCTGTACCGGCGACGCTAATTGCAACGCTCGTCGCTCCTTAAGTTTTCAAGAATACGAGTTCTGGAGACATTGACGACCTCTTGTGAGTTAACGAGCCTCTCCGTAGCAGCGTCATAGTGTCGCGGAGGCGTCGCCATTTCGCCGAGCCGCTAACGACAACGACGCTCAAGCTGAGCGGTCTTCCGTGCTCGGTGGGGAAGAAATACGACAGCGGAGAACGGAAGTGGTAGGGAAGGTTTGCAATTAGAAAGAGCCCTAAAATACGACACGTGCCTCGGGATTTTAGAAAACAATGTAAGCCTTCAAGGCATAGAATGAGGGGTGCAAATCGAAGGGCATCTTGCTAGATGCTATGTTAGCTTGTACGAGAAGCGCTTGAGAGCACCGCAATCAGGACGCGCAAGCAGGCATGTCCCATGGTATTTCTTTTTTATTTCGCGGACATTTGCAGTAAGCGGAAGAACACTAATGCCTAATAGATAGTAACTTAGAAACTGTTTAATCGGACGTTTTGCAAAGCGCTCTACAACTTTCTAATTGGAGATATTTGGCCTAACTTCTTTGCTTCAGAAATTGGTTAATTAATATTGACTAATTATGCATTTAAGTAGAATACAACTAATGTGTGTCCCTTACTACATACAATAGTCAGCAACATTGATTTAGCCACGTCATCTCACAGTGCATCGGCATATTTTTAAACTCTTGCTAAAGTTAGCTGAGACACCCCGTATAATATGCAGCACACATCTCTCTCTCTCTCTTACTCTTTCTCTGCTTGCTTTAATATTAAATTCGTAAAAACGCTTGGAAACTCGAGCAACCAGCAGCCATGGAGAGCACTCAGAATGTTTTGCTAGATAATACAGATAAAGGTGAGAGTGGCAGTGAAGTTGCTTGATGGCATATAAATACGCTCGATAAGCACTTAACACGTATTGCTGCAACACCGGGTTTACAGAAAAAACTCTCTCAAATGATTTTTTTTAAATTCCAGGTGGGCTGGTTCTCAACCAAAACTGGAATTGGTATGAGATGGACACATAGCATTAGGATGTGTAAGGCGGGAGGAACGATGTGCTGGAATGATGATTAATCTGGATCTCTGCACCGCCACGTCTCTCGTAGATAGGCTGTAAAGTTGGGTCGAACATAGCACGGTCAATTTGTTGTTGTTGTTGTCGATTATTATTATTATTATTATTATTATTATTATTATTATTATTATTATTATTATTATTATTATTATTATTATTATTATTATTATTATTATTATTATTATTATTATTATTATTATTATTATTAATTATAATTATTATTATTATTGGCACCCATTTGAAACGGTGTGGTGACAAATAGTCGCCTAGCATACTTGGGTTAATCGGGTATGCTGTACATGCATTTCATTCTAGAATTTTTCTATGCATCTCCTTAATATTTTTTCGCTTCCTCAAAACTTCTTTATGTAACTTCCACTGCAACTTATGCCTGTAACGCATCCGGTCGTATAAATCTCTTGCCTGCTTTTTTCCCACCAATATACTACTCTAAACGCATCTTGCTTATCTTGACTGCTGACCGATTGGTGCTTCCACAAACTTTAAATCCAAGCGCTTCTCGAAGGTGTACGGTACCCACGGATCTCACGTTAGCATTCCATTAGGATGTCCTGAATGGTCTCCAGATTTTTACTGCAGCAAATACACGCCTCACTTCTTTCCTTTTAGCGCTGAGTGGCGGTCAGAGTAAATAAATAAAATGAAGTAACTATGTCGCTTACCAAAAGTTACCAAACAATTTTCCAGCAAGTTACAACATAAATGATTCATACAGCGTTGGAGCCGTAGTGACTTTCCCGTATCTGTGCATGCAAGAGAGAGAGAGAAAGAAATCAAAAGGGAAAGGTAAGGCTTTTAAGCAAGGGCTTGTTCGGTAGGCCACTCTTGGGGAAGCGGGTAAGAAAAGTATAGATAAAAAGGAGAGAGAAATAAAGGGTCAGTCATGCACAGAGTCAGTTGCAGAGAAATGTCCACTGTCACAGGCGCTCGTACAGTCCAGTAGCCCCCAAGAAGTGCAGAAGTAAAACCCTTTTCGCTCACGAGCTCGACGAATCCTAAGAGTCTTGAGATGTAGCATTTCTGTTCGTCTTATTCAACCACTCTCATTTCGTACTAAATTAAATTAAACTCATTCCCTCGATACACCCACCACACCGCCAGGTATAATACCAACACTAATCATACAGACTAAATGAGCGCATATAGTCTGAGTGGTAAAGGAGAAAGGCTATCAAAATGGGCTGGCCAGGCTAATGCATCCAACACGTCTATAAAACGATAGTCTCCTCTTTCTTATGATTAATGACACAAGTCGCCCGAAGTGTCATCACGAGCTGTAGTGAAGAAGCATAAGCTTCGAGTTATGCATTTTTGACCATGGAGGCACGTACATTTTCAGTGAGAATAGGAAGTGGACTCGTGTTATAAACGACAGGTGGGAGAGCGGACAGATCGGAGCTATCAGGGGGCCATAGATACGTTGCCATGGTAACTGCCCGGAGACAAGCCCAAACGGAAGCCACCGTTAGTGTGTATTTCGAACCAAAAAGAACAGAACATTAAAAGGAAAGACGTAAAAAAGACACTCTCGTAACGGAAACGCGGCAGCGGCTGTCAAGATAGGGGATTCTCAAATATATTGCTTCCGGTTGCCATCATCAGTTCAACCGAAAGCGTCTTCTCGGATGCTCCAAGCTCTTCGTTTCTTTTAAGTTCATATAAATCTCTCTTTCTCGGAACCGTATGTGGGTACGTCTAAAGCACCCCCACCCCACCCCCAGCCCACACACATGCGCGCGCTATATACGGCCTCCTTACGTTCGCTGGAAACCACGCACGTGACCACTCTCATCCACGAGGCCCACAACCCGAACGAAAACGTCCCTTCTGATAGAATTTTATTCGTTCATTTATACGGCGGGCCGATCTCCGCCAACTAGGACGGTAGTATACCGCTCGGCATCGTGCGTCAAATGTCCCTGGTGTGACCAGCCCCCGCCTATAGGCCATTTGTCCGTATAAATTTACATTAATATTGGTGCTTTATATACGTAATGTAAACTTCTCCACTCTCTCCGTTCACCTTCTCTCCCCACTATTCTGTTTCCTTGTTTGTCTGAAAGAAATGCGGCCGCCGTAGCCAAGAAATGGAGTCTGCCGCTCCTCGGCGAACGCATGAGAGCGGTAAAGCAGCCCGCCCACTGCAAATGGCTTTGCTAGGTCACTGAAACATTTTTCGGCACCCAATATAGTGAACGGCCTGCACTGCGAATATTTTCTCGGCGTATCTTCCATCAAGCATAGAGCTCATTATTGCGCCCTTGTATTTCGCACTGCTGACACTATTCTTGAAACAACAAGCAGGGAGCCACTTATTTCGCGCTTGCAACGAATCTTACGGCAACCAAATCAAATGGGCTTTATGTTTTGTATCTCCTCGTCCTTGGCATTCTTGTCGGCTTGGAATTTTACGTCAGTAGGGCAGAGAACACACGGTAACAAGATGCAAAATGAAGCAAAATACAAAAAAGTACCGGCCAATTGTTTAGCGACAGTATTTAAACATTCACAACGATTCCACCACCACCACAACTATTCTTATTCCTAGTTAAGAATAACGCAATAAAATACATGGACGAGAAGGACAAAACAGGCGCCTTTTCTCTTTTTTCGCTATTCTTAACTTTTAACCAAGAAGCAGCTTGGCTGCGCAGCCCGTATTATTCCGCTTTAAGAGGAAGCTTTAGCTGGGGTGCTCCTATCTAAATACATGTAAAAGGAGAATTCGTTTCTCTCGGCAACCACTGCACCAAATTTGACTGGGTTTGCTGCATTTCAAATAAAAACGTAAAATCTAGTGACTGTTGGTTTCGAATTTTTGAATTAGGTCGTCAATTTTTTATAAAAAATTACACAAAAAATGTAAATTTTCAGAAAACGAAACTATCAAGTTTACAGCTCTGTAACTCAACAAGAAAAAATGATATCGCAATTCTGCGAATTGTATCTGATAGCACATCTAAAGCGGACAAAATTGATATGTTACAGATGAACCTCAAAAAATTTATTAATATGTAATTACAACTTTTGCAGAACCCTTGTAAACAATGTAACAAATCCACGTAAGATGTAAAATGACATATAATATTTGTCCGCTTTGAATGATCTAATGGATGCCGTTTACAGAACCGCGATATCTGTTCTTGATGCAGAGCTATTAGTTTGTAAACTTCATGCTTCTATTTTTTTCAAACTTCTGAATTTTTGAAAATCTTTCTAACAAAATTCATGCCCTAAATCAAAATTCTGCTTCCAACAGTCACTAGAATTTATCTTACTCTCTCAAATGCAACAAATTTCATCAAAATCGGTCCAGGGGTTATCTCAGAAAAACGTTTTTGCGTTTTTACATGTATTTGAATAGGCCGCGTCGGAGTTGGGCCCGAGCTAAAGCTTCCTCTTAACATCACCGTATGCGATTCATAAAAAGCTAAGGCGACCTATCGTTCGCACCAGTGCACGTGGCAAATTATGCATAATAGCTTATTTGTTATTTACGCAACTAAGCTTAAGCAATTAACTCTCCTTTTCTAAACTGTGTAAAGGCGCAGCTTACTATTGACTAATAGAAGCTATTGAATGCTCAAACCTAGTCTGATCGCTTAAGTAGGAATTCTAGGGACCACTATTTCCCAGACATTTGTTCCGAAAGCCTGCCACGGAACATTTGATTAATGGCCGTAAAGTTTCAGCTGTTAGCTGAACGATTAGTTAAATTCTGTTAGCGCCTAACGGGCAACATTATAGCCCAGTACTAGTTTCCTCGGCGCACCTGTGAATGAACCGAGGTGTTTTACTCGTCGTATAATCAATCCTGCGCAGTATACTAGCGAAACAGGCTGTAGCAATAACCGCTCCGCGTCAGTTTTCATTTCATCCGAAGCCGAGACATCCCGGTACAAACAAGGTTACGCATAGAGAAGCGATCGAAGCGAGAAAGTGAATGATACGAGCAAGGCGAATAACCTGAACAGAACAAACTAGAACCATAAGCGGGATCTTCTGTGTCTGCGACACCGAGATCTAATAAAAATGGCAGAGTGATGTCGCTACTTCCGATAACAACTCGGTGGCCTATTTCCTTCCGGTTCACAGCATGGTAGCTATGGGCGGGCCCGGACGCAAGGAAGTCCCGGGATGGTCGTAAAGAGCGGACTGTCCGGTCACTAACGAGCGTGCCCGGGGAACAAACGATACTGCAGCGCCTATAGCCAGCTACAGTGGCCCCATTCCGAACTAAAGCTGGATACGATAGATATGCATCGCTGGCAGTCCTATTCGTGGTCCTGCTCATACATACGTCAAGACCGGGGTATCATGTGCCGGTCGCCGTTTTATGCCCCCAGGCAGTTAGTTAGTACTTCCATAAGGGCGTCGTATATAGGAATGTCGATCACCCGCGTTGTTGTTATGATTTTAATTAAGTCACAGTATATATAGCAAAGGCATTAGTACCCACCTATATTATGTCGCTGTCTTCAAGAGGCGAAGGAATGATAACACTGTCTATTTTCCAAAAATGCCGACGCAGCTGCTGTAGTTCGTCCCACACTTTGGGAAATAATATCTCAAAATTGGTGTCTTTCTGTAAATTCATTTCAAGTGTGTACGTCTTACGAACTCACCGGCTACAATTCTTAAATTGCAATATGCGCCGTAAAGTAATTGACTAACAGGTTAATTATTGAGTTTCGTTAATTCATTGGATATGTATTTTGATTTCTCGTGTTAGTAATATCCGCCTCTTTGAATAATCCAGCTTAAGGACAAGCATTAAGCCATCTAGCACAGGCGATTTTTCATAATTCCAGTTAACTTAAATGGTATCCCTCCGTATTTTTACAACCTTGTTTTACGCACGGTATAGCATTGCTTTTGTTTTTTGCAAGTTTAATATTAACTATGCCTAATATTTCATTACATTCAATTAGTATCAGCACAAGAAATAATCATGGTGCACTCATCAGCGTGGGTGATATATTTTACTCTGCTATCAATATAAACTATGTTGTTCATGTAAACATTGAACAAGAGAGGTCCAAACACGGTTCCGTGGAGTGCACCTCGAATTACAGGTAATAAAGATTTTGATGTAATAGTTTTGCGGAAACTCGCGAGGTGGAAAGAAATAACTAATTAAAGGAAAATGAGACTTCCGCCCAATCGTAGCACTTGCTACAAAGGAAACCCATACGGGTTCCTCAAAAGAAAAGCCTCGCAGTTGAAGACAAATTCGTCTTGGTCCGGGACTCGAACTTGAGACCACCGGGTTCGAGTCCAACGGGCTGCCCTCAAAATGCTACTACCAATCTACCTCTACTCTACCAATCTCTATTACCTCTACTCTACCAATCTCTATTATAACGTTGTCATTCACTAACTGTCACTACCAATCATTTTTCATTCTTTGATCTGTCTTTAATCTGTCTTCATATGGCGTGATGGCGCCTCGGCGGACACTCCGGCGGTCAGCTCTGCTGATACAAACTTCACCATGAGCCTAGAAGGGCTTTCGCCTTAATAGAACTAACTGTCCCTGACTCGAGCCTGTTTTGCCTTCTTCGGTATTTTGGCGCGCTTATCGCGAGACCTCATCAACAAAACAATATTTTTAGAGATACAAGACGGTATACGATCTATGGCAGCATTCAATGTCATTTTCGTGGATTGATTCACTAATGTCATTTCCAATGTGAGTGAGAATGCTCATAGCATCTTTTCTTTCACAAGACCTCTATTATTCACGACACTCTCCCTTACTTACGGCTGCAAAGTAATCACATTGTGTTTGGTATCTATAATGCATGTAGCAATAGCAAAAAGGAAAAGGCAACCATGCAAACCGTGCGCGCGATTTTGTGAACAGCGGGCGCCTAGTAGCTTTCAATGATAGGCCAGTCGGTTAATTTTCGGTAAGCTTCCATTTCAACGCGATAGTCTCAAAGGTCCCGTGTCGCGGAAAATCTGATGTTCGCGACGGAGTAGTTGTCTGTGAGAGAAAATTGCCTTATATATTTAGGTACATGTATGTACATGACACGCCTTGGTATATGACATGCAGTATATGCGGGTTATATTGCTACACCATTCTATCACTAAAGTTGCTCAGACCTTGCCTTCATTCTTGACAAAGTTATTCCTCGGAATTTTGAGAATGACAACCCACAAACAGATGTCATGAAACAAAACACCAACACCGCATGCCTTTTATGTTAAATCTTCTCAGACTTAAATATTGAAAGTGCGGAACGATAACGTAAACGTGAAAATTATGAATTTTTTTGCGCGGCTGTGCACTGTATCCGGGATCGGTCCACGCAAGAGGCTGCGCTTCTACCAGAAAGTTCGCCTTCGTGCATAGCGCTTGCAGCCAGGGTTTCCCGGTAAACATTACGGTCGCATAAGCTGCAGTTGCCGAAAAGCGTGAGAAGCAGTCAGGTATCTTTTAATGCTACCGCGTTCCACTCTTAAAAGAAAGCTTTAGTTCGGGTGCTCCTATCTAAATACATGTAAAAGGAGATTTAGTTTTCCTCAGTAATCACTATACTAAATTTGACGACGTTTGTTTCATTTAAAAGAGAAACTTAAAATCTACTGACAGTTGGTTTCCAATTTCTGATTTAAATCGTCAATTTATTAAAATATTGGCAAAAAAAACAAATATTTTCAGAAAACGAAACTATCAAGTTTACAACTCTAACTCAGCAATGAAAAGCGATATCACAATTCTGTGAATTGCATCTAATAGTACACGTAAAGCGTACAAAAGTTATATGCTACACATAAATCTCAAAAAATTTAGTAATATAGAAATACAGCTTTTGCGGGGCCCTTCTACACAACGTAGCAAATTCACGTAAGATATAAAATGACATGTCAAATTTGTCCGCTTTCAATGATCTAGTGGATACCATTTACAGAACCGCGATATCTGTTCTTGATGCAGAGCTCTTATTTGTAAACTTCATGCCTCTATTTTTTTCAACCCTTAGAATTTTTGAAAATCTTTTTAACAAAATTCAGGCCCTAAATCAAAACTCCGCTTCCAACAGTCACTAAAATATAACTTTCCCTCTCAAATTCAAGACATTTCATTAAAATTGGTCCAGAGGTTAATAAAAAAAGTGTTTGCGTTCTAGGTGTATTCGAATAGGCCGCGTCGGAGTTGGGCCCGAACTAGCGCTTCCTCTTAAAGGCGAAGTTTAAGCGTCCTCCAAGTTTTTAAATCATTGCTGTCATATCAAGAGCAAATGTTATAAATATGCCGGGCGTTATTTTTGCTTCTTTCTTGGTTTTTATTATACAGAATTTTTATGAACCGTTCATGGCAATGATCACAATTTTAGTCTTTGAGCTGGATTACTCGAAGAGGCGGATATTATTTGCGTAGTAAATCTATATGCATATTGCATTAATTGTCGTACATTTGTAATACATTTTTGAGCTTAAGAACATCAATGCTGTTGATGCCGACGCCATTCAAATCAGACCTATAAAATGTGTAATCGATGTCATCGCAGTCCATCTCCCATTTGTATTTAACCTTGTTATGGAATCTGGCCATTTTCCAACAATTATGAAAAAAGTAAGGGTGTCAGTTATTTTCAAAGGTGGCAACCGAAATGACCTGGAGAAATGTAGGCCTATTTCCATTTTATAAGCATTTTCTAAGTGTTTAAAAAAACTGATTTCTGCTCGCATTAACGATTTCTTTGCGAAGATTGACATTCTTTCTGATTGTCAACATGGATTCCGCCCGGGCAGGTCAACTGAAACAGCTTTGTTACGCCAAAAAGAGCTAATAATTAATAACATTGATGCGGTAAAACTAACGTTGGGTATTTCTATTGATTATAGCAATAGGTATGTCGTCGTTTAAGTCATCAAATTTTAGTAAGTAAACTAGAAGGATATAGTATCCGCGGCTTGGCAAATCAGTTGTTTCATTCTCATCTGTCTGGGCGGACGCAGTACGTTGCTGTCGAAAAATACTGCTCTTTCTATAAGGAAATTAAATCAGGAGTGCCCAGAGTCCGATTTTGTTTAATATCTATCGAAACGATATTGCTGAAATAGTAAGGGACGCATCCATCGTACTAAACGCTGACGATACGAGCATGTTTGTTTCTGGCAATGATCTTGATGATCTGTTACAGAGATCTCGTAGTATCCTTTGCAATTTGTCGATTTGGTCTCGTGATAACGCTGTAACAATTAATAGCTCCAAATCAAATGACATATTATTCAAGGCAAGAGGCAGGCAGTCTTATCTAAATCAAGAATTATTGTTGGATGGCGCGCCCATAGAGACTCTGACCGAATACAATGTATTGGGCGTTACGCTTACAAAAGATATGAACTAGACATATCACGTTGAATTAGTTATGAAATCAATGTCATCTGCTGCAGCTGTATTGTCCCGTTGCCATCATTTTTTTCCAGAGAAAGTAAAGTTGCAAATATGTTATGCCTTGTTTGAATCAAAGATGAAATATTGTGCGCTTGTATGGGCTACCACCACGAAACGTAATCTTCATGCACTTCTACAATTTCAAGAACGAGCACTTCGACATGTAGCGAATGTACCTTAGTTCCATTCTACTGCGCAACTTTTTGAAAGCTATAACATAATACATGTAGCTAACCTTTATGAATACCGGCTACTGTATTCTTTTTCCTTCGGCTCCAAAAATTCTAAAACATCTTTAAAACATACTTCACGACTTGAATGTGAAAGAAGTGATGTGCGTACCCGCAGCGAAGACAGGTGGTTAGTACCATAGAGGGGTATAAATTACCTCATGCAGTCTCTAAAGCACACGCTACATTCACTCAAATAAATTTGGGAAAGAAAATGTTATCATATGTACCTTGACTCGAAAACAAATTATAACGTATTTTTGTAAACGTATTTTTGAAATGTGATCTTTGCAATTAATTTAGATGTGACAAAATGTAGTTGTGTATCCTAATAGATCAGGGCTTCCCTATGTTGACTTACTGCTACCATGTGAGGGCCTCAGGCACATTCAAGCTGTATGTCGCAGCTTTTCGCCTGCAGGACCCCCAACAAGTTTTGTAGGAAATAAAACATTTGATTTAATTTTGATTTGAATAATCAATTAAATCTTGATCATTAATTACATTGTGGTACACATTGCCATTTGCAAGTTGTAGCTCGTGAGTTCGCAACGCGTATCCACAGGGAACTAATTCTCTGGAGAAGACAAATTTCAAAATGCTCATAGCCAAAGTGGGTGATTCTCGTCTCAAATATTTTTGTGTTTCAGTGCATTAAACGGCGTTTTCTTAATCTTGAACAATATTGCAATTTCACCGCAAGCTTGTCGGCGCACATATCAGAACGAGTGCGATCCTCGGCATTCGCTCCAAGTGGATATGCCTGACAAACTCACAGGATACAAAGAAAAAATCTCAGTGCAATTCCACGCTATGAAGAAGAATGACCTGCGAAGCTGTGTATTTGGGCACCTTTGGCGAACTGCACCTCCGCCGCGGGTCGGCCTGACATTGCACTATCTCCGGGATCGGCCCACGTATGGGCAGTTTTTCGCTTACCACAACGACACGAAAATTTCCTTGGACGGTAGACGCGTACAGCTTCGCTGTATTAGTAAATCGGAATATCCGTCGTAAAGTAATTAGTTAAAAACCTAATTCGTGAAATTAAGGTACTTAGTCAAATATTTATTTAGCTTTCTCGTGCAAGCGATGTCCGCCTCGTCGAACAATCCAGTCCAAGGATTAGAATTGTGCTATACGCCACGGGCAATTTCTAACTATTCTGTACTGTCTAAAAACTAAAGCTCCTAGTATCAAGCTCGGCTTTCAAGAAAACGCCATCTAAAGCACCCACATGTTACCAACTATGTCATGGATGCACGAATCTTCCGGCTTCTTAAGCTGACCACGTGCCTGTATTGTTCTTGGTTGTCATATGCCGCGTATGCTTGTCGCGGCATTATTTATGTCAATGCTAAAGAAAATGCGAAAGTGTGAAGGCTGAGGCACCGATGGTTTCACTTAAACTGTACTTACATTCAACTTTGTTTTCGCAGCCGTTCTAGTTGACGTAATTCTTTATTAGTTCTTGAACTTGTCAACAGCTTCTCGAGGTAAAAGCGTAAAAATCATGTTTGTGGCTATTCCCATTTATATGTTTTCGCTTTACCTCAGTTACAGCGAATTCAACTAGCATCCGATAATGTAAAGCAAGCATTGAACCAATCAAGGTACAGCAGGTGTGTGAAATGAACAGATTTGGAACCACGTACTCTGACGTTGAAAGTTGCAGCCAGTGGGCTAAAACCTTCCACGTTACTGCAATGGGCTTCTGTGCTCCAGCTGGAACTACTCACATCTAAGCGTGTCCCTAAGGAGAGCACCACCGAATATCGCGACAACAAACGCGGTCGACAACGCGATTCCGCAAGCCGAGAGAAACCCCGGGAGATCCCATTAGGGCCTTCCGTAAACACACTTAACACTGCCTGCTTTGTCCATAGGGAATCGACGGGATCTGGGCCACGGCAGAGCTTTCGTTCTCTTCGGTGCTTCTCGGTGTTTACTTGGTTGCAATGAACGCACCTTCACTTTCCTCGAGACCGCAATTACAGCAAACATGGAATGCGCACAGGGATTTAACCCACGCTTTCGACATCGTATCACTGAAGGTTCACCTGTAACAGCAAATCGATCTTCGAACCTTTCATTTAACGAATGTTGAGCAAATTATATTGAACTAAGTTTCTCCAGACAAAGGTATCATCAGTGACCTTCAGCTGATCCGTACGCACTGTCTAGCTCTTTTTGCAACAATTTCACTTATAATTTACGTTCATTCTTCTGTATAAATCTTTATTTGTTACTTATATGCCTTATGATTTCGTGATTATTGTCGCATTCTTTTGACACTCCATTCTGCGAAGCTTATATGCGGCTAAAAGTAACTAAAAACATACGTTATGAAAACAGTGACGCCGTAATCCTATTTTATTAGACATCCCCGCTATTTTATCATGTTAAGGTTAATTTGCAGACAAGGTTCTTCATTTCTTTTCTCTCTTTAGGGGGAGATGGAAGGGAGAGGGGGATAGAGGCGGAGGGGAGGTGAGGACTGCAGTCATTGTGGAATATATTCACCCTCCACAGGACGCCCCGGAGGCGCCAGTGGCAGGGGGGCTGCCGACGTCAGCGGTCTCAGGACACGGCGCTTGCACGCGCAGAGGTCACGAAAGAAACGTTAGTCGGCTCCTCTCAACAGGTCCTGCAGCAATACGGGTTGTCGTACGTCACTCGACTGCTCGAGTGTGTACTGGACCAAGCATCGACGTCACGTCACGTTTCAGAGCGCGCATTTGCTCCTGTGCCGTGTGCCCGACGAGGTATGCGTATGCGATAGGAGTTGCGTTCAACGCCAAAGATTGGACGCACTCGTTCCAGGCTTCGTAACGACAGACGAGGTCCTACACCGCCTGAACAAAAACAAGGAATATTATTTCTTAGAGTCCGAAACGTTTCCCTAAGATGAAAATGTTGTGATTTCGACTTGTTGGCATTGTTTAATGTAGCGCAAGTAGTACAGGGAGACAGTACTTTATGGGTGAACGCGTCCTGTTCTTAGTCTGTGTTCGCATACCAACTGCGCTTCACTAAACCCATTACAAAAGACGAAGTTCGCTCTTTACGCCAGTACATGTTTGGGGTTCGACGAGAGGGTTGGTTTCGAGCGAAGTGACTCGACCTATATATACTATAGGTGATAGCTTAAGAATTAAGTTACAGGATGGACAATAGCATCTTTTAAGAAGCAAAGTGGCAAAGAACAGTACACTCAGGTATACCTGTACTACGAGCTAGTACTTACAGAGTAACACACTGCAAACAGCTAGCCTATGCGCATGCCAGGTAAAAAGAAAGGTTTATTAAAACTACAAAACTAAATGATTTCGGGGAGGTTTATAAAGCAGGCTGGGGGGGCCTGCGGCTGGAGCACCACGTGGGTAAGCCTTCTGTGCTCATCGACGCTGCCTGATACTGTGCGCATGCGTCGTAACTTACGTGCGCTGACTAAAGGACACCTGTAGCGTACAAACATTAAGTACACGCTTTATTTACTCCGGTGGGTTAGGTGCACGTTAAAGAACCTCAGGTGGTCAAAATTTCCGGAATCCTCCACTACGGCGTGCCTCATAATCAGAAAGTGGTTTTGGCACGTAGAACCCCATAATGTAATGTAATGTTACTCCGGTGTGATTGTTTCTGACGTAAGGCTCACGCAAGCAAAAGCACCGCCCTTTAACCTTCCTGAGTCTCCGACAGGCGCTAGCTATATAGTTTTTCGGGAAACACTTTAAGTGACAAACAAACCACAGCGGAGGTTAAAACATAGTCTTGAGGGAAACGCCTCGTTCAGCGCGGGCGCCAAGGTGGATGTGATAGTCGCTAATGGATAGATAAATTGCTTAAGTTTACCCAACAATTATTTCATTTACCAAATTTAGGAAGAACGTCGCACTCGTAAAATATAGTTAAAGTTAAATCATTACTAAATGCTAGAAATCCTGCGACTAGCATAATTTTTTTAGAACTACGTACTCATAATGTATGACGAAATACATTGGTGTTTCACTCAGTTAGCACTTATCAAGAGGGGCGTTTCGAATAGTTAAGTTTCTCCATAGAAGACGAATAGCCGATAAAAACAGCCTTCGAATGTTGAAACGAATATATCATTTTTTCTTATTTGTAAACAACATGAGATATTGGGCTTGCGTGAAGTACGTTTGGTAAAACAAGGCTTAATTGGTTTATTTGCTATAAACGCATCTAAGTCAGTTCACAAATGGATGTCCTGTGAACTGTGGAACTTGTGGACGATAAACAACTTCCTATCTCGTGCACCTGGATAATGACAGTATCATTAAGCGAAAGAACGGCAACTCACCACATGCACTGTTGTTCTGTTCCTTGAAGTATATAGCTAAGTGTACGTAATACTACAGATCAGCACGCCGGTTTGAAGAGATGCAATTTGGACGAAATTGGTCAAATAAAATATTACTCTGCTTAAATCGGACAAACAGGTTAATGGGCTGCCTAAGCAAGGCATACTTATTTTATTACTGGCAATTATTGTACAGGAGTCGGCTGTTACATGCGTTCGCTGAAGAATTCGTGCCCCTAAGCAGCATCCGCGGCTGTCCTGTGGCATAATCGTACGTAACCACCCCCGCTTGCTCTGGTCTTCCTCCACGAGACTCCCGTACATAGTATTTTCCATGATATTCAAACATGAACTAATATCTGATAATTTCGCATAATGAATAATCGAAACGAATACGAATCGAATGGCAAAAGCTATTCGATTCGTATTCGAAGTGTCGAATATTCGCACACCCCTGCTCGCCAGAAGCTTTTATTATTTTCTCTGTACGCAAAAATGCTGATTGGAACATCAGTGCTTTCCTTCTCGCTGCATGCAACAGGTCGAAATTCGCTGAGCGCTGGCCCGTCGTCTTCGACGCGAAGCGAAAGGTAAAACTAAAGAAGGAGGCAGACACGGTAAGACTTGTTCCGTTTGTGCGTCGCCGGCGTCGTGTCTATCGCCAAGCGAAGCACGAATCCACTCGTCGTTCACTCCGGCATGTGCTGACGCGGCGGCAATGACCCGAGGTACCTTCCTCTCTCTCACGCTTGCGGTCAGTCCATCGCCGTGCATTCAGGTTGGCCCTCGGCCACTCGTACACGATAAACAGAGTCCGTTCCGCCACTGTCAGTTCGATACATGGACTGCGGGCCTAATGTACCCTGCCCGTATCACATCACTTCATGTGCCTATCCGTGGCCTGACTTCGTGTGTTTTTGGGGACATCG
The DNA here is from genome assembly GCF_038994185.2 of Dermacentor albipictus. NCBI lineage: Eukaryota > Metazoa > Arthropoda > Arachnida > Ixodida > Ixodidae > Dermacentor > Dermacentor albipictus. The sequence goes on from NC_091826.1 coordinate 10,897,400, forward strand.
CTTCAGTTGATTTGTGGGACCTGACTTCACGTCTGCGTGTCATAATGTGACTTCTTTGTCAAGTTCCTTGGCCTGTCTTTCATTCGGCGCTTCCTTGTTCTTGTAGAGTTTGTTAAATTAGTAATTCTACGTGAAAAACCAAAGTTGGCAAGGTCACTCATAAGCACCGACGTCTCCTAAATATGAAGTTTTAAAAAAGAATTTGATTCTACATTGTTGCGCTGGTACACATGGTTACCAGTAACTGTAGTAGAGCTACAGGGGGGATTAGATTGAGTGTGGAGTCTAGAAAATTCGCAGGCGTAGGACTGGTTCATCTCACGATGGAGAAGTATAATTGGAGATCGTTGGGACGTACTTTCGTCCTGAGGTGGATGTAAGTTAGGCCTACACGAACACAAAGCGATAGATCCAGACTAACTGGTCCTCTCAGCGGATGGAAACGACGCAGCGCTCTCTTGATGCTTCCACAGAATTCGTGCTCTGACGGCGAGGCAAGGGTTGAGCAGAGACGAACTATGTGAATTGGTGTCTGATCCAGTGAATACGATTTTTCGTGCTAACAATGCCGTTCACACCATATAAATGGTGCTGTGTCGTACCATGCATTTCCTTCTTTAGCACTCCACCGCAGTGCAAACTGTTCCAAAACGACCATATAAGAAAGGAAGGTTAAAAGGGTAAACAAAAACCCGGGGCACTTCGCCGACCAAATAAAGATTTAAAAGAAAAGAAAAGAAGACGTTTCGGCTCCCACACGGGAGCCTTGTTCAGAGGTTTTTTTTTTTTTTTTAACCTGTGAACAAGGCTCCCGTGTGGGCGCCGAAACGTCTTCTTTTCTTTTCTTTTAAATCTTTATTTGGTCGGCGAAGTGCCCCGGGTTTTTGTTTACCCTTTTAACCATGTTTCATCCCGACCAGACGGGCTTCCGTCAAACACTGAACTTCATATAAGAAAGGAAGTTCTGCGCCAAGAAGAAATTCAATTAAACTGCTCCTGATCGACCGGTGGAACGCGCAATTATAGGGTAACGCTTCAGTTTGCAGAGAAACCTCAATCTGTCTTTTTGTGTGTGTGTGTGCTTGTGTCTGTGCTCTCTCTCTCTCTCTCTCTCTCTCTCTCTCTCTCTCTCGCTGCGTGTGCTTCCTTTCACCTCTTTCCTCTTCATCCTTTCTGTCTCATCTTATGCTTTCTCGAATTCATGGTAGCAAACTGAGTGTCTGTCTTTCGGTCAAATCTGCCTTGCCTTTTGCATCTCATTTCTATTCCTGAGGTATGGTTCATTTCAATCAGATGTGGTGCACTGGCGTGCATCCTTGCATCATCTGTCTTAGAAAGTGGGATTGATAGGTGGTCTTCCCCATGGGCTTAGCGGGCAACTTGATGGACACGTTCATTGGTGTTAATACCACAGTGAAATTGTTGTCACTGATAAATGACTTAAGGGTAGTTCTTAGTTAGATGGTGCATGGTCTATGCAATTTCAAACACCAGCTGTCTATGCCGGCCACACCACAAGACTGACAGTAAGCATTGCAGGGCCGCGCTTGAGTCACTGAAAACCGGCTACGCTTCATGCATGCCCGATTATATTCCCTGGTTCGTACCTGAAGCTTTCAACTTCCATCAAGGCTTCCCCTAAGAAGCGCGACCCTTTTGTGTAGGCTATGGTTGGGAGTCGTGTTTACCAATGCCTACGCGTTCCGCATAGTGTTCGCCAACACTGCAGACTGTGACCATTGCGGCGACGAGGAAAAAAGTCATTCATGTTCTGTGCCAGTGTCCGCAGTACAATGTACACAGAAACAGTCGCTTTCCGCCTTGCTCAATCAATTGGACGACAAACATCTGCTGGAAGGAAAAGTACTACGGTATCGACGGGACTTAACATCACATCAGAAAGCCGTCACTGGTGGCGCTTCTCGAAATCCACCAGCCTGTGCGGATTTCTATATATATATCCTTTTTCCAGCCCCTGATACCGTCACGCGCAGGGTAGCAAACCGGAAAGTCGCATCTGGTTAACCTCCCCGTCTTTCCTTTCTCTCTTCTATTTCGTTTTCTCTATTCTTCCATCTCCCTCTCCAGCCTGTCAGCAATATCGCATTTCTCCGCCTAGCGAGGAACAGTCAACGAGTCAGGAATTAGCAATGGCACTCCAAGTCAGAGACCAAGCTGCGCTTACGAAACAAGCAAAAGGAAAAAAAATTAAGGACGGGATGTAGAAGGGAAGCGGGCGTTGGAGTTACGTGGAACACGCTTGTACATTGACCGAGCTGTGCTTGCGAAAGATCGTGAATGGAAGCACACAGGGAAGATATCGCGCTCGCTATTGTGCAAGAGTAGACAGATGTAGAGCCACTTGTCGTTTCTTGGATGCTCAAACGTTCTCGAAGTGGTAAGTCGATGAGTGCAGGGAGCCGTGTACTATACCTATGTCAACAAGATTTCGGAGCGGGGATTTGCGAAGTCGAAGCCAATGCATCTGCCCCGGAAATGAAACATGCAGCTGGTCAACAGAGTGCTAAATTGGGCCTTTGGGTACTTACTTGGACGTACAAACAACGCTCGTGAATAGCGCAACGACACACGACACTCACGAGCTTACCGTCTCCCCTTGTCCTGCTATAAAGCGTTGTTTCCTGGGTCCAGCGAATGGAAGCAAAATCCAGAAGTCGCGCGACTGAATTGGAGACTAAGTTGAATAAAAAACACGAAAGAAGCTAGTTTCCTTTTGCGATTTTCGCGCCCAGAAGCTTATATTGGCAGGATGCACTCACTCAGAGATGCGTATAATGTACACGCATGTTTACCAAGCACCAACTTGCGCTACCTGCGCGCTTTCGTTCATTCTGGAGAGAGGGCACAAGAGGCGGTGCAGCGAACATCGAGTTCGACAAAGGTTTGTCTTGCCACGTATCATACTGAAGAAGCTGTCGCGGTCACCGCCAAGGTGTAAAAAAGAAAGGGACCTTTCGGAGCCCGTTCGGGTTATTTGGTCACTGCGGTCAAAGCACAAGGAATAGTGCTATAACCTGTACCCTCGACCAAACAAATATAAGAATCGCTCTTATTGCGTACTCACATCGTGAGTCGAGGCTTCCGCAATTTTTTCGGTCTGAAATTGGGTGACGGTCCACGAGATCAAGTATTCCACGAAATCTCTCCGGTGCCGCTCGGAAGACGGAACAAGTTGGCGGGCACTCCGACGGAGGGCTGACAGAGCACGCCCGCCGTCGGTCACGTTTCCTCGCCGGCCTATCTCCAACTTTACTTTTGGGCCGCCCGCATCTACCACATCCAGAGCCGCATAACGTCACACCGCTCCGAAAGTGTGCATGGTGTAACGTTGCGCGACAAGTAGTGATGTCCAGCCGCCCTCTCGAACATCGCTCATCCGGTCGCTTAGCCTGTAAGCGGCCCAGACGCACAAGTTTCATCGCAGCGGGTAATTCGATTACGAGTCTTGCCCACACAGACACGCGTCTCTGATCTGTGTACACGTTTGGCTCACACTAAACAATCGAGAGAAGATAAACTAAAAAACAAAGCAAGTCCTCTGATTGGCCTTTGAAACTGCTTCCCGTCCTTCCTCTCAGTTGGTACAAGGATCGGCTTTCCTTCCCCGAAAACCTCGCGATCGTTTTCGACATCTTGCCATTTCGACTGCCTGGCTTCTCTTTCGCGCGAGCGCGAAATTTGATCGGACAAATCCAATTTACGCCGGTTCCTCTCTTATGTGGGGGCAGTGGTATCCCGGCTAAAATTCGCTTGTGAGAGGTTGCGCATCCTTCCCTGTGCACTGTGCGGAGGACAAAAGCTTGCGTCCCGTGCGAGCGTCCGGGAATCGATTGCGTAGGTGTCTAGCTTGTCGAACCCTGCAACTTGCCATCAATAATGGAAGTGACGCATCCATTAACAACAAAACATTTAACACCACCATGCAAACTCTTTCTTGGCACATATGAAGAGCCCCGTCTGCTGAGAGCCTCTTAAGACCCGCAAGAACTTACGCTACGGTGTCAGGTTGCTTTGTCAAGGATTTTTTCAGACAATGCATAAGGACGTCAGTACAGCATCTCCACCAGCTCTACTCTCTAGCTGCAAAGCTAAGCCTCGATACCGCAGCTCTGTTTCCTTTAATATTTCGTTTTTTTGTTGTTTTTTTGTATTTGCATTTATACGAACGTAACCTCCGGTGACACTTGGAATGTTGCCTCACCCCTATGTCTTCGCGTCAGTTCCAAGGTTTATCGCAACCTAAATACAGCCCTCGGTATTTCAGCAAGCACACTTTCAACACCTCACCAGTGCCACATGCGCAGTACTCACTACCACGAATCTTCGATGGTTAGTATTCTCTTATGCGCTCGATTTTTTGGTTAATTGCCCTTGGCAAAAGCAAAGACCGGACGATGTTTTTGTGAAAAATGCCCGTGCCCCGTGCATAGGGGCACGTTAAAGATCTCCTGGTGGTCAAAATTAATCCGGAGCCCCCCTGCCCCCCCCCCACCCACTACGGCGTGTCTCACAATCAAATTGCGGTTTTGGCAGACAAAACCCCGGAAATCATTCAAACCACATCACCCCTGACATCTGAGAAAAAATTCTTAACTACTCGTACACAAAAAGCAGATTCGCTTAAGTGAAATCTTCAAGTGGCCGCAGGTGTCACATTTTAAAACGCTTATTAACAGCTTTTCATTGTCATTTCTATCACCACCCGATACTGGTGCTTAACTACTGCAATATATTCTGTTTGTCGCAAAATCCCATGTATATTTCATCTTTGTGTTAACTTCTGCAAATGTCATAAGAGAAATGCTGTGCAGTTCTTTGTTTTCAGCAACCATTGGCAAATTTAAATTTGCCCAGGGGTAAAATACGTCATGCAACACGCTCCAGTTAAACCCAGTGCAACTCGCTCATCACTGCGCTAAATACGGTTCAATTATGAATGACCTCTAGGAAAATTTCCTGATGCCTCGCGAGAATCCCTTTCCCGGCACTTGTGACGTTATCCTGTGACGTCCCGGCTCCCGTAACACACGTCATAGTGTGTCCAATTTATCCCCATGATTGATTGATCCGGTTTGGCGTCCAGAAACAAAGCAGGGGCAATTAAGGACTCCGTAGTACATGGAGGGCTCCGATTCACCTTGCACCACCTGGTTATATCTTTACTGTGCAGCTGAAGCGCGTTACTCGGACGCTTTCTTGCATTCCGCAATATCGAAATGCGACCACCAAGCTTTGACACCGAACCCATGAATTCGTTCTCAGAGGAACGTCATGGTTACTGAGCTACTTCGGCACGCAGTACAGGTATCGCTGTTCTCTCTCTCTCTCTCTCTCTCTCTCTCTCTCTCTCTCTCTCTCTCTATCTATCTATCTATCTATCTATCTATCTATCTATCTATCTATCTATCTATCTATCTATCTATCTATCTATCTATCTATCTATCTATCTATCTATCTATCTATCTATATCTCTCTCTCTATCTCTCTCTATCTCATTTTAACCGCATAGCCTTCTTTGCTTGTTTTACCCGTTCTCAGGGTCTGAGGCTGACGGTCGGAAGCTGAGCTCGGACTTTCACTGCCACTACAAAAGCACCGACTCAAAAGGCGCGTGCAGTCGTGCAAACGGGTTGCGGGCCGCATGATCGTCGCCAAACGCCAACTATTATGGCCTCTTTAAGACGCGCGTGCGCTTGAAAGCTCTGGGGCTTCCTAAGGCTTATAGGAGGCACTCAGATCCACGCCGCCGCTAGCGCCGCTCGAAGCAATACGCATAGGACGAATCGGCCTGCATTTCATAGCCACCTGTACTACCGCTCTAGATGCAGTGGCGTAGCCAGATATTCTTCCTTCGTTTTCTTGGGGGAGGGGGGGGGGGGTCACGTGGTCAGTGTGCCACCCCCTGCCACTGCAAAGATGTGCTGGTTAACCACTCTGTTCTGTATACGCCAAATATTCTCACTGCAATAAATATAGGCCATCAAGCTCATTTCTCCTTTAATAAAGCGAATGGCTTTCTAGAAGTACTCGGCAATTCGCTTACTGTGACAATCATCGTCGATGGTTTGGGCGCAGTTTTTTTTTTTTTGACAAGCGTTTTTGTCTCTCTGTCCCTCTCTCTCTACCTCTTTCTATTCAGATGTGTACGCTGCCGGACGTAACGAGCCAGGCGAGGACAGGCAGCACCGCAAACTGTTCCAACTTCCAACGTGCTATTCTGCAGGCTAAATCACCTACGCACGGGAACTTGAGTTAACGCGCTCGAAGAGGCCGAAGCAAAGACCGTGGTGGCAAAGCGAGCCACCTCAATAACGCGATCTTCAACCTTCGTTGGAGACCCACAAGAGGAAACACGAATATACGGGATAAAAAACATGCGATCAAAGCAACCGCTAATATACGTGGACGGCGCGAAAAAAATTACGAAGACAGGAGCACCGAGCACAAATACCCCCCCCCCCCCCACACACACACACACACACTGGTGCCAATGGCGCAGTATAGCGTCTGTATGTGAAGAAGTAAACACATTGTCATAATATATGGTACGCGGGAGTGCGAAGCCTAAACATATGAATACAGTGCGCCGTGCGGTGGCGAAGAGGACCATCATCATCATCGACACCAATTTGGGAGCGCCGGCAGTGGCGCCTCAAAAAGCGTGGCGCGAGAGTGTGGCCCGTGGCTCGTGGCGTGAGCAGTGCGCGAGATTCGGCGGTCGCCGAAAAGCAGCTTCCTCGCTGGGCGTCTGGCCCATAGGAGCTATCGCCGACCACGCCAATACGCCACACCTGAAGCAACACTGTCGCCCGCTGGGAGGCTACCTCGCCCCGCTCTTCCGCTGGGCACTGGTCCAGGAGGGCTGGCGGTCCGGAACCAGGGCACTCGAGCGTTCGGGTGAGCGGCCACAGGGCTACCCCGCCAGCTGTGGACGCGACCCGGTGACTGCGGCCGGCTACCTGAGCGCCGCGAGGCGGTCCGACCCGGCCGTCCAACCCGGCCATCCGACCCGGCCGACCGTCCCGGCCGTCCGACCCAGCTGTCCGACCCGGCCGTCCAACCCGGCTGCCCGACCCAGCCGACCGTCCCGGCCGTCCGACCCAGCTGTCCGACCCGGCCGTCCTACACTGTTGTCCGACCCCGCTGGCCGGCATCGGTTCAACGAGGTCTTAAGACACGGCGACACAAGCTGCCGCCGGAACTGTAGGCCGATCGTAATCCACCGATACATATAGTGCATGTCGCCTATGAGGCATTTTGGGACATTGTGACGCGTGTGTGCCATTATCCGTGTTATGTATGTAAATACATGTCTGATGTGTGTTTTTGCTTTGGCGTGCTGCTTCTCCCTTTTTCTGGAGTGATCCGGCCCAATAACATCACACACATATCGTTAAAGGCGAGAACAATAAAGACAGGCCAGGCACTTTGTTTTTTGTTCTTGTCTTCTCGAGCTGATTATTTCTTCGTTCTGAACGAACTCGCACGCGAAAACGCTTTGGTAAGCCCATTTGTATGTTTTATTTGCGCCTTATACCCCTGTTCTCTCATTTTTAGAGCCATCCACTTATTCATCAAGCAGTGACCGAAACTAGCCCAGACTGAGGTTTTGATACGACGGCTGCATACTTCTTGGTAGCAGCCACAAAAACACACGAGAAGTTCTGCCTAGGCGTGCGCAAGCACGCTTAATGCGGGTACACTCAGCCAATCTCGCTTTAAAAGCGAGTGTAAATCGGAAGCTCCCCATTATACGACGAAACATCTTGCTTAATTAGTTGAAAGACAAAAAAGTAAAATGCGTCAATGTTGCGCAAACTGCAGCACATGAGGTGTATACGGCAATCTCACATACAGGTCGCCGCCAAGTTTACCTACATGGTCATCGTGTTTTTGTTTCATGTTTCAATCAAGTGTCATGCGCACTGTACAGCAGCGATTTCTGCTCAACTGTAAAACTTTCAAGAACTATTCACACACTATTTCGGGAACTGGAAAATTTTCATAAAATTCGCAAATAACAATGTAATGGCTTTTGCGGAACTACAATTTTTCGGAGACTTTGGTATCCATAATTTAGGGTCGCTAGAGGGTATGATGGACTTTTGACGTGAGAACATTTTCCGGCATAGGGAAGAGTCGGGCGATGCAATAAGGGAATACTTGTATATCGATGAGAGATACCTTTGTCATGCAGTGGATGTAAACAGGCTGACGAAGATGATGATGATTTCTAAGGTGTCGCAGCCGTCGCTGCGAATGTGCTGTGAATTTGCACACGACAGCAGAGATTTGCACTCGAAGGCTGCTCTCTGAAGACATGCCTAGTGCTTATAGGCAAGGAGAAGAGGTGTCGTCGGGCCGCTAGCATTCTCTTTACTGCACGCAAATACTGTGAGAGAACATCAGTTCTGGGACCGGAGATAGCGGGTCAAAAGTATCAGCCAAATTCCACCTGAAAAAGAAACAAAGGGTGCAGTAGAAGCGTAAGCAAAACTAAGGCGCTCTTCTGGGAACAGCGACTTCTGCGGTGACACACCACATAGTTTGTTCCACTTCTGTTACAGCCCTCGAATGGCGGAAGTAAGCTGCGGCCAGACGAATGGAAGATCGAAAGGAGAAGCACAAAAAAAAATATAGGTAGGCAACTCTTGTTGTACAAGCCCCTCGATTCGACGCACTCTGGTATTCGCGAGGTGAGCTGAGCAGAATGTTTAACACGGTCCGTATTTGCATAAAGGTTTTCGCTACTCGACCGGTGCGAGTGAAGTGGCCGAGACAACCGCCGCGGCAACGCTTCTATTTCCGTAGGATAGCAGGGGCGAGTGACTTTGAAAGAACAGCTGTCACGCTCCTGCCGCCCACACCGCGTCCGAATGTGTATACTTTCTTTCATTTCTCTTCCGCCTTCGGAGTACACAGGAGCGACTTCTCTGTTTTTTCTTTGTGCTGCATACTTTCTCCGTGATTTTGTTTCCCAGACGTAAACGGCTCTTCATTGCTTCGCATTCCTCTTTTATTCTTCTCTCTTTCTCTTTTTTTTTTTTGAAAACCGCGATAGACAAGCTGTCACGCTTTGATGCGATGCTCGGGTTCTGCCGACGTTTCAAGCGGTGTGTATGTTAGATGCGTGCAGAAGCCCGCGCAAACACACGTGATGTTATAAAGAATTCATAACGAGCAAATGTAAATGTGACATTTTGTACTGTCTGAGTACGAGAATTTACAAACAAAAGTTGTTAAAGTTTTTGACGTCTCAAGAATGAGGCGACCATAATTCGCTACATCTGTACTTGTTCCGAGACTTGCATACGACTTGTGGTTGCGACTTCTGTGCGCGAAGCAGTCGTGTATAGCCCAGAGTACTACACATAACGTACAGTCAGAGAGAAATGTTTGTGGGCCTCGCCTGCAGAGAAAATTCTGAGTTTAGCATTGGCCTTTGCATGCAACTTCCAATTTAGAAGGGCGAACTAGGTTTCCTTCGTCGAACATCGCAGTGCGTACTTCAGTTTCTGGTTGCGCATGTTGCATTCTGTGGACTCCGCCGTTTTCGTGTCATGCGTGATCCACAAACTGATGTCTCCAACTGTAGCTCTATATGTCGCTACCACGTCAACATTCGACATAGTGCCCGTATGAACAATGCTAAGCAGCACAATGACAGGGGTAAACTACATTTATAGAACTTATCTGTGATTCTTGACTGTTTTGGCCATGTTTTCATGGCGCTGGCATATAGGCACCTTTGTGATCCAGTTACTGACCGTGGATTCCACATCTTTCTTAGCGATAGCAGTCTGCTATATATACGGCCCGTAATTTGTCATTAGCCTTTCTTGTGGCAACGTGATCGTGTAGTGTAAGGTCAAAGAAAGACAGATGTTTACTGCAAAATGTAGAGTTGAAATTATCAACAGTGCTCAAACGAAAGATGCCTCATGCTACAGCCAAGTTTCGACGCTTCCTCAGGGGGTGTTTTATTATTTTATTCTGCCTGTCGAAGGGGTGTTCTTGTTGTCTTCTGATTTCATACGCGATCGCAGCGTGCATTCCACTGCCCAGCGGCAAGTTGTAAATCAGAAGATGTGTAATCGCGTTGACGCATGCGTGGCTAAAACACTGGCCCACAAATATCAGAAACATAGAATGAGGACGGGGCCCGATATTTGAGCGCGGCAGTGACTATACCCCAAGGCGAGTGTGTGCATATGCGGGCTTATCCGGGTTACCTCACGGAGGCTACGCCCCGGCGTAGTATAGCACACGCCTGCAGGCAAACACTGGGGCCACGAAAATGAGCTCACAGGGCAGCGCAGCACGGGAATCCCATTTGCGAGACTATACGCGCGAGAGGCACTCGGCGTCCCAGGAACGAATAAAAAATGCATCGCGCCTCGCTGCCCGATCGCGTCCACGACCGCTGCAAGAGCTTAGAGGGCCCGAAGCTGCTTCCGGATATCTGCTTGATTGCACCAGTGGCTCAACAGCGAGAATTCCAAAGTGCCACAGAAGCTGCAGTAGCTGACCCGGCTAGGACGACGGCACGACGACTGCACGACGACGGCTATGACAGCACGAAGACAACACTAAGGCTTCCACGTTGATGACGAGGAATCGCTTCGTGGGCGGGAGCAAATGCAGTTCTCTGACTACCTCTTCTACCAAAAAAAAACAAATGATGGCAGCAGGTGAGGAGAGAAAAGGGAGAAATCGCGCTGCAACTCTTACTGAGATTTTTATGCGGCACGGCAAATGCATTCTAAGATAAGCGTGTCGGCACTCTACCTTCCTGTGCGGCCTTGGGACATACTTTGGCTAGAGGTTTAGGTTTTAGTGCGTCGCAGTCTACATATCTTCGACTGTAACACACTTAATGTAGAACGTCAACACTTTCTTTTTTTTTTCAGAAGCTTCCATGCAACTGACTTTACCTGCAGATTATCACGTGGAAAAAACTGATGCGAGCCACCAGGGTGTCAACAATGCCATACTTGAAGGCTCCAAGCTTTTCGTCCGGTGAAAGTTTGTCCCCAAAATAACCGAATGACTCGGCAATGTAAATATTCGCAAGCACGTCTTCTTTTCGTTCTTTCTATCCTTCCTTTCATCTGAATCACTTCATAATGTTTGACCCTACGTTTCAGGTCACCCTCTATCTATAGCCGGTCTCCCAAAAACTACTGACAAAACGTTTCGAAAAAAGAGATGCCTTGCTACACAGCGCGAAAGAACAGAAAAAGTATGAGAAGAATTTGTTTACATTCCGCTTCTTATTCACCGGTGGTGGCCCAGGATTTATGGCATTTTGATGCTAAGCACGAGGTGGCTGGCTCGATTATTCTGCGGCAATTGATAAAAATGCTTGAGTACCAAACTCTTCGTACACATTAAAAAACCCCAGGCTGTATAAATTCATCCAATGCCCCCATCGCTCCTCGCGTAAGCAGAATCTTACTTTTGCACCGTCATTCGCCATAATGTAATTTTTTGCCGATTCCTCAATCCACCGCTGTGAACGATGATCTCTACCCACTAGCCTACTCCTAAGTGTTTAATTAATCTCGACGACAGACCGTTTATAGTGTCCTTGTGTATGGTGTCCCTCCCACACGTACTCAGTGTTTACTCTCGCCCTTTCTTCCGCTTTCTATTCCCCTTTCCCTCACCCCCAGTGTAGGGTAGCAAACCGGATGCTGTTCTGGTTGACCTCCCTGCCTTTCCTACTCTTGTTTTTCTCTTTCTCTCTTCTCTCTTTCGACTTCCCTGAAAAATTTACGTCTACAGCTTGACGAGAGTTTTCCATCAGTGCAGGGGCGCTATAACGTAAAACTGTTCCAAACTTTTCTTTTCCAATTCTGCAATCAGCCTTCCGTGATTGGTCAAAAACTTTTTTGGACCGCCCCCACTTCACCTGTCTGTCACACGACGTCACGAATACCGCGATAGCTCCTTATCTGATATGATGTCTGCACACTGATTATGCATGATTTGACCCAACAAAAGAAAACTATAAGAAGGCTATACAAAAAAATAGTTATTTCTGATTTAACGCCTTTTTCGCCATAAGCCCTCGGCTATTGGTCCAAAGTTTTCGGGCAGCACCCACTTTACTTGCATGTCGCGCGACGTCACAAAACCGCAAGAACTCGCCGCGTCAAAGTGACGTGTACGCGTGAAAAAATCCATTAATATGCCGAAAAAAACTGAATTTTCTTCTGAATAGCCACAACCTGCCCCGTTCCGAAAGGAATAAAATATGGCTGCCGCCGATCGCTCAGGCACTGGTTACTCGTACCTGCCGGAGAGCATGGGTTTATTTGCGTATAATAAAACTTCTTGCATGGCCATGTAACATTTTTCGAGCACTTTCGGCATGTTTACAACATCGTTCTGCCAACTCTCCTTTGCTGAGGATCCGGTTTAGCGTCATTCTTAACCTTCCGTTGAATGCCGCCGCGATTTTCGACCAACCACCACAAGCTAAGTAAGAAAAAGCGGACCAATCGCAGACGCTGGCACCCCCCCTCTTCATCTGGTCGTCGATTTTCAGTGCAGTGGTTCGGCCCCATTAAATCCCTCTCCACTTGAGCGTGCTCCACGCCTCTTGTTAACCAATTATATAAGACAAGCCACTCAGTGTAGGCAATGTTATTCGTTTTTTCAAGCCAACAAAAGTGACCTCCTATGAACGAGGAGAGTGTTTGATTGGTCTGTTCAGACAACCTTGCGGTTGACCGCCCGATGCTTGCGTCGGCGGTTACGCAAGTTTGACGTCAGGAGATTGGAATAAAAACATATTAGAATAGTTTTTACGTTATAGGACCCCGGTATCTGAAAAGGATGCCGCTGACGTCACTCTTTGCAAAGGCTATAAGCATATTGCAAGCGCACAAAGATACCGCATCATGTTGTGCTGCAAGTGGCCTATAACAGACAGCGCTGCAAAAGAGGCACCCGACATTGCAACCACGTGACAGAAGCGCGATAGTAAAGTCGCCATACAACCATAGGTAGAGCTCTAAGTCTCGTCGCTTTCAGCGTGAAGTTGTGTGTGTTTTTTTTTTTCTGGGGGGGAGGGGGGGTCACCCAATGATTGAAGCACGTTTTCAGTTTCAGTTTATTATTCTTTAAATACAATGAATGAGTGAGGGACAATGTACAAACGAGGGTCCCAAAGTCAAAGACTGCAACGGGACCCTCGGTTAATAATAACAATGGAGAGATGTATGAAAGAAGAGCAAGCTAACTAAAAGAAACAAACACATTCACGAAAATACAACGTAGAAAATTTAAATAACGAAAACAAATTGTCTGTATACAAGCCTATAGTGTACAATAAAAAACTGTCAATACATAGAAATGGAAAAATGCAGTGTAATGAATGACGTAAACTTAGTTATACATATAAAAAAAGCTTAAGGGCGTGACTAAATGTAGGAAAGCATGAAGATTTAATGCCGATGGGTATACAATTCCACAGTTGTATAGCAGCCAATGATGATGTTATTTTTTCCATAGTTAGAATGAACCATAGGAAGTAGAAAATTGAAATTGCGTGCAAACCTGGTATTATTATTATTGGGGAGGTACCTGGAATCAATTAATGAGGCACCTGGACTCAATGAAATTTTTTTGATGAATCATTCCTTGCTGCGTAGGTGTGTGTTTCGCACTAGCGTTTCGTCTGGCGCTTGCGTTCGTCTTTCTTTGAACACTTTCTTTTTTCCATGATTTTAAATGAGAGCTTGACGCCTTTAGGCGGCGCTGGCTACTCCTCGTAGCACCGCCAACAAATTCCAATCACAAAATACGCCGAAAAATCACGAATACATTCAAACAGCATGGGCACATACAAAGTTCAATTCACGAGTCCAGGGAGCCACCTAGGGTAATACACGAACACGTAAAACACGTATAAACATGTGCAGTTCCAAAAATAAACAAATGTACTTGAATTTGTCCGAGGACACGCGGATATGTTCACAGTTCTGCGGACGCGCGAACAAACGGAGGCACACATAATTGCATAACGCAAGACATAACTGCTAAACGATGTACAACACGCGTAGACCTTTATTATTCAGCGAAAACACTTCATTATTTATTTATTTTATTTTGAGCAACAACATCGAAGGAGAGTGAGCGGAACTTTTCCTTTTGTGCTGCTCGGGCTGGTGGCTCCATCATGGAATAGACGAAGTTTGGTGATCTCATTCTTGCCACACCAATGGGTGATGTCCAATGCATGGTGTTTATGCCGTGTTTCCAGTTCCGCAATGACTTCAGGTGCATGCAGTCAGCAAAACTATGACCGTTGAAATTAGTTTCTGTTGCCCAGAAAGAGTTGTTGCTGTGGCTTGTATTTGGACACCACTTTTATGAATCAACACCAATTCGCCCAGCTCATACTGCAACTCCTTTGAACCCACTAAGATTCGCTGGGCAGTGTTATAGTCGTAGCCTTTAGGCGGTGAAGTACAATTTGGCCCAAAGTTTCTTTAGCTTGGGAAGTCACTCGCATGATTACCTTCGAAAAAGCAGAAACATTACGAATTGTCATTGCCAGGATGAAAGCTTGCCAGGCCTTGCTCCTATAGTCACCTTCCATCATGAAGCTGCACTTGTCGTTGATCACTACAGCTGTTGTCGTATGGCGGCAAATTATGAGACGTTTGATCCAGGCTGTGCTACCTCGAAATATTAGCTGCTTATTTCTCGTCGTCATTGCCCTCCATCCTCCAGTCATTGTCGAATGCATGTCCAGCTATAGAGGGTGATCCAACTATCCCGCACCAAGGCTTAAAAATATGCAAATGCCATGTAGCTGGGCAGAACCAAGATAATGTTGTTTGCCATCGCTTGGAGATACTCCGATTATTTTTTGCATTCCGCCTAATTAGATAATTAGTCTTAATTAGTTAATCAACTTCTCAAATGGTGTAATTAGAAGAAACTTTTCAATGCGAAAATTGTAGAGCAATGTGAAAAACTCCCGATACAGCTTTCTGTTGCTTAATACGTGCTACATAAAAGTGTTTTTCCAAGCGTGAAAGAAGCCAGCGAGTACACGCAAAATTGACCGCTCGAGGTCCTTTGCGTGGCATTTGCATATTTTTAAATCTTGGTGAATGATAGTTGAAATACCCTGTATAGTGATCCCATTGTGTTTAAGTTTTAGCTGATATTGGGGATAGTGTACCGTTACGGTGTAGTGACGGTGAAGCAGAAAACATTGTCAATAATAGTCTAGCACATTAATGGGCAAACTCTAAGCAACGACGACAGCGGTGTTCACGGTCGGCAGTCATCGAATATAACCACACGGCTCAAGTCGGTCCAGCGTCTATTGTACAGGCACCACAGTGCATTCTAGAGCAATCGCTGGTGCTCCCGTGAGTTCGAGAATCATGCACAACAATGTTCAGCAACACAATTTGCAGCGTCTGACATCATGATCCGTGTTGTGGTAGACGGTGTATTACTTTCAATTAAACACTTCAGCGGGGCGCTGTAACTTCGGAATTGAAGCCAGCCAGTATCCAAACCTTATTCATTTGCAAGAAAAACTGTGCCTCGCACCAGTTTTGAGAAATACAGGTTCAGAACGTCTGGAAAAATGCCTTAGCGTACGAGTTAACATGCGGCTATTGTATTTCAGGAAAGTGTTCATTAGATCAGCAACGTAAACTTTGTAACGGGCTCCATATATAGATTTAGTTAGTCTTGCAATAACCAACCCTACAATAACCCTACAATGACCAACCTCGATTGCGTACTGTGATGCAAAATTGATCCGCTATTGCAAGAAGGATTGTTTGCGTTTTCCTTTCCATCCTCTGCTCGCTTCGCATTGCGCAAGTCCTAGAGCAAAAGAAAAATCCGTCAGAAGAGCCACAGCGTTTCTCGGCCAAACGTTTCGAACGAAAGGCTAACGGGACTCCGGAGTTCATCGTGGCCGAAGCACTTGGCACCCGCAAAGTTTGGTAGGCGATGAACCACGGCACCATCATTGGTCGACCCGACATCGTTGTCTCTCCTTGTCGGGACGCACCGAAAGAGGAGAGAACCAGTTTCGAAACCGCAGCCCCCTTTCGCGGCGAACGACGTTCGAACGCTTCCTCGAACACAAAAGGAAGGACCATTGACGCGGTCAGCTTGGCTCGTTAGCGCCCACCAGGACTCGTAACGAGGCCCCGTTACAAAGCGCCCCGGCACTCAGTCATTCCTATAGCAATACTTTTCTTCCTTGGCTTCTGTAGGCCGGTACGTCGGCCCGTTCACTCGATGGTTACGTGGGTGATGACATCGAAGACGTCTTCCTGCTATTTCCAGATAGCAAAGTTAGCCCACTGAGGGGCCGTTTCGAGGAGTGACCCACTTGGCAGCGCAGCAAGTGAAATTAACTGCGATTATCCGTCCATTTTTCTTTCTCATTCTTTCCTTTTTCTTTTCTTTTTCTTTATTTCTCTTCTTTCTTGGGGGGGGGGGGCGGGGGAGGGTTAGTTAGTTCACTGTTTCTGTCATAGAAACGAGAAGTAATGCGATAGACTACTAAGCACGACAAGAGCCACTATTTACGACCACGACGTTCACATTTTAGTTAAAGGAACGTTAAAGAATTAGATTTTCGCTTTACTTCTTTAGAGACCGCACTAGGGATAATACGAAAGAGCTGAATGACATAAATTAAGAGGCCATTTTAGTACAAATATTTGTAGAGATAGAATAAACAATATTTTCCAACGGACAAGGTGATTTACCCACCCCCGACACGCAGGTCAGGGGGGCGAGTGCCGCCACCTCAGATGCAGGCTGGGAGGTCTTGGGTACCCGCAGCCTCTTCAGCCAGTTGGACGAGCCGGAGCTGGAGCTCACCGGCCGAGCTGCGCAGCAGGGTCTCCCAGGTGTCTCTACTATCTATTTTGTGCGTTCCCCCGGGAGAGTACGGACATTCCCATATTATGTGGTCGAGGGTCCCTCTCGCCCCGCAAAGATTACACCTATCGCTCCTGGCCTCGGGGAACATGTGGTTCGCCACAACCGGGTGCGGATACGTATAAGTTTGTAGTCGTCTCCACGCGACTGCTTGTCTGTTGTTTAATTTCGGGTCTAGCGGGGATACCAGTCTACGAGCCGATCTATAATAACGAAATCTGGCTGGCGACCACTTCTGCATTTATAACGAAATCTGGCTAACGACCACTTCTGCATAGAAATTCGCGCGATGATGTGACTGCCACGTATGACGCGGTGGGGAGAGCCATTCCAGTCATTTGTTGTTCGCGAAAAACGAGAACAAAACAATAACATTGTAAAGCGAGTACGTACAGGTGGGCAACGTCAGGTTGGTGACCTGTGCGCTGATATATACGTAATAGAGGGACAATGTGTAAGGCACGTAATGAACACGAAAACAGTTCAGATTGCTAAAGTATATTCCTCTAAAGCTCTACTTGAGTTTGTATTGCGAAAAGGGGTTATAATGGCTAGCAGAACAAAAATAAGGTCGATCTTCCCTCCAGAAGTCCATACAAGGCAGATGTTCTCAGAAAGTTGCATATATATATATATATATATATATATATATATATATATATATATATATATATATATATATATATATATATATATATACTTGAAGTGATCAACAGTGATTGCACAGGGATGCCTCAGGCTGAAGCCTGACATATATATATATATATATATATATATATATATATATATATATATATATATATATATATATGCTTAAAGCGCTCAACGGAGAGGCGAGCAAATACCGCGACAGGACATGCGTTACTGAATCTAGTTCGTCCGGAAGCACGGAATTAAGACGGAAGATGAGCGACGCAGGTGCGATGAACACCGGCTGGTGAGCTGTTAATTGGTAGCGCAATCACATTGCGAATTGTGATATCATGAGGGTACTATAGAATCATTCTATGTATCGTCCTGTTTTCTTGTTTCCTTGCGTTACTTTTTGTTTTTTTAGCTTGGGTAAACTTTTTTTTATGGTACTGAATTCCGGCGCGGCTGAACGCATCGGCGCAGCTTCGTTGTAGAATTAGTGGCATATCAGTACCTTGCATATGGAATTAGTGGCGCTGCACGCAACTTAGAACGTGTCGGTCTGCTGTATACGCTCCAAGCCATCGCATAGAAAAGCGAAACTAAGCTGAGCGTGGTGCGTGCGCGGATGGCGCAGCACGGCCGCTGCCAAAAACGGTCCGCCTGTTGACGTCGCCGAAGATAGAAAGCGGGCGAGGAGTTACCGCCCGGCGGCTTCGAGTGGAACGATTTGAGGGAGACTCGCTCGTTGGAGGAGGCTGTCGAAGTTAGATGGAAACGGAAGGTGATCGGACGAGCTATTTGCGGAACGTCAAATCCCCGTATAGCGCTTTTTGGTTCCTGCGTGCTGCATGTGCTAGTGCAGGCAGGGAATTTTAGACGAGTCTGAAAGCAGCTCCTCGACGACGTGTTCCGCTACGACCTTTCATGTGACCTAAATCATGCGGCATATTCCAACGGTGAACTCTTCAGGTGGGTCCAGTGGACCAACATTTTGGTTTATCAGCTCTTGAAACAGGAGCCAGTAATTATAAAGTGCTTTAATCTATGAACTGCAATAGATGGCATAACTAATCGCATATCAACGAAATTATGTCCAGTGAGTGAGTGAGTGAGTGAGTGAGTGAGTGAGTGAGTGAGTGAGTGAGTGAGTGAGTGAGTGAGTGAGTGAGTGAGTGAGTGAGTGAGTGAGTGAGTGAGTGAGTGAGTGAGTGAGTGAGTGAGTGAGTGAGTGAGTGAGTGAGTGAGTGAGTGAGTGAGTGAGTGAGTGAGTGAGTGAGTGAGTGAGTGAGTGAGTGAGTGAGTGAGTGAGTGAGTGAGTGAGTGAGTGAGTGAGTGAGTGAGTGAGTGAGTGAGTGAGTGAGTGAGTGAGTGAGTGAGTGAGTGAGTGAGTGAGTGAGTGAGTGAGTGAGTATATTAATGACGTTTAATTGAGGGCTCTGAATGAACTTTTAATGCCTAGTGCCCTTTAACAATTCAATCTGAATGCGCGAGCGTTTTTTGAATTTCACTTCCACCATAATGCGGACGTCCCAGCCGGGAGGTGGTGCTCCATTAAAACGTGATGTCCTTCCACATAAGCCTAGAGCGCCCGTATCACATACCGCTTTCAACCATCAACATAACAGCTAAGCGCCGTGCCCTATCTGCTTGCGAAGCGCTCGTATCGTAACACAGCGGTACAACGCACCCCTGTGTCAGTAGCTGGAGGCATTCCATACATCTCCATCTGACACCGCCTGAGGCGTCAGCGATGCATTTAAATTTCACCCGACGAATAAGTAACGGCTTCGTCAGCAGCCCGAGGGCAGGCCGCGCGAAGCCAAACTTTCTGTCCTCCACGCTTCGTCGAGGGTGTCCGACGCACGCCGTCGCAACTTACGAGGCCTTGGCGGCATGTAAATATGCAGCGCGTGCTATACGAACAGGCATACCGAAGATTAATGGTGCGCAAATGACTTTCAAATCGTTGCGTGGTGTCATTTTTCTACAATGAGCCGAAAGTCACTAATATGCAGACACCAGGCGATCTTTAGTTGACGAAAAGACCTTTAACCCGATCTTCTGAGAACCAACGCAAGCGTGGCTTACACGAGAAAAAAAAAATTCATTTTTGCGCACTTCTTTTTCTTCAATTTTCTCCTTGCACATCAATTTCGTATTACAGTAGTGAAATATAAAATAAGTTGCTCGAGAGATGCGCTGTAGCTGTGATGATACGTGAATTATATTGTCTTTCGCGATCGAGTTCCCCTCCAAGTTTAGGCACTCATCGTCCGGGGGGAAGGAGGAAGAGAGAGTGGTATATAAGGCGTTGGCGCTGCTGGGCACGAAGTCGCAGGTACGACTCCCGGCCGCTGCGACCGCATTCCGATGGGGCCGCAATGCAAGAATCGCGTATACCGTCGGGCTCGCGTATACCGTCGGGCTTCGGGCGCCCATAAGAGAAAATCCCAGTTAGTTCAGATAAATCCGGAGTCCTCCACAACGGCGTGCCTCATATCACATTGTACAGCTTCGGGACAATAACTCCTGTGCTTTAAAGGTAGTGCTTTCCAAGCTGGATAATTTACGAATGTTCGCGCAATCTTAGTTCAAATCACATATTCCAAACAATTTGAGGCACTTATAGATAGGCAGATAAACTTTATTAAAAGAGTATTCAGAAAACCCGCTAATGGTCGGGGCCTCTAGTCCAGGGCTCCGCTGGCTCTTGCCATCTTCTCAGCTCTCTGTATCAGTTTGAGCTGGTCATCGAGGGCCGAGCTGGACAGCAGTGCCTCCCATTGCTCCCTCGTGGTGTTCGTGTCGGGGTGTTCTATGTTGTGTAGTGTGCACTCCCCCGTAAAGTGGTATAAGATTGGTGTGGCCCCACACTACGGGCATTCGTCCCTGTAGGCTGTGGGGTGTATGCGATGTAATATGTGTAGGTTCGTGTAAGTGCCTGTCTGGAGCCTACTTCAGGTAGCGGCATCGTAAATGTAGTATATAACACCAGACTTCCGTGCTGTGAGAGTACTCGTGGATGTCTTAATTTGGTGCTCCCTAATGCAATATTGGCTTTTAAAATGTTGGCTTAAAGTATGGATTGTTACATCTCATGACTTGTCTACTTTTCAAATACGTTTATTTTCGTTGAAGCTTGGTATTAAGTTTCTCGGTGTTTAGTACCCAGCACTATAGCCACGACTATATGTCCCTAAGACGAATCGGTCCCAGCCAAACGGACAAATAGTCGTAATTTTTTGTGTCCGTACTTTGCATTAACCGTAATCATAGATAAAAGAAGAGCGTAAAATAAGTTAGGAGTGTTAACTGTAACCGATATTACATATGGGTCGGTAGGATTATACATGGGGTGGGAATGGAGAGGTTCGAAGCAGTACGCCTCCGGCTACTCCGTTTCGCTTATATGCAATAAATGAATTTGCTTTAAAGAATGAGCTAAGAAAAGGATAGCGATAATAAAAAGAACACTTTAACATACAGAAATACTGGCACGCATACAAGAGGAAAAGAAACAGGAGAAACATGAACAACGAAAGGCGAATCGCTGCACAAACTCGTTCTGTAGCATTTCGAGTATATGTCCGTGTACTTATAAAGAGTGTTGCACTGCACAGTGAAAGCTGTTCTTCCAAGGCCATTAACTGGCCGTGCTCCAAGCACATCGTCCCAAGTGACAATGGATGATTGCCCAGAGCCCTTAGTTTGAAGCGTAACCTTTGCTGGCCGTACATATTGGACAGTCCAGCAACACGTGGGCTATGCCTTCGTCCGCCACATCACGCACGCAGGACCCGGAGCTTGCACTGTTAATTTTAAAGAGAAACGCCCTCGTGTAGGCCACACCGAGGCGTAAGCGGTGGAACAAGATTTAAGACAAACGAAGAATGTCGGTCCAGTGTCTAAGGTACCCTAAATGGACCTTTTGACCATTTCACATAACTATGCGGCAGATAACCTCAATGAAAGTTTTCGTAGTACGTTTCTATAACCTCGTGGCTGAACATCAGAAAGGTGCATTCTCCTCCATGTTCGTGATTTCGACGAAAAGCACGCCTGCTCGGTCTTTTCTTGGTCTCATTGACTATTTCCCAGTGTTTAGAATACGCCAACGCATTGTCAACGTCATGTCTACAGCATATGCATCTGCAGTGCACCGGTGCTTAAACGAACGCCAGTAAATGCATTCGAAGGTGTCACTTGTTAGTCAGCAAAATGTAGTATAGATAAAGTATATTGTAACAGCACAAACGGACGACACACGAAGGCTAAGAATTAAGGCCGGTACAAGCGCTGACTCGCAACTACATTTTATTCGTGCAAAACAGGGTGTATACAAACACATAAAGTCAAATTAAGGGCCCTAAACGAAATCACTGGCAGTGCCCGTGCATGCTTTTGTTCATGCATCTTGATTTGATTTTGTGTGTGCGTCTGTGTATTACCCTGTTTCGTATAAATAAAACTTAGTTGCGTGTCAGCACTTGTCCGGTGTCCTTCTTCGCCTTCGATTGTCGTCCGTTTGCGCCATTACAATATGCAATTTCACCAACTCTGCGAGCTTTCTATTTTATGGCAGATATAAAGAAAAATGGCAAAGTAATATACAGTTCCCGTTATAGCGAGGAAATACATGGTGTAAGTATTGAAATGTAAACATTGAAAAATATGATTATACTGTGAATATAATTATCTGTTTATTTATACCTGTTTAAAGTTTTGTCGAAAGAGCTGATCAAAACAGTATTTCTAGAAATAAAGATCAAAAGATGAGTTTAGAGGCAACTGTTACGGAACGCTCAACTTTGATTTGAAAGCGACCAGAACAAGTACTTACGGCAAATGACATCCTTATTGCATGGAATGCTACACAGAATACGTTGGTGAGAGGCACACCGAATCATTTCATTCCTAAACGAAAGGATCGCATGCAATCTAGTAGCACACCACTTTAAATTTAAAGCAGTTCAGTAGAACATGTCTGCACCGCGCAAAAGACGAGGACAGTAGGAAGGACACAGCACAGGCACAACGCAACACAAAGGACACAACACAGGAAGCGCCTGTGCTGTGTCCTTTCTTCTGTCCACGTTTTTTGCGCTGTGCAGACGTGTCGATATTGAATAACGAACTCTCCCAAGCTTCCACTTTATCAAGTTCAGTACAATTACTTCAAGCCGACGACATTTTACACACCTTCGCGGGTGTCAACGTTGAAGAAATAGTGTCGATGTCACGCGGTCTGATATTTGAATACATCTGAAGCACATCAAACGGGCCCGGAATATTTTTTTTTCTTGAGATGTTCTCGTAAGATATCCTACTAAGCTGTTCTCCCCAAAGTATACAAGAAGCAGCACGCGGCAACGCACATTTCTGCCGTCAAAGTCGACACCCGATTCGTGCTCGGAGATTCCGCAGCGCACACATGCCGCGACCTCTCGACACTTGAAGGCCGTTGTCCATATAAGCCAATAGGCTAATGCGACGACCCACTCCGCGTTTTTTTCGTGAGGTTGTTGTCTGTTTAGTTTGCAGCCGTGCCCGTAAGGTCGCAAGTCATATGTGCGGAGAAGGTTTGACGTCTGCATGCGAGCCACCGCGTACACGTCTGCCCTGACGGGCAGCGCCGGCTGCAATCCCGCGCAACGAGAAAGTGCGTGAATGACGTGCAGCGCTCGGCTGCAGACGGCGCGAATAAAAGGCACTCAAGCGGGATGCCAACCGAATCCTCCGCTCTGCGCGACCGTTCTTTTGAGTCGGTGACGCGTGGGGCTTTATGAAACGGAAACGGCTGCGACGAGAGTAAACACGAGCGCGCGAGGTCGTGTTTCGTCTGCTTTCTCCGTCAAGATTTCTGGATGATACGTTCTGTCAGCGACGCTGATTCTATGGTGTATTGACGCCTATATTACCTGATGTATGTATTACTCGCATGGATTTGTTAATTTCCCGTCTAATTAAATATATTTAGCTTTGTGATCTCCCACTATTCATTTGTCTACAAACTGAGAGTTTGGGGCTTACTTTGCATTTGCATGAAAGATCAACAGCATAAAAGAAATAATGATATGTTTGAATTTCCATTCCGCCCTAAAGAAGTATAATGTTGGCGCCATAGTTAATTTATAAAGCTTATTCGGTGAATTAATAAGCAAACTAGAGAAATTACGACAATTTGCAGTATTGAAAGCAAGCATCTGAAATTAAAAGTAATGTGGTTCGTAAAGTATACCCTTCTGATAGCCTATCATTCTTCTGATACTATAACTATAGTTAAGTCGATCGAATCTACCGGCAACATCTCCTTGCGAATGTATTAAGCTAAATACGTTTTCTACAAGGATGCGGCATTCAGAAAATCAGAGTACACAATATAGGGCAAACGCGCCTGCGTCATCCGAATTAATTATCGCTGTTGCCTTGTCACCTGGGTTCTTTTTATTTCATTTATTTTTTTATAACGTACACAAACCATCGCCCTGTTGGAGCTAGAAGCCTTAACTTGACGAAACTAAGCCACATGGACTCGATGCGTTCTTGCCATCGCGCAGTGACGCTACCAAGAGTCAGACAACAGATTACAAATAGTACGGCGGACAAAAAAAAGAAAAAAGTTATGGGGTTTTACGTGCCAAAACCACTTTCTGATTATGAGGCACGCCGTAGTGGGGGACTCCGCAAATTTGGACCACCTGGGGTTCTTTAACGTGCACCTAAACCTAAGTGCACGGGTGTTTTCGCATTTCGCCCCCATCGAAATGTGGCCGCCATGACAAAAAAAGAAGAAGAAGAAGAGAATTGTAGATCTCAGCTGGGCGACGCCATAATAGCACAAGCCGCACTGAAACCTCGATTCAGCTTCATTTATACAGTATGCAAGCAAACAGTTTTTTTTTCTTCTTCTTCGCTTAGCCGAAGTTTAAACGAAACGCGGAGTGTCGTGTAGATATATGCTATGACTTGTGAGGACGCAAAGGACACAGACCTTAAAAAAGTGACAGGAACGTGCAAGCGCGTTACGATGCGTTATGAAATCTGTACTGCCTGTTTCGCTGGAAAACTTTTTCTTTTGATTATTACTCACTGGTGGTGAATACAATAAAGCTGCGTTGAATGCTCAAAATTGTTTACAGCAAGGCAGATGCGCGTTAATTGTCATTAACAATTATGAGGACTGCACTGCTGAAATAACTAAAGTGTATAAACAAACACATGCGCATGTTTTCGATTTCCTCTGTGCAAATGGATGCTCGTGCACCGAAATTTCTTTATAGAATAATTTACCGTATGTCACCGCCGATCGGTTATTTTCATGATGCCCCTGATGTGTTTCTTGTTTCCTAACAGACTGGTATAATCCACTAGAACTACAGCGCTTCTTTCATGTGATTGTTCCAAAACTATTGCGCCATTTGGAACTATACTATTCGGAGCACATTAGTGACAGTTGAAGAAGCTTCTGCAGTATAGCTTCATTCAATGTTATTGTAACTTCTGAATAAAACTGCTTAGATTGCGCTAGAGATGTGATTGTCGGTAGAATAAGAAACCGACCAACTTGGAAGGCACGATTCGGATTATCCGAAAGTTTCGTTTATCCGGAGCCCACCGCGTGCAATAAATTATCGCACATTGGCTTCATTTGTTTCCAATTTCACCGCAGATGCACTTCAACACTCGATCAGCCTCCTTGATGGCAGGCTCACATCGATGACAAGCGCTAGCAGCTGTACAACATACCTAAAGGAATGTAATCAAAACTTTCATGACAACGCTTTTGGCCTGGAAGATAAATTCTTCAGTGAGTATAACAGTAACCGAAAGTAGCCCATTTTGGGCGTCTTCTTATTCCTCATTAACAAAATTCTTCAGCACAAAAGCCGACGCAATGTCAATTCAATGCATCATTTTGGTCGGTGATATATCGTTAGCAATTGTTGCAACATGGCTGTGTTCTTGCCTACTTAAACCATACCGTAATGTAGTAATGACTCCCTCTCCGTAGGACTTAGGCATGAAGCCACAAAGAACCGTTTAAAGCACGTTGCTTGGCTACTTCATAGGCAGCGTTTACATAGCTTTTTCTTTACGTTTGCCACAAGGAATTCTTAACATGACGAAAAAAAAGCCGCTCGCCTGTGAAGCAAAGTATCCAAAGTCGCATGTGAAGTTGCATCCTGGCACAACACCGTTGCGGTCAGCGAGAAAGCTAAAGCTGGCCACACCAAGCCACACGGCACACCAAGTGAGCTACGAGCAACAGCAGGCGACTTCTCTTTCCGCGGCGTCTGCTATACAGCGCAACGAAAAACCGCGCGCTGTGCAAGGGACGCTTTTTAAGCTTGTGGCGCCCTCTCCATGAAGGTACAATAAGCTGTGTAGTCACTTCAAGGCCGGACAGAAACACACGCGCGCTAGAGCGCGCTCGTGCACTCCATGATGATCAAAAACTTTATTTATCCCTCTTTAAAGGTAACGGGGCAATGGAATAGAGGGTGGGGGGAGGAACTACTTGAAGTAGGCCTCCTTTATCCTCTCAGCCCACTCCAGGATGGCCTCCTGAAGATCGGGCCTGGAGGTGCGCAAGGCAGCCTCCCACTGCTCCTCACTAGATATTAATTGCTTGAGGAAAGGGGATGCTTAGGGCACCCCCACATGATGTGGTTTAAGTCTGCTTTGGGAGAGACACAGAATTTACAAGAATTTACAGAATTTACAATTTACTGAGTGCTCAAGGGAAGACTACATATGAAGCTGTGTGACACAATTAAGTTTTGAAGTGAAGGAAGCTCAGAGTGAAAGCGATAATGAAGAACGACTGAGTAATATGGAAGAAAGTAAATGGGTTGGGACAGTATTCTGATATTTGTACACGAAAAATATCGATTCACAGTGGAGGAAAAGAACTAGGAAGATTACCAGCAAGTATGCGACCGGTACGGTGAGCAACATGACAACAAAGAACGTCAAGCGGAACGTCGGAAAGGCTGCGATAATCTCATAAGTGGCAGCAGTGGAAAAGAAACCTGCTATGAGTAACTACTTAGGAGAAAAAAAACAACGAAATCAGGAAAGAAACAATTTATGATAACTCAAAAGGAAGCTCATTACCTTTCGAAGCGAGATCCCCTTAGAACACGCACTTATAAAGCGAGATACAACAATGAAGAAGAAGCATGTGATTGCTGCGGTAAAGCCAAGGAAACGATGGAGCGTGTTTTATTAGAATGTGAATATATCTGCCCAGCGGTCGATTTAGGCACATCTGGCCTCTTTAAAACCCTTGAGATCAGCGAGAGCAGGGGGAAAGTAAACATGTCCGCAATATAGATTAATAAGGTGCGATCGGAAGATTGGCGGAAGAAAAGTAGGCAAACGACGAACAACAGAGGCCTATAAAAACAAAGTTACCCATAGGGGTTCAGGAAGTTTGGCGATTGAAATTCTTCGGGTGTTTTTTCCCCTTTTATTTTCTTTTTTTTAACATGGGTAGGACATTACGCAATATAATGACAGGAGCTTGGTGGCGCAACCCACCGCCCGTTGCAAAGGGGACGCTCATAGCACCCATCCATTCATCCGGCAAGAGTGGTCATAGAGTTTTTCACTATAACACGTAATATAGTGAGAAACTCTATGAGAGTGGTCACTTCACACCATAGAGTCTCCTACAATATTTGATTCCGCCCCCACTTAGCTCCTGCTGGGCCGCCTCCTCCGGCCGAACCCACTAGGCCCTTCTGACCGGTCCGCTCTGTCGCTGCCATGGCGTCACCTTCCCTTCCTACCTCCTATCTCCTTTACTCCCCTCTCCCCCACCCTGCTGGCACTGAGCCGTGCTCCCGCAAGTTGCAGAAGATAGTGCCAGCCTTTCCTCCTTCCTTCAAGAACCACTTCTCTCTATACAATATTTGGCAAGGTTCTGACTGGTGTTGTAAAAGTAGCGGGGCGCTTTTTTTCGTTGCGACGCTCGTGGTGAGTCAGTCATGTCGGATTATACCTTTCTCGTGCCTTGTCTACCCTACCTTCAATATAACATCACTGATTTCCCCGGGGGAGCAGTAGAGGCCGTAGTAGAGACCGGGCCTACCCTTCTGGAGAGGTATCTTCGCTCGTGCAAGGCTTTTCGTGTGCTGCTCTCTGTAACCTTTCGAAAACATTTTAAGAGGAAGCTTTAGCTCGGGCCCAACTCCGACGCGGCCTATTCAAATACATGTAAAAACGCAAAAACGTTTTTCTGAGATAACCCCTGGACCGATTTTGATGAAATTTGTTGCATTTGAGAGAGTAAGATAAATTCTAGTGACTGTTGGAAGCAGAAT
Organism: Dermacentor albipictus; assembly: GCF_038994185.2. Taxonomy (NCBI): domain Eukaryota; kingdom Metazoa; phylum Arthropoda; class Arachnida; order Ixodida; family Ixodidae; genus Dermacentor; species Dermacentor albipictus. Next base: position 10,925,323 of record NC_091826.1, read on the forward strand.
TTTGATTTAGGGCATGAATTTTGTTAGAAAGATTTTCAAAAATTCAGAAGTTTGAAAAAAATAGAAGCATGAAGTTTACAAACTAATAGCTCTGCATCAAGAACAGATATCGCGGTTCTGTAAACGGCATCCATCGGCATTAGATCATTCAAAGCGGACAAATATTATATGTCATTTTACATCTTACGTGGATTTGTTACATTGTTTACAAGGGTTCTGCAAAAGTTGTAATTACATATTAATAAATTTTTTGAGGTTCATCTGTAACATATCAATTTTGTCCGCTTTAGATGTGCTATCAGATACAATTCGCAGAATTGCGATATCATTTTTTCTTGTTGAGTTACAGAGCTGTAAACTTGATAGTTTCGTTTTCTGAAAATTTACATTTTTTGTAAATTTTTTATAAAAAATTGACGACCTAATTCAAAAATTCGAAACCAACAGTCACTAGATTTTACGTTTTTATTTGAAATGCAGCAAACCCAGTCAAATTTGGTGCAGTGGTTGCCGAGAGAAACGAATTCTCCTTTTACATGTATTTAGATAGGAGCACCCCAGCTAAAGCTTCCTCTTAATCATCCGCTTTTCATGAGTTAAATAAACGTCCTTCTACAAAAACTTGTTCAAAAATCGGTAGGCGTGAGCCGCGGAGTTGGCGAAACGGAAGCAAAGCAGGTACATGCGACGTATAACCTTTATATAAAGCGTTATTATAATCTGTGGTGTTTTTATGAGGCCTCCGTTTGCCAGTTACATGTATCCTCCTGGAGCAGTACTGGCAAAATGTTAAATATAACGTCGGGACGAGAAAAGCACCCAACCTCCTTGAAAGCACCCAGCAACGAAAAAAGCGCCCCGCGACTTCTACAACACCAGTCAGATACTTGCCCAACATTTATTATTGTATGAAACTCTACGCTTCACACATCACTTCACGGCTGTGCACTTTGCGACTGCGCGATGCTCTAATTATGCGCGACGTGCGTGGCAGATGCATGTCCAACAAGTAGTGCCGTTCTTGACGTCTCTTACCTCTGGTTGCCCCTGCTAACATAGTTTCCAACAATATGTCTGCCAACTTTGAGCTGCGTTCTGTGCACCGTGATTGGTCTCCGTCAGCGTTTGTTAGCAAATCTCGGAGGTCGTGCTGGAATTCAATGCTGGCCGTGGAGTGGCAAGTACAAAAATATGCAATGCTGGCCTCGCATATTAAGAGACACATGCAAGAAGCTTCACAGTGAAAAGTAACCTAATCAGTGAAGCTGTTAAAAACAAAGACTGTTTGAACTCTCGGACTACAGCTCACCGTACCAGCCACGACCTACTGGAACAACAGACCTGCACAGATATGCAGGTTTTAAAGGAGCCACTTGCGCCCACTCCCATTCAACTGTTTGGCCATTGGTGTCGCTGTTATAGCCTGTTCGTCTGCTACTCTACGGTTGACTGGTGCGGCGTTGTATTTAGTACGGCGGCTGTTGTGTTGTGACGAACTGCTTGCCTAGTTGATTATTTTTGCGAACACAGGGACAGTGATGTCACAAGGCTTTGATCGGTCACTCAGCTTCAAAAGTTGGCTGCCCGAACCTGAAAAATGTCGGTGCGTGTAGTCCGCTGCTCTCTAAAATAGCGTTAAAATATGCCGCTCCTAATGCCTTTTTCAGGCAATAGCAAACCGTACAAATCTTGCAGATTATTATAAGTCACATTGTTTGTAGAGTTCGTCAAGAAAACAACAGTTTCATTGTATACGTTGTGAAGTTCGCTTCCGCGCTCTTTGGAAACTGGAAACTACCGTTACGTTCGACGACAGAAAGATTACCACTCATTTTAAATCTTAAAAGTTGTCCGTGAATGCGTCGTGAGTTCAAAAAGAGAATTACGCGTACAGCTTTACTGCACACGTATCTTTCGCACCGCAGTTATGCTGCTGCCGTACCACGCAGAAAAGCTAGCTGTGCAGTTTGAAAAGAGTTCTGTGACACAAGGCATGTACTGCAGCACGTTTTATAGCACTGGGATCGATTTTGCAAACTTTCTACTGAGCGAGACATCCAACAACATTAAAAACCAAGTTATTCTCACGTTTTCTTGAAACAGACTCGATCAACCTATCGCACATATCGGCCACACGACTTGTGAATACTTTTACCAGATCATCTGCTTTTCACTACGGCACACATAAGTAAATCCTAATGTCATCCATGACATTAGGATGCCTGTTATCAACTCAAAAAAGCTAGATTATCCTATGAACCTTTTAAAACAAATTTTCCAGTCTCTTACGATGGCTAGGAAACGGAAATTTATGCCGTCTGCCATTACAGTATGCTCGTTGTTTATCTTCCTTGCACAGCTCCTCCTCCTATAGTTTCCCTATTCAAACGCAAAGCACTCGCAATTTTTTGTTTTCTTTCTATATTTGTGAATTTATTCATTTACCACCAATACAAGCGCATTGTGCCTGCCGAAATGGCAACACGAGCGTTGAACAGATCCATTGAGTTTCTGAAACTCCATGAACAGATCGCAGGAGCAGACGACAGTAAACAGGTTATAACTAGCGCCCTTTGCTCGTACGATTTGTCCCTAGCGGCAAAAGGGGCGAACTAAACCAGGTGTGCGCGAGCAGGGAGATCCGGGAAAGTCTAGAGGTCTGGAGTAGGTCGTGAGCACAAACATCACCATCATCAACGCTGTCCACTGGCCCGCGTTGGCTTGTTCGTGCTCTTGGCTTGGTCACGGCATGGTCACGGCCACAGTCAGGGCGGACGCTTGGCCAATCGCTTGGATTACGTTTCAGCGCCTGCTGTGCGTGCTCGTACCTTTTCCGCATTTGTAGCGATGGGTCTCCTGTGCAAAATTTGCTGAGAAATTGGTGCTCTGGTTACCATCTGCTTTGCGTGGCGCCCTGGGCGTTCACTAGGTGAGTACCTTGAAGTTTGAATAGCAGCTACGAGCACTGGGCGAAGTGCAAAGTGCCGGTTTAGCCGCCACGTGTGTGACCACACCATTGTTACAGTCTACTATTTTTCTTTTTCTTTTGCTAGGCTGCCAAGATGGGTGTCCGCAGCTACAATGAGGAGCTCGGCTACCTCGAAAAAATGACATCAGTCTCATGGCGTATCAAGAAAGGGTTTGTGCCAAATATGAAGGTAAGCACGGTTGCAATGCCGGCTTTTCACTGTAGCCAACTTCAGCGTTTACGTGGCATTGTGCGGCTGTTTGCCTGCATGCAGTCATCTCAGAATGGTGATATTGTGCTGTTCTGCAAGATCTGCATATTATAAAAATGGCGTGGCACTAAGCTCTTCCCTGTGGCTTTTGCACGTACCTCAACCATTTTTGTCGGCGCGATATTGCTTGCCCTAAGCGGTTTGATACCTCACATTTGCTAAGTCAACGAGACAATTGTTTTTACGGAGTTACACCCTGCTGTAAATCTCCTGGACGCCGCTGAATCGTGTGTGCCATGTCCCTGTGCCTCTTTTTCCGTAACAACACTTTCAGGTTGAGGGAATTTTCTACGTGAATAACCTCTTGGAGAAGCTTATGTTCGAAGAGCTGCGGAATTCGTGCCGCCCAGGAAACGTTGGTGGCTTCCTGCCAGGTGTTAAACAAATTGGAAATGTGGCCGCCTTGCCTGGAATTGTTGGAGTGAGTATAGTTGGCACTAAATTATTTTTACTTTTTTTTTTCCCCTATCCAGCAAACCTGCTTTTTCCTACCAGTCTGGGATAAGGATTAGGGGATCTCGGGCTATAAAAAGCATTTTAATCTCACACCCCTCATAACATGCACAGTGAGAAAATAAATCGAACCAGCAAGTCAGTGGTATCAGTAAATTGTACTTTTGTCTCACACATGCATGCATTCAAAAAACATTTGAAACAAATGCAAAACGTGCAAGTCCAATTGACTCCAGTCTGCGAGCTTGCACACAGGAACAAATAAGCTTCGTGAAATTCAATGGTGTTTTAGTTAAATTGTAACGGGAGTATTACTACAGGTGTCATCTAGGGTTCAAGCAAGGTCCGTGTTGTACAGTCAGAATCTGATTCCTAAAGGCCAACTGCAACTAAATTTCACTTGGGCTAGATTTACCATAAGTGCCTAGTGTATACTCTAAAAGTAACCTTTACAAAGCTGCAGGGTTGGTAATTGGCTAATTTTGCTATTAGCAGCTATTTATCTAATAGTGCCGAGGCAGATGACACGTGCACCTGGTGGCAGATCAGTAGTGATGTGGAAATGGCGAATATTGAAAAATTGTGTGCAACTGTTGATCTCTAAATTGTGCCTAGGCAGCCAGGAGCATTGCTTGCTCACCATTTGAGTGGATGGTCATCCCTCTCGGCACGTGTTCTCCCTGTTGCGCTCGTGATTTGAGCGGTTGCAAGAATGTCAATGCATTGTGTGGCTGTCGTATGCATGAGAACGTACTCGGAACATGACCGATGGCTGGGCAGCATGCAACGCTGAGTAGAGAAAGGATGTTTTAGTGTGCAAGCTTGCACCACGGAGCAGCAGTCAAGCGCGGCGCGGTCCATTCAATACGTACAAAGTACGTAAACTGCAGTCGGCAAAGCTGCACAAGCTACAAATGACAGCACAGTCACTTACCCATCAAGACCTGCTTGGCAAACACTTTCTCGCGGTGGCTATAAGTTATAAGTATGAGCTGCTATGGCGCACGAAAACCAAAGGTAAGTTGTATTCAGAGGCAGCAGGGGCACTATTCTCGAACTATCATTCCTGGTAGTGTACCATATTCAAGGCAATTGGCACGTCTCTACATTGGATGCATTGAAGTAGACAAACGAAAGCCTTTCTGGCATAGCGCCAGAAACGAGCAGGAACCGCGTGCCGCATTTGTCACAAAAGAGAATGCAATGTGGTGGCCATGGTGTTGATGCAGCAGCTAGCCGTGCACCCGCCGCGGTTGCTCAGTGGCTATGGTGTTAGGCTGCTGAGCACGAGGTCGCGGGGTCAAATCCCGGCCACGGCGGCCGCATTTCGATGGGGGCGAAATGCGAAAACACCCGTGTACTTAGATTTAGGTGCACGTTAAAGAACCCCAGGTGGTCGAAATTCCCGGAGTCCTCCACTACGGCGTGCCTCATAATCAGAAAGTGGTTTTGGCACGTAAAATCCCATAATCTAATCTAATCTAGCTAGCCGTGCAGGAATGTAATGCCGCCAGAGCGAAATGGCAAAGCTTTATCGCAGCTGTACTCCGGACTGTATGGCCGTGTGTTTACGTGCACTCAGCACCGAGCCCCTCTAGCCCAGCCGTGCCGAGCCCGAGCTACTTATCATTGTTTACTACAGATGGCGGTAAACGTCTCATTGGTCGACAAGTCCAGCGTTTTCAGCCTGCGAGGCAGCGGCTGGTGAAGTCGGATACGTCATGCAGGGGACGCTAAGATCGCCACAATTTTACAATGTGCTTTAAACGTGACCTTCAGCAGCATGGCGACCAGTTGTTGCCACAGCGCAAGCTCACAATGTGCGGCGAGCGAGTACTTCTTTGTTTGTCGAAGGCTCAAATGTAACACACTCTCATCAGTGAAACCTAACTGTATATAGGCCAGCATGCTGCTGGTCAGCCAAGCTAGTGCACGGTGCACCCTGTTCCGGCTGCTCCAGTGTGCAGTAGGACATGTTCTATTCCTGTGCCAGCCACACTACACTGTATAGCGTCCAGTTTTCTCCGATGCAGCCTAACTGTGCCATGCGGGGATCATGTCCACGTTAAGCCGGACTATAACTGCGCCTTAGCTTGGCCACCCTGATGCTCTCTTTTTTGAGCGGAGGAAGAATGCATCGAGGTTCTGCTTCTGATCATAGACAACCAGATAGAGAAAAGTGACTGGACTCTGAGAATATTTCGCATTAAAAGAACATTGCGGGTGCACAACGACATTGGCATAGCACCCGGAGCAGCTAGCAAAGTATACTAACCTAGTGGCTAGTGGACATGCAGGACCTGTTCGCTGATACACAGAAACAGTATACAAAGGGGCTTTAATACAAGCAAGGGAAGCAAACGACCCGGGTGCTGATTCTCTACAGTCTGCATAGTATGTCACTTGCGACGAATGGTAATGGCGGGGTTTTTTCTTTTGAGTTTCCATATGAAAACATCTTATTTTGCGAGCGTTTTGTGGAATGCCCACTCTCATTCCAAGCCCAAAATTTTCCACAAGGGCTACTGTATGTCCAAATTATCTGAAATGTTGCTTTTTACTGGGTCCACAATTTCATTGCAGTTAGCCTTTAGTGTAGTTGCCAGCCATATTTAACTATTTACACTCTAGCAAGGTTAAAATAGGCACTTTAGTGCCTCGAATCTCACTTTGATTATTTCAATTATTCCTTTAATTTAGAGTTCTTATAAGTACTCCTGAAAAAATGTTGCTCTTCTGAAGAACTTCTAAAGCTGGTGTTCTTGTGCTGGAATGGCCACAGTGGGGCATTGCAATTACACTTACTTTCATTATTTGAGATATATCATGTCCTGGCACCAGTATGCATTGCATTCCCTGGTGCATAGTAATTCTGACTTTGCCGAGTGGACTGGTCCTCAAGTTAATATGCAGAAAGTCGTTGGCACACAGTTAATCCTTCTGTGATTGAGCCATACCATTTTGCTTTAGATAGAATTAAGGAGGAACCATTGCAGAAAAGTTACACTGGAATTCTAACTTGGCATTGGATGTCTTGACACAGTCCAGAGTAAACTCCAGTTTTGCTTTTTAGATGTCTATTTTATTTTGATATTGTAATCCAATGCTGTGTTTGCGGCAGGCTGCTGAATGATTAGAAAAATTTTTTGGCAAGGACGTAATGCAGAGCTAGTCTGTGCTGACAGACCAGTTTTATGACCAGCAGCCGTGTCAGAGTTATTCCATGGATCCAGTGATCAGGGCATATATGACTTAATGCGTGTGCATTACCTGCACTCTCATCGTCTAGCATTCAATAGGGCTTCCCGACATCCATTCTGGCTATGGCTTTGCGATCGGCAACATGGCAGCATTTGACATGGATGATCCCAAGGCAATTGTGTCACCTGGTAAGGAAACCTTATTTGTTATGAATTAGACATTGCGTACTTGCTATTTCACTGCGTGTGAGTTGATGTCTGGATATCACAGACACATTAATCACGGATTGGTCGCTATTTGCAAACTACAGGTGCAAAATCTTTCTCAGTTAGAAAGACATATCTGGTCTCACAGACTCATACAGTAGAACCTCATCAAAAGTTCTCATTGCGTACTTTTCCTGGCACCAAAGTTCACAATTTACAACGCAAGAATGACCCAATAAAGTTACGTTTATTTTTTACCAGTTGATACATTCCCAGAAAACATGATTTTTTGGTGCCAACGTTCAGTACGTCAGCAAACTGCTATCGTATATGTTATCTGGCCGCTAGATCTTATGTAAATAAAGAAATTCGCAAGGCGCACACGATCGAGAACAGTATGTAGCTGCCCGCCATGGCAGCTTCACTGCAATACTCACCTGCACATCTTGCGCAGAAACACCGGCGCGCACTCGGTTTTTCATTTTGGTACCATCAAATCTTCCCCGGGGTTGCCACATGCGTCATTCACAGCTATCACCGCCAATCTTATTGTGATAAACTTCTTCGCCTATCTGTTCACAGTGCGTGGTGCCATCAGAAGCATAGCGCACGCTTTTACCAGGCGATGACCGAAATGCTCCACATTCCCTGCTGCAGACTGTGATCATATACGTTTTCCGGCAGCTAGATCCCATGTGAGAAAGAAAAACCGCGAAGCTTGCACGATCAGGAGTGGTATATAGCCGCACGTCCCACATGAAAAGGACGGCACGCAGTTTCTTCTTCCGGTACCAGCAAATCTCTTCCCAGGTCACCGCACGCTGCATTCAAAGCTATTACCACCAAACCTACTGCGACAAACATCTTCACCTATCCGTTTTACAGCGCATGGTGTGTAGTGCCACTGGTAGCGTACTGCGTGCTTTTAGTAGGCAATAATCTGAACGTGCCACCGTTCCTTGCTGCAGGCAGTGTGATGTGGGCATCACGTTTCACTTCGGCAGCATCCAGCGTTGCCCATCAGCTCGATTTCGTTTAGGTTTACTGTCGCCTTCTTAAAACACCACACAATAGGAAAACAATGAAACGCGTCTCGGACTGCACGATGCTTCACATTATGTAGATGTCAACGATAATTGAGCCTGTTCAATTTTTTTAGGTACCTCGGATCGTATTTTTTCCCGGTTAGTACATTTTTTTCGTGTTTTTTTTTTTCTCAGAACTTATGATTGAGGTTCTACTGTAGTCCATTTCATTCTTACAAGCAATACTGCAGAAGCTCTGCAAGCAGTGCAGTCTTGGAAGTAATAAAAATTTTGCATAATTCATCTTAGATAACTGATTAAGCAGAATATAAAAGATACCTTAAGGAGCACCATATGACAACAAATCGTATGCGGTTGGTTTCATTCAGCTGTGGCTAACAGAGCAAGCGGGGGAGGTGGCCATCGCCCACCGCGACTGCCACGCAGTGCTGTGCGACTCAAGGCAGGCAGTGAGAAATGCGCTAAGGGCTGGTTAGCGAAGGAAGTGGTGCGCATACCGCAGGCATCAAAGAACGATGACGGCAGCAAATGACAAGTGAGAATCAAGTGGTTCCCGGCATATGCGGGCGAGTCGTCGGACCGCAATGCCAACCGCAACGAGGTGACACACACCGAGGCATGCGCGCTAACTGGCCACGCCTCGGTTGACTGGCCGCTGTGGTTCAGCACCAAGGACCGAATGACCGAATACAAGATGACCAAGGCTTTCCATCTGGCTCGCAGAACCCTCCTGCCCCCTTGCTTGGGGCTGAGTCGAGAGCAAGCCCCTTTTATTCAGACAGCTACAGAGGGGCTCGCTCCCCAGCCCATCGCTGATGCACAGGATGTATCCCGAGACGCGCCTGACAGACAAGTGCAGAGTCTGCCGAAGGGAGACGGTCGGCTTTGTACACATGCTGTGGAATTGCACCAAGTACCAGGAAGAAGCCAAGTCTTGGAAGATCCTGCTGCAACTCGAAGTAGCCACAGGCAGAGACAGTCAAAAAGAACAACTCTAGGCTGTCCAGCAGGTCCTCAAGGCGCTGGCCCGGCAGGGACCCAGCGAGCCTGCAACGGCGAGAGGGGACCCAGGCCGCGCGGCCAGCGCCCAGAGGACGACGTAGGCCCTGTCCGGAGCGCATACACAAGCGCACATTTTACTGCAGGCTCAAATGAACATTTTACCAATCCAATTAAATCCTTTGCACAAGTTACGTGAAACACCCGGTATAGTCAATGATTGAGTAAATATACATTGCAACATACACGTTCATGTCCAGTACTAAATCGTTAGTAAAGTATAAATGTACATATATTACAACATATATTCAAGTGCAATTTTAATTATAGCAAGCTGTTTTGCTGACACAATAGAGGTTGGCAAAGGGTTCCAATCTGAACTTGTCTGAGGAACAAACCAGTAAAAAAACTGATTTGTCTTACAAAAGGGAATGCCAGCTTTGTCGTGATGATCTGTGCATGAAGTGTAAATGGCAAATATAAGAAGTATGAATGGCTTTCTTTAGAGCCATCCATTTTTGGTAACAGTCATCTGGCTTTCAATATTTAGTTATGGAGTGTACTTTTCTTTTGATGGGGCTGCTGAATGATTAACACTTTTTGGCAAGGACGTAATGCAGAGCCAACATCTGCTGACATCATATTTTATGACTGCAGCCTGTCTGAAATTTTTGGAGGTTCATTTGTTCACGGACTGTTAGCTTGACCAGTGATTCCTCCTGGAAACAGGTGGTGTGGGCTTCGACATCAACTGTGGTGTCCGTCTGTTGCGAACCAACTTGATGGAGAAAGATGTTCTGCCCATCAAGGAGCAACTGGCACAGAGTATGTTCGACCACATCCCTGTTGGCGTGGGCTCTAAAGGAATCATTCCCATGAATGCCAGGTGTGTTGCTGCTTCTTGTAAGAAGCTTCTGTTATTTACTCAATTCCCACATGTACAGGCAAATTTAATTTTAATGAAACCCGATTTTATAAAATTTTTGTCCTAATAAAGTCCTTGCGCTTCCCTGACAGATGTTCATAGAGCCTAATGTGTTGAAAACCTTGAAGCAACAAAGTAAGCTTTGTCTCCCTCATTTAGATGAATTTTTTTAAAGTATGAATAAAATATGGTTATGCCAAGTTTACATTCGGATTATGGGCTGCCATTGACCTGTCAAGATTTGCCAAAGCTTCCATGAAGGAACACAAAACGCAATCCACAGGTTCGCTGTCTATGATAGCTGCATAGGGAGGCAAGCATTACACCTCTCTAGCTCTTTAATGACCATATTGTTCACTTGAATGTGATGTTTTCAATTTAATGAAGTTCTCAATTTACTGAAATAATAATTTGCACACATAGACTTCTTAAATCAATGTTAAACTGTTGTAAAAAGACAGTTAAATGTGACTTCTCTGATTTAAGTGCATGCCATTTGACATGATTGCTAAAATTCATTTGTTGTGTTTGTGTGGATCTTGCATGAGGAAGGCAAGTTTTTTTGCCTGCAAAATGTATGTCACTGTGTTATAGAGCTATGCTTTTCATGCAGGCTCGCGCATATCCGCTTCAGCAATACCACCTAATAGAGCAACAGAATATTTTAGAAAGGAAGGAATTAAAAAATGCACACCAGCATGTGCATAAAAACTTGCCTGTCAGTCAGCTTCTAAGCTACCCGTAGGTCATATAAAAATCCACTAATTCAATGTGCATCCGCCATTGCTGGAATGCACCTAGGTAGTTCATGAGCTGTGTAATAAATTACAACTTCTAACTACTACTTGAATAGTACTTAGTAGGGGCATTTGTATGAAAAATAACTATTAATACAGTCAACTTACGTGAATTCAATTCCAGCGGGACCGACGAAACTGGTCGAATTATCTGGCGGATCAAGTTACTGTATATACTCGTGTAATGGCTGCACCCATGTAAAAGCCACACCCAAAGCTTTGTAAAAAAAACTTCCAAAAAGCATATTTAAAGTTTACTTGTGTGCAGGCCGCACCCTTGATTTTTGAGAAGGTTGGCAGTGTCATCTTGTGTGGTGCAACAAGTGTTCCAAAGCTTTTTTTTTTTTGGATTGGTGGTGAAAACAGGCAGCCATGCCGAGTTTTCAGCGCCCCCAGGAAGCAAAAGCACAGCTTTCGAGATTTAGCGACTGCCTCCGCTACGCTGGCGTGGCTGGTCTATGGAGTGTCACCATTTATTCCAGCCAGCAGGTGATGCGCTATGGGGATAGCCAAAAATAGCCACAGCGAATAGAAGTATATACTGGCGAGTACTACAAAAAAAAAAAAAGTACTTCCCTCCGTGTATTGACCGCAACTCCAATTTTCACCCCAAATTTCAGAGAAAACCTGCGGCCATTATACGAGTACAGTCGCCGACCGTTTATTCGGACCTCACGGGGACTGCGGAAATTTATGAGTAAACAGGTGTCCGAAAAAGCAGATTAAGAAAAAAAAAGAAAAACTTTATTTCCACGCACTTATTGGGGCTCGGCAGTACGCTTGAAGAAATCGGAAATGCGCCATTGCACGCTGTTCTGTTTATGCGCAATCAGATAAGCCTGAATCTCGGAGAGAGTTGTACGGTCACTATAGGCGGCTGAAAGCACAGTCACTGCTTGTACACACTCCGCATGCTATGGCAGCGTAGCACATGGTGCGTCATCTTCCAACTCAGAGTCATCGTCCGGCAGTGCAGCAGAAACCTGACGAATGATCTCGCTATCGTCGAGTTCTGCGCATGTCATACAGCAGTGTCAGCATCTGTGAAACTGCAAATGAGACGGTGTCTGGAATCGCAATGCAACCACTGCGCAGGTCTCGGCAGAACATTTTCCGCGTTAGTAGGGAGCACATCGGAAGGTGGCAAATCCTAGGCTTTCCGGCACCCGCTTGCTGGCATTCCTCAGTGCAGTCTGCACGGGCACAGTCGGCGCCATTAGGCACTTCACGCGATGTTTCCGTATGCCGCATTGGATCACTGGAACCTCGACACGGCACACAAAGCAAACATCGCCATGCTGACACCACTCGCACAAACGAAAAACATGGCGTACTCGCAGCGTCGTGTGCAAAGAAACAAATCAGCTGCTGGATTGTCTTGACATGGCTTTCTAAGCTGAAACCGGAACTGCTGTAGAACCACTCAATCGAACCAGGCAGAAATGATGATGATGAGCGGGGATTTGCAGTAGCGCCACTTTGTGGGGCTGCAAGGAAGCTCTGTTCAAAACAAAAATGGCATTCAGCAAGCCTAACCATGCACCGGTCAGAGTCGGTGCATGGTGCTCTTGATCGAGTTGGCTCAAGGAGTGCCCGAAAAATCGGACGAGAGGTTGCAAGGTGTCCGAACATTCGGCAGTTGTTATACATTATGGTCTATGGGGAGAATGGTGGTGCCGCGAAGCAGACCGAATAATCGAGCATGTCCGAATTTTTGGAGTCCAGAAAATCAGTCGATGACTGTATATACGGTAAACAAATGCCAGAAAGAAACACCGAAACGCACCGTTCACGTGGCAGTATTTACCTTTCGAGTTAGCTTCGCAGCGATACAGCTCTGTTATGCAGCGAAGTATACAAAGCAGGGAACAGTGCCACGGTAATGTGACATAGCATGTGTTCCTTAATTTGTATGTGCACCGTCTGGTCATGGTATGAGCGCTGAGAAGGCAAATGAGTTTACTGGCAGGCCTCCAGAGTTTTAGATATATCCCGCACTTTTGTTGGCTTTAAACAGCCTTCCTTTTCACTTGCTTTACCAAAACACAGATGGTATTTCTCCACTTCTTGGTGCACGGCGCATGCGTGCTCTTATAATTACGGGACGCTTACTAGGTCTGATTAATGGTATCATATATGAGATGCGCAAGATGGATGAAACAAAGGCTCAAACCACCACAGCGTCAGAAACAGTTCTGAATGGCTGCCATTGTGCGTACTAGGCGTCTGCACGCTCGTACTGTTATTGAAGACGGCATCTGCACACCTGTATAATTAAGAATTGTGTACAGTGGCCCCTTTCTATTCTTGGTACGCCCTGGTACGATAAACTGTGTATGATTCATCGTGTAACATGGCTATATTGCAGCAATGCTTACCAGCCCAGTTCAAGTTATTCGGCAAAGACTAATATCGAGATAGAAATACCTGAGGCTTAGGCCCATAGAAATGTGTATGTGCCGGCAGCGACCTTAGGTTGTAATCAAATTAACCGGAGTTGAATTAACGAAAGTCTGCTCTATCAATAAAATAAAGCATGCAATATTTGTAACGTTCATCTGGCTGCTGGATGATTTCAAAACTTAAGGCTTGGACGTAATACTGAATGTCCTGTGCTGACACATTGTCATATGACAGCAGTACCATTCCTGTTTGTGCTCGTGCTGCTATTTTGGCCATTGATTTCACAAGAATGCATAATTTGTTCCTAGAGACCTCGAAGAGGCCTTGGAGATGGGCATGGATTGGTCCTTGAGAGAAGGTCAGTGCACATTGCATCTCTTTGGGAATGTAGCCTTTGTTACTGTAGGCTCTGCTTTAGGGTTCTCTGTCCCCAAGTCTTTGTTTTAAAGTAGAATGTAGGGGATGTACAGTGGAACCTCGTTATGTGTGCCCTCTAAAGACATAGCTGCGACAGATCCTTTACCCAATATGCCTAGAGTCTAATGTATTCATTCACCACTTCACCTTTTGTAGGACGTCATATATTTCTGAAGACTTGAAATTTTTTGTGGGGTATGTGTAAATGAGGTGCTTAAAAATAGTTTACAACAAATTTCTCTTCTCTACACCAACATCTTTATTTTAAAGAAGTGAGACGTATTTGTACAACTGACACTAAATCATCTTCCAAAAAGTTGGCTGCAAATGTTCCGTCAACCCTCTAGAGTCTCCATGAAAAAGTGTCTACTTCCCTTGTGAACCAAGACTTCTAAAAAATTTTTTTGTGGTGTAATTACATGAGGTGCTCAGAAGTACAGTAAAGCTTCATAACTGGGAAGTTGTCAAAGCAGGAAAAAGGTCACGTATTCATATAGGCACCAGAGCCGCTAAATTTCTTGCAAAAGCTCAATATACCAGGAGTGGTATTTTTGGTAAATCGCTTTTGTGAGATATTGTGTGCCTCAGCACCCGACAAGTAGGGCACCTGCGGGGCGACAGCGATCCTTGAACATTCAAGCAAATGTTGTTGCACGTAGGCACCGACGTGCCCAAAGCCCAGGCACACGAAATATTACGAAAGTGCTTGTGCACCAAAAAGTAATTGGCCAGAAACACTGACTCAGGACCACAATCTTCTAGTGATTTTTGCTCAAATAAATGTCACCCTTTCATCCACCATACTTGGCTGGCTCATCCCATTGATAATGCGGGTGAAGCGTTGCTATGACCACTAGTGAATCATTATAAAACATGGCATTGAAAAAGGCATGGTTACAGAATCGTGGCTCTGAACTTGTACTTGAGAAAATGCCAAGAATGTACCAAACATTTGGTGCATCTGCCCCATGTATTTAGTCAACATGAGTTAAACTCCTTAACAGCGAAATTAATGGGGAAAGCGAAATTCGCTTTTGCGAGAATTTCTTTATTGCAAAATGAGACAGCGCAGGTATGGAATGTGTCGCAAAACAAACCTGTAACACCAAAGTTCTTCAGCCTGAGGCTATAGAGCCACATTGTCAACATAAAGTGAATTCCATGTGTCGGTCAGCAATGGCAGCACTGTCGTGGAGAGGTGTTCTTCATTGATCATCTTCAAAGATACGATCACTTTCGCAAGATTTTGAGCAAGTTGCCAGATGCTGAGCAACAGCGATCTTACAGTGTACAGGGTCCATTATGAAAGTAATGCGCATGATTTTATTATGGCACGACTATCCATGACAGCGCGGTAAAACCGGTCGGGAAATGTGACGAGGGTTCTGCTTTACACGTGTCCACATTTGCGGTACATAGGATAGTGACCAATAATCTGCAAATGCGCAAGGTCTGCATGAAGCTTGTGCCGAAAGTGTTGACAGAAGATCGAAAAGAACCTCGAGTTTTGCGCTGTCAAGAATTGTTAGATACGATTCAAAATGAGCCAGACTTTCTTAACTATCGTAACAGGAGACGAATCCTGGATGTTTGAGTACGATCCAGTATCGAAAAAGCACAGCAGCGAGTGGCACACAAAATCATCCTCCCGCCTCAAGAAGCGAGAATGAGCAAGCCTCGCATCAAAAAGATGTTCATTGTCTTCTTTGTCGCCTGAAGAATAGTCCATTTTGAGTTTGTACGACAGTGAGAAACTGTCGACTCAGCCTTTTACCTGGATGTGCTCAAGAGATTAAAATGTCGGGTCAGGCGCGTGAGGGCGGGCATCAAAGACACTGTCAAGCTCCACCATGACAATGCCCCCAGCCACACTTCGTTCATCGTTACCAACTTCCCGGCCCGGAGCAACACCTCGGTGGTCTCTTATTCCCCTTACAGTCCCGACTTGGCTACGTGCAGCTTTTTTATTTGTTGTTTCCCCGACTGAAGAGAGCGCTGGAAGGAAAGTATTGGTGAGACCATGGAAAATATCCAAAAGCATGTTACAGCATTCCTGAGAGACACTCCCGTCGAGGACTGTCAGGGTGCCTTCCAGACGTGACAGACAGGTCTCCACAAGTGTATTGCAGGGGGAGAGTATTTTGAAGAATATTGGCCATTTGTACAGGTCTGGTCAGTTAAATATTTTGCCCAGAAAATGTGCATTACTTTCATAATGGACCCCATACACTGTTACCTGTAGACACCGACACGTCCGAACTGCCATGGTAGCTACAGTGTTACGCTGCTAAGCACGACATCGCGTGATCAAATCCCGACTGCTGCAGCCGCATTTCGATGGGGGGGGAGGGGGTGAATACAAATGTCTGTGTCCCGTGCATTAGGCGCATGTAAAAGAACTCCAGGAGGTCAAAATAATCTGGAGTCCCATGCTACAGCATGCCTCATACCGTATTTACTCGAATCTAATGCGCACTTATTTCCCGATAAAACTGGTAAAAAAATTGCGTGCTCGTTAGAATCAAGTACAACCCTAAATTAGTGTTACATATCCCTATCGGCATATCAAAATGGCTGCCTTGTACGTGCTTCAAGCCTAGCTGCCTTAGCTTTCTCCATGTGCTGTAGTACTACGCTTAGGTTAAAAGTGTGGAATTTCGCTGGACGACGACGCGCTGTGGGACCGTAGCAGCGATGACGATGGCAGCATTAGTGAGGACAGTGACACAAGTGAAGACGAGTAGTCCAGGGACCGTGCCAGCTACTAATAAATTATCGTTATGGAATGCGCCCTCGGGTATGCTTGTTTATTTATTTATTTTTCCCTGTCGTGCAATATTGGGGGGTCGACTTACAATCGTGTAAATACGGTAGGCACACTGCACTGTGTTCTTATCGCTTAGTTCATGTTAAAGTGAGCGGCTGCACAAAGGTCAATTCGCTCGCTCCTGCTACCACACTTCCCCACTCCAGCGTTTTGATAGAGTTTTCAGTCATTGCGGGAGACGTGTTCATGCTTGCTTGGGCATGCGTGACACCATGCTTGTTAATTTTGTAGTCAGGAAGCGAATGTTTAAAAGTTAATGCGGCTGATAAAACTACTATCCTCCTTAGTTTTCATATCACTGCCTACTAATTTGCTGTCGCAATGGATGCTTCGCCTTTAGGGCCAAACTGTGACTTTTTATTAATTGCAACTTTAGGGCATTGGGAGTGAATCTTTGTTTTTCCAAATGAGAGAAAGCTGTATTTATACGTGAAATAATGAGCTGCGCGGTACTGTGAAGGACTCTTCTTTATTTTAGGCCAAGGCATACGTGTGTGCGTTACAATCGAGAGCTTCTCTCTCTTTTCTTTTTTGGTCATGGAAAATGGGTGGGCGACATAATCGAGGGCGTGTTAGAATTGAGTAAATACGATAATTAATTCGTGGTTTTGGCACGAAAAAACCCTAGAATTTTTTTATGCAAACACATCCGGTGTCGAACACGAAAGTGATCATATCTCTTATCCCTGAAAGCGATTGATCAAGAATATGGCTCTTTCGCACAAATCTTCTGGCGACACCGAATGAGCACGCAATGCCTGTTGGGTGGTACCAAAACCAGCATTTTGAAGCAGGAATCGCGTATTCTCGGACAATCGCTCAAACACGGCTAGATGCATGGCAGCACACACTGCAACTGCCATCTCAAGCACCATAAACAAGTCCACAACACTGGGACGTAAATTTCTTTGTTTTTACTATACTTTTGTCACCGAGCCGCAGATTATGCACTGCACTAGGTACGCTAAAACCGTTGTCACATGTTTGTGAGACATGCAGCTCGGCCATTTGAAACGAGAAAACAAGATGGCAGCCATGACCGGTCATGACGGGTTTCCACTGTACATGGTTGTTTCCGACGCTTGGTTGCTTTTTGTAAAGATCAATGGCGGCAGCCACGCTAGTAGTAATGTGGTGGTATTTTACGCAATTTAAGTATGAAGCAAGGGCATTTGAGCACTTGAGTTTGGTATCCTTGCGTAACTAAGTAGTAGGGGGGCAACTCGCCGTTAAACTTTGTTGATGTGGGAGTGCAGTTCAGTGATATTTCATTGTCGAGAGATATGAGATGCATTGAATCCTATGGGCATTCATGGGAGATACGAAAATATTTTGTCTCAGGATTTAATTATCGCGGGTTTCGAGTGTGGTTGATTTTCAAGCCATTTATTGTTGGCAGAAGAAACTTGTGATGGCTGCCTGCTTAGCAGTTTCGTCCTTTGCGATAAAAGCGTTCTCAAGCTGCTCGACACTTGTCATGTGATGTTCATCGCCGCCAGTGCATTCAGTTTTGTTTCCAAGCAGCCATAACAAGTGACCTGGCTCGGCTAAGGTAGTGTGCGGATCCACAAACTGACAAGCAAACTTACAATGCTCCATGCACATGAGCATGCATCCTGCAGAAGTCACATGTACCTCTTTGGGCTTATTGCACTTTGTGAGGTTTCAGAGCAATGCTCTGCCCACGTTATCAATGAGATTGCAGCTGGCTATGAACGGTGAATGAGAGTGGCATATAGAAAGGTATGGAAACCATTGTGTAGTGATTTTCCTTAATGTTTTCGTATTCGATGTCTTGAGATATCCTGAGCACGGTGCAAAAGCATTTCAAAATAAGAGGTGAAAAATACATTGAGTTGACACATAGCCAGCAAAAAATTTCAACTTGACTGATAATTCGAGATATCAGTTTAAATTAACGAGGGTTTACTGTATGTCCGATGTATACAGTTGACGGCCGATAATTCGGACTCCAGAGGGAAGTTAAATAAGCCCGAACTATCAAATGTACAAAAAAATGAATGTATCCAAAGAAGATAACTTTATTTACGTTTTAAGGCCTCTATGCACGGAACAAGTGGTCGGTGCGTTGCTACACGCACTTCCGCTTATGTGCTACCAAATCCACCTGTATTTCTGCCAGTTTTGAGTTTCGCTGTATGCCGATGCAAGGACTGCAAAGGCTTGAGCCAGATCCGCACGTGGAAGGCTCCGGAGCACACGGCACAACATCCGAGTCAGAGACGTTTGACGGTGGGAGAACTTGCTCAGTTATTTAGTCATCTTTCAGTTCGGCACACAGCGAAACCGCACTGTCGACATCTGCGAAGTCTTCAAATCTAACGGCGGCAGGAATCGGCACACCGCAGCCTAGCAGGTCATCAGTGATGTCTGCAATTGAGCTTGTTGTGGTAGGCAGTAGTTCAGCCTCTACAGTGCCCTCGCAGTCCATTGGGACTGCGAGGGCAACATTGATGCCATTTGACGCGGCCTATCTATAACTTCACGAGGAAGACTTCTTGGAGCCAGCAGAGCACTTTCTGGAATGCAAACTACAGTGAAATCTCGGTACAACGAACTTCAGGGGACCGCGGGAAAATGTTCGTTATTCTGAAAGGTCGTTATAGTGAAAGCCCAAAAATTAGCCATAACAATAGCATTTCAGTAACGCAAGCGTCCTACCTTTGAAACGGTACCTCCTTGAACTCGTTTCTCACACAATGCACACGTGATCGTCAGACAAGGCACATTTATTTGAAATAGTCCGTGATCGTCTTCTGACGGGTGCAGCACAGACTCTGCAGCACGAACGATTCCAGACCGTCCGCATTCTTATGCACACCTTCGGTTGCTGTGCCGCTTTTGGCTATAAATATGCGGAGTTTTCGCAAGCAGTCCAACGCATCTGTGACCGAAACGGACTCGTCGCGGTCTTCGGGTGCTGCCGTAACGTGCAGCAAGATTCTTGCTGGTGCTTAAAGATTTTATCCTTGTCTTTGAGAATCGTGGCGATCGTCGACCGCGCCACTCCACGTTCTTTAGCCACGACAGATTGTTTCTTCCCATCTTCTATCTCGCGAAGAATCTCTACTCTCTCGCTCAAAGAAAACTGCTTTCGCTTCTTCGCCGTGGTTAGAGTTGTTGAGCTCATGGCAACGCGAACGCCGGCACGCACTTCTAACACAATAATTTAACCAGGAGAAAAACAAGATGGACAGGCCTGATACGGGTGACAGCACGCGAACAACTGAGAAAACAAGCAAGAAAAATGTGATGCGTCGTCACCTCCGCAACAAGAAAAAAAAAAGGCCCACTTCAGCTTTAATTACTACTTTTTTTTTTCTTCTGCCACACCGTCTCAGGTTTTACGAGGCCATGCTCCCCGCCTCTCCACTCACAAAACCTGGTGCGTCGTTGCCTCCACTATAACGGAGAAGGAAAAAAAAAAGTCTCCGCCCGCATCTTTCTCCTTCCGCGCCATCTCAGGTTTTTGCGGGAAGCAAGTTGCAAGGCGGCCCGCTCTTCGCGCTGCGTCGTCTGCTAGCTTAGAGCTCCGACTGCCGTGACGGATGCACTGAAATCTAAGAATCCTCGCATTTCGGGATATGAGTTCGTAGTACTGAGGTGTTGTTAAGATGACACGGAAATTAAATAACGATCGTTATTCTGAAATGTTCGTTATTCTGAAGTTCGTAGTAGTGAAATATTTTTACATTGAAACTATAAGCAGTCGGCACGGGATTTCATAAAAGTTTGTTAATCTGAAATGTTCGTTAATGTGGTGTTCGTTGTAACGGGGTTTGACTGTAAACAAACAAGCACAGCATGGCTGAACGCCGTCCCCAAGGCAAAGCATAGAATAAATGGGCAAACTGAATGGCGATAACGGGCCATGCATGGAGGTGCCGAAAAAGGATGTGGTGATCGCAATCTTTATGCGACCTCACAATTGAGGCAAAGCCTCGAAGATTGGCAATTGCAGTTAAATCTCAGAGGTGTAGAGCGGCAACCACGTCGGGGCCTCAGAGATTAGTCTAACACATAATCTCTGAGGCCATACTTAATGTCTCGTCAAGGTTGCCTGATGAGATTATAGCGGCAGAGTTGGCATATGCTACAGCCCCGGCCGGAGCCAGGATAATCGAATGTAGAGCTGGCGGCTGTCCGAAATAACGGTCGTCTTTACAGATTAAGTCTATGGGGCCATTGGAGGTGCCGCAAAGCTGTCTGAATTACCGAGCATGTCTGGATTATCGGTGTTCAATTTATTGATCGGCGACTGTAGTTGGATTTGAGCAAGTTATTTTACAGGAGTACTATATAGGTCAGTAAGCGTTGCATACTTGATATATAGAGAATAATTTGCTTTGTTTGGTTTTGTTATATTCAAGTTTGTCTAATTCATCAAAGGATTTAATGCCAATGTTTTCTTTTGCATGCTTAAGTAATGTTGCAGGTATGCATTTATCTGGTAATGCACAGGCACCTAAGTTTATTTACGTAGGGCAATTATGGTCCATGGTAGGGAGTAATTAAAGTGACAAGTTTGGCTGGAATTCTTTTAGGCTATGCCTGGGCTGAAGATAAAGAACACTGCGAGGAGTACGGACGGATGCTGAATGCCGACCCTGCCAAGGTTTCAATGAAGGCAAAGAAACGAGGCCTGCCTCAGGTATGCTGTTCATGTGTGGTTTGTTGCAGCCTAGAAAACTGAATGTTGGGGAGTTCTTGACAATTTTGTCATTTTTTATTTTCTCCAACTTCAGAAATGTGTCAGTACACCTTCATTTCAAGTCAATGGGCTCTTACATGTCCAAATAACAGCCCACATGTTCTAACAACATTCTTCAAAATTGTCGAAGGATGTACTCATAATACATGTGCATTGACAGCTTTTCCAGCAATTTTATTGCTTTTAATAAAGCTAGTAACTTTCTGGAAGAATAGTTAAGAAAACCAATTGAATTCACTGTTTTCAATAAGATATGGACAAAAGTGTTGTGCAAGTGGACACTAGGACAAACTGGTTCATCTGCAGTGTTGTGTGTTCATCCAGTTACTCTTAGCTATCCAGCCAGTCAAGATTCTTGCTTTTACAGGTGTGCTAGATTTGTAAAAAGTATTGTTCATGGAAGTCAAGTCAGTGATGTACATATTTTTACTTTTCTCAAGGAAAATTGTCAATTGTTTCAGTGGCAAAGAGTGATTACTTGTTTCTCTCTCTTTATTATGAACATACCTTCATGATCATTCTCTTAAGTCCACATGCTGCTGGATGATTTGAAATGTTAGTAGGCTTGGACGTAATACAGACAAACCCTGCTGACTACACTTCATATGACAGCAGCATGTGTCATATTTGCTCAGTAGTATTTGGTGTAGTACTAGTAGTATTAATAATGCTGGTTTAAGTAGCAGTTGCTTGCACCTGCAAGATTCTATAGTCGGATACAACTTTAGAAAAAAGGGGAGGCCCCGCCCAGATGACCGAAGCGGCGAAGTCACCGGCCGTCCGGCGCATGACGTCGGTCCAGAATGCGTGCCCATTGGTGCACCCGCCTCGGAGGAGTAAACGCCCCCTTTTTTCTAAAGTTGTATCCGACTATAGAATGCAAATTCAGGATTTTTCAGTCAGCCTCTAAGAGTATGTTTATCTATGCCAATTAATTGCAAGAGACCCATATCATGAGAATGTGCAGAATAAAAATGGGAGTGCGTACACCACACACTACCAAGTCGTGACCTGCAGTTTAGTGCTATGCTTGAAACAAAAGGTCTGTACTTAAATTCATGCCCTGACCAGGAGTAGAACTGCCATGCCATTCTTGTATTTTTCTTGCTGTTGTCGTAAGCTCCTATTAAGTGTATACAGTCTACGCTCGTTACAACGGACCCATATACAACAAACTTCGCCGCAATACATAGGTATAATCCATAAATCATGAATGCAGCAAACACAGTTTTAGGTCCAATTTTCAATTAAAAAAAAAAAGACTTGTGTTAGGATCGGGTAAAGACCCGATACTGTTAGTGCTTGAAAATCTTCCGAGGGCTGGCTAAAAAGAGGCGCTTTCAATGGCCTCTGAGTTCCATTATTGACATCTCTGCTCCATCCCTGCCCATCTCTGCCAGATGATCTGTAACTTCTTGTTGCATACATGCTAGCTGGGCTAGACAACCGTGACTCGATATACAGTCGCCGACCGATTTTCCGGACTCCGAAAATTCAGACATGCCCGATTATTCGGTCAGCTTCGCGGCACCGCCATTCTCCCCATAGACCGTAATGTATAACAACTGCCGAAAGTTCGGACACCTTGCAACCTCCCGTTTGATTTTTCGGACACTCCTTGAGCCAACTTGATCGAGGGCATCATGCACCGACTCTGACCGGCGCATAGTTCGACTTGCTGAACGCCATTTTTGTTTTGAACGGAGCCTCCTTGCCGCCCCACGAAGTGGCGCTACTGGAAATCCCCGCTCATCATCATCGTTTCTGCCTGGTCAATGCCTCATTGGCCTGGTTCGATAGAGTGGCCGTACAGCAGTTCCGGTTTCAGCTTAGTAAGCCATGTCAAGACAATCCAGCAGCTGATTTGTTTGTTTCGCGCACGACGCTGCGAGCAGGCCAAGCAGGCCACGTTTTTCGTTTGTGCGACTGGTGTCGGCACGGTAGTGTTTGCTTTGTGTGCTGTGTTGAGGTTTCGGTGAACCAACGCGGCGTACGGAAACATCGCGTCAAGTGTCTAATGGCGCCGACAGTGCCCGCGCAGACTGCGCTGGGGAATGCCAGAAAGCGGGTGCCGGGAGGCCTAGGATTTGTCACCTTCCGATGAGCTCCCTACTGACGCAGAAAATGTTCTGCCGAGACCTGTGCAGTGGTTGCATTGCGACTCCGGACACCTTCTCATTTGACAGTTTCACAGGTGCTGACACTGCTGTACTGACATGCGCAGAACTCGACGACGGCGAGATCATTCGTCAGGTTTCTGCTGCACCGCCGGACGATGACTCCGAGTCGGAAGATGACGCACCATGTGCTACGCTGCCGTCGCATGCGGAGCGTGCACAAACAGTGACTGTGCTTTCAGACGCCTATAGTGACCGTACGACCCTCTCCGAGATTCAGGCTTATCTGATTGCGCGTAAACGGAACAGCGTGCAACGGCGCACTCACGATTTCTTCAAGCTTACTGCCGAGCCCGAATAAGTGCGTGGAAATAAAGGATTTCATTGTTGTTTTTTCTTAATCTGCTTTTTCGGACACCTGTTTATTCGGACATTTCCGCAGTCCCCGTGAGGTCCGAATAAACGGTCGGCGACTGTATTGACTGCTGCTTGCTGCCTTTATTTGGTTCTTTTTTTCCAAATAAGGACCAGTATTATAACGTAGCATAACTCTGAGTAACAGTGTTGTTTTTGTCAGCATCTACCACTAGTTCCATGTCAACTAAAAAAATTGTAAAAATGCAGCAACATGTTGAAACTTGTCACTGCTTCCTAGGCTGCCCTTGTTTGAGATTCCAGTGTCATTGGTGCTAGACCTCAAGGAAAGTAAGTTTTATCCTGTGGGTCAATGTGATTGACATGTATACAGTTGTGGGGTTCTGGGCAGAGACACATTGGAAAGTTGGTGTTGTTGAGTTCTTGAGCATTTGCTTCTGTCTGTGAGGGATTAGTCATGAAATATAACTCTACATTTGAAAGGATGCCCAAGACCTTCCTAGTGAACAGCTTGTTGCCAGCTTCGTACAAGTTCCCAGGTGAAGCCAAACATGTTTCAATTCATATTCATATGATGATGGAGCTGCCCATGTAGCCCTTGAAGGAAAACTTCTACAAACCTTGTCAAGCAGGGACTGGTGCCCTCAGTGTGAATAAATTCATACACAAAGTTGTGCGTGGAGCACCCATCCATGCAAAGATGTGGTTTTTATCGTCTTGAAATATTATATGCATACCGGTCTAAATTTTGGACCCTAGTAACTCTTGGACAGATCCACATGGCCTTGCTTTGCAAACGAAGTTAAATTGCTTTCACTGGGTTATTTGTTGCACTCTGCATATTTCGGCACATGCCCCTGCCCCTGTAATGGCTTAGGGTAGGAGTTCCCAAACTTTCTTGCCTTGTGGAAACCCGCCTGCCTCCCCAGAGTTACCCCGCGCCATAAGCAGAGTCCTGGCGCTAATTGTGAGACGCGCAAAAGCTTACTTGTTTATTTTGTTTTTGTGCAAGTTAGTTGCAGCTCAGTCTCTGACTGCAGGACTTCCTCCTGTATATTGCATTTTGTATTGTTGGTAGGCGAAGCGCTGTAGCTCTAGTTAGTGAGAACCTAACAAGACACAATACAAGCTCCACCCACAAATTTATATGTAGTAATGAAATTTGATTCTGTTCCTGATTTAGATGTTGCAAGTCATTTGTGCTATGGCGTGGAATGGTTATCGATGTAGTTACATACTGATCACAATGCGAATCCTAGAGGTTCGTGCCTCCCGGCCACATGGGACTGCAGTGCATTTTTTTTTTTTCTTCCTCGGGACATATCAGAAACTGGCACAGTGGGGAACCAGACCAGTCTGTTGAAATAGAAGTTGCTAGTGATGTTAGCATGCCTTCTCGGCAAATCACAAGTAAATGTGGGTTGCACGTTCCTACAATATGCCAGCAGCCAATCGTCATATGTTGATGAGTACACACGCCACTATATTCAAAAATGGCCTTTAGGTTGCAAGACAGGCAGGTCCATTCTCGTTCGGACCACCCCGCGAGCAGAAATGAAACACATCCACCTGCACATTTTTGCAAAACTTACTTGGTTTGCATTGTTTCTCATGCTCCAAGCTGTCGATTAATTTGGCCTTTGGAGCTAAGTTCTTATTAAGACTGTCCTGCTTTAGTGGGGGTCCTAAGTTCAACCTTCGAACCGCGGCAAATTTGCTTGAAGTTTGCTTTTTTGCAAGAGTTACAGAGTTACTTACATTTGTGCCATTTCACTATAGTTGTGCATACAAGTTCCTTTTGCAATTGAACTTTTCTCCATTTTCTACTTGATCCCTTTACCTCATCCGCTTGTGTCTTAGCTGGGAACCCTGGGTGCCGGCAATCACTATGCTGAGATCCAAGTAGTAGAGGAGATTTATGACAAGAACAATGCAGCCAAGATGGGAATTGAGCGTTGTGGTCAAGTATGTGTCATGATCCATAGTGGCAGCAGAGGGTTTGGACACCAAGTGGCTACCGGTGAGTCACGCCATTTGCATTATGTTGTGCCATGTAGGGATTAGGCATGCAAGATGAAGTGAGGTCCATTTGAGTTAACTGGTGTGGAGGTGGTGGCCAAGGCAGCGTCATGCAAGGTACACTACCGCAAGCTGTTGGGTTAAACCAGATTAGTGCTGATCTCCTAAAGTAACAAATAGCAAGCAAGGCATGCTAGGGATCAACCACAATATAGCTTCCATCTTTGAAATTTGCAACACAGGTGCAGGGCATATCAAGTTCTTGAAATAGCCTGTAGTTAGTGAGCGCAAAGGTTTTGCCTGCTGGATGATTTGAAAGACTGTTGGGCTTGGACGTAATACAGAAAAATCTGTGTTGAAATCCCATTGTATGACAGCAGCTGAACCTGTTCATTATTGCTGTTTGTTGTCAATCAAATGTGCACACATGCTGAGGCAATTTCTATATCTATCCGTTGTCTGGGCAGATGCATTGGTGGCAATGGAGAAAGCCATGAAGCGGGACAAGATCGAGGTCAATGACCGGCAGCTGGCCTGCGCTCTCATCCGCTCCGCTGAGGGACAGGACTACCTGAAGTCGATGGCAGCCGCAGCAAACTTTGCCTGGGTCAACCGCAGCAGCATGACTTTTCTGAGCCGTCAGGTGAGTTTATTTAGAGTGCAGCTTTTAGGCGCCCGTTCCTGTGGCAAGCGTTGGTGTCGCACGTCATAACCAAGCAAATGATGCAGCAAAGGATGAGATGAAAGACTGTGATAGCAAAGAGAGCGCGAGAAGGGTGCAGTGGAACCACGAGGAGGAAAGTGAAGGAGGGGGGTATAATGAAAGTGCGAGAAGAAAAGCGTAGTGCCATGCAAGGCGGGCT
Source organism: Dermacentor albipictus (assembly GCF_038994185.2). Lineage (NCBI taxonomy): Eukaryota > Metazoa > Arthropoda > Arachnida > Ixodida > Ixodidae > Dermacentor > Dermacentor albipictus. The sequence goes on from NC_091826.1 coordinate 10,951,942, forward strand.
CTGTGGCGACAATGGCTACGGGGTGGCACCATAATAGCGCATGTCGTCGGTTCACCAAAGCTCTGCATGGGCAGAGGTCTGTCTGCAGTGGCTGCCGTGTGCCGCATGAGACAAATTGTCTGTACCAGCCAATATATTGCGAAATGAAAACACTAAGAGCTGCGCTCAGATTTTGCGTTGGGAAGTATTGTAATTACCATTGAATTTTTTTTTTCCCCTTAACTGTGTTGGGACAGGTAATTTGGAATTAGCCAGGATATTGATGTCACTGCAGGGCAGCAGCTAAGGTGCTCTTCCACGAAAAGCAGTGTTGCAAATTTGACTCTGAGCAACTGTGGACACGTTTTTTCAGTGATAGTTGTTAGGGCTCACTCCCATGGTTGTTTTGATGTTTGCCAGTGTCCACGAGCACCATTGCTGGAATCCCAAAGTCCTTTGCTAGAAAAGCACAAAAAAAAAGAAAAAAAATTATGTTGTGCCGCGAGGATTCTAACTTGTTACCAACAGATTGGCAGTTCAGGGTTCTACTTCTCAATCACTCTGCCAATGCTACAGCAGTGGAGAATACTGATATACTGATCCTTGAGTACGGGATTGCACCAGAAGAGCTAATGCCCGCTCAGCATCTGTGTACTGGATGAGCTGGCGTCCACACCTTCGTGTTCTAGCATGTCGTCAAGGTTTCGACGAAAATTCGTATGGTGAGGGATTGAAGTGAAAAAAGGTTTGCAGTCACTGACCAAGCCAAACAAAAAGAAAGACGTTTCGGAAAGCATGTCGCCTTCCCAGTTGCAGAGGCGGTTCTAAATTAAGTTTGTATCTCCTACGTGTAAAGACAATGGTTGAGTGCATTTTTGGTCTAGCACTTGGCTTCTTCTGATGTTTACAGGATGGAACTGATGTTGTCTTACTTTGTGCCATCGGTAACATTGAAAAAAGCTGAAAGAAGCTAAAGGGAGTTGTTTCAGTGGAGACTAGTTGCTAAGTCTGGATAGGTAAGAGGAGGAAAAGGAGCACCTTTACATCACTGCCAGGAGGCGCAACTTCCACAAGCAAATGCGACTCGCACTCCTTTTACTTCTCAAAAGGAGATTGCTCACTTGTACCTGACCATAAGGCTTACTGCGCCTTATTTTTCAACAGGACAAATGTTTGTCTTGTTTGTGTGTTTCTAACCCCATCTTCATGCTCGTTAATATTTTCCATGGTAGCTCAGTGGCTATGGTGTTCTGCTGTAGTGCACGAGGTTGTGGGTTCAATTCTTGGCTGCAGTGGCTGCATTCCCGGGAGAGGAGAATGCAAAATCACCCATGCATGTATTCAGACATATATGCACATTAGAAAAACCGAGGTGGTCACAATTAATATGGAGTCCTTAATTATGGAGTGTGTCATAGCCCCAGTGTTGCTCCAAGACATTAATTTTAATCAATAAACTCATCAGTCAACTTCTTGATTCCAGCTTGTGAGGTTCCCGCACTGTATGCGGTGACGCAGTCTTTTAATGACTGTATGAAATCTATGTATGCATTCGCATAGTTACCAGTGATTGTAGGGCTGCTGTACATTTTTCATAGACCCATGACAAGTGCACTTTTATCATTAATCAGTTAGTACTGTAAAAGCTTGTTAATTCACAATTCATTAATTTGAAATTTCAGATAATTCGAAGTAGCTGCTGTGATCCGTCCAACAGTGTATTGAAAGCAATACGTAACGCATCCCTCTAATTCACACTTAAATCCGCTCCGCCACTGATAATTCGAACGAATGGGGAGAGTGCTAGTGCGCGAGAGCACGTTGGGGACGCTGCCGTCGCCACGCGGGCTGCACATGGCGAAGGACCATGGAGGAAGGAAAAAAACTAGGAGGGAGCGTCACATGATTCCGCTAGCCTCTGCAGGCCAACCTCCTCTGAAGCTGCCCCTCCCACTCACCGGGCCCTTGTGCATGGTGTCTTTCGGGTAGGAATAGGCCCGCATTGTTGCCGGACTATTTGTGTTGTTCGGTGCGTGGTAACGACTAGTGGCTTAGTGGCACCTGCCATCAGAGGCACGGAGGCGCGTAGGAAGTACAGTGTGTGGGTTTCTGCTACCATGGGTGTCGCTCTTTGCTTCAAATGCATTGCCTTGAAACGTGGAGGAAGAGTGGGGAGCCAGACCCATGGCGACATAATTTTTAAATCACCACTTGTGCTTACCACTGCAATTAGTCGGCACTCTCACCTCGAAAACCATGCAGAGTACGCAGGTCTGAGTGTGGTCTATTATTTCCTCAAATCAGTTGTGTACTTGAAACTCCGGTGCGTATTTTCTTGCTAATTTTTCTTCCGCTGTCTAGCGCCTATATAGGATGAGACGAGATCTTTTGCAGGATAGTTTTTTGTCACGTGTTTGCTTAGTAAAAGGTTCTGCTGTGCATCTTTCGTTGTGAAAGAAATAAATAGCATTACCCTGCACTCTAAACGCCGAAGTTGACGCCTTTCCTTGAGATTTACTTGCACTATTTTGTAATATTGTGTGGTGCGATATTCTTACGCTGTCGAGATGTGCCTATTGAGTTCTCGCCGGTCTGTTAAGAGGTGGAAGGCATTGAGCAGGACGACAGCGTCGACTCGGACTGTCAACCATAACAGTGGGCCAGCACGGTCTCACATATGGTCGGGCTTGCCCGTCTGTCGTTGGGCACAAAATGGAACAAATTTTTTTCACACGGTAAAGCAGTCGCTACAGATCCTGGATGCTCGCTTGAGCACCTGCACATGTTTGCAGGGGCGAAAGGCATATTGTTTCCCAGGAGGTGCCCCCAAACGCGACTAATCACTATCAGAAGGGCAGCTCGGTTGCCTTCAGGTGTTTGCAGGGCGAAAGGTTTCCTGGTTTCCTTGAAACCACCCTGAAACGCGACTAGTCTTTAAGCAGGTCTTCACAGGTTGTTGGGCATAATGATGATGCCTTTGTTCGCTACTGCATTGGCGCCTGTCTGCTGCTTGCTAAAGCGGTGAGCCGCGTGGTGGTTCGGTGCTATACCCGACTGACATAACATAGACTCGACTGCTTCACACACTTGAATTTCTTCACTCAACCTCAGCATGCGTTTGCCATGCCGACTATGTACGCGTATTCCAAAACCCCCACATCAGACACAACCAAAGCAAGCTGACCAAAGCTACCGCTTTCCTATCACGTGAGGGCCTACTTCCCATCATCCGATTCCTCTAAATTTTTTATGACTAGGCTTCAAAATTGTCATGTGATGCTCCCTCCTAGTATTTTCCTTCCTTTATGCCAGAGTCTCTGTTGCAGGACAGTTCTCTCCCTCTCAAGACCTTCAAGATAAAAACTCGGACGAGGTGCTGCATATTTCTTTTTTTTTTCTTTCTTTCTTTACATCTTTCCGTTACATCTTGGAGGCTACGCTCTTTCTCTATGATGTGTACTGCCGAGGAGCAGCACCAGATTACGTCTGAAACATGGCGGCTGTGACGTTTATCGGCGCTTGTAGTACCAAAAAGCAAGGCCTTTGAGATTCAGAGACCAGTGTCGCAGCAGGTTGTGGTGCGTTTCACAGGTGCATTTTAGAGCGCAGCTCGTTTCTGCGGCGAGTGTTGGCGGCGCAATGGCGCTTTTATGGTATGACGTTTCCGGCCCCCATCGCTTGCGGCCAGTCACGCTACGCCACTTGCTTTGCGCCAGGCAAAATGCCGTCCCCTCTAGGCTTCGACACGCATGCCATCGGCTGTTCTCTTCGGAGCATGCGCAGTTTGATCCCCAACCCACGCGCCGCTTTGAACGGCTGTCTGCGACCGTCGGCGAAGCGGCCTGGGCACCTGTTCTTGTTTTTTTTCCATCGCGCAGTGTATTGTGGGTCAAGGCAATGCGTGGATCTAGCGATACAACATCGTGCACGTTGGACCGCGTTGTCTGCGTCTGGTTACGTCGGCTGTGCTGGTGCTTTCTAACTATCGACGTTTTTGTTCTCGCCAACGTGACCTAGCATATGTACACACGCTCGCGCTACGGCGATCTATATACACGCTTTAGCTGAGCGTTTTTTTTTTTTTTCTCACTTTCATTATTTTAAATTTTGTATAACTTGAATTTTTGTAGCATCCCCACGGAATTCGAATTGACGAGCTTTTACTGTACTGCTCTGGCGACTCCACAAGTAATCTGCGATGTCATACTATACATATATTGTAGTTCTTCATAAAGGATATCATCATTATTATGGACAATTTTTGTCTTTGTTTTATACGGGGTACGGGGGGCGGAGGTTACCAGGTGGCATACTTACTAATTTGGGGGGATGGGAGAGGAGGTAGGCATGTGCCTGCGTGAACCCCCCCCCCCCCATCTGGCTATGTCACTGGCTGTGTACCGCTCATACTTTGCCTGTAATGCATCACAGTCTTGTACCGGAGAAAAAGAAAAAAATAGAAGAATGCTTGTCTTAACTGGTCTCATAAACCACATTTCATGTCTTTCCTAAACTTTATGAGAACTGCCATTTGTGCCATTATATATTTCATCATATGCTTTCTATGCCTGCAGGCATTTGCCAAAGCATACAACACAACCCCAGATGACCTGGACATGCACGTGATCTATGACGTGTCACACAACATTGCCAAGGTGGAGCAGCATGTGGTGGATGGCAAGATGCGCACCTTGCTCGTGCACCGCAAGGGCTCAACACGAGCCTTTCCTCCTCACCACCCTCTCATTCCCGTAGACTACCAGGTGGGCAGGGCAGTTGAGCATTGCTTTGTAATATGTACCAATAGTATACGTTAAAAACTCAAAACTAGAATGTGATTTTGCATTCCCAGGTTCACCCACATTTATAACAGTGGGTATGCCCTTTGAATGGAAAGCTTCCAGAAATTGTGAACACTTTCTTCTAGTCAAAGAGAATTTCTGGAAGCTTCCCATATCCAAAATCTAGACCCTGACAGCTGTGTGACTGTGCCCTCATTGTTCCTGATTGCATAGAAGTGTTGACTATAACTGTGTTACACATGCGCTGTTTTTTTTGTTCTTGACATTTTACTGATGTCAGTTGTACAGTAAGTCATGTGTCCTATCTTCATCTTGGTCTTTGCCTTCCTCGCAGTTTACTGTCTTGCTTTCCTATTCTGTTTGCTGGCATCTCCCTGCTCAGAGCTGCCTTGGGCAGGCATCCATGCTTCTGTGTCCTGTATGCAAGTCCATGCAGCCGCTTCACTTTTTTTTCCTTTCTCAAATGTGTTATCAGACTCTGCGAATTACTTTCTCACTTCTGCTGTTTTTTGTTTTCCTTTTTTTGTCTCCAAAATAGCTGAGTGGCCAACCAGTGCTGATTGGTGGCACGATGGGGACCTGCAGCTACGTCCTGACAGGCACTGAGCAGGGCATGGGCGAGACATTCGGTACTACTTGTCATGGCGCCGGCCGTGCACTTTCTCGGGCCAAGTCACGGCGAAACCTTGACTACCAGGATGTGCTGGACAAGCTGAATGAGATGGGCATCTCGATTCGCGTGGCCTCACCGAAGCTGGTCATGGAGGAGGCTCCAGAGTCGTACAAGAATGTGACAGATGTCGTAAACACGTGCCATGAGGCTGGCATCAGCCGCAAGTGCATCAAGCTCAGGCCTATCGCCGTCATCAAGGGTTGATCAAGATTGTTTATCTTCGGTGATTGGAAGGTGTCAATGAGGCCACATTTCCAAACTTTGGTGTTCAGGACTGATGTGGGAGCATGGTTTCCACTAAGGGGTTTGTTGCAAGAACAAGTTCCTGTGTGTGTGTGTGTGTTTGTTTGCATCTTTGTTAACTGATTAGAGGCTGAATCTATGTGCCCTGGTGATGTCTGATTCAATGAATGCCCTTGGACTGCCCTAGCTGGTGGCACCGCAAGGATGAAACCTGGTGTTTTTCTTATCTTTCCGTCTTCTTTTTATTTTATTATGTGCCCTCCGTTCATATTCAAGCCACTATGGACAGCTATTTGATGACTGGTACCAAGCTTCATTTCAAATACAGCTCATATAATAAAAACTTCAAGCTGTCATCAGTTCTGGTTGAAGAAAAGAGGTATTCCCCCAAGCCTCAAAAGTTTTGGAGCACAGAGCGGGAACAAATTTAATTTGATGCAGTTTACTTCTCCAAACAGTTGTCACACTCCTCTTGGAAATTTTTGGGTTTGAGGTGAGGGAAAAACAAATTTTATCCCCCCCCCCCTTTTTTTGTAAGTTTTTATGCTCCAAAAATTGTTTTGGTCAGCTGTACAAGTGTAACATGACGGTGTTGGTAGCTGAAGTGCTGCAGCTGTAGTCGATGAGAACCTAATAATTGAGTACAAGCTCTACCCACAACAACACAGTGCACTTGCCCTTCGTCTCTGAAAGAGCCGGGCCAGCTGAAGTCTGCTCACAGCATAATGACTTGGTCTGATGATGCAATTGCTAGGTTAACTGGAAAGCAAAAGCTTGTTGTCTCAAGCCAAAAGTTTACCTTTGGCTGAGCACTAATATCGGGATCGCCCATGAAATTGCCAAGACATTCAGCTTCCATCTTAAAACCAAGTGACAACAAAGACAGATCTGTACAGAGAAAACCAGCTGTTTTAAACTCTAAAGAGCACTTGATGTTACGGACGTAAGCAAACCTAAGTGGCTGGCACATCTATGTAAATTGTGTTCTTGTTGGACAGCATACATATGACCTTTTATTCCTAGGTTGTCACTGACTATAGTAATGTTTTTTGTTTACCCTCAAATAACCTTTTGCTTTGCCCTTCATTACTCATGCTTATTTTCTTGATGGAATTTAAAAGTGTAATATAAAGCAATTGCCGTGTCCTACTCGTGGGATCTATATGTATAATTGCAACTGCATGATCTTGCACATAAATCAAAAGAGATTAACTTTGCAGAGATTTCTGATGGCAACAATGTCTCCATGCTTTTTTGGAAAACATTTCTATCAATTTGCATGTTGTCTACAGTGTGCGTGCTTGTCTTTCCTTCCTAGAGAAGTGAGTTGGTACGGCCCAATTCACTTTGACATGTATTTATTTGACATATTGCATACTTGTCACTGCGCAAGTGCATGACGATACAGCAGCTGGCTGCTGTTTGCTACTGCTATGAGCAAGTAAAGTGATTTTTGAGCATGACAAATCTTGTGTGCTTCGTTGTTCACCCCTTTTCATAAAGTAAGGACATGAAGACATGCAGAGTGAGGCTTTCTCTACATGTTTCTGACTGTCCAAACTAAGTCTTTACTGTTGTTTGCAAGCATTTAAAAAGTGCAGTCTTGCAAATAGTAATGTGTAAGAAAATGGGTGAGGGAGATTGCCAGTATGTAAGTGAGGGACATTTAATTGATATTTGAACAAGTCGCTGCAGAAACGCAGAGTTGGAACATCACTGCTGCTTGCTAGCTGGCTATCGTTTTAGTTGTCAGAGGTACTATTTCATTTCACTCAAAAATGTAACTTTCAGCACTTTCCTGTAGCGCCTGTTCCCATCAATAGGCTGCTGTTGATGGTTTCAAATTTGTATTTTGCTGCTTTCTGGGCACTCGCAGGTAGCTGGTGATGTCTGGTGAAGCTGGTGATGATACAGGTAGCTGGGTTGTTCGGGAACTATTTATTCAGTTTTGCTTTTCCGTTTCTGATGCATGGGGATTTTCAAAGCACCTCCAGAGAAGGGGCGTGGTTGGTGCGATGAGTGCTCATAGTTTCCAACATTGCACCAATATTGTGCACCACGGAAACATCGCATTTCTACGGATTCCGATACATCTGCGCACAAGTTCTGGGACGTTGGAAGCGGCACTGACACGTATGACAACTTTGGTTTGTCAGATTTCAGCAGGAGTTGCTTTCTTGAACCGTTTCAAAGCACTTGTGCACTGATAAGAAGATATCCTGCATATTCTAAAGGTTACAGTTCTTACCTGCAAGGTGTGAACATCCTTCGGTCGGGATCATTTGCCAATGGTTGCGCAGGGAGTAATGTTTTGTGCCAAAAGTGGCCAGCTAGTAACCTTGATATCGCACTAGGGTTAGTCGCTAGGTGTATATAGTACATATCAAAAAATTCTTTGCATAGAAAGGTGATATTTGCTGGAATATTGCAAGGTCCTTTGCTTGGAAAATGTATATGTAATATAAACTTTTGCCAAGTTTAATTTGTACAAAGCAACAATGACTTATTTATTACCATTTTGACAAAATTGTTTAGGTATCTTTTTCTTCACATTTATTTTTAGATAGCCACTGTTTGGGACAACTTCCTGCAATTTGATGCCATACAATTTAGCATCAAGCATGCTCTGTGGTAGGAAAAGACAAGTGCTTGCTGGAGGACTACCCAAAAACTGCTGCTTTTCCCACAGGCATAAAGATGTTAGGTCGTGGAAACTCTTGAAGCTCGCATATGGTGGGGAAAACTTCAGTTAAAGTGTCATAATAATTTTTACCAAATTGAGCAAATTTAGTCACCACACTAGCAGCCATTCCATTGCAAACATACCCCATCTATTTGTCTCAGTGAGCCTGCCGTGGTTGCTTAGTGGCTATAGTGTTGGGCTGCCAAGCACCAGGTTGTTAGATCATATCCCTGTTACAGCGGCCGCATTTCGATGGGAGCCAAATGCAAAAACACCTGTGTACTTAGATTTAGGTGCACGTTAAAGAACCTTGGGTGGTCCAAACTTTTGGAGCCCCCTACTACCGCATGCCTCACAATCAGATCACAGTTTTCGCATGCGAAGCCCCATAATTTACTTTTTGTCTTAGTGAATTGCTGATGTCTCAGTTCAGTGAGAATTTCGTGAAGATGTTACCCAGTTTTGCCCTTTTAAGATAGGGGCGAAAAAGGTTTTGCAGATATATATCAAAATCCGAGCAACTCGTACATTAAGGACATTGAAGCTGTATAAAGTTTTCACACCCTTTGAAAGTCCTTGGGCTCTCGTTAGCCACTGCCCACTGCTAAGAAGATTTTGGCAAGTGGTGAACATACATAATGTAATGCCTGCACTGTGCACTCCAAGTGCAGAATTACTTTGTAAAAAGTGAGGAATAAGGTAATATGACTTGCAGAAAGCATTTCCGTTCTCTAAAGTGATCTAGCAGGGCAAGTGTGCAGATCCTAAATTTTTCATTTGCTTCAGATTTGCTGCACAGTTGAATATGAGGACAGAAACTGCACATTGGTTTCATGATTAAAAGCCTACTGGCACGGCTTCAATTTGCAAGCCGTCCTGCTCCTGTCCTGGGTTATAGGACTATGTAGTGGAGCTGTGGTTGCAATACTTTGTTGCACAAGAAAGGCCACAACCTATTTAAAGTGCAAAGTATTTCTTTGCCTTGTTGGAGCCAAGGTTATAGCAAGGTCACACCAATTTTGTGTCCAAAAATGTAGGCTTATACTATAGATAGTGCAAACAAACACCGGAAATAGTACAAAATAAGGTAGCCCAATAGGGATTACAATAGGGGTAGCCCAAGCTCAAGTGTGGGTGCGCGACGACAGCGCCCACTGCTGCTCTAGCGAGCAAGCCGTGCAAAACTGCGGATAGATGGCGCCCGCGCAGCCAGGCGCAACCAGTTTGCAGGCGGCCACTGCACGTGCACACCCGCGCTATTCAGTCGAGCCAGGGCATTGGGGCGTCGTGTCGCCAGCTGGGAACATTGTCAAAAGGCTTCTTGCGCGAAGTTGAGTTTCCGCTATGGCAAAAGCGGCCCCGCCGAAGTGAAAAGCGCGGTCCGAAGTATTGCAGTGTCGTGGGCTGCTGTGTCGTAACGAGCCCCTAATTCTCGTACCTTCAGTACTGGTGCAGTTACTTCAGTGAAGCAGTGCATTCTACAGCATGAATGTTTTTCTAACTCATTTGGGAAGAGGTCCGAGACATCTTGTTCTAAGCGTCTCTTTGGCTTTCCACTTGGCTTGCCCCATTTATAGGGCTGGCTGGTGCATGAATTTACTTCTTTATTGTTGAGGTAAATGCACACCGCATCTGTGTGCTTGCACTGAGTTGTAATGCCAGCTTTGCAGGTGCATCTGCCTTCTCGAACGCAAGAATTCCGCTTTTCATGGCACGACCACTGCAGCTATGAAAGAAGAAAAAATAAGGGCGAGATAGTGAAGCCATTTGCCACTACTTATCAAATGCAGCTGCCTTCCAAACTTGCCTCTACAAATATTCAGCAACATGGCATGGTGCGCATTTCCAAAGCCAACTCCAAGTTTGCACCTCTGCCACAATACTCCAGGCTGCCCTATAAAGGGAAAATAAAGGCAACATTACGTTTACTAATATAAACACTAGCACACTGTTTCGAGTGTGTGTTCACTAGCCCGCTAATTACGCGAGCGCATCACGCGCACAGTACCTTATCACCCGCCGTGGTTGCTCAGTGGCTATGGTGTTGGGCTGCTGAGCACGAGGTCGCGGGATCGAATCCCGGCCACGGCGGCCGCATTTCGATGGGGGCGAAATGCGAAAACACCCGCGTGCTTAGATTTACGTGCACGTTAAAGAACCCCAGGTGGTCAAAATTTCCGGAGTCCTCCACTACGGCGTGCCTCATAATCAGATAGTGGTTTTGGCACGTAAAACCCCAAATATTATTATTAGTACCATATTGCGCCTTTAATTCTGCACCACTCACACTGAACCGCCTTCCCGCAGCAGGTTTTATAGGCCTGTAAAGCCGATACTTTCACAAAACTTGAGTGCAGGCATGACGCGACCGCCGAAATCAACGAGGTGATCAGTTCAACCGGCTTCCCAGTGCTTAAATTTCAGCTGCCTCGCCGCCAAGTCAGTGGGTGATGCTCCAACGGGCAAAGCAAAAGTGTATTTTCGCAGGCTTTTCAATGGGATGCCATGGCCGTACAATTATTTTTTTTCGCACGCCGCAAGCGTTCGTCCCCGACGGCAGACGACAACAACTGTAAGGCTGCCATATCAAAACAACTAAAACATATGCTTCATGTTCGACAAGGAAGAACGTCGAGAGTACGCGGCTTCATTTCGCAGTGTGTATAGACAATCAGTATTTTTAACATATATGACGGACTGACACTCATCTCGAGGTACACGTCGTACATGATGTTGTCGCTGACTTGTGAAATACATTTCCCATTGAGCTGTGCATCGTTGCTGTTGATTGCCTGCTCCACAGAGTATACGTGACTGACGAGCTTTTCTCGTTTTAACAAGTTGGCTTTCCTGAAATAGCTGTCCAGCTGGCCGATCTTTCTGAAGCCGCACTGAAGGCGATACATTGTGACGCGCCGCACGTGTAACGCGAGGAGAAGGCCCTGCACGTGCACAAAAAGCGAGCGGCTGCAGCGCGGCACAGCAGAAATGCGCAGTGGATATTCCCAGTTTCGATTTTTCTGCCACAGATGGCGCTACCTGTCAGGAGCAGTGGCGCCGCTCGCGGTGCTTGGGTAGCCTATTGGCCAATACCAGAAATAGTGCAAACAAACACTAGATACAGTAGTGCAAATTAAGGTGGCTTGCAGCAGCATGTGATGCATGTGAGCTCCACCAACATAACGTTGCCATGCTGTCATTTTGTTGTAATTTCATTGCCTTCATGGCATTGTGATCATTCTTTCGTTATCTTCCCCCCCCCGTTTTTCTCCGTTGTCACTGTGTTGTCATCCTCGTCATACCACTGTTATTCTCATCATCATCATGCCATTGTCATCACAATGAAGCCGTCATGGTCCTTCCATCGGCGTGATTTTATCGTAATGATTGCCCTGTTGTCTACCCATTGTCACGCCATCGTCGTTATTCCATCTTTGTCATCCTTTCGTTATCAGGCCATCGTCAGCACGTCGTTGTATCATTGCAATAACTTTAACAGTAATTTCTTCGGCATGCCATCGTTGTCACACCATTGCCATCATGCAATTGTTATACCATCGCCTCCGCTCTTTACACACATTTTCATCATCTCTACCTTTCATGAGTGCTTCACATGACATAGGTAATCATCAAGAATGGTATCTGCTTTAATTTCTTTATTTGTAAGAAACTATGGCAACGTGCAGTGCACTTATGGATCATTAAAGGAGTACTGACACACATTTTTAATGCTCTAGAAACTAGTATCACATGCATCGTGCATGAGAAAGAATCACGCTTAGCAGGTATGAACACCTACAGGCTTTATTAATTTGATGCTAAAAGTGTTTCAAAATGCCCAACTTAGCAGCATTGTGATGTCACGATATCAAGCAAAATTTGCTGACATCATGTAGCAATAAAGTCGGATATGACAATGATGCTCACACACACAAAAAAAATTTGCAGTTCAGTGCATGTGTTCTTGTTTGCTTGGCAAGTGTTCTGGCACCTGCCAGTACTTTTTCTGAAGTTTAGAGCGCTATTATTTTAACTGAACAAAAAGCATGAAAAGTCAAAAATGCTTGTTGGGACTCCTGTGGCATTGAAACCTCCACATCTAAGGGTTTTAGGATGTTTGCAGTTAGCATAGCAAGTCATTCAACTATAAGACTTACAGGAATGATACATGCATAAATTTTTGTGTTGTCTCTACAACCTTTTATTTAGGCTTGATTATTGTTTATTGTTCAAGTTGAACTTCTTCAGCACCCTGAAAAGAAAATGTCACAGGATTAGCAATAGTTTCAAGCATGGCAGTAGTACCAGGCGTTTTCGCACATTGAAATACACATAATTTTGGCAAGACCACAGCCTCAGTTCGAACAAAACGGAATTTCAAATTAAGGAGATCCCATTATGGTAGTTATTGAACTATACCAGAAATTTCTAAATTTTCTGCCGTATTTACAACATGACAGCAAGTTTGCTCTTGTAGCCACAAGTGGTTGCCATAGGTATAAATGTTTCCTACACATTTTTTGATGTTGACAAAGATGAAGATTGTGGATGAGTTTACAGGAGTTTCATAACTGCTGGGGACCGTACTCCGCATCATGCTCAGCATGTAGTACACAGCAGGAGCTACATGAGTAGTGCAGTCATAGAAGTCTTGCTCCGCAGATTTCGCGATGCTGTTGTCTTGAAATGTAACACACTTCACAACTTACCAAATTAAGGTTGCATCAAAACATGTATTATTAGTGCCCCTTCTTCCTAACGGTATTTAGCATGACATACTGTCTTTTAGTTGTGAGCACACTGGCCGCTGGTTGTAAAAACATCTCTATTCATTTGGTGTTAAATGTAGGTCCAGATTTGTAATGCCTTGGATGTAATAATTGCATATTTTCCTGCATAAATGTACGAGAGTTAATGTTACATGATTCATACCTGTCTTTTATATGTAATGTGCTATTTTTTGTCCATGAATGTGAGAAGTGATATAAGACGCTCCAGTTTTCCTGCGTTGCCTGCTGTGTATGAAATGAATTACAAGCTAGCCACAAAAAAGATTCTGTGACTTGTGCGTGAACTACAAATATGAATAATATCAACTGTGCACCGAAATGTAGCCACAGAGTGGTATGGGAAGCTGTGTCAGACTAGGTCGACAAGCCTTGTGACCTGACCAGGTTCAATTGCACAACTACAACTGTGTTGCCAAATTTATTAACAATTTAATTAGTGATCCCATAGAAACTATCGCAAAACTTTTGGTGTCTGCCACTGGGATGAATTTCAGTTTGACATTTACTCGACAAATATACTAAGCCAAAAACATGGCATTTACTGCTGCTGCTGAGGGTTGCAAATTGAATTACGTGTATTATATTTTGACTAACTACATAAGCCTAGCTTGGCTTGAAAGCCTTCAGCAGCTAGAAAATACCATCAGCTATGTTGTAGAGTCCTAAGTGAAGGCTGCTCCATGTGCCAACTTGCCCAATTTTGTATCCTCTTCAATGCATGCTTCATAGTTGATACAAAAGAAGGGCTCTGGTACTTGTCTTTGTACTATTAAGCAAAGTTAGCTGTGCACCACTGTGATCTAAGATAAAAGCCACCTTAATTAAGTCACCTCTCCTTCTTGTGTTCTTTGGTGACCCGGAACTGTTGTTCTGCTTTAAGCTGTTCAGCAGTCTTGAGCTTCCTTGAGGGAATTGCCTTGAATGCCTCATTCCAGTCCTTGGTGGCCTTCATGTCGAGAAGGATGCGGGTGATGTGGTTCAGAGCGAGCGTCTTGGAAGACGACTGGCCCCACCTGGGTGCAACATGTAGCTTGTGAACATTCACATTCTACCAGTAACAAGCTTGCAAAGTTTGGAAAATGCAGGCCAAATGCAGGTACAAATGGCTTCCACCACAAAGTCTCATTCACACTATCTTGAGAACCATAAGAGGAACATGAGTCACTTAAACAAGCTCTAGCAATTTTGGACAACAGTCTGTTCACATACTGCACACACTTGTATATCTTGCTTACATTCCTCCTTTCACGTCTACTATTTCAAATCTGCATATATCTAGTCTCATAAAACTATTGCTTGCAAATTTTGACCTTTATACACTTCAAATGTTTCATCTTTCAGGCTCTCTGAGGCGGGGCCTTAGCGAGCCTGAAGCAGCGTGGCTGAGCTCTCTTGAGCGGCTCACACAGTCAAAGGAACACAACTGCCTCCGACCACACCAATGAGAGTGACAACATGCGCAGGCTTGTTGGTCGTTCATGTTGAAACGAGCAAGTTGTAGCACGGACAAGGAACAAGAAGGCACAAAATAGTACACACGTTTTTAGAAAGATCCACAAATGCTCTTTTCAAGTTCAACTCACTGTTATTGAAATGTGGACTGAACATACTAAATGAATCTGTGCGTTAAACACCTCGACAAACCTTTCAGCGAGGTATTACAGCAAGGCAGCACAATGCAGTATTGGTAACTTTGTTTCCAGGTTGCAACCCAAATTGCTCCGTTTTTAGTTGCTACATGATGATGATGACTTGCTCGGAATTTTGTCTTTGTTTCAGTAGGTGGTGCCCCCGATCCAGTGCCCAGTGACTGCTTTCTTGGAGTAACAGACATAAATATCAAAGGCAATGCTCCTTGCAAATCAGATTTGCTGAAAGCAATTTCAGAGCTGGAAACACATAACCATGTTTTGGACACTACCTACTGTTTGTAGATGTCCCTTTTAATGTTTTCTAAAATATAGCTTTAAGTTACTTTTTGTGAGTGCATTGGTGTACCAACATGGCTCACTAATAAGCTTTTGGTAAGCCTTTAAAAGCAGCGATAAATGACAGTGCCTATCCCCTTGGAATAATGTGGATATGAGGCACCAAAATTAGCCAAAGCCTCAAAGAATTTTACCAAGGCAAATCACTAGCTATTTACTACACTAAAATGTCAGTAAGACTTCAGAAAGGTAATACTGTAGTTAAAGTGACTAAAGCTCACTAAATTTAGCAACTTTCTCATTAAATTACCAACACACCCCAGTGGAGATGGGCTGACATAAATTAGATGGCCGGGTCACAAGGCATAATATAAACACTCACTGCAGGTACTCGTCCAGAGGAAGCCTAGCAAAACTGATTCCCTGTCTCTTGGCTCGAGCCACGGAGTATGGCATCTGGGTGCCGAGGTCGACCATGGCACCTGCACAAACCAACCATTTAACGTGGTTGTATTTTATGTACATACAGCAGCACGAAATAGAACAAAAGACATCAGCTGGCTGAGGCCTGGCAGTGTGTTATGAGAAACATGAACGCTAACATAGAAGCGCATAACAGCCAGTCTCAAGTCTAACTAGGAGTAATATGTGACAGCTGCCGCTGAAAAGAAAGTGGAAAGGGTGATGTCGAGTTAACCAGTGTAGAGTCACTGTACAGGCTCCCTTTAGGGAGCCCTAATAGAGCCTATACGGCAACTCTAAACAAGTGGCTCTACCGTCACGCTTCGTTTCTACAATGCAGGCAACCTTTTTTAACCTACAGTGTATGACCATTGATGAATGCTGTATCGCAGTGGTTGTGTGCCTTGTTGGAACAAGGCTAACTGCACTCTCCTTTGTTCTCTAGAAGAAAATAATCTGGCTTCCCATCTGTAGCATACTTTCTTTGTTTTCCAGTGAAAAGACCTTCTTCGTTTGTGAGTAGTATTAGTTATTACCCTGTGGTGATTTTTTTCTGTTCTTACTGCCATATGCTATTCTTTGTTGATGATCTGCTTTAGTCTTTGTGACCTGTCATATCGTTTGCTCTTTTCTTTCTTTTTTCCTCTCTTCCATTCTGTTTCTATCTCCACCTTCTCGAAAAGTAGGCAGGCATTGTGGCCCTTTCGGTGGCCATTTACAGCCTGCTTCTTAGCTTCGTTCTCTATCTGTCCACTGTATGTACATTTTCAAACCAAGTAATAATAATAACAATAAAAATTATGCAAATCCAACACCCATCTTGGAATCTATGTGAAGCGGTTAATCAACTGCTGTAAATTTGCCCATTTGATTCCTGTATCTTCAGTGTAAAAGAAAATATGGCGCACCCATGTTATGCAACGTGACACACAGCAATAATCTCAGAACTAGATGGCGTTGATGCGACTGTGGCCTAATGTTTGAAGTGTCGGGCTGCTGTGCCAGGGGCGGATGTTCAATTCCACGATCAGGCACGTAATTAAAATTTTTTTAACAGCGGAGCTGTTCAATGTTGATCCTTCGCCTTCCCGTGTCACGCAGGGCCTGGTTCCGGAGCTCACTGCCAGAGGGCACACTGAGGGTAGGAGCGGGGCCCCGCTGGGATGGGAGCAGACCAATCAGAGCGGGTGCCGGGGGAGGGGGGAGAAGAAGGGTACGGGAGCAGGTGTTTCGCCAGTGCGTGCCCTTTCGCCACATGAATTCCGCTCAGCGTGAGCTTGCACGAAATGGGCAGCACCGACGTTGTGCAAATCCCAAGCTTCAAGAGCAAAACATGCAAGCAGCGCGCCAGCGGAGGGAAGCCACTATAGCTGAGAATTGAGAACAGGAAGCGTGAGCCAAGTGCAAGTGGAAGCAAGCCAATCCCACTTTCAAGAGAAGGCAACGCAAGCCAAGTGCCAGCATAGGCAAGCTAAACCTAATTTCGAGAGTAGAAGGCCAAGCAGAAACGTCGACACAGAGAAATTCCTCCCTTGGAGGCTGCTGATGGATGGTTCAAGAGAAAATTCCTCAACCGTGAGTGCGGCTACAGCTGCAAGGTGTGTGATAGACTGTGATTTGATCACAACCTCACGCAACAGTGGAGTGTGCGCAATTCAGAACCGAAGCTCAAATCTAGCAAAACAATGACGACAAAAGACTTTCATGAAAATTGCGCTAAACACAAGTTCAAACTTGAGAAAACGACCACCAGCTTCGCTGTTTTGACAGTTTTCACTGCGTGGAAGTGGCTTTACTTTTTTTCGGTGAGCTCTTTGGCAACGCAGCAGCAGCATCCAGCAGCCATGGTCAGGAAAGTGCAGGGGATTCGCAAAGAAAGCTTCGATTTAATAATAATCTTGTGGGCAGCTGATAAAGATAGGCTGTTTGCTAAAATCCCAATTCTCACCCTCACCCACCTCCACCTAGGCAGTGGTAATTGTCAAATCAGCAATATTGGTCACTATCATTATTGTTACACTTGGGCGTATTGCCAGTCACAGGATGACATTTGATATCTCCATTCAATGCTGCACCTGCATGCCAAAATTCATCAAGATATGCTGATAAATAAACAAAATCTTTAGGACCATCATCCCCCTTGATGTGCAAAAAGAGTGCAGTAGATTTTCTACTTCATAGAAAATATGTGTCGGCACTCCTTTAAAAACAATGGCATGACCATACCTACGATGTAGATAGCATCATCACTGTAGCGGAGCGGCTGCCTTGCATCAGGTGTCAGGTAGACCAACTTTTCCTTTGGATACAGGTCAAGGTAGCTGTTCTCAGTGACAGTTATGAGACAGCTTGGCTTGCCCAAGTGAGGTATGGCCTTGTATACGTGATGCTTGTACTGCTCGCCTTTCAGACCACAGAAGACCAGATTGAACGGATCTGTAGAGAGCCTGTTTGCGGCAAACACTTCTTGCAGCTGGTCAGCAGCATTGATCAACTCGCGATTTGTCATTTCCTGCTCGTAGTCCAGGTCAAACACCAATGTCTGCCCAAACATGGCAGCATAAGCCTGCAGAGTGAGACAAAGATTCAGAACCACACATAGAGAATGCAAGCACACTACAACTATGTACGAAAATCGGTAACATACTTTAGTTTACAATGTATATGGGCTGACCAGAGAACTAGGAAAACTGATGCCTCAGCCACTGTGGTTCTTGTCGGACATTTCTAGTGAAAAGCCAATAACTGCAATTCTTGTTAATTTATTTGTTTACATCAGGAAGATGCTGGATGGCCCAAGCAAAAAGTGAGAAATTCGCTTGAAAGAAACCTGAGCCCCCCTTGCACATGGTATACAGCAAAAGCAAACACTTAGATATGTCTATACGACAATAAGTGAGCACAGAACTAAGCATGCAAAAGAAGTTGTACAAAAAGAAAGGATAACCTGACCATATAAGCAAAAGATGCGCATTCCTGATAATTCATCATGGAAGCTTATCTGCACATGGATTGTGCGTAAATTGATGCTATGGATTTATTGCTTCCTTATAAGCTCATTGTAATCTGTCACCTATCGCATGTTAATTTTTTTCTTTGTGGTTCCTTTACTAAATTTGTTTGCTGGTTGTGTGTGAAAGAGCAGAAAACTGCTTCGAAGCTGTCAACACATACAGCTAAATACACTATAAGGTTGACCAACAATGGTCATATGTGCATGTATGAGCTACCTGGAAATCGATGCTTTTTTAACCAGAAATTGTGTTTGTACTTATTAATATGTTTTTTCTGATTTCATTAGTTATCTGTGAACAAACAACTGATGTCATGGGTTACTCTAGAGCCGGTCCGATTTTGTAGAGCCAGCTTTTTCTTTACCATGATGGTGACAGCGAAGCTTTGATGATGTGATAAGAGACTTTCTGCTCAAAGTGGCAAATAGTCTGTATCTCTTAACAAAGTGAATGTGTGGCTTTCTATAATGGAAATTGTGTGTTCAAGTATGTGTGGCACATTATATACAGCTGCACAATCTGATGATCACAAACTAGCCTAACACCTTAAAAGCACTTCCTGTTGGGCTAGTTGGTAGCTGTTCATTATAAAATATAAAGATGCCAAATAAGCGGACACACACAAGAGAATGGGACAGGGTACCACTTGCAACTGTGAGTGGTACCCTGTCCCGTTCTCTTCTCTTTTGTGTGTCCGTTTATCTAACCTAACACCATTTGTTGCCTGAGAGGAAAGCTTCTTTCTATCCTCTGAAAATTCCCTATGGTTTACCATACAACTCAACGTATGCACGCGAATGTGTTCTTTGGAATGCTGCACATGCGAAGAAGACTGACTCTGCCCCACTATAGTGCTTGCTCACAACTGCCCAGTGATCAACAATATGGTCGTGCACAGGAAACCTTCCTCAGTGCCTATTGCAAGTTTTCAACATCCACTTGACTCAGCCATACAGCAATGGGCTACTGTTGCATCTGTCTTGAAACAAAGAGCTCAAAGCACCCGAAGCCCCCAGTTTGAGAAACACAGCGACCTACAGCAGCAAGCTTGGTTGGTCAATCTTTAATGGTGTGGAACTCACTACAGGGGATAGGTCATAATTTAGGTTGTTAAAGGGAAAAAAAAGAATTGCAAAATCAGGACATCCGCCGGACGTCCAATTTTGAGTATCGTACCACAGACATTCCAAGAATATTGCACATGTGCCTTTATCAGCATGCACATTAAAGTGATATTAATAGTACTTTAATTAATAATCATAATGAAGAAGCTTAGTTCCGCAAACTCTGTTATGAATTTTCAGAAATATAAAACAAAGATACCATATTAGTGTGCTGAGAAAATAAATTTGCAAAATCGGGGTGATGGTCGCTCTGTATCACTTTTAAAATTAAATGGAGCATCACATGCGTTCCTCTAGGAGAAACCTAGTGTCGATACACTTCGTTTCTCCAACAGGAATGTATGTTGGTTGGCTGGTTGGTTTGCCTTTAAAAACGTGTGTGTAGCAAGAGCTATTTCTAGCACAACTGTTTCGTTATCGGCGCATCGCCGAGTAGGAATAAACCACAGCTCAGCAGAATGTCGCGCGCCCCTACCTGTCTGTAATTCTGAAACCTGTGAATCGATTGATCCCGGATGAAAAGAAAAATTGTGTTGTCGATGCCGTACTGGATGTGGTTAATCGAGCCGTCCTCAGCGGCCTTCTTCAACTTCTCTTCCTTGGCCGCGAGCCGCTCTAATCTGCGTTGTTCCTTGCGTCGCTTAAGAGCGCGCGTTGCCATCTCAGTCTTGAACAGGTAGTTGAAGTACTTCGCCCTTTGCAACGGAGAACGGATACCGAGCAGCTTCTCCATGTCCTCAACGCTCAACACAGAAGGTACGCGTCCCACAGTGTCACGACAGCTCACGTACTCGAGTAGGACAAGGTGAATCCGTCGTCTCGTCTCATCACTCGTTATGAGCTCCTTGAAATCGTCCACTGTCATTTCGGTGTTTTGAACAGAAGCAGCAGATTTGTCTGGTTCCTCATTTTGAGCATCCGTTGCTTTCGAAACGTCTGCTGCAGTTGAAAATGATCGAAGCGAGAACGGCGCTACACTGTTCACACTGAAGTGCCCTCGAGGGCTCGGTAAACACTGTCCGAAGCGCGCAATACCGACTCCCCGCGCGGGCGCGCAGCACCGGGTGAAAAGCACAGAAATCCTCGAAAGGAACTTAGCCATGATCCTTGAATGCTATATACCAGGATCTTCGCGTCCTTTTCCAAAGCAAATTCCGAGATATGCGATGGCGCTGCTCCGCACTTCACTTTACACAGATCACGCTGTTTTCAAAACGAGCGAAAAGTACACAAACATGATCCGTGAGTTCTGCTATGACGGACAGCTGTCATATTTCTGGCAGATAAATAGTAAAGTAGACCACATTTGAAAGTAACCCTCAAAAACTAAGCATACTCTGATGTGGTGCCGAGCAAGGCACTGCAAACGCACATGCTGACCATGTGATTTTGGATTTGGCTCCGGCTTGGGTTGGCGCATTCGCAATGGTTTCTTTTCATTTACGTTTGTTGCAAGCCGCACGTGCGCAAAACATCTGTGTAAATTAAATGAAAATTTATTTGTTTTACGAACGTTTTTAAACGCATTTTACTAAACTACACAACATTACACGATGCTCCCTTCGCCGTGAGATCAGCTCGAAAAATTCGCGCAAAAGTTCGTCTGCTAGCCCAGTTCTCGTGCGCAGCAATGCGATGGAGAAGGCGTCATGTCGTGTATTACAGTGCCAGAGCTGGTTTCTCGTCTAACGTCCATCGTTTTACAGCGAAGAGCGAAAACTAGAGGTGTGTATATGAATTCAGCGAAGCGTTCACACCTGAAACTCCACGGCTGGTGAGTAAACAAAACTGCAGCGCCGGATCGCTGTCGTCCATTCGTAAACAAGGAATGTCGCTGAAGCCAACGTTTCCTCAAGAGCACTTGTATTTGTATCCTCGTCGAAACGTTGGCTTCAGCGACACTTTTTGTTCTACCACCAGCTCAGGTCGGCTGTCAATAAAATTTATCTACCTCTCTCTTTGGTTTACCACTGTCATTCACTCAAAAAATTGAGTGATTGAAATCGTGCCGGAACCACGATTTCATAATGAGGCACACCGTATTGGGGGACTCTGCAATTATTTGGGGACTCCGGACTCGCGACCACGGCCACCGCATTTTGATGGGGGCGAAATGCGATAATACCCGTGTACTTATATTTTGGTGCACGTTAAAGGGACACTAAAGACAAAAATGATTTCATCTGCATCAGTAAATCACCTTTCTACAACACCAAAAACAACCCTCTTACAACGATAAGACGTTTGGCAAGCCAGAAAAAGCGCAAGAACGAAATACGGGTGGCGACGCCTACTCGCACCTGGTGGCACCTGGCGACGCCTTCCCGCACCTGGTGGCTGTGACATCTTGGAGTTTGATGTCATCGTTTAGGGCCTACTAATTACATATAGCGGTACAGATTGACTGCATTGTGTTCTAAACGAACCAAATATTAAACATGGCAAGTTTCGGGAACCTTTACTCAGCCAACACGGCCCAAATGCGAAAACATACTTTGGAATCCCTGTCGTCACGTTGACGTAGCGGCGCTGGGGTTTCGGCGCGAAATTCAAATACAGATCCTTGGACCTTCATTTTCTCATCTAATAATCAAACTATATTTTTGAAATGACTGCCTGCAGGGTTCTTGAACAATGCTCCATTGGTCTAAACTGATTTATTGTTTCGCTTAGTATCCCTTTAGAGAACCCCAGGTGGTCCAAATTATTCCGGAGTCGCCCACTACGGCGTGCCTCATAATGTCATGGTGGTCTTGTCACGTAAAACCCCATAACTTTTTTTTTTAGTTGGCTTTCTTTTTGCGGGGGGAGGCGTGCCAGGTGGGCACCGTGACGTGCCCGAAGCGACGTGACGCAAGCGAAAGATAGTCGTAAGGTTTCCTCTTATTCGCGCGGTTTTAGTCCTATCCTGCATCTCTGGCTTAACGAGAACTCGCGCTCACGCACGTACTATATGCGACTGCCGCCAGCGCCGATCGTCTCAAGGAGCTATATCTGCCGTACAGAAGTATGAGTGCTGGTTAGGCCGCCGCGCTGTTGTCTTGAGATCGTGGTTCGGTGCCACCATTGGCTACGCATTTTCTTTGTAAAAGAAGAACACTAAAGAGAAACACTGAATTAGTTTAGATTGATCAAGTAGCCTTAAAGAACACTTCGGTCATTGATTTCGCGGTAATAAATTGGTTAGAAGTTAAATGACGGTCAAAGTAGTATTCAATTTTTTAATTTCGCGCCAGAATCGCAGGGCTGGTAAGCTTATGTGACATCGTGGATGACAATGCATTTTATTGCGATAGAAATTATATGTACACTCCAGGCGCATTAACTGCCGTCGCCGTTGCCGTCGCCGTGATGTTCCGTATGAGTGAAAGCGTGTGAGGCTGAGCCGGCGAACGCAGTTCAATCGGGCGTGCGGGAGCGAGGAACGCGGCCCGAATATGGCGTGCCCTGTCCTGTCGCGCGTGGGGCAGGGGGGTCAGGCGGGGGAGGAGGGGCGTTGTTTGCCGGCCTCGATGTCCTCCTCGTCCGCCACTCCGTATAGAGTGGAGACAACCGCGGCGTCTCCTACGGCGTTAGCCACGCGAATCGCGGACGCCGTAGTAGACGCCTTTAGCGGACACCGTAGCTACGCGTTGCCGGCGCTCGTGTGTCTTGAAAGTGTCCTGCGACGTGGCCTAAGTGCGCGCCCCCGCGGGCCTCATCTTCAAAGCGATCTGCGATGTTTGCAGAGTGCGCGTAGTGCCGTTAACTTTGAATGCGCTGTGCTTTCGACGTTTCGTTCGCGTTGAAGCGAGAGATGCATGAAAGCCAATTCGCTTGCTTCACTTGCAATTCGCTGCATTCCTCACTCCAGAATTTTGACAGCGAGTTGCGCGCTCATCGAGCGAGACGTGTTCATGTTTACCTGTGCGCGCGTGATACCGTGCTTGTTAATTAAGTCAAAACGCGTTGGTGGGCTAGTTGGTTTGAATCCATGATAGAATGTGTAAGCGCGACTCAACGAGGACGTAGAAAGATGCAGAACCACAAAGACAGCGCTGTTTCTGTGTGTCTGTTTCTTTCTACGTCCTCGTTGAGTCGCGCTTACACATGCTATCATTGTTAATTTAGTTAGTAAGCGAATGTTTACAAATTTATACGGCCGATAAAACTACTATCTTTAATTCGTACAGCTATCTAATAATTTGCTATCGCAATCAGTGCTTTGCCTTTCGGGTGGAACTGCGCATTCTTTTTTTTTGGCATTTCGGCCATTGGGGTTCAGTAAAAGGTCTTCAAACTTCCTAAGTTCAGTCTTTGATTCTTTTAGACTACAATGCAGTCTACTTTTTACCAATACAATGTTAACTAGGCCTTAGCAGGATGCGTCAAAATCCATGACGTCACGCCGAAGTTGGTGCGCAAATTTCAAGGTGGCGTCGCCACTCATGTTTTGTTCTTACGCTTTTCTGGCTTAGTACCAAGCGTCTTCTCACGGTGAGATTGGCTTTCTTCTTCTTCCTTTTTTATGTATTGTGGAAGAGTAACTTACCAACATAGCTAAAATCATATTCCTCTTAAAGTTGTGTTGCTTTAGAGTAAGCAAAGCTTTCTTTCAAACCCTCCCGGACTTTAGCAAACTTGCTGCTGAGTGTTGCTGCTATATCTGCGTTACCGAGTAGCTAGCTCACACATGCTCCTGTACAGCAATGGCTAGACGCGTAGTGGAGTTGCTGCGCGCCTTGCCTGGCCGCACGCATCTGCTATGCTGCAAGCGCCGGTGCAGAACCCCGACATGCAGTTACTTGCATATACCTCGTACACGAGCGTTAGCGCTAAGCCAAGCGACGCGGAACATTCTGCGATATGTGAGGCACGTGAACAGTTCCTTGCGCCTGTACTTAAATTTAAAATAAAATCGCATCACGCAAAGTGGGCATGGTGGTGTGGCAGCCATGCAATCGCTCAAAAACCCGATCTTGCTTTTTGTGCAGTTTATCGCTCGGTCTGGCACGTGCCTACAACCTACGGATCCAGCGATTACCGGCTGTCCATCACCAGCGTTGCCGACGGCCCCGATCTTCAATAATGCGTCCTTATGTCGTCAGTCCTGCTTTAAAGGGGACATCCCTTCTATGGTCAGCAGGTCGACAGCACTGCTGGCGACTGGAGCGACGCAGGAGGATGTAAGAGCCCTGGAAATCCTACGCCCCTTCCGGGGGCACGGCTTGAGCGGCAGCCATGCAGTCGCTCAAAAACGCGATCTTGCTGTTTGTGCAGGTTAGTAAACCCCCCTCTCTCTATGGTAAGCGGACTAGCAACGTCTTCCTGCTGCTCCTACCGTGCCCAAGTGTGCTCCTCCAGTGCTTGTGCGAATGTGTATTTGTTACAAAGCTCTTAATGTGTTGCGGTGACGTTGAACTAAACCCTGGTCCTACTAACAAAGAAATACTTCATGCTATCACTAAACTTTCTGAAAACGTTGAGCGGCTGTCACGTTGAACTAATAGAAGCTCTCGACGACCTAAAGACAAAGCAGAATGCTTTAGTACAGACCATCGCGAACCTAACAGTAAGATTATCCGCGGTTGAATCCTTCGTCAAATCAGACGGTTCTGCAGCTCTTAATGATGCGCCACGTCTAATCGCCGAAGCTGTCAGAATGGAAGGCCAGCCACTCAATTCTCGACTGGACGATCTTGAAGACAGGTCGAGACGAGATGACTTACTGTTCTTTGGAATACCGGACTGCCTGACTGAGGCATGGGCTCAGTCAGAAGGCCTTTGTTGAAGGTTTTGTCTCGTCACCTTAAAATACAAATTTCCTACTCGGAAGTTTCTTGAGCGCACAGGTTAGGATCCTACACCGATAAAAAGACTCGACCAACTATCATCAAGTTTTCGTCGTCTGAAGTCAGGGATGCAGTCTGGGCGCAGAAATATAAGCTCAAGGGGACTGGTGTGTCAGCTAGCGAAGATTATTGCAGAGCTACGCGAAACTCAAGGAGGAAACTAACACAATTTGCATAGGTAGCCGGGAAGCCGTACTCTCTTCGCACGAATAAACTTATCATGGATAAAGAAGCGTACGTTTACTGCTGAATAAGTGACAGCATACGCGAAATTGCTTCAGCATAACCAGTAGATGCGCATGATTGCGTTGGCACTGTAACTGCACGTGCTGGCACTTCCAGTGCATCGTAGCTATGCCCGCCCAGATTCTGCACAAAAGACGCCTCTATTTTTCTGTCCAATATACGGAGTATTCTGAATATACGCGTGGAATTGTCTTCCGTTATTGATTCCTGCTCTGCTGAGATTGTTGGTCTGACGGAGGCATGGCTATCTGCAAAAGTTAAAAATGAAGAAATTTCGGACTGTGAAAAGTGCTACAAATTTTACCAATGTGATCGTGATTACCGGTCTGATGGTGGTGTTCTGCTGGCGGTTGCCGATAGTCTTGCTTCCCATGTAATTGGAATTGTATCATCGCTTGAGCTTGTGTGTGCGCGCGTGCTCATTGATTCTCGCTAAATAATTTTTTGTGTCTGTTATCGGCCACCAACTGCATCGTTGTCCTTCTGTAATGAACTGCACGATGCTGTCAATCAGCTGTTCGTTAGATACCTAAAATCGCGCCTCTTCTTACTTGGCGACAGTTTTACTGACATCGGGTGGGAACGAGACTCGGTTTCCTTAAAACACAATCAGCTGAAAGCAAAGAATTTTAAACTTTTTGACAGGACTTGAACTTAACTCAGCTCGTTCACCTTCCCACTCGCATAACTCCCTCTTCCGCTAATATTCCAGACTTAATACTTACCACTACACCAGACCTAGTTTCCGGCTTAAGTCACTCACCGGGAATCAGCGATCACTCTATAATTCACTCTATGGGCAAAGGTTTCCAACAAGACAGAAACAAGGGTCATCCAAGACTACGGTAAAGAAGACGTAACTGGAATGAAGAGGGAATTTCAGGTCTTTGCTGATCGGTTTTTCGCCAGTTTTGAGCAGCGATCGGTTGAGGACAACTGGTTGTTTTACAAAAACAAACTCTTCTCTCTTATTGATTGTTTTGTGCCCAAAAGGAAAGTTTCATCAAGTACCCGCTCTCCATGGTTTAATATAACATGTTAAAGCGCATGCGCAACAAAGAGAAGCGGATATTTCGACGCGTAAAATTCACAGCCACAATAGACCACTGGTCTTGCTATAAAAAATTTAAGAGAATTCTGTACTGCGCTTTCAAAAGCCAAGAAGGAATTCTTTAATAAAACTCTTCTTTTGCTACTTTGTTCTAATCCCCGTAAATTTTGGAGCATTATTAACGGTACTAAAATGAAACACATCCAGTTAATCCAATCTAGTGTTCCAGTAGTTCAAAGCGAATGCTGCAATGTTCTGAACAATGTGTTTGTTACTCATTTTCATAAGAGCACCCCCACAGTATTTTCGCATATACCAAAAACCAACTTCTTACCAATGGAATCTATCGCTATTAATGCGGTTGGTGTCGAAAGGCTGGTTGTCAACTTAAAAGTGTCTTCGTCGGCCGATCCAGATTGTATCTCATAAAAAATGCTGAAGTGTACACAAGTTTATTTTTCACTGATATTGTCAAAGCTTTTTCAACAGTCCATACAGATGTCTACACTGCCCTCTGACTGGAAGAATAAGAATGTGGTCCCTGTGCATAAATCTGGTGATGTACATTCCCCCAATAATTACCGCCTCGTGTCATTAACATCCATTTCAGTAAAAATCCTAGAGCATTTAATATACTCGCACCTCATTGAATTCCTTCAGTCCAATTCCTTCCTCAGCATTTATCAGCACGAATTCCGTAAAGCAGTTTCGTGCGAAACGCAATTGCTATTTTTTACTAACGACTTGTTTATTAAAGCGGATCATTACTTTGATACTGATTGCATATATTTATATTTTGCTAAAGTATTTGACTCCGTCTCATACTGTCTACTTATCTTCAAGCTTAATTTAACATAGACCCTAATGTGCTTGCATGGATTAAGGAGTTTCTCTCTGACCAATATGTGACGACTAACGACTTCTCTTCAGCTAATTCTGCCGTAACATCTGGTGTCCCGCAAAGGTTCGTTTTGGGCCCTCGGCTCTTGATTTATATTAATGATATTCCTACTTGCATTTGTTCCTCAATTGTCCGACTGTTTGCAGATGACTGCGTGGTCTATAAGAAAATTACTAACCATGCCGATTTATCTCAACCTGTGACTTGATCTAGGTAGGGTATTTGAATGGTGCAGTCAATGACTCATGACGCTTAATACAACTAAATGTAAAAGTATGCAAGTATTTCTCCCCAAGCTCTTCATATCCTCTGCCAGGCACCACAGTCTAAAGAAAGCAAGATCTCCCTGACATGGATCCCGGCCCATGCGGGCCCTGTCCACCCACACTTCCCAATACCAACGAGGTCACCCACTCCATCGCACGAGACCTAGTCAACCGCGCCGGAGTCACTGTAGACGAGTTGGACACCAGGGACAATCTGACCACTTATTAGAGTAGTTTGCTGGGCCAGTGGGTGCATGGTGAACATATAACGGTTTCCAGCAAGTACGGACGCGAGCACAAGTAAGTAGAAATAGAAATAACAAATCTCCCAGAGATTCTTACAAGGAAACTTAGGCCGTTACACGAAATAGTCGCCCAGACGTTTACTGGCATGCGTCCGCTTGCGGCCACCTCCTTGATGTATTGTGGACAGAAGCATTTGTTCTCCGTGCGCCACACTCTTTTGTGCTGGTCACAGCGGCTCGAGAAAGTAGATTCGTCAGAGAAGGTGACATATTTCTAATCCGCCACCCTCCAGCTGTGGTGATCGACATCGAACTTCAATGGGCAGTTTTGTTGGCAGCTGTGAGAAGGGGCTTCTGAGCGGCGATACGAGTTCGGAGTGCGACTTCCCTTAACCTTCGCCGTATCTTTCTGTCACATTTGCCAGGTCGAGAGTTCTGCGCATGCCCTTCGCACTTTGAAGTGGCTTCTCAGTGACTGCAGCAACAATTTGTAGGTCTTGGTCCATCGACGTGTCGCGGGATCGCATCTTGTGCGGCGCATCCTTAATGCGTCCTTCATCTCGGTATGCTTGGACTATCCTGTTGATGGTCTTCAACTGGCAGCGTGTCAAGGCAACAATATTGCGCTACATGTAACTTTGACAATTCGACGACTTCTTTCCGCTTATGCAAAGGCACTCGCGACATCGTTATAGGCGCTGGAACACATATGACTGCTAGGCACGAACAGCCGTGGTCTGCTTTATAAACATATTCCACGAGAAAAAAAAGAGAAAAAGCACTCTGTGAAGAAGGACGCCCAGCGAAGCTGTCTATGTGGGCCCCTTAATGATGAACTGCACCTCTGCCGTGGGTCGGCCAGGAATTGCACTATCTTCGGGATCGGCCTATACGTAGGGAGAGTGCTTAACGCCTGCTTCACCTCCGCCGGAGTTCGGGCTGGTATTGCACTATCTCTGGGATCGGTCCAGGTATGGGGAGTTTTTTGCTTACGACACGAAAATTTCCCTGGAGGGTAGAGGTATACAGCTTCGCTGTAAAACAGGCGTATCAATACTCTTGAAGGGGCTGCATGATGGGTCATTGGATGCCATGGCTGCGCGTGCCGACACGAACTCATGTCATCGCTAGCGGGCGGTGACACGTAATCACTGCCGTTTGGTAGCACCGCTAACGAGGTGGAACCGCGACGTCCTTTCAACTTTTTTTCCGACAGCGGCCGCTGTGAATCGCCCCACGTTGGGTTCGAGGCTATTTGCCACGCGCCCGCGTGTCCGCTCATATTGCTCACGCTAGTACTCTACAGTGACCGTTTGAACTTGGCCGCGGCGGCCGCATTTCGATGGGGGTGAAATGCAAGAACGCCCGTCTATCGTGCATTGGGTGGCCGTTAAAGAACATCAGGTGATCGAAATTAACGCGGGGTTTCCCAGTACGGCGTGCCTCACAATCAGATTGTGGTTTTGGCATGTAAATTGGCAGAATTTAATTTTAACAACCGGTGTTTATTGCATATAAACTGCAATATATAGGAAGGAGGAACTGCGCTGAGAACATTAATATACGAAATCATCTCAAGGTATTGTTGTCAGCAGGCTATAACGCATGCAGTGGCGTAGCTAGGTCGTCTGGCACCCGGGGCCCATAAGTCTTCTGTCACCCCCCCTCCCCCCTCGGGTGTAGTCGGACGAAAGCGAGTATATCGACAATTTCCGGGTGTCTTCAGGCGTATATGACCCCCCCCCCCCCTCTGGCCCCTTGCACCCGGGGCCCACGGCCCCCCGGCCCCCCCCTGTTGCTACGCCACTGAACGCATGCGATAGCTGGCGTATTTCGCTGCAGTGCATAAATATTGAAGGCACACTAACAAAAGATTCACTGCACTGGTGTATCTGAAAAGACTCGTAATCTCACGAGTTAGTTTCTCTCCACAGTGTCCTAAAAATGTGCAGTTTTCAAAAAGTAGGTTCCCAAGCACACGTTTGCTTCCGCAGACGATCATTGATACATCGACCTGTTTGGCTAATATTGCAGCGCCTGCATGAATCTAGTATCTAGTAAACAACTGCCCACACGCATTCAAGGAAGTATCGCATATGTTTCTTTACACATTCCCTGTGGCTCCTCATGCATGCTAGGGGATAATGGTCGTGCTAGAATGCGGACTCTTTAAATCGGTTTTATAATTTCTTTTATTTTTATTTTGCCGTTTGAAGGTTGCTGACAGCCCTTCCGCTATCGAAGTCAGCAGAGGAATCAGAAAGCCCGCTTCCTGCAGCCTTTGCACTTGTTTTAGGAAACTGTACTTCCCGTCTGCTGCTGGCATGACCGGGTTAAAGCCGTCTTAAGGCTGGAAAGGGCGATGCTTCGCTTTGCTGTACAGTTTAGAATGGACTTGCGTGAAATCTCATTTCATTACTTCTTCAACCGAGACGAAATAAAGCGCCAGCGTCGTCTTCCTTGCGCCATCAAATAGATTCCATTTCGGAGCCTCCCGGGTCACGCAAAGCTTCGAGTCCATCAGCACGGAACGGGGGACCTTGACTCCCGGCGAAAGGACCGTGGAATGCCAGGCACGAGGGATCCGCAGACGGCGCCACAGCGTTGCCAAGCGTTGAGGCCCGGTGGCGCGAGTGACGCGAGGGGGCAATTAGTAAGCCAGAGCCGAGATCAGCCGCGAAAAGAATCAAGCACGGCGAATGTAATAAGCAATAACGGGAAGGGAAGTGGGAGAGGAACCCTTAACGGGCGCCCGTCTGAAAGTACGGGTCTCGTCGCTTTGGTAGCTGGCATATACCACGTTTATTCACGTATAACGCTCCCTTCCTCGCGAGTACACGCATGCAAACGCAAAAAGTTACGCCATATATCTAATTGGGCTGAGTAGCTGGGACGTAGCGCGAGGAGCGGGGGGGGGGGGGGAAGAACACGAAGGAACAGGTATAGTGCTGTCTTACAACTCTGACTTGCGATGAACAATGGATTGTGGACAACACATTCAATAAGTCACTGTTGCACCATGTAGAGAAAAGCGAAACGGGCTTGCATTTAATTTCGTGCTGAATAATGCCGCGGGGAAACCTAATTAAGCGAATAAAAAAAGCAATAAAATAACCCTCTGACTTCCAACCAGACATAATCGACTTACAAGTTGTAGGTCAACGCTAATCGTGTGTCTCTGGCGGTTTTCCAATACTCACTGTTGACAGCTAAATATGCAGCAAAGCGGGCAGCGACCCCCTTAAGTCTCGCTCCCTTTCTGACGGAGCCGACAAAGAAGGCAGCTTCGCCAAGAGATCACGGAATTCTGTAACGATGCACTTTAGTTTGCTGTCGAAACCAGATTGAGACTGAACGGTCTGCCTAAAGCTCGCCGGAAAGTTCGTCTGCGCACAAGAACTTGGCAGGCTATCCACGTTGTCCTATTTATTCATATTTCTTTTTTGTCGACGCGAAGTAGCGATAAGCCACAACCACTCTTGAATGAGTTTCAATACTTGGGACCGACACGGTCTTCTTGTATAGTCGTCAAGGTGTACACAGGCTTCAGGGATGGCTAGTATGGAAGCAGACCCTCTGCGTTGCTGTCGCAGTCGCACAGCGTTCTCATAAAGTATCAACCAATTCGCCAATGTTGGGCTCTCAGTAAGAATTTCGAATTAAACGTGGATGTCAGCCCCCTCTGGAAAACTCGCATTAGACAATCTGAGGTCCCTTGGTATTTACCTGAATTTCAGTAGACGGGCGTTTTCGCATTCTGTCGCAATCAAAATGCTGCCACCGCGACCCCCCTGCTCAAGAGCGGAATAAAAGAAGCGGAAAAGCCGGGAGGTCAACCAGAAGACGAAATGGAAAACGGGTGCAAAAGGTGAAAGAAAAAGACGTAAAGCAAATAGGCAGCCAGCCGCATTTATCTGTCAGCGCTGACAGAGACAGTCTGTCAAAGTGTCACACTGCCATGGCATGAAAAGCAGCTGGTGTCATTACGAAGCTGAGCTTCCTTGTCCATTAGCACATCCAGGATTGCGTTATGGTTGGGGGTGTCGGTGAAATTTTGTCGAGGAATCACGGTAGCCTTTTAGTAGGCTACAAAGAGAGTAGCCTACTTGCACCAGTATACGGTTATGTGAATACTCCAGTTACAGTATTAGCTGGAAGCCAGCCATGGGAATCACTGGGCTTAAGTTTAACAAATTTAAGGTAACCAAACTGGAATCGCTTTAGATCAAAATATGAGAGAGAAAAGTGCGAATATTTTTTATCCAGAAATTCAAGACAGTTTCATTAGGTTTAATGAGAACACAGGAAAGTTAACCTGCCTGTCAAAGTGCCTCGTGTGGCCAGTCGAGCGTCAATCTTGCGTGCATTTTTGGGCTTCTTTCACGCTCAGCAAAACACTTTTATGTTGCGCATAATGAGCAACAGAAAGCTGTATCGGGAGTTTTTCGCCTCGCTCTACAATTTTTTCACTGACACTTTTCATCTAATTGAATATTTGAGAGTTTGATTAATTAATTAAGACTGATTGTCTAATTAGGCGGAATGAAAAAAAAACGTGCGCAGCTTGCACTAGTCGTGCAAGCCTGGAGTCAACAGCGGAGCTTGTGATAACCCAGCTTTTACGTGGCTTGTCTAAGTTGTTTGTAGGTTTTGCGAGGTCATGCAAGGTTTTGCTAAGTTGTTGGTAGGCTTGGCTAAGTGGTTTCTAGGTTTTGCGAGGTCATGGTAGGCTTGGATAAGTTGTCTATAGGTTTCGCTAAGTTGTTGTCCCGGCGGGCTTGACGTTGGAAGTTTTTGAGCGGTGGCAGGACGGGATTACTTTCTCGGCTACGTCGAGCGTTCAGGCGCCGACTCTCGCGTTCCCTGAACTGAAACTAGTGATCCTCGACTCGGCGTAGCGTCTTCTCAGCCGCAGCCTCGGTGCGGTGTTCCGGATCAGCTCGGCGGCGGCACATTGATTCTCGCTTGGCAGTACGACGCTCTTCCTGGTGAGCCGCTTCTTCTTCGGGCGTCCGGACTTTCTTCGGTTTTCCCATGGCAGCAGCACGTACGCACGGACTAGAGGAGGCGAGAGGTGTGTCACCGTGCCGGCTGTTCAGCGCTTTTACTTGCCTGTGACGTCACGACTCCGTCATACGCGCGTGGGGTGCGAGGAGGTTACGTGGCTCGGTGCTCTCGCAGGTGAACATCTTGAAGGGGCAGCGCAATATGACGAAGATAGAAGGCAGGAACACACAGCCTTCTACGTCATATTGCGCTGCCCCTTCAAGATGTTGAACCAGTACTAACTCGCCCAAATGTCGATCCTTCTCTCGCAGGTGGTTGCTAGGAAACGCGAGGCGGCGCACAGCTGGACTGCGTTTTCTGGTAACGCTCCACGGCGGAACTAAAAGCTTAAACTGCTCCGCTGTTAAAAAATAGTTTTAGTATCTCCAATCGACGGTCAACAACATTACCTTTACGTGGCACGTGGCTACGTGGCATTTGCATATTTGTAAACTTTCGCTAAAGTTAGCTGCGACGCCCTGTTTATAGTCATTCACAAGCATTAGCGGTATCTCGTTTTTTGCGAAGAAGAAAAGTTTAAGCAAAGAGTTTATAATCTGCATTTACTTCCATTTTTTACACTTTCTTTCCCTCATGGCTACTAAAATACTTGATAACTGATACATGAACGAATGAATGTGGAGTGTTTAGTGGCGCAAGGGCCAGGTACGACCAAATAGCGCCATGCCAGCGTTATATAACTGATACATTCAAGGCTGGCTTGCTGTATTCGCATTTTATCACCCTGGCACATAAATAGGCTACGAAGAATGGAATAGCTGTACCAAACATTGTGCAACTTGACACACATTGTGCGTAGCGTTTCCGTGTTTCATAATTTGATTTTTTTTATTCGTATGGGCTGCCACGTGGCATAACATCAGCATTAAATTAAAAACAGGGTTTTTGACGAAATACGCGTTTAAATCCTTGAAATTAGGGAAGCTGAGATAATGAAATGATTTCCTCTCGCTTACTTTTACCACTGAGATACACATTTAAAAATGATTCGATGTGGTAATTGGCAACAATTATGCAAATGAGATTATTTACTTTCTAATCAAAAGAGCCATGCGGTTATTCACAATGTAAGACTTTACTCTAACCATCCAAGGAATCCATAACCGCTTCAGAAATGAAAAAGTTGACGCTGCTAATTTTTACAGCGTAATTCGGCCAATTCCATACAGACAAGCCTAACTGAGCAGCCGAAGAGCGCAACTGACATGCACTTTGTAGACGCCCATCCGTGAATGGCGTGACTGCTTGCGCCTCATCATTGGGCGAGCATCAGTGGGTCGTCCTTATCAAGCCGCGATCGTTCCATAGCTTCATGCTTGCCCGACAGTGAGTCGCAAGCAGTCACGTCACTCACGGATGGGTGCTTTCAAAGGGCTTGACAGCTGCGCTCTTCGGCTGCTCAGTTTGGCTTGTCCGTGTGGAACTGGCCGGAAACTGCGCTGCCGAGCACCTTGCCGTTCGGTAAGTACTTCCGTTTGTCACAGACGCAGCAGATCCAAGGCACACGATCACGGTTCACCGTATTGTTTTAGTATGCGTCCGATGCACAAGAGCAGTTCATACTTAAAAAACTTTCTTAAACTTCTTAAAAAAATTCGCGCTGCCATGAACCGCAAACCTGACGACCAGCTAAGATGTCGACCGCGTTCAGTCTAAATTATTGACGGGGTTTGATGCCCCAAAGCAAAGTAGGGGCTTTGTAACATGCCGTAGTGAAGGGCTCGGAAGGAAATTTGACGGACTGTGTTTCGTTAGCGTGCGGCGGGGGAGGGGGGGGGGGGGGTGACCGAAGACCTATGGGCCCCGGATGCCAGACGACCTAGCTACGCCACTGCGTGCGCTAAAGAAATTCGGTGCACGAGCATTTTTGAATTCCGCCTTCATCGTAACGCTTCCACCTAGAGTCGAACCGGTGACCTCGCCTTCAAGATAAGCCGCGCGGCGTATCTGTGCATGCTAAAGCCGCCGCGGCTGCTGTCTCGACGAGCTGTATTGTGCGGCGTGTAGCCGTTCCGCTCGAAGTCAGGTTCCGTTATCCGCCGGAGTATACGGTACCTGTGTGGCGAGCATGGCGAGGAGAGGGTCGTGCGACGGCGGTGCACGCATTGCTCGGACCACGACAAACGACGACGAGTCAGATCGCTATCGCGGCGGTTCGGCCCTGCCGCTCGGGCAGCGCGCGTGAAAGAGTCCCCTTGTGCGCGAGCTCGTGCTCCTCGGAAAGCAGCCTCTCTGCCGCATCGCTTGCGAGGAAGCTCGCTTCGGCGACGGCGGCAGCTGGTGCCCCGACCGACGGGGACGGCACAGCGCAGCGGGTCTTGCGAGATTGTGCCGATAAGGACCGTTCGCTTTTTGCGACGGCGCGCGAGAGGTTGTGCATTGCTAC
Source organism: Dermacentor albipictus (assembly GCF_038994185.2). Lineage (NCBI taxonomy): Eukaryota > Metazoa > Arthropoda > Arachnida > Ixodida > Ixodidae > Dermacentor > Dermacentor albipictus. The sequence continues at coordinate 10,987,633 of NC_091826.1, forward strand.
CAGCCGCGCACGAGGGCGCTGCAAGCAGAACTACCGGCACGGCACGCCTGCTTGGCTCGTCTCCACCGCAGGACATTTCACCGCCTTGCCGGCTGTTCTCAAGTATTCCAGCCGACTCGAGTGCAAGCAACGACTACGATGCGGCCGCTGACAGCGGAATTTGTGCATTACTGCCTATCAGCGTCGTCGTCGTATCGCCACCGCTCGCGATCGTCACCGTAATCAGCAGCATTACTAACAGCGTCCTAATTATGTCGATACACCTGAGGCTTCGGAAGATTACTTCAAGTGGGGAGGGAGGAAGGTGGGATGAGGCGGCTCAATACATTTGCGAGAGCTGAAGATTCCCGAGGACTGCCCACTGTTCGCGTGAAGTCTCGCGGGAAAGCACTAAAGTCGCTTCTAGGTGGTACATGTTGTTCCGCACATTTCTTCCCCGACACGCGACAGGCGTCTAGGAAGGGCGGCAATTAATAGGGTTACTGCGTAGATTCTTGTGCTCGGTATGACTTTCGCGTAAAAGAAAAGTAAGCCTAAAGCCCATTACAATGTCGGCAAAGCCAGCTCCACTAACTTCCTTAGTTAGTTTGGCGCTTAAATTACTCCCATGCTATTGCGCGTGCTGACACCGATTTACACGATCAATAAACAGATTTGTCGAGATTTTCTTTCGTCGAAACAAACAAACAAACAAAAACCTATAGCACATTAAAATGTCGGCTAGGACAAGTCGACTAAGCTCTCTTAGATGCGTTGGTTCGGTGCATAAAGCAAACGCCATGCTGGTTCACGTGCCGACGCCCTTTTGCACGACGAATGAACAGATTTGCCTAGACTGACTTTCGCGGGAAAAAACCGAACAAACTTCAGCATATAGACCCGTTTCGCTTTAATCCCGTGGGCGCCGCCATGTTTTATCGCGTGATGACGCGTCCATTGCTAGCCTCCGTTGCCTCCGTGTGTACAATGGATGTGTATGACGACCCGGTGTGGTTCAGCACACCTCTGCTCCGGCGGATACCGCGGGCGCTGATTGGGCGAATGACACGAAGCTTTGACCACAACTTCAGAGGGCATGTAAGCGCTTTCTGAACCCATGCAGTACGCCTTGTGCAAACAGCGCGAGCAGCGTATACGGAGCCTGTACTAAAAGCGGGCTAGAAATGAATTTCAAGCTGTACGAACTTCCTGATTATGAATTAATGCAGGATCACAGTGTCTTGCTCGTTTTTAAAAGCGAATGCCGTATGCAGGCAGCCGTATGCCATATGCCGTGGCCGACGAACGACCCTGAGCCGCCGTTGCCTAGCAACGCCTCAACCGCGCTCCAACAGATGGCGCCGCAGTCACCGCTCGCTCCACCGAAAGCCCCTTAAACTTCGTAAATCACTGCCACGCTTTGAAGAATGCCGCCTCCTCCTCGCCTAGGCCGACGCCGCGTCGCTATTGGCCGAATAGCATCACGTGGGCCCTCGCGCCGTGCATCAGCGCCATTTTTGCTCCAGAAGCGTCTACGCGGAGTGGCGAGGAGCACATGTTGGCGCCATTGCTAAGTTCGAGCAGTGCAGGCGGCGCCACGGTCTAGGAGGGAGCGCGAAAGAGAGGAGAAACGAGGAGTGAAGGCGGAGGAGGAGAGTGTCGATACTTTACGAAGTTTAAGGGGTTTTCGCTCCACCAAATGTGCTCCGCTGGAGTAGAGGGAGAGGAGGTGTCGGCTCGCGGGGGTGCGCTTCGCCTCGAAAGAGACGCAACAACGACAGAACGAAGCGAGGAACGCTCCGCACGACTTGAGAAGCGTCGTAACGAAGATGCGGCTAGAAGTCTTGCCACGTCCCGGAGTGACTCCTCAACTGCGGAAGAGAGCGCTTTTGCAGCTCTTGCTTTCGCAATTCAACTAGGGTTAACCAGAGCTAAACCACAAGCAATTTTTATTTGGCAAACACTTTGAAGCAGCGACTTTTCACGTTTCTGACTCAGTACAGTTCGTCGGAGAGGTCACTAGCTGATTGTTTATTTTCTGCCTAATCACTCGCGGGTCTGCTTAGTTACTATAAATTTGTTCCTGCTGCGCACAATGCTTGGAACGTAGATGCATGTGCCGTACTTCGTAATGGCTTGTAGGAAAGACGTATTATCGCTAGTCACTCGCTTACTCTGAGGGCCGTCGCTGAACATTCACCTTCGAACATTCGTGTGCTGTCGGTGTAGTTGCCGTCACCCATGCTTCGACCCGTTCAGTCAAGTGTGCGCCCATTCACCTATTCTTGATACATTGGCGATAGAGTAGGCACAAGTTTGCGTGTGAGTCGAAGTACATGTGTTTAGATAACGTGTCAGAAGCTTTACTATGCCAGGAAGCGGCGCTACTTTCTTAGTCACTGTGTAACGAGCGGTAGTCACTCGCAGTTCCAGGTTTGAAGTCCTTTCTCTGGAAGTTAGCGATGCAACGTTCGCGGATGAGAGTTTTTTTTTCCCTTTCTTTTCTTTGCCTCCGGGAAAGCTGTGTATCGTGGTGGGACGGTAGCGAAAGGGCAGTCCTTATGCAGCAGTCCGTGGACTTGGTTACACAGATTCATTTCATTTCTTAGAACGCCAGTCGCTATTTTTGCAGCTAACTGCAGCACACGTATTCTATCTACCATGCACTCCACATTTTTCAGCATGAATGGAGCACAAAGCAATGGCGAACACCCACTTGCATTTCCGACAGCTGATTGGACAGAGGCAGGACAGAAGTTATAATGGTTTCGTATTCGTGCGCTTTCGCTGAGGCAGTGGACGGCGCACCGCCTAAAGCGTCATCGCGATTCTCCGGAGCAAACTGCTCCACGAAAGGGGTCATAGTCCAATAAAATGTCACCGAAGACAGGTTCACTCGCTCACTTCTCTGGAAAGCTCACCCGACGCATACAGCACTACCCGTGCGATAGTCCACTTGTCGACGCCGATTTACACGACGAATAGACTGATTTGCCCAGACTGACTTTCGTGGGAAAATAGGCAAGCAAATTGGTGGCGAGGACTTACGGAGTCTCGCCATTTATAGGAAGCTCCTCGCTTGCGTATAGTACGAAGGATAACGCGGCGCGCTTCTCATAGGTTTGGCTGTCGGCGCTCAATAAAAATTCAGAACCCTTTCAGTATGTGAACATGGAAGACCAGCGATGTATCCCTACCCTCCCTGTAGCCTACCCTCCGCTCAACCTAACGCGTCATTGCCAGAGTTTTGTCACCCACATCATTGAGGTTTCTTTCGCTTGCCTCGACCTTATCACTTAAAATTTTATTGTGGCTAATAGCTTACTGCATCATTGTTGGCGCGAACGTGCACGGATTTGAATTCATACTTTGTGTTGTTTCTGCAAATCCTGACAATAGGAGAACAAACAAATTACAAGTAGCAGTGGCGGTTGCCTCATTTGTATTTTCTCACTTCAACATTTATTATTTTAAACATGTTGGATGTCCACTGTAAACACCATGCGCATACAGAATATATTTAAATATATACACAGGACAAAGTTTATTATATCTTTAAAGATAAGGAGGAAGCCAATTAACAATTATTTCTAAAGGTATGGATAGCATATGCTTATAGAGAGTGAATATGTTGCTATATCTTGACCTCGCTTCGAAATGCTTTGCGCGCTTTTTTTTTTGACCTTGAAAAAGGACCTGTAGACTATAGTGACCCCTCCGGCAGAGTCTTTTATCAACGGCGTGTGAAATGCACGTGAATGGTATGTCTCAGTATCGCTTCTCTTTCCAGTAAGCAAAACTAATGACTCATTAAAAACACTTCTAATTGTTTACAACATTTATTAGGGATGGAAACATCGTCACTTCCATAAGTCATAAATATATACAGGGTGTCCCAATTTCCTACCATGCACCAAGACTTTTAAAAACAGCAATGCGTTACTCGAATTCTGAACTGAAACTTGCAGCGCAAAACCTAAGACGGACCACAAAAGGAAGATACGACACACACTGGCCCTGGCTGACGGCTTCTTTATTTCTTTGTCGTCGATGCATATATAAACCCTAGGTCACACAGCCGCGCAGGTGCACAGATTACATTACAGAGATCTGCCAAATCATCACATACGCAAACGTAGGAAGTCAAATTCAGATGGGTGCAGGGACAAAGATGTGTCACTGATGCAATTATCGCTTTGTCTTTTTATGTGGTAGGCCTCTAAGGCAAGCCGCGCATGCTCAGTCTTGCTTTTGCCAAGAATCGACGTCCCATCAAGTCGCGCCCCACAATTGTCGCAAGATTTTATATGCGCAACAAGGTGCGCTCCTCTATCTACATGTATTTGCGCTGTAAGTTTAGGTTCAGAATTTTGTACCAACTAGGCCCAAATGAAGTGTTACTGCGTTACTCGAAGAAAATCTAGTGCATATTGTTTCCAGTACAGTGGAGTAGCTGCCAATAATTTTTCCGTTACTGAGATTTAATTAGGCAAACATAGTTAATTATTTAACTCGAGACATACTGTCATAATTACCAAAGAGTCAATGACGAATTTGTAGGCACAGTCAAGGGACATCTAACTGCGGTATTTTCAGCGACCTACTAATTGCGCACAAATTTTTTTCCGACTGATAAATAAAACCTGCGAAATGTGGCGAATACCACGTGACTGCGCTCCCATCCGCATCACAAAGCAGCGTCCTCGAACAGGCTCCTGCTGAGTTAGCCAGAACGAAATGAAGGGAAAATATAGCACTCCTTACAGATGGTTAACCAGCGAATCTAAAATGTACGGACCCGGTGTTTATCACTGGGTTAATCCCGACGGTTCATTAAACGACGACTTATTGGGCTGCCAGGTCCTCGATACGCAGTCGTTGCTTGCGCTCGGCTGCATGATCCTGTTCTTGTGCCCGGGCTGCAACATCGGGACGGTGTAGACGAGCTCGTTCCCGGTTCTGCTCGCGGCGTTGCTGATTGAAAGCTGCCTGATCGTCAGCAGTACGTATCGCGCGTGGCCTACCCATTTCGGATCCGGACAGAAACTGCAGCGCGCCCGCACGGCTGCGACGGAGAGCAACGACGCCTCTACTGGCGCAGCCAATCGCGCCTCTCCTTCGCTTCTTTTTTCGTACATTCGCATCAGGTTGCGCCGGGAGAGTTTTCGGCGTACATGCGACAGATGGACGGACGGACGAATCGGCTAGCCATATACAGCTTTGTTGTAAAACATCATGATCAAGCTAGTAACACGTTGCGTGTGGTGTTGGAAACAAGCTGTGATAGCTGTTGTCTTAGAGATAAAGGGCACGGATGGTTCTTTTAGTTTGTCATAAAACCTTTCCCCACAAAAGCGAATTGACAACGTCAGTGCAAATGTTCAAAGGTGCGTTTTGTTTCGTCCCCGTCGCCATGTCTTTCTCTAATAAACAGAAGATAAAAATATTCCTTGACTTGGAATCTGCAAATGACAAGAGAAAGGTCACAAATATATAACACTCATTAATGTGTGGCGGAGGACGAAACGCGTTGACTATCATCAGAAATGATGAAAAACTGAGACAGACCAGCAGCTTCAAGAAACAGCGGCGTAGGACTCCATCTCTGAGTCCTAGCCTACGCACGGATGTTCTAGCATTTATGGCCTGTAATGGTTGAGGTCGGGCATGAAATAGATGATAGCTGGCCCATGCCGTCGTCCAACTCATCCACGCTGAGGACGTGTTTGAAATCAGGGACTTGTTCTCATCGAGAACGAGGAATATGACATTTATTTACGGTATCTACATGAGAACGTTACAGTTCACCTGTCTAACATGACTGAAAAAGGAATGCACACTCAGCAGCTGCGCAACAGCTGCTTATAAACACTCTGTCCTCCATAGATCCCTATGTGAGGGGAAACGTCCGTTCAACCGTCGACCAGTTCGGAGCGTCCAAAGTCATCGTAGCCAACCAACACCCTCTAGAGAACTCTAGCCCTCCCGCCTTTGAGGGGGAGGATTTATACAATCACTTCCGCACAGGTTTCACTGATCGCACCGAGGTGACAGGTTCTCGCAGACACGAGTCCTGCCCCGAGCAGACGCCTCTTGATCCCGCAGTCAGTGGCCGCCGCGTCTGTCCATTGACTGATGACTTCTAAGGCCCGTGAGACGGCGCCACAAAACTTCTTATTCCAGGAGTTCCCCCGCCCCAATCATACCGTGACGGTGACGGCGAATCCACTAACAATACCTGGTCCGCCGACTGTGTGCAGACATAGCGGCGCCGTTCGGTTGGGGACTGTCGTATTAGTGTTTTAGTTGAGCGTCTTTACGGTACGCTCCGCTCCGAGCGGCCCCGCTAAGCCACAGCGGAGCGGCGGGCGATTTTCACGTTTTAGTTATACGTTTAGCGTAGTGGAGCGGACCTTTCGTAGTTGCAGCGCCCCCTGGCTAAATTCAGGGTATTGAAAGAAAATAAAAACGCTTTATGATCTCTCTTATACCGTAAAACGTATATAAGTATATACATAACTTATTTCTCCATGAAGTATCTAGACTTGCGCTTGTAATGCGTTACCGGTCCATTTTATCCAATGGAAAATAAAGCGCCGTTTTGGGGAACGCCACGTGTTAGCCAGCGCGCTTGCTTTCTGCATCCAATCCAATCCGTTTTGACGCCAAGGCTAGCCAAAGTGCTGCGCGGCACGCTCCGCTCAGGCAGCTTCTAAGCGGACCGTGTTCCTCGCTCCGCTATGCCGCTTACGGCTAAGCGGATGGCGCATGCGCAGTCGCGCTTCCGCTCCGCTTAACAGCTTAGCGGAGCGTAAACACGCTCAACTAAAACACTCTATTGTCGTCCTTACAAAGCGAGTCGTCGCAGTAGACATGATGGCGCCGATCGGCTGCTGACACGGCGCATTGTTGTTTTCCCAAAACAAGTCATTGCTGCGGGCCGGGCAGGATTCGACGGTCGCTTCTCTAGTTCGCCAGCCCCGCAGCTGCAGCGGGCTTGGGAAAATTTTGCAGGTCGGCACCCCTGCAGGCCGTTCGTAACAGGCCTTAAACCCCCAGGCTAGCGTGCGGAACGTGGGCGCCCAGGTACCAACTTCCAAGTCAACACTTTGAAGGAGTCTAAACGACGGCCTTTCACCCGTATCACCTTAATTAGCACTAATGCTTGGAACATAGGGACCTGTAGAATCGTCTAGATTTATCGAATTGAGTCCTCACAAAAGCCGATGAGTCACCGGACATTTTGAGCAACATGATATGCACATATGAAGCCAATTGTCACAGAAACGCCCCGGTAAATTTGCATAATTCTGGCTATTTGTGTACCTATAATGCACACTGGGTAAAGCGCAACCGGCACCAGTACCAGTGGTCGTTCAATGTGGGGTGCGGAATTTACGCCAGTGCTATAATCAGTCCCACCTTCTTCGATCACACACTGGTTCCACAGCGTTACGTGGACAAAATCCTTGATGGAGTAATGGATGAGTTTCTTATCGAAGTGCCCCTGTCACGTTTTCCACATTTGTGGTATCAGCAAGATGGAGCACCAGCACACTGCAGCAGCCGGGCACAAAACTGGCTGAATGCGAATTTTCATGCGCATTAGATTGGAAGGCGTGGGTCTGTAAATTGGCCGGCTAAGTCACCTGACCTCCAACCACTCCATTTCTTTCTTTGGGGTAATGTGAAAGTTGTTGCTTACTTGATCGAAGCGGAAGTCAGATTTGCTTAAGACAAGGATAACGGATGTCTGCTGTAGAATTCGAGCAGTATACCAGCCACCAAGGAAGCCAGTGAAGGTGTGATAACGCGGACTCAGTACTGCGTAGCTGTAGGAGACTTATTCGAACACTTCTAGGCAGCAGATGGTGTTCAACGGCGCTTACGATTCATAGATAATAAGGGCACACTGAAATCTGATGTATGTTTTGTTTTGTTTTTTTGGTCAGGCGTCCCGATTGCCAATTCGGCTCATATAGAAGTGGCTGTTTACTTTATTAAACGCATTGGCTTTCTTTTTCTCAACACGTGGGTCGCTTCCTAGTCTGTTTATTTTGCTTTTATTTTCTGCCACGAGCTTGTTTTTTAAAGCAAGTATACACTCTCAAAAAAAAAATGAAACCGTCACTTTAATTTGGCTTTGGTCCGAAGCAAGTTTCTGGCGCGAAATATAGCTGCGCGCACACTCTTTCGATGCGGTGCGAGCAGAGCCGAGTTTTTGAAACATTCTGTGCCGATTCCATTGCTTTTCGCGTTTCTTGCGTGGTTAGAGAGGCGCTTCGGCAGCGTTATCAACGGGCTTTTGTTATCAATGTGATCAGTCGGCCTTGAGAGACGGATAACAAGTGTGACGTAGAGAGGAAGGAATAGCTAGCTGCAAAGCCTCGAAACCTGCTGTTGGTGCTCCTTCCGTACCATTATCAAGGTGAGGCGCCGTCTCTTCGAGTTTGCGACAGGCAAAGCAGTTGCTTTCAATCAGTTTATTGAAGGCGCTGCTTTATGATGCGGGTGGGAGCGTAGTGAAGTGGTATTTTTCATATTTCGGGAGTTTTGTTTGCCAGTCGGAAAAAATTGCGCGCAATTACTACGTCGCTGAAAACACAGCAGTTAGATGTCATTATGGGGTGCCTACAAATGTCTCATTGACCCTTTGATAGTTAAGACAGTACTTCTCGAACTGGATAGTTAATTTCAATTGTCGAGTGAAATTTTAAGAACGAAATACTTACTGGCGGCTACTCCACTGTATTGGGAAGAATATGCATTAGGTTTTCTTCAAGTAACGCAACTGCTCTTTCTTTAAGACTTGGTGCGTGATAGTTGGGGCACACTGTATAATTCACTCAGTAACCGAAATGAGGCCTAGCCCGATTCACTCGAAATCAGAATCAACAGCAATCATGCGCAGGAGCACTTATACTCGGACTTACAGAAAAAGAAAAAAAAAAAGACAGAGAAAGGCTGCAGTTTCGCCTGAAAGGCGATGCAGTATTAGTGGTAGCGAAATATACGACAATTACACGAAGGAAGATTACACCACCCAGAGACGCCAGATACTTGGCGTTGGGAGAGAACTTAGGCTGTGAAATTTAACTGTCTCCTACTATGAGGTCTTGTAAATTCTCATATAAGGCCATCACTTCAGTGAACAATTCTTCGAGGTAACACGAAGTTTCTTTAAGTGCAAGAAATATATATATATATATAATAAACAACTTGCCGGAGGTGGGAGCCGAACCCACAACCTTCACATGTCGGTTCCCACCTGTGGCAAGTTGTTTATTCATCCACTTTAATTTCCAATAATTTATCGTTTATTTCATTTATTAAGTACAAATAATTTCTTCTATGTTGTCCTTGGTGTCAGTGTTTGTTGGCTTCTTACGATATGACTAATAAAAATCGGGCCCCTCGGTTAATACACTTTCTTCTCGTTTATTACATAACGAGGGTCTCGAATCCGGCAACATTGATGCCTTCAGGTAGCATGTGTGGGTTTATTGACCAGTTGCCTTCACCCAAAAAGATCATGTTCTCGTGACGCCTGCGGCAAAAAGAACGTTCCACGTCCGCCGCCAAGGTCTGTGAGCGGTGGCGCTGGCTAACACTCCAGGGTTCTTCTGGGTTCTAAGTGGATGGGGAAACGGCGCCGTGGTAGCTCAATTGGTAAAGCATCGCACGCGAAATGCGAAGGTTGTGGGTTCGGTTCCCACCTGCGGCAAGTTGTTTATTCATCCACTTTAATTTGCATTAATTTATCGTTTCTTTATTTCATTTATTAAGTACAAGTAGTTTCCCCTATGTTGTCCTTCAGTGTTTGTTGGCTTCCTATGATATATATATATATATATATATATATATATATATATATATATATATATATATATATATATATATATATATATATATATATATAAGCGAAACATTGTGCACGGACACATTCGTTCCATATATATATATATATATATGGAACGAATGTGTCCGTGCACAATGAGTGAGTGAGTGAGTGAGTGAGTGAGTGAAGAAACATTTATTGTAGGTCCGGCGAGGACGCGAACTCGTCGCGCACCCGGCTAGTCCCACGTCGGGACCGGCAGGTCTAGCCCACCGGCCCGGTCGCGGGCACGCCGGACAGCCAGGATTTGCTGTTCCAGAGCGGGGCTACGCAGAAGCGAGTCCCACTCCTCCTTGATGAACTTAGGGTATGTTGACCCGCACTCCCACAGCATGTGCGCTAGAGTAGAGGTCTGCCCGCAGGAGGGGCAGGCGTCGTCGCGATACACGTCCGGGTAAGCCTCGTGGAGAACGGACAGACACGGATACGTACTAGTCTGCAGAAGCCTAAGAGAAACGGCTTGCGCCCTATTCAACCTGGGGTGAGGGGGTGGAAAGACCCTTCTAGACATGTAGAAGAATTTAATAATCTCGTTATGAGTAGCGGGAGCATCCCTGTGGCCGTAGGGAGGAGGGGAGTCGGTGCTTCTTGCAGAGGAAGCGCGGTCGGTGAGGTCACGCGCAGCCTCGTGAGCAGACTCATTCAGGTTCTGGGGGGCACCCTCGACCGACCCTACGTGAGCTGGAAACCAGTGGATTGAATGATGCGTGAGAGCATATCGATTCGAGTTGCTAAGAAGACGAGCAGCTTGCTTGGCGATGCAACCCTTCTGAAAAGCCCTAACTGCCGTTTTGGAATCGCTATATATCTCGGACCCACGACCGTCTAGCAGGGCGAGGGCGATGGCGGCTTGCTCGGCGACTCCCGGGGTCTGAAGTGCGAATGGAGGCGCAATTAGAAATCTTGCCGCTGGAGTCGACCACAACGATGGCAAAGGTCTTCCCATCGCTGTACTCCGCGGCGTCGACGAAGCTTGCTCTAATGTCTCGTTGCTTTATCTGTTTGAGGATGGCTGCTGCTCTGGCCTTGCGTCTGCCCTCGTTATGGACGGGATGGACGTTTCGGGGCACAGGGGCCACTTCGAACTTGTCTCGAATGCACCTAGGGATCGGGGTACTGACCATCGGGAATCCCGCAGGGTGGTAACCCAACTCTTCGAGGATGTGTTTACCTGCCGCTGTGGTGCTCAGGCGAGTGAGTTGCGCACGTTCTTGGGCCTCGGCAATCTCCTCGGCAGTGTTATGCACCCCCAGCTTGAGGAGATCCTCGGTATGGGTCCTGATGGGTAGCCCGAGAGCCCTCTTGACCACTTTGCGGATGAGAGCGTTGAGCTTGTCTCGCTCCGCTCTGAGCCAGTTGTGCATAGAAATTGTGTACGCAAAGTGACATAGCACGAAGGCATTGATAAGCCTGAGGAGATTGTTTTCCTTCATTCCTCGGTGCCGGTTTGCTATTCTGCGAACGAGGCGGAAAGCGTTGTCCGTCTTTGCGATGATCTTGCGGAGAGCCGTTCCGTTCCCGCCGTGTTCCCGGTCCGTGCACAATGTTGCGCTTTCACTGCGAGCGCGTTTTCGCACCGTGCCACAGCGTGTTAGCATTTGGCAGTACACAACCAACTGTTGCGTGGACGCCATCAGAGCTGTTCAAAAATAATTTCGTTATAACTGGGGTCTTCGAGGCCACGACGACTTGTGATGTGCCGTCGCGATGATTCAGCATCTTTTTCTTCTAATTTCTCGGAAGTTTCAATGTCGTTATTTATGTCATTTACTATGTCATGCTTATTTTTTAATATGCTTCTTACCATTCTTTTTTCCATTCCAGTGAACTTGCCAGTATCTAGCATCAGCAAGCTCACAGACCAAAAGCTTCATCACATTAGCCGGGCAGCGCGCGCGGGCGAGCGTGCGTGCTTCCTGCTACGCACCGAACATCGCAGCCCCGACGCCGTAGCAGAAATCTTTCTCGCTGAAGTGCTTGCTGCACATCCGAGTTGCAGCCGATGGCTGCTTGCCTGTTCTGAGTTTCACGATTCAAGCTTCACGCAGCTTCTTGTCCTGCGGCCACGTGTGAAGGCTGACACCGCGGGCTTCGTTGCGTACGTCCGGCACTGTGGCAGCGAGCAGTAGCCTACCTTGTTGGACACCTTCGAAGACAGCCGCCACCTAATATACTGTTTCCAAATGTTGTCATGCAGACAACCGAAATGGAAAAATCTCCCCACTTAATCAGAACCGCATCGCAGGTGGGACTTCACAGCTTGCTTCGGCGCTTCCGAAGCAGCCGACGCGGCCGCTGTGCCCACGTGATCCCCATATCACGTCACACCGACGGCGGCGCAAACTTTTCCAGTGTTGGAGCCCTCCCCCCCCCCCCCCCTTTTAACGCATTAAAATGCTGGTGAAGCCAGGTCCACTCACTTCTATGGGAAGCGATGGCTCGACGCATAAATCACTCCTCGTGCTAATGCATGTGCTGATGCCGTTTCACTCGAGGAATAATCTGATTCGCCCAGTTTGACTTCCGCGGTAAAAAAGGTAAGTCTATAATGCGGTAAAATGCGAGCGAAGCCAGGTCTACTAGCTTCCCTTGAAAGCGTTGGTACGGCGCATAGAGTACCCCCTGGGCTCTGCAGGTGCCGATGCCCTTTTACACGATGTCATAAACACGTTTGTCCAGATTTATTTTCACAAGAAAAAAAAAAGGCCAGATAGTATTTTCGGACATTAAAATGTCGGCGAAGCCAGGTCAACTAGCTTCTCCTAAATGTGTTGATTCGGTGCATAAATCACTCCCCATGATAATCCACGTGCTGACGCCCGTTTACACGACGAATAAACGGAATTGCCCGAAATGACTACCGCTAAAAAAAAGGAAAACAGGATCAGCATACATAGCCCGATAAAATGTCAGCAATTCCATAGGTGGCTTACACGATTATCCAATAACGAATTGAAGAACTCGTTCTAGTTCGGACTAGGAATCGTCTAGGGAACGTTTAGGAACGCTTTCTTAAATTCATTATTTTCGTTATTAAATGTTCCTACAAGCAGCTCCAGGTCCACTCACTTCTCGGGAACGTGAAGACTCGACCCATGCTAATTCATTCGCTGACGTCGAAACAGGCAGACTGACTTTCGCAGAAAAAGGTAAGCCTAAATGTTGGCGAATCCATGCAGGTCCCCTCACAACCCTGGAAAGCGAGGGGCTGGACGTATACATCAATCCCCATGCAAACGCACTAGCTGAGGCTGATTACATGATGAATAAACCGATTTGGCTAGATTCGCAGAAAAAAGAAAGGGACATCCAGTAAAATGTCGCCGAAGCCATGGCGGTCGAATGATTTCTGCTGGTTCGACGCGTAAGTCACTCCCCATATGTCAGACTTTCTGTCACAGAGGGTGGCAAATACAAAATTTATGGATGTAAAATCCCCACCCATCACATTTGGGAACAAGGGGACCCCGCAAGGGTCGGTGCTATCACCCTTCCTATTCAACATAGCGATGAGGGGTCTCCCGGCAGAACTCAATAACATTAAATCGATAAAATTTAACATGTACGCGGATGATATCAGCATCTAGGTTAACAGTGGGAGTGACGCAGCCATCGAACTTAAACTACAGATAGCGGCGAATATGGTGGAAGAGTATGCGGCCAGAAGAGGCTTGGCGTGCTCGCCACAGAAATCGAAACAATTAATCACTGAGCCAAAACATCAAAGGGGACACGCTGGGAGCAGCAGACCTATCAATGTTTTCGTAAACGAAAATTAGGTTCCCAAGGTGGAGGAAATGAGAATTCTGGGCATGTATATCCAGAGAAATGAATGCAACCTCACGACAATCAAGAAGTGAAAAGGAGACGCGGCGCAGGTCACGGGGATCTATAGGAGAGTTGCACTCAAATGCATGGGCCTTAAAAACAACAGCCTCCTCACACTCATGCAAGTCTTCATTCTTAGCCGAATAGCGTATGCCACACCATATCTTGTGTTTAAATAAGAAGAAAAGGAGAAAATAGATGCGATCATTAGGAAGAGCGTTAACAGAGCCCTAGGGCTCCCAGACTCGACCTCGACAGACCTCATTCTCAAAATGGGGGTTCACAACACGCTAGTTGAGCTCACTGAGGCAGTACGAGTGCCTCAGTTGGAAAGATTAAGCCACTCTAAAACAGCGAGAAAAATCGTGGAATGGGTAGGAATCCAATGCGACAGGAGTGCCCTGACTGGCAAGAAGGACATTCCGTTGGACGTGCGTAAATGCTTCCGAATTGCCCCCCCCCCCCCCGCTCCCTACCTAAATATATGCATCTTATCTACAACAAAGAGAGGAGAGCTCACAGGGCTAAGGCTCTAGTAAAAAAACTTAAAAACACTGGCTCATAAAGTAGCGTACGTGGACGCTGCTTGCTGCAGAGACGGAGTTGCGGTATCGACGGTGGTTGATGGCTACGGGTGCGTTAAAATAGCGTGCTCCACGTGCACGAGGGGCGCCTATACGACCGTGGAGGTTGCAGTAGCACTCGCTAGTACGGGTAGAAAAGCGGGAGTCATATTATGCGATATAAAATTAGCTATACGAAATTTTAGCAAAGGGAGAATCTCGGAAGAGGGCCTCCAAATTCTACTCAAAAACCCTCCTAGGAGGGACATAACTTTTATTTTGGTTCCTACACATGAAGTCCCTGGTAAGGAAGCCGCTCACGAGCTCTCCCGAGCACTCTACCACCGGGCAACTCTAGAGCAGCCAGTTCCAGGCATAAAAGATAACGTCATCACGTACAGGAATATTGTAGATCATTACAAAGCCCAAAAAAGAATCTTTCCGCCTCCGTATCGGTCTTTCTCTCTGGAGGACGCTCGCATTTGGCGGCGCCTCCAGGGAAACAATTATACATCATCATATTGGATCTACTTAACTCAGCCGAGGGACTATAACGACGCCCTCTGCAAAAATTTCAAGGAGAAAGGTACGCTACAGCATCTAATGTGGGAGTGTGCTGGCTCCCCAGGGGCCAAGGCAAACATTGACACAAGAGAAGCATGGGAGGCCTTGCTATAGAGCGAGGCTGAAGACTACCAGCGCCGAGAATCCGCCTGGCCGTTTAGGCCGTGAAGACTCAACGTCCGCAACGCGCGCCGTCTGCTTCCTGCCCCGCCCCCCCACTACTTGCGTGTAGGTTGAAAGGTGGGCACCCCAGCTCGGTGCAATAATAAAGTTTTCAATCATTCAATCTAGAACCCTGATGGCGGGGTGCAACTATGGGCTGTCCAGAGGGCCCACGATGCGGCGGTCAGGCAAGGCCTGACTGTCCCAACGTGGGAGCGGCCCGCAGCGCGCTGAGTCGCGTACCTCAGGACCTTATTAAAGTTTCGCATCCATCCATCAAATCATTCAATCTCCATGCTAATCCACGTGCTGGACGCTGATTCACACAAATATCGTTTCAGCGAGGTTCAATAAATCCTTTTAAAAACACTGTTTTTTCGCATAGATCACTTCTCACGCATGCGCAGATGCCTCTTTCCGCGATAAATAACGGAATAGGCGAATAATAATTTTCCCCCTAAAATTGAAAAAACGGTAAGCCTATAGCCCATGAAAATATCCTTTTTCCGACGAAAAATAAAGTACCTCTAAGGAGCTCGTTCTCCGCATATATCAGTCCCAGGGCATGCGCAGAGGCCGTTTAACTCGATAAATGGACGATTTGGCAAATAATAATTTTTCCCCTAAAATTGAAAAAATGGTAAGCCTATAGCCCATGAAAATATTTTTTTTCCGACGAAAAATAAAGTACCTCTAAGGAGCTCGTTCACCGTATATATCAGTCCCAGGGCATGCGCAGAGGCCGTTTAACTCGATAAATGGATGATTTGGCAAATAATAATTTTTCCGCGAAAATTGAAAAAAGGGTAAGCCTATAGCCCATGAAAATATCTTTTTTTCCGACGAAAAATAAAGTACCTCTAAGGAGCTCGTTCTCCGTATATATCAGACCCAGGGCATGCGTAGTGGCCGTTTAACTCGATAAATGGACGATTTGGCAAATAATAATTTTTCCCCTAAAATTGAAAAAAACGGTAAGCCTATAGCCCATGAAAATATCGTTTTTCCGACGAAAAATAAAGTACCTCTAAGGAGCTCGTTCTCCGTATATATCAGTCCCAGGGCATGCGCAGTGGCCGTTTAACTCGATTAATGGACGATTTGGCAAATAATAATTTTTCCCCGGAAATTGAAAAAACGGCAAGCCTATAGCCCATGAAAATATGTTTTTTTCCGACGAAAAATAAAGTACCTCTAAGGGGCTCGTTCTCCGTATATATCAGTCCCAGGGCATGTGCAGAGGCCGTTTAACTCGATAAATGGACGATTTGGCAAATATTAATTTTTCCCCTAAAATTGAAAAAATGGTAAGCCTATAGCCCATGAAAATATCTTTTTTTTCCGACGAAAAATAAAGTACCTCTAAGGAGCTCGTTCTCCGTATATATCAGTCCCAGGGCATGCGCAGTGGCCGTTTAACTCGATAAATGGACGATTTGGCAAATAATAATTTTTCCCCTAAAATTGAAAAAATGGTAAGCCTATAGCCCATGAAAATATCTTTTTTTCCGACGAAAAATAAAGTACCTCTAAGGAGCTCGTTCTCCGTATATATCTGTCCCAGGGCATGCGCAGTGGCCGTTTAACTCGATAAATGGACGATTTGGCAAATAATAATTTTTCCCCTAAAGTTGAAAAAACGGTAAGCCTATAGCCCATGAAAATATCGTTTTTCCGACGAAAAATAAAGTACCTCTAAGGAGCTCGTTCTCCGTATATATCTGTCCCAGGGCATGCGCAGTGGCCGTTTAACTCGATAAATGGACGATTTGGCAAATAATAATTTTTCCCCGAAAATTGAAAAAACGGTAAGCCTATAGCCCATGAAAATATCTTTTTTTCCGACGAAAAATAAAGTACCTCTAAGGAGCTCGATCTCCGTATATATCAGTCCCAGGGCATGCGCAGAGGCCGTTTAACTCGATAAATGGACGATTTGGCAAATAATAATTTTTCCCCGAAAATTGAAAAAACGGTAAGCCTATAGCCCATGAAAATATCTTTTTTTCCGACGAAAAATAAAGTACCTCTAAGGAGCTCGTTCTCCGTATATATCAGTCCCAGGGCATGCGCAGAGGCCGTTTAACTCGTTAAATGGACGATTTGGCAAATAATAATTTTTCCCCGAAAATTGAAAAAACGGTAAGCCTATAGCCCATGAAAATATCTTTTTTTCCGACGAAAAATAAAGTACCTCTAAGGAGCTCGTTCTCCGTACATATCAGTCCCAGGGCATGCGCAGAGGCCGTTTAACTCGATAAATGGACGATTTGGCAAATAATAATTTTTCCCCTAAAATTGAAAAAATGGTAAGCCTATAGCCCATGAAAATATCTTTTTTTCCGACGAAAAATAAAGTACCTATAAGGAGCTCGTTCTCCGTATATATCTGTCCCAGGGCATGCGCAGTGGCCGTTTAACTCGATAAATGGACGATTTGGCAAATAATAATTTTTCCCCAAAAATTGAAAAAACGGTAAGCCTATAGCCCATGAAAATATCGTTTTTCCGACGAAAAATAAAGTACCTCTAAGGAGCTCGTTCTCCGTATATATCAGTCCCAGGGCATGCGCAGTGGCCGTTTAACTCGATTAATGGACGATTTGGCAAATAATAATTTTTCCCCGAAAATTGAAAAAACGGTAAGCCTATACCCCATGAAAATATGTTTTTTCCGACGAAAAATAAAGTACCTCTAAGGAGCTCGTTCTCCGTATATATCAGTCCCAGGGAATGCGCAGAGGCCGTTTAACTCGATAAATGGACGATTTGGCAAATATTAATTTTTCCCCTAAAATTGAAAAAAATGGTAAGCCTATAGCCCATGAAAATATCTTTTTTTCCGACGAAAAATAAAGTACCTCTAAGGAGCTCGTTCTCCGTATATATCAGTCCCAGGGCATGCGCAGTGGCCGTTTAACTCGATAAATGGACGATTTGGCAAATAATAATTTTTCCCCTAAAATTGAAAAAATGGTAAGCCTATAGCCCATGAAAATATCTTTTTTTCCGACGAAAAATAAAGTACCTCTAAGGAGCTCGTTCTCCGTATATATCAGACCCAGGGCATGCGTAGTGGCCGTTTAACTCGATAAATGGACGATTTGGCAAATAATAATTTTTCCCCTAAAATTGAAAAAAACGGTAAGCCTATAGCCCATGAAAATATCGTTTTTCCGACGAAAAATAAAGTACCTCTAAGGAGCTCGTTCTCCGTATATATCAGTCCCAGGGCATGCGCAGTGGCCGTTTAACTCGATTAATGGACGATTTGGCAAATAATAATTTTTCCCCGAAAATTGAAAAAACGGCAAGCCTATAGCCCATGAAAATATGTTTTTTTCCGACGAAAAATAAAGTACCTCTAAGGGGCTCGTTCTCCGTATATATCAGTCCCAGGGCATGCGCAGAGGCCGTTTAACTCGATAAATGGACGATTTGGCAAATATTAATTTTTCCCCTAAAATTGAAAAAATGGTAAGCCTATAGCCCATGAAAATATCTTTTTTTTCCGACGAAAAATAAAGTACCTCTAAGGAGCTCGTTCTCCGTATATATCAGTCCCAGGGCATGCGCAGTGGCCGTTTAACTAGATAAATGGACGATTTGGCAAATAATAATTTTTCCCCTAAAATTGAAAAAATGGTAAGCCTATAGCCCATGAAAATATCTTTTTTTCCGACGAAAAATAAAGTACCTCTAAGGAGCTCGTTCTCCGTATATATCAGTCCCAGGGCATGCGCAGTGGCCGTTTAACTCGATAAATGGACGATTTGGCAAATAATAATTTTTCCCCTAAAGTTGAAAAAACGGTAAGCCTATAGCCCATGAAAATATCGTTTTTCCGACGAAAAATAAAGTACCTCTAAGGAGCTCGTTCTCCGTATATATCTGTCCCAGGGCATGCGCAGTGGCCGTTTAACTCGATAAATGGACGATTTGGCAAATAATAATTTTTCCCCGAAAATTGAAAAAACGGTAAGCCTATAGCCCATGAAAATATCTTTTTTTCCGACGAAAAATAAAGTACCTCTAAGGAGCTCGTTCTCCGTATATATCAGTCCCAGGGCATGCGCAGAGGCCGTTTAACTCGATAAATGGACGATTTGGCAAATAATAATTTTTCCCCGAAAATTGAAAAAACGGTAAGCCTATAGCCCATGAAAATATCTTTTTTTCCGACGAAAAATAAAGTACCTCTAAGGAGCTCGTTCTCCGTATATATCAGTCCCAGGCCATGCGCAGAGGCCGTTTAACTCGTTAAATGGACGATTTGGCAAATAATAATTTTTCCCCGAAATTGAAAAAACGGTAAGCCTATAGCCCATGAAAATATCTTTTTTTCCGACGAAAAATAAAGTACCTCTAAGGAGCTCGTTCTCCGTACATATCAGTCCCAGGGCATGCGCAGAGGCCGTTTAACTCGATAAATGGACGATTTGGCAAATAATAATTTTTCCCCTAAAATTGAAAAAATGGTAAGCCTATAGCCCATGAAAATATCTTTTTTTCCGACGAAAAATAAAGTACCTATAAGGAGCTCGTTCTCCGTATATATCTGTCCCAGGGCATGCGCAGTGGCCGTTTAACTCGATTATTGGACGATTTGGCAAATAATAATTTTTCCCCGAAAATTGAAAAAAACGGCAAGCCTATAGCCCATGAAAATATGTTTTTTTCCGACGAAAAATAAAGTACCTCTAAGGGGCTCGTTCTCCGTATATATCAGTCCCAGGGCATGCGCAGAGGCCGTTTAACTCGATAAATGGACGATTTGGCAAATATTAATTTTTCCCCTAAAATTGAAAAAATGGTAAGCCTATAGCCCATGAAAATATCTTTTTTTTCCGACGAAAAATAAAGTACCTCTAAGGAGCTCGTTCTCCGTATATATCAGTCCCAGGGCATGCGCAGTGGCCGTTTAACTCGATAAATGGACGATTTGGCAAATAATAATTTTTCCCCTAAAATTGAAAAAATGGTAAGCCTATAGCCCATGAAAATATCTTTTTTTCCGACGAAAAATAAAGTACCTCTAAGGAGCTCGTTCTCCGTATATATCAGTCCCAGGGCATGCGCAGTGGCCGTTTAACTCGATAAATGGACGATTTGGCAAATAATAATTTTTCCCCTAAAGTTGAAAAAACGGTAAGCCTATAGCCCATGAAAATATCGTTTTTCCGACGAAAAATAAAGTACCTCTAAGGAGCTCGTTCTCCGTATATATCTGTCCCAGGGCATGCGCAGTGGCCGTTTAACTCGATAAATGGACGATTCGGCAAATAATAA
The DNA here is from genome assembly GCF_038994185.2 of Dermacentor albipictus. Classification (NCBI taxonomy): domain Eukaryota; kingdom Metazoa; phylum Arthropoda; class Arachnida; order Ixodida; family Ixodidae; genus Dermacentor; species Dermacentor albipictus. The sequence goes on from NC_091826.1 coordinate 11,007,916, forward strand.
TTTTTCCCCGAAAATTGAAAAAACGGTAAGCCTATAGCCCATGAAAATATCTTTTTTTCCGACGAAAAATAAAGTACCTCTAAGGAGCTCGTTCTCCGTATATATCAGTCCCAGGGCATGCGCAGAGGCCGTTTAACTCGATAAATGGACGATTTGGCAAATAATAATTTTTCCCCGAAAATTGAAAAAACGGTAAGCCTATAGCCCATGAAAATATCTTTTTTTCCGACGAAAAATAAAGTACCTCTAAGGAGCTCGTTCTCCGTATATATCAGTCCCAGGGCATGCGCAGAGGCCGTTTAACTCGTTAAATGGACGATTTGGCAAATAATAATTTTTCCCCGAAAATTGAAAAAACGGTAAGCCTATAGCCCATGAAAATATCTTTTTTTCCGACGAAAAATAAAGTACCTCTAAGGAGCTCGTTCTCCGTATATATCAGTCTCAGGGCATGCGCAGAGGCCGTTTAACTCGATAAATGGACGATTTGGCAAATAATAATTTTTCCCCTAAAATTGAAAAAATGGTAAGCCTATAGCCCATGAAAATATCTTTTTTTTCCGACGAAAAATAAAGTACCTATAAGGAGCTCGTTCTCCGTATATATCTGTCCCAGGGCATGCGCAGTGGCCGTTTAACTCGATAAATGGACGATTTGGCAAATAATAATCTTTCCCCGAAAATTGAAAAAATGGTAAGCCTATAGCCCATGAAAATATCGTTTTTCCGACGAAAAATAAAGTACCTCTAAGGAGCTCGTTCTCCGTATATATCTGTCCCAGGGCATGCGCAGTGGCCGTTTAACTCGATAAATGGACGATTTGGCAAATAATAATTTTTCCCCGAAATTGAAAAAACGGTAAGCCTATAGCCCATGAAAATATCTTTTTTCCGACGAAAAATAAAGTACCTCTAAGGAGCTCGTTCTCCGTATATATCAGTCCCAGGGCATGCGCAGAGGCCGTTTAACTCGATAAATGGACGATTTGGCAAATAATAATTTTTCCCCGAAAATTGAAAAAACGGTAAGCCTATAGCCCATGAAAATATCTTTTTTTCCGACGAAAAATAAAGTACCTCTAAGGAGCTCGTTCTCCGTATATATCAGTCCCAGGGCATGCGCAGAGGCCGTTTAACTCGTTAAATGGACGATTTGGCAAATAATAATTTTTCCCCGAAAATTGAAAAAACGGTAAGCCTATAGCCCATGAAAATATCTTTTTTTCCGACGAAAAATAAAGTACCTCTAAGGAGCTCGTTCTCCGTATATATCAGTCTCAGGGCATGCGCAGAGGCCGTTTAACTCGATAAATGGACGATTTGGCAAATAATACTTTTTCCCCTAAAATTGAAAAAATGGTAAGCCTATAGCCCATGAAAATATCTTTTTTTCCGACGAAAAATAAAGTACCTATAAGGAGCTCGTTCTCCGTATATATCTGTCCCAGGGCATGCGCAGTGGCCGTTTAACTCGATAAATGGACGATTTGGCAAATAATAATCTTTCCCCGAAAATTGAAAAAATGGTAAGCCTATAGCCCATGAAAATATCTTTTTCTCCGACGAAAAATAAAGTACCTCTAAGGAGCTCGTTCTCCGTATATATCTGTCCCAGGGCATGCGCAGTGGCCGTTTAACTCGATAAATGGACGATTTGGAAAATAATAATTTTTCCCCGAAAATTGAAAAAATGGTAAGCCTATAGCCCATGAAAATATCTTTTTTTCCGACGAAAAATAAAGTACCTCTAAGGAGCTCGTTCTCCGTATATATCAGTCCCAGGGCATGCGCAGAGGCCGTTTAACTCGATAAATGGACGATTTGGCAAATAATAATTTTTCCCCGAAAATTGAAAAAACGGTAAGCCTATAGCCCATGAAAATATCTTTTTTTCCGACGAAAAATAAAGTACCTCTAAGTAGCTAGTTCTCCGTATATATCAGTCCCAGGGCATGTGCAGAGTTAACTCGATAAATGGACGATTTGGCAAATAATAATTTTTCCCCGAAAATTGAAAAAAACGGTAAGCCTATAGCCCATGAAAATATCTTTTTTTCCGACGAAAAATAAAGTACCTCTAAGGAGCTCGTTCTCCGTATATATCAGTCCCAGGGCATGCGCAGAGGCCGTTTAACTCGATAAATGGACGATTTGGCAAATAATAATTTTTCCCCTAAAATTGAAAAAATGGTAAGCCTATAGCCCATGAAAATATCTTTTTTTCCGACGAAAAATAAAGTACCTATAAGGAGCTCGTTCTCCGTATATATCAGTCCCAGGGCATGCGCAGTGGCCGTTTAACTCGATAAATGGACGATTTGGCAAATAATAATTTTTCCCCTAAAATTGAAAAAATGGTAAGCCTATAGCCCATGAAAATATCTTTTTTTCGGACGAAAAATAAAGTACCTCTAAGGAGCTCGTTCTCCGCATATATCAGTCCCAGGGCATGCGCAGAGGCCGTTTAACTCGATAAATGGACGATTTGGCAAATAATAATTTTTCCCCTAAAATTGAAAAAATGGTAAGCCTATAGCCCATGAAAATATCTTTTTTTCCGACGAAAAATAAAGTACCTCTAAGGAGCTCGTTCACCGTATATATCAGTCCCAGGGCATGCGCAGAGGCCGTTTAACTTGATAAATGGATGATTTGGCAAATAATAATTTTTCCGCGAAAATTGAAAAAACGGTAAGCCTATAGCCCATGAAAATATCTTTTTTCCGACGAAAAATAAAGTACCTCTAAGGAGCTCGTTCTCCGTATATATCAGTCCCAGGGCATGCGCAGAGGCCGTTTAACTCGATAAATGGACGATTTGGCAAATAATAATTTTTCCCCGAAAATTGAAAAAACGGTAAGCCTATAGCCCATGAAAATATCTTTTTTCCGACGAAAAATAAAGTACCTCTAAGGAGCTCGTTCTCCGTATATATCAGTCCCAGGGCATGCGCAGAGGCCGTTTAACTCGATAAATGGACGATTTGGCAAATAATAATTTTTCCCCGAAAATTGAAAAAACGGTAAGCCTATAGCCCATGAAAATATCTTTTTTTCCGACGAAAAATAAAGTACCTCTAAGGAGCTCGTTCTCCGTATATATCAGTCCCAGGGCATGCGCAGAGGCCGTTTAACTCGATAAATGGACGATTTGGCAAATAATAATTTTTCTCCGAAATTGAAAAAACGGTAAGCCTATAGCCCATGAAAATATCTTTTTTTCCGACGAAAAATAAAGTACCTCTAAGGAGCTCGTTCTCCGTATATATCAGTCCCAGGGCATGCGCAGAGGCCGTTTAACTCGATAAATGGACGATTTGGCAAATAATAATTTTTCCCCGAAAATTGAAAAAACGGTAAGCCTATAGCCCATGAAAATATCTTTTTTTCCGACGAAAAATAAAGTACCTCTAAGGAGCTCGTTCTCCGTATATATCAGTCCCAGGGCATGCGCAGAGGCCGTTTAACTTGATAAATGGATGATTTGGCAAATCATAATTTTTCCGCGAAAATTTAAAAAACGGTAAGCCTATAGCCCATGAAAATATCTTTTTTTCCGACGAAAAATAAAGTACCTCTAAGGAGCTCGTTCTCCGTATATATCAGTCCCAGGGCATGCGCAGAGGCCGTTTAACTCGATAAATGGACGATTTGGCAAATAATAATTTTTCCCCGAAAATTGAAAAAACGGTAAGCCTATAGCCCATGAAAATATCTTTTTTTCCGACGAAAAATAAAGTACCTCTAAGGAGCTCGTTCACCGTATATATCAGTCCCAGGGCATGCGCAGAGGCCGTTTAACTTGATAAATGGATGATTTGGCAAATAATAATTTTTCCGCGAAAATTGAAAAAACGGTAAGCCTATAGCCCATGAAAATATCTTTTTTTCCGACGAAAAATAAAGTACCTCTAAGGAGCTCGTTCTCCCTATATATCAGTCCCAGGGCATGCACAGAGGCCGTTTAACTCGATAAATGGACGATTTGGCAAATATTAATTTTTCCCCGAAAATTGAAAAAACGGTAAGCCTATAGCCCATGAAAATATCTTTTTTTCCGACGAAAAATAAAGTACCTCTAAGGAGCTCGTTCTCCGTATATATCAGTCCCAGGGCATGCGCAGAGGCCGTTTAACTCGATAAATGGACGATTTGGCAAATAATAATTTTTCCCCGAAAATTGAAAAAACGGTAAGCCTATAGCCCATGAAAATATATTTTTTTCCGACGAAAAATAAAGTACCTCTAAGGAGCTCGTTCTCCGTATATATCAGTCCCAGGGCATGCGCAGAGGCCGTTTAACTCGATAAATGGACGATTTGGCAAATAATAATTTTTCCCCGAAAATTGAAAAAACGGTAAGCCTATAGCACATGAAAATATCTTTTTTTCCGACGAAAAATAAAGTACCTCTAAGGAGCTCGTTCTGCGTATATATCAGTCCCAGGGCATGCACAGAGGCCGTTTACCTCTATAAATGGACGATTTGGCAAATAATTTTTCCCCTAAAATTGAAAAAATGGTAAGCCTATAGCCCATGAGAATATCGTTTTTCCGACGAAAAATAAAGTGCCTCTAAGGAGCTCGTTCTCCGTATATATCAGTCCCAGGGCATGCGCAGAGGCCGTTTAACTCGATAAATGGACGATTTGGCAAATAATAATTTTTCCCCTAAAATTGAAAAAATGGTAAGCCTATAGCCCATGAAAATATCTTTTTTTCCGACGAAAAATAAAGTACCTCTAAGGACCTCGTTCACCGTATATATCAGTCCCAGGGCATGCGCAGAGGCCGTTTAACTTGATAAATGGATGATTTGGCAAATAATAATTTTTCCGCGAAAATTGAAAAAACGGTAAGCCTATAGCCCATGAAAATATCTTTTTTTCCGACGAAAAATAAAGTACCTCTAAGGAGCTCGTTCTCCGTATATATCAGTCCCAGGGCATGCGCAGAGGCCGTTTAACTCGATAAATGGACGATTTGGCAAATAATAATTTTTCCCCGAAAATTGAAAAAACGGTAAGCCTATAGCCCATGAAAATATCTTTTTTTCCGACGAAAAATAAAGTACCTCTAAGGAGCTCGTTCTCCGCATATATCAGTCCCAGGGCATGCGCAGTGGCCGTTTAACTCGATAAATGGACGATTTGGCAAATAATAATTTTTCCCCTAAAATTGAAAAAACGGTAAGCCTATAGCCCATGAAAATATCTTTTTTTCCGACGAAAAATAAAGTACCTCTAAGGAGCTCGTTCTCCGTATATATCAGACCCAGGGCATGCGCAGTGGCCGTTTAACTCTATAAATGGACGACTTGGCAAATAATTTTTCCCCTAAAATTGAAAAAATGGTAAGCCTATAGCCCATGAGAATATCGTTTTTCCGACGAAAAATAAATTGCCTCTAAGGAGCTCGTTCTCCTTATATATCAATCCCAGGGCATGCGCAGAGGCCGTTTAACTCGATAAATGGACGATTTGGCAAATAATAATTTTTCCCCGAAAATTGAAAAAATGGTAAGCCTATAGCCCATGAAAATATCTTTTTTTTCCGACGAAAAATAAAGTACCTCTAAGGAGCTCGTTCTCCGCATATATCAGTCCCAGGGCATGCGCAGAGGCTGTTTAACTCGATAAATGGACGATTTGGCAAATAATAATTTTTCCCCTAAAATTGAAAAATGGTAAGCCTATAGCCCATGAAAATATCTTTTTTTCCGACGAAAAATAAAGTACCTCTAAGGAGCTCGTTCACCGTATATATCAGTCCCAGGGCATGCGCAGAGGCCGTTTAACTCGATAAATGGACGATTTGGCAAATAATAATTTTTCCCCTAAAATTGAAAAAACGGTAAGCCTATAGCCCATGAAAATATCGTTTTTCCGACGAAAAATAAAGTACCTCTAAGGAGCTCGTTCTCCGTATATATCAGTCCCAGGGCATGCGCAGAGGCCGTTTAACTCGTTAAATGGACGATTTGGCAAATAATAATTTTTCCCCGAAAATTGAAAAAACGGTAAGCCTATAGCCCATGAAAATATCTTTTTTTCCGACGAAAAATAAAGTACCTATAAGGAGCTCGTTCTCCGTATATATCTGTCCCAGGGCATGCGCAGTGGCCGTTTACCTCGATTATTGGACGATTTGGCAAATAATAATTTTTCCCCGAAAATTGAAAAAACGGCAAGCCTATAGCCCATGAAAATATGTTTTTTTCCGACGAAAAATAAAGTACCTCTAAGGGGCTCGTTCTCCGTATATATCAGTCCCAGGGCATGCGCAGAGGCCGTTTAACTCGATAAATGGACGATTTGGCAAATATTAATTTTTCCCCTAAAATTGAAAAAATGGTAAGCCTATAGCCCATGAAAATATCTTTTTTTTCCGACGAAAAATAAAGTACCTCTAAGGAGCTCGTTCTCCGTATATATCAGTCCCAGGGCATGCGCAGTGGCCGTTTAACTCGATAAATGGACGATTTGGCAAATAATAATTTTTCCCCTAAAATTGAAAAAATGGTAAGCCTATAGCCCATGAAAATATCTTTTTTTCCGACGAAAAATAAAGTACCTCTAAGGAGCTCGTTCTCCGTATATATCAGTCCCAGGGCATGCGCAGTGGCCGTTTAACTCGATAAATGGACGATTTGGCAAATAATAATTTTTCCCCTAAAGTTGAAAAAACGGTAAGCCTATAGCCCATGAAAATATCGTTTTTCCGACGAAAAATAAAGTACCTCTAAGGAGCTCGTTCTCCGTATATATCTGTCCCAGGGCATGCGCAGTGGCCGTTTAACTCGATAAATGGACGATTTGGCAAATAATAATTTTTCCCCGAAAATTGAAAAAACGGTAAGCCTATAGCCCATGAAAATATCTTTTTTTCCGACGAAAAATAAAGTACCTCTAAGGAGCTCGTTCTCCGTATATATCAGTCCCAGGGCATGCGCAGAGGCCGTTTAACTCGATAAATGGACGATTTGGCAAATAATAATTTTTCCCCGAAAATTGAAAAAACGGTAAGCCTATAGCCCATGAAAATATCTTTTTTTCCGACGAAAAATAAAGTACCTCTAAGGAGCTCGTTCTCCGTATATATCAGTCCCAGGGCATGCGCAGAGGCCGTTTAACTCGTTAAATGGACGATTTGGCAAATAATAATTTTTCCCCGAAAATTGAAAAAACGGTAAGCCTATAGCCCATGAAAATATCTTTTTTTCCGACGAAAAATAAAGTACCTCTAAGGAGCTCGTTCTCCGTATATATCAGTCTCAGGGCATGCGCAGAGGCCGTTTAACTCGATAAATGGACGATTTGGCAAATAATAATTTTTCCCCTAAAATTGAAAAAATGGTAAGCCTATAGCCCATGAAAATATCTTTTTTTCCGACGAAAAATAAAGTACCTATAAGGAGCTCGTTCTCCGTATATATCTGTCCCAGGGCATGCGCAGTGGCCGTTTAACTCGATAAATGGACGATTTGGCAAATAATAATCTTTCCCCGAAAATTGAAAAAATGGTAAGCCTATAGCCCATGAAAATATCTTTTTTTCCGACGAAAAATAAAGTACCTCTAAGGAGCTCGTTCTCCGTATATATCTGTCCCAGGGCATGCGCAGTGGCCGTTTAACTCGATAAATGGACGATTTGGAAAATAATAATTTTTCCCCGAAAATTGAAAAAATGGTAAGCCTATAGCCCATGAAAATATCTTTTTTTCCGACGAAAAATAAAGTACCTCTAAGGAGCTCGTTCTCCGTATATATCAGTCCCAGGGCATGCGCAGAGGCCGTTTAACTCGATAAATGGACGATTTGGCAAATAATAATTTTTCCCCGAAAATTGAAAAAACGGTAAGCCTATAGCCCATGAAAATATCTTTTTTTCCGACGAAAAATAAAGTACCTCTAAGTAGCTAGTTCTCCGTATATATCAGTCCCAGGGCATGTGCAGAGGCCGTTTAACTCGATAAATGGACGATTTGGCAAATAATAATTTTTCCCCGAAAATTGAAAAAAACGGTAAGCCTATAGCCCATGAAAATATCTTTTTTTTCCGACGAAAAATAAAGTACCTCTAAGGAGCTCGTTCTCCGTATATATCAGTCCCAGGGCATGCGCAGTGGCCGTTTAACTCGATAAATGGACGATTTGGCAAATAATAATTTTTCCCCTAAAATTGAAAAAATGGTAAGCCTATAGCCCATGAAAATATCTTTTTTTCCGACGAAAAATTAAGTACCTCTAAGGAGCTCGTTCTCCGTATATATCAGTCCCAGGGCATGCGCAGTGGCCGTTTAACTCGATAAATGGACGATTTGGCAAATAATAATTTTTCCCCTAAAGTTGAAAAAACGGTAAGCCTATAGCCCATGAAAATATCGTTTTTCCGACGAAAAATAAAGTACCTCTAAGGAGCTCGTTCTCCGTATATATCTGTCCCAGGGCATGCGCAGTGGCCGTTTAACTCGATAAATGGACGATTTGGCAAATAATAATTTTTCCCCGAAAATTGAAAAAACGGTAAGCCTATAGCCCATGAAAATATCTTTTTTTCCGACGAAAAATAAAGTACCTCTAAGGAGCTCGTTCTCCGTATATATCAGTCCCAGGGCATGCGCAGAGGCCGTTTAACTCGATAAATGGACGATTTGGCAAATAATAATTTTTCCCCGAAAATTGAAAAAACGGTAAGCCTATAGCCCATGAAAATATCTTTTTTTCCGACGAAAAATAAAGTACCTCTAAGGAGCTCGTTCTCCGTATATATCAGTCCCAGGGCATGCGCAGAGGCCGTTTAACTCGTTAAATGGACGATTTGGCAAATAATAATTTTTCCCCGAAAATTGAAAAAACGGTAAGCCTATAGCCCATGAAAATATCTTTTTTTCCGACGAAAAATAAAGTACCTCTAAGGAGCTCGTTCTCCGTATATATCAGTCTCAGGGCATGCGCAGAGGCCGTTTAACTCGATAAATGGACGATTTGGCAAATAATAATTTTTCCCCTAAAATTGAAAAAATGGTAAGCCTATAGCCCATGAAAATATCTTTTTTTCCGACGAAAAATAAAGTACCTATAAGGAGCTCGTTCTCCGTATATATCTGTCCCAGGGCATGCGCAGTGGCCGTTTAACTCGATAAATGGACGATTTGGCAAATAATAATCTTTCCCCGAAAATTGAAAAAATGGTAAGCCTATAGCCCATGAAAATATCTTTTTTTCCGACGAAAAATAAAGTACCTCTAAGGAGCTCGTTCTCCGTATATATCTGTCCCAGGGCATGCGCAGTGGCCGTTTAACTCGATAAATGGACGATTTGGAAAATAATAATTTTTCCCCGAAAATTGAAAAAATGGTAAGCCTATAGCCCATGAAAATATCTTTTTTTCCGACGAAAAATAAAGTACCTCTAAGGAGCTCGTTCTCCGTATATATCAGTCCCAGGGCATGCGCAGAGGCCGTTTAACTCGATAAATGGACGATTTGGCAAATAATAATTTTTCCCCGAAAATTGAAAAAACGGTAAGCCTATAGCCCATGAAAATATCTTTTTTTCCGACGAAAAATAAAGTACCTCTAAGGAGCTCGTTCACCGTATATATCAGTCCCAGGGCATGCGCAGAGGCCGTTTAACTTGATAAATGGATGATTTGGCAAATAATAATTTTTCCGCGAAAATTGAAAAAACGGTAAGCCTATAGCCCATGAAAATATCTTTTTTTCCGACGAAAAATAAAGTACCTCTAAGGAGCTCGTTCTCCGTATATATCAGTCCCAGGGCATGCGCAGAGGCCGTTTAACTCGATAAATGGACGATTTGGCAAATAATAATTTTTCCCCGAAAATTGAAAAAACGGTAAGCCTATAGCCCATGAAAATATCTTTTTTTCCGACGAAAAATAAAGTACCTCTAAGGAGCTCGTTCTCCGTATATATCAGTCCCAGGGCATGCGCAGAGGCCGTTTAACTCGATAAATGGACGATTTGGCAAATAATAATTTTTCCCCGAAAATTGAAAAAACGGTAAGCCTATAGCCCATGAAAATATCTTTTTTTCCGACGAAAAATAAAGTACCTCTAAGGAGCTCGTTCTCCGTATATATCAGTCCCAGGGCATGCGCAGAGGCCGTTTAACTCGATAAATGGACGATTTGGCAAATAATAATTTTTCTCCGAAAATTGAAAAAACGGTAAGCCTATAGCCCATGAAAATATCTTTTTTTCCGACGAAAAATAAAGTACCTCTAAGGAGCTCGTTCTCCGTATATATCAGTCCCAGGGCATGCGCAGAAGCCGTTTAACTCGATAAATGGACGATTTGGCAAATAATAATTTTTCCCCGAAAATTGAAAAAACGGTAAGCCTATAGCCCATGAAAATATCTTTTTTTCCGACGAAAAATAAAGTACCTCTAAGGAGCTCGTTCTCCGTATATATCAGTCCCAGGGCATGCGCAGAGGCCGTTTAACTCGATAAATGGACGATTTGGCAAATAATAATTTTTCCCCTAAAATTGAAAAAATGGTAAGCCTATAGCCCATGAAAATATCTTTTTTTCCGACGAAAAATAAAGTACCTCTAAGGAGCTCGTTCTCCGTATATATCAGTCCCAGGGCATGCGCAGAGGCCGTTTAACTTGATAAATGGATGATTTGGCAAATCATAATTTTTCCGCGAAAATTTAAAAAACGGTAAGCCTATAGCCCATGAAAATATCTTTTTTTCCGACGAAAAATAAAGTACCTCTAAGGAGCTCGTTCTCCGTATATATCAGTCCCAGGGCATGCGCAGAGGCCGTTTAACTCGATAAATGGACGATTTGGCAAATAATAATTTTTCCCCGAAAATTGAAAAAACGGTAAGCCTATAGCCCATGAAAATATCTTTTTTTTCCGACGAAAAATAAAGTACCTCTAAGGAGCTCGTTCTCCGCATATATCAGTCCCAGGGCATGCGCAGAGGCCGTTTAACTCGATAAATGGACGATTTGGCAAATAATAATTTTTCCCCTAAAATTGAAAAAATGGTAAGCCTATAGCCCATGAAAATATCTTTTTTTCCGACGAAAAATAAAGTACCTCTAAGGAGCTCGTTCTCCGCATATATCAGTCCCAGGGCATGCGCAGAGGCCGTTTAACTCGATAAATGGACGATTTGGCAAATAATAATTTTTCCCCTAAAATTGAAAAAATGGTAAGCCTATAGCCCATGAAAATATCTTTTTTTCCGACGAAAAATAAAGTACCTCTAAGGAGCTCGTTCACCGTATATATCAGTCCCAGGGCATGCGCAGAGGCCGTTTAACTTGATAAATGGATGATTTGGCAAATAATAATTTTTCCGCGAAAATTGAAAAAACGGTAAGCCTATAGCCCATGAAAATATCTTTTTTTCCGACGAAAAATAAAGTACCTCTAAGGAGCTCGTTCTCCGTATATATCAGTCCCAGGGCATGCGCAGAGGCCGTTTAACTCGATAAATGGACGATTTGGCAAATAATAATTTTTCCCCGAAAATTGAAAAAACGGTAAGCCTATAGCCCATGAAAATATCTTTTTTTCCGACGAAAAATAAAGTACCTCTAAGGAGCTCGTTCTCCGTATATATCAGTCCCAGGGCATGCGCAGAGGCCGTTTAACTCGATAAATGGACGATTTGGCAAATAATAATTTTTCCCCGAAAATTGAAAAAACGGTAAGCCTATAGCCCATGAAAATATCTTTTTTTCCGACGAAAAATAAAGTACCTCTAAGGAGCTCGTTCTCCGTATATATCAGTCCCAGGGCATGCGCAGAGGCCGTTTAACTCGATAAATGGACGATTTGGCAAATAATAATTTTTCTCCGAAAATTGAAAAAACGGTAAGCCTATAGCCCATGAAAATATCTTTTTTTCCGACGAAAAATAAAGTACCTCTAAGGAGCTCGTTCTCCGTATATATCAGTCCCAGGGCATGCGCAGAAGCCGTTTAACTCGATAAATGGACGATTTGGCAAATAATAATTTTTCCCCGAAAATTGAAAAAACGGTAAGCCTATAGCCCATGAAAATATCTTTTTTTCCGACGAAAAATAAAGTACCTCTAAGGAGCTCGTTCTCCGTATATATCAGTCCCAGGGCATGCGCAGAGGCCGTTTAACTTGATAAATGGATGATTTGGCAAATCATAATTTTTCCGCGAAAATTTAAAAAACGGTAAGCCTATAGCCCATGAAAATATCTTTTTTTCCGACGAAAAATAAAGTACCTCTAAGGAGCTCGTTCTCCGTATATATCAGTCCCAGGGCATGCGCAGAGGCCGTTTAACTCGATAAATGGACGATTTGGCAAATAATAATTTTTCCCCGAAAATTGAAAAAACGGTAAGCCTATAGCCCATGAAAATATCTTTTTTTTCCGACGAAAAATAAAGTACCTCTAAGGAGCTCGTTCTCCGCATATATCAGTCCCAGGGCATGCGCAGAGGCCGTTTAACTCGATAAATGGACGATTTGGCAAATAATAATTTTTCCCCTAAAATTGAAAAAATGGTAAGCCTATAGCCCATGAAAATATCTTTTTTTCCGACGAAAAATAAAGTACCTCTAAGGAGCTCGTTCACCGTATATATCAGTCCCAGGGCATGCGCAGAGGCCGTTTAACTTGATAAATGGATGATTTGGCAAATAATAATTTTTCCGCGAAAATTGAAAAAACGGTAAGCCTATAGCCCATGAAAATATCTTTTTTTCCGACGAAAAATAAAGTACCTCTAAGGAGCTCGTTCTCCCTATATATCAGTCCCAGGGCATGCACAGAGGCCGTTTAACTCGATAAATGGACGATTTGGCAAATAATAATTTTTCCCCGAAAATTGAAAAAACGGTAAGCCTATAGCCCATGAAAATATCTTTTTTTCCGACGAAAAATAAAGTACCTCTAAGGAGCTCGTTCTCCGTATATATCAGTCCCAGGGCATGCGCAGAGGCCGTTTAACTCGATAAATGGACGATTTGGCAAATAATAATTTTTCCCCGAAAATTGAAAAAACGGTAAGCCTATAGCCCATGAAAATATATTTTTTTCCGACGAAAAATAAAGTACCTCTAAGGAGCTCGTTCTCCGTATATATCAGTCCCAGGGCATGCGCAGAGGCCGTTTAACTCGATAAATGGACGATTTGGCAAATAATAATTTTTCCCCGAAAATTGAAAAAACGGTAAGCCTATAGCACATGAAAATATCTTTTTTTCCGACGAAAAATAAAGTACCTCTAAGGAGCTCGTTCTGCGTATATATCAGTCCCAGGGCATGCACAGAGGCCGTTTAACTCTATAAATGGACGATTTGGCAAATAATTTTTCCCCTAAAATTGAAAAAATGGTAAGCCTATAGCCCATGAGAATATCGTTTTTCCGACGAAAAATAAAGTGCCTCTAAGGAGCTCGTTCTCCGTATATATCAGTCCCAGGGCATGCGCAGAGGCCGTTTAACTCGATAAATGGACGATTTGGCAAATAATAATTTTTCCCCTAAAATTGAAAAAATGGTAAGCCTATAGCCCATGAAAATATCTTTTTTTCCGACGAAAAATAAAGTACCTCTAAGGACCTCGTTCACCGTATATATCAGTCCCAGGGCATGCGCAGAGGCCGTTTAACTTGATAAATGGATGATTTGGCAAATAATAATTTTTCCGCGAAAATTGAAAAAACGGTAAGCCTATAGCCCATGAAAATATCTTTTTTTCCGACGAAAAATAAAGTACCTCTAAGGAGCTCGTTCTCCGTATATATCAGTCCCAGGGCATGCGCAGAGGCCGTTTAACTCGATAAATGGACGATTTGGCAAATAATAATTTTTCCCCGAAAATGAAAAAACGGTAAGCCTATAGCCCATGAAAATATCTTTTTTTCCGACGAAAAATAAAGTACCTCTAAGGAGCTCGTTCTCCGCATATATCAGTCCCAGGGCATGCGCAGTGGCCGTTTAACTCGATAAATGGACGATTTGGCAAATAATAATTTTTCCCCTAAAATTGAAAAAACGGTAAGCCTATAGCCCATGAAAATATCTTTTTTTCCGACGAAAAATAAAGTACCTCTAAGGAGCTCGTTCTCCGTATATATCAGACCCAGGGCATGCGCAGTGGCCGTTTAACTCGATAAATGGACGATTTGGCAAATAATAATTTTTCCCCTAAAATTGAAAAAATGGTAAGCCTATAGCCCATGAAAATATCTTTTTTTTTCGACGAAAAATAAAGTACCTCTAAGGAGCTCGTTCTCCGCATATATCAGTCCCAGGGCATGCGCAGAGGCTGTTTAACTCGATAAATGGACGATTTGGCAAATAATAATTTTTCCCCTAAAATTGAAAAAATGGTAAGCCTATAGCCCATGAAAATATCTTTTTTTCCGACGAAAAATAAAGTACCTCTAAGGAGCTCGTTCACCGTATATATCAGTCCCAGGGCATGCGCAGAGGCCGTTTAACTCGATAAATGGACGATTTGGCAAATAATAATTTTTCCCCTAAAATTGAAAAAACGGTAAGCCTATAGCCCATGAAAATATCGTTTTTCCGACGAAAAATAAAGTACCTCTAAGGAGCTCGTTCTCCGTATATATCTGTCCCAGGGCATGCGCAGTGGCCGTTTAACTCGATAAATGGACGATTTGGCAAATAATAATTTTTCCCCGAAAATTGAAAAAATGGTAAGCCTATAGCCCATGAAAATATCTTTTTTTCCGACGAAAAATAAAGTACCTCTAAGGAGCTCGTTCTCCGTATATATCAGTTGAAAAATTGAAAAAACGGTAAGCCTATAGCCCATGAAAATATCTTTTTTTTCCGACGAAAAATAAAGTACCTCTAAGGAGCTCGTTCTCCGTATATATCAGTCCCAAGGCACGCGCAGAGGCCGTTTAACTCGACAAATGGACGATTTGGCGAATAATAATTTTTCCCCGAAAATTGAAAAATTTGAAATTGAAGAATTTTCCTACGAAAAATAAGGTACCTCTAAGGAGCTCGTTCTCCGTATCTATCAGTCCCAGGGCATGCGTAGAGGCCGTTTAACTCGATAAATGGACGATTTGGCAAATAATGATTTTTCCCCTAAAATTGAAAAAATGGTAAGCCTATAGCCCATGAGAATATCGTTTTTCCGACGAAAAATAAAGTGCCTCTTAGGAGCTCGTTCTCCGTATATATCAGTCCCAGGGCATGCGCAGAGGCCGTTTAACTCGATAAATGGACGATTTGGCAAATAATGATTTTTCCCCTAAAATTGAAAAAATGGTAAGCCTATAGCCCATGAGAATATCGTTTTTACGACGAAAAATAAAGTGCCTCTAAGGAGCTCGTTCTCCGTATATATCAGTCCCAGGGCATGCGCAGAGGCCGTTTAACTCGATAAATGGACGATTTGGCAAATAATAATTTTTCCCCTAAAATTGAAAAAATGGTAAGCCTATAGCCCATGAGAATATCGTTTTTCCGACGAAAAATAAAGTGCCTCTAAGGAGCTCGTTCTCCGTATATATCAGTCCCAGGGCATGCGCAGAGGCCGTTTAACTCGATAAATGGACGATTTGGCAAATAATAATTTTTCCCCTAAAATTGAAAAAATGGTAAGCCTATAGCCCATGAAAATATCTTTTTTTCCGACGAAAAATAAAGTACCTCTAAGGACCTCGTTCACCGTATATATCAGTCCCAGGGCATGCGCAGAGGCCGTTTAACTTGATAAATGGATGATTTGGCAAATAATAATTTTTCCGCGAAAATTGAAAAAACGGTAAGCCTATAGCCCATGAAAATATCTTTTTTTCCGACGAAAAATAAAGTACCTCTAAGGAGCTCGTTCTCCGTATATATCATTCCCAGGGCATGCGCAGAGGCCGTTTAACTCGATAAATGGACGATTTGGCAAATAATAATTTTTCCCCGAAAATTGAAAAAACGGTAAGCCTATAGCCCATGAAAATATCTTTTTTTCCGACGAAAAATAAAGTACCTATAAGGAGCTCGTTCTCCGTATATATCAGTCCCAGGGCATGCGCAGTGGCCGTTTAACTCGATAAATGGACGATTTGGCAAATAATTTTTCCCCTAAAATTGAAAAAATGGTAAGCCTATAGCCCATGAGAATATCGTTTTTCCGACGAAAAATAAATTGCCTCTAAGGAGCTCGTTCTCCTTATATATCAATCCCAGGGCATGCGCAGAGGCCGTTTAACTCGATAAATGGACGATTTGGCAAATAATAATTTTTCCCCGAAAATTGAAAAAATGGTAAGCCTATAGCCCATGAAAATATCTTTTTTTTCCGACGAAAAATAAAGTACCTCTAAGGAGCTCGTTCTCCGCATATATCAGTCCCAGGGCATGCGCAGAGGCTGTTTAACTCGATAAATGGACGATTTGGCAAATAATAATTTTTCCCCTAAAATTGAAAAAATGGTAAGCCTATAGCCCATGAAAATATCTTTTTTTCCGACGAAAAATAAAGTACCTCTAAGCAGCTCGTTCTCCGTATATATCAGTCCCAGGGCATGCGCAGAGGCCGTTTAACTCGATAAATGGACGATTTGGCAAATAATAATTTTTCCCCGAAAATTGAAAAAACGGTAAGCCTATAGCCCATGAAAATATCTTTTTTTCCGACGAAAAATAAAGTACCTCTAAGGAGCTCGTTCTCCGTATATATCAGTTGAAAAATTGAAAAAACGGTAAGCCTATAGCCCATGAAAATATCTTTTTTTTCCGACGAAAAATAAAGTACCTCTAAGGAGCTCGTTCTCCGTATATATCAGTCCCAGGGCACGCGCAGAGGCCGTTTAACTCGATAAATGGACGATTTGGCAAATAATAATTTTTCCCCGAAAATTGAAAAATTTGAAATTGAAGAATTTTCCTACGAAAAATAAGGTACCTATAAGGAGCTCGTTCTCCGTACATATCAGTCCCAGGGCATGCGCAGTGGCCGTTTAACTCGATAAATGGACGATTTGGCAAATAATAATTTTTCCCCTAAAATTGAAAAAACGGTAAGCCTATAGCCCATGAAAATATCGTTTTTCCGACGAAAAATAAAGTACCTCTAAGGAGCTCGTTCTCCGTATATATCTGTCCCAGGGCATGCGCAGTGGCCGTTTAACTCGATAAATGGACGATTTGGCAAATAATAATTTTTCCCCGAAAATTGAAAAAATGGTAAGCCTATAGCCCATGAAAATATCTTTTTTTCCGACGAAAAATAAAGTACCTCTAAGGAGCTCGTTCTCCGTATATATCAGTTGAAAAATTGAAAAAACGGTAAGCCTATAGCCCATGAAAATATCTTTTTTTTCCGACGAAAAATAAAGTACCTCTAAGGAGCTCGTTCTCCGTATATATCAGTCCCAGGGCACGCGCAGAGGCCGTTTAACTCGACAAATGGACGATTTGGCAAATAATAATTTTTCCCCGAAAATTGAAAAATTTGAAATTGAAGAATTTTCCTACGAAAAATAAAGTACCTATAAGGAGCTCGTTCTCCGTATATATCAGTCCCAGGGCATGCGCAGTGGCCGTTTAACTCGATAAATGGACGATTTGGCAAATAATAATTTTTCCCCTAAAATTGAAAAAACGGTAAGCCTATAGCCCATGAAAATATCGTTTTTCCGACGAAAAATAAAGTACCTCTAAGGAGCTCGTTCTCCGTATATATCTGTCCCAGAGCATGCGCAGTGGCCGTTTAACTCGATAAATGGACGATTTGGCAAATAATAATTTTTCCCCTAAAATTGAAAAAACGGTAAGCCTATAGCCCATGAAAATATCTTTTTTTCCGACGAAAAATAAAGTACCTCTAAGGAGCTCGTTCTCCGTATCTATCAGTCCCAGGGCATGCGTAGAGGCCGTTTAACTCTATAAATGGACGATTTGGCAAATAATTTTTCCCCTAAAATTGAAAAAATGGTAAGCCTATAGCCCATGAGAATATCGTTTTTCCGACGAAAAATAAAGTGCCTCTAAGGAGCTCGTTCTCCGTATATATCAGTCCCAGGGCATGCGCAGAGGCCGTTTAACTCGATAAATGGACGATTTGGCAAATAATGATTTTTCCCCTAAAATTGAAAAAATGGTAAGCCTATAGCGCATGAGAATATCGTTTTTACGACGAAAAATAAAGTGCCTCTAAGGAGCTCGTTCTCCGTATATATCAGTCCCAGGGCATGCGCAGAGGCCGTTTAACTCGATAAATGGACGATTTGGCAAATAATAATTTTTCCCCTAAAATTGAAAAAATGGTAAGCCTATAGCCCATGAGAATATCGTTTTTCCGACAAAAAATAAAGTGCCTCTAAGGAGCTCGTTCTCCGTATATATCAGTCCCAGGGCATGCGCAGAGGCCGTTTAACGCGATAAATGAACGATTAGGCAAAGAATAATTTTTCCCCTAAAATTGAAAAAAATGGTAAGCCTATAGCCCATGAAAATATCGTTTTTCCGACGAAAAATAAAGTACCTCTAAGGAGCTCGTTCTCCGTATATATCAGTCCCAGGGCATGCGCAGAGGCCGTTTAACTCGATAAATGGACGATTTGGCAAATAATAATTTTTCCCCTAAAATTGAAAAAATGGTAAGCCTATAGCCCATGAAAATATCTTTTTTTCCGACGAAAAATAAAGTACCTCGAAGGAGCTCGTTCTCCGTATGTATCAGTCCCAGGGCATGCGCAGAGGCCGTTTAACACGATAAATGAACGATTAGGCAAAGAATAATTTTTCCCCTAAAATTGAAGAAAATGGTAAGCCTATAGCCCATGAGAATATAGTTCTTCCGACGAAAAATAAAGTAACTTTAAGGAGCTCGTTCTCCGTATATATCAGTCCCAGTGCATGCGCCGGCGCCGTTTATCGCGATAAATAAACCATTAGGCACAGAATAACATTCCCCGAAAAATGAGAGAAATGGTAAGCCTATAGCCCATGAAAATATCACTTTTCCAAAGAAATATGGTGTCTCAAAGCACTGATTCTCTGCATATATCAGTCCAGCGGTTTGCGCAGACGCCGGTTATCGCGATAAATAAACGATTAGGCACAGAATAATTTTGCATGAAAGCCCATGAAGATATCACTTTTCCGAAGAAAAATAAAGTGTCTGAAAAGTGCTGATTCTCTGCATATATCAGTCCCCGCCCGGGCTTGCGCAGATGCCGTTTATTGCGATAAATATACCATTAGGCACAGAATAATTTTTCCTGATAAATGGAAAAAAATGGTGAAATATCGTTTCAGCGAGATTCAATAAATCCTTTTTAAAGCACTGTTTCTTCGCATAGATCACTTCTCGTGCGTGCATTGAAGCCTCTTTACGCGATAAGTAACCGAATCGGCGAAGAATAATTTTCTCCCAAAAATGATAAAAATACTAATCCTATAGCCCATGAAAATATCGTTTCAGCGACGTTCAATAAACCCCATTGCGGTGGCCGAGCGTACAGTTGGTCTCCTATGTTATCCGGAAAAACCTTTGTCTCGGTATCGACAGCCGTACCGCCGTTAATCATCGAATTGGCGGTGCAGACGCCAATGCTGGAATACATGTGTCCACTGCGTATCCGGCTCGGCCTTTCATCAAGACAATTCGTGCCTGCACACCCACGTCGCTGTCACCTCTATCTTATATATTTTCTTTCCTGTGAGGCAGGCGCCGCTATTCGAACCCCCGTCCTTACGGGTGCGATCTGAACACTTCAGCCACTCGGCTACCGGGACAGCACAAGCAACAGCCGTTGCCTCATCGACCAATAGCTTGGCCAGCTTGCCCGTCATAGTGGACTACGTTCCCGCAGTTTATTCTGGCGACGAGATAGGACGTGCTCTATTCCCACGCTGTCCCCGCTAAAATGGGCCGTACGCCACCAGTGACGCTTGTTGCGTGATGACGCTAGACTGTAGAGCGTCCACTTTGCAGCTGCGTAGTGTAACTGCGGCGCGGTTGAAGCGCGCGTGCGTTGCGCGCCTTTAGTGGATGCCGAATCGTTAGAAACGCTTCAATTGTATTTCGATTTGGACACCCGTGACCCGGTTTGGTAGCGCTGTGACATGCTGCGATGTGCGGTGATTTGATGCTGTTCACTTTCTCTGTCAAAGGGAGACCTGGGTCTGCTCATAAAAGGAATTCAGATAGTTGCCCTCGGCGGTTGATTGGTGACATTCTGACGCATCTCGATGCTCAAAGAACCCCGATGTACACGGGAACGCAAGTGCTAATGTGCTATGTTGTAGGTAGTGAACGGATACTTCGCATGTGATAATGACACTTTTAATGAGGTAAACGAAGTGAGACTAGGCACACACGGCGTTAGTTAATACATGGCACGTTTATTTCGAAGCTCGTAAACGTACTTACACGAGGCAAAGCATGTCACTGGGCAAGTCAGAGAACACACGCACAAATGAAATCAAGAGTAGGCTCCACCGATAGGCTAGCTAAACCTTCTCAGCTTTTAGTGTTTGTAGTCTACAAATGCGCAAATGTCGCAATGACGAAAAAAATACGATGTGGAACTAATTTTTGCATTATCAAGAAAAATGTCATCGAACTGATTCGAACGTTTCGTTTAAGGCTGTAACATTTATCCTACATGTGTCTATACCTGATAAAATGTCGCGCTTGTTAATGATGGTACGAATGTTACAAAAAAGGAAAGACGCTTTTCACTGACGCGTGACGCAGACTACGCCTGACTGGCATTGGTTGATATTGACACGCGTGTGCGCCTACCAACGCATAGCGAGTTAGATGCAGGTATGGCGGCATGTCCTTTTAGGGTTACAGTTGTGGGGTCGGGCGCGTTCCTGTTGATAAGAAGCGTTTTATATCCCAACTGAAAACTAGGCATACCGGGCTGATAGAGTTCAGGCGAAATCTATAAGCTTTTCTGCGAAGTTGGCATGTGTCATGTGAAAAGTGTTCACTGTCTGCAGTTATTTGTTCCCTAAGTCTCTGTCGAGTGGAAAGCACTGTGTTTTTGATGCCATAGTTAGAAAATACTTGACAATTATAGGGCGGCATTTATCTGAAGCATAAACACTGAGGTGGTGGGCACGTTCAATCAAATTTTTGCGCAGTTCGTCAAGAGCCGTTCCCAAACATTGTCTAATTTCTGTTGCGGACTGCACCCTTGTTTCTTATAGGTCAGGCGTCCTACAAAAAACAGATTGCTGCGTCGTGACTGATCGTCCGTCTCATCCATGTCGGGAATCTACAGTGGCAGGCCGAACGTCAGCCCCCCCAACTGAGCTTTCTGTTTCGTGTAGCCTGCTGAAGTTCGTAAATAGGTTTCGTTTTACCTTCCAGCTCATTTAGGGTGGCATGAATGGCACCGATCTTTCCGTCAGTGCTTTTCTGGCACTTCTAAAAAAAAAGTTGAAATTAAATTATGGGGTTTTGCATGCCAAAACCACTTCTTGATTATGAGGCACGTCGTAGTGGAGAACTCCGGAAATTTTGACGACCTGGGGTTCGTTAACGTGCACCTAAATCTAAGTACACGTGTGTTTTCGCCCCCATCGGAATGCGGCCGCTGTGGCCGGGATTCGATCCCGCGACCTCGTGCTCACCAGCCCAACACCATAGCCACTGAGCCACCATGGCGGGTCTGGCACTTCTTGATTGCCTTGACAATAGAAGCCAGCTCGGACTGACACTTGGCAGATTGCGTCATACGAGCCTCTAGGCCCTTCTTTAGGAATTGCAAAACTAACATTTCTTTGCTCGGAAGGATACTGAGGCAAAGACTCAATTTCATGACGTGCCGTAGAAAATCTGTGTGGTCCTGGGTTCACTAAAACATCGGCGCTACACAGAAGCAATAACAATATTGAGAAACAATCGCACACTGTCAAACAATGGTACATGTGGACACGGAAGTACGAGCAGACAACGATTGTCACTTTTTTTAACATACAAGGAAGAACTCCTACGCGCACATGTAACACGCAAAAGCGCAGAACGTGAACGGTGCTGTCCATCATGGTGTCTCCATGCCCGCTGAAGTAATTAGGCGTCGTGTTTCCCGTGCTTTATGCTGGCCAGGTAAGGTGACGTCGACACTGACGCTGTAGATGCACAGGAAATTGTGACGTTCTGGCGCGTACCAGAGGCGGATTTCACGTCCGCGCGTAGGTATAACAAGGTGCAGATAGCTGCAACTTTATTCCTCGACGGCTTGGATGGCTGAAGATCCCGTCCGGTGGATACATTGCGGAAACAGCGCCAGGAAGGCAGCAACAGAAACCTGTAACGCGCAAGGGACGCGGAACATGAACGGTGCTGTCCGTCATGGTGCCTCCATGACCACACAGGATTCAATTAAGAATTCAATCTTGATAGTCTTGAGAACACCCGCCCCCCACCTGTAAAGAACAAGAAAGGAACAGCCCAAATGCAAAAAAGTATACTTTGGAAGTATGTGTATATACAGGGTGTCCCAGCTAATTTTAACCAGAGCTTAAAAATAAGCGAATGCCACGTTTTTGGACAGAACCAAGGAAGGTAATGTTGTTTGCCGTCGCTTGAAGATATTCAACTGACTTTTTCATTCCGCCTAATTAGATAATTATCAAAAATAATTAACAAATTTCTCAAATATTATAATTAGATGAAAAGTGTCAATGAGTAAATTGTAGAGCAACATGAAAAGCTCCCGGTACAGCTTTCTGTTGCTCAATACGTGCTACACATAAGTGCTTTTCCTACCGTGAAAGAAGCCCGCGAATACGCGCAAGGTCCTTCGAGCGGCCAGTCGCACGGCAATTTAGCGTGCATTCGCGGGCTTCTTTCATGCTCAGAAAAATACTTTTATGTAGGACGTATTGAGCAGCACGTATTGAGCGACTTTAACTCAGGAAGAGGATCTTAGTGTTGAAGCAATGAACGACACCCTTATGGGTATCATTAAGGAGTGTGCAATAGAAGTCGGTGGTAACTCCATTAGACAGGATACCAGTAAGATATATATCGCAGGAGACAAATATCTGATCAAGAAACGCCAATGTATGAAAGCCTCTAACCCTACAGCTAGAATAGAACAGCAAGAACTTTCCGAGTTAATAAACAAGCGCAAGACAGCTGACATAAGAAAGTATGATATAGATAGAATTGAACATGCTCTCAGGAACGGAGGGTGCCTAAAAGCAGTGAAGAGGAAACTGGGAATAGGCAACAATCAGATCTATCCGTTAAGAGACAAAGCCGGGAATATCATTACTAATGTGGATTAGATAGTTCAAGTGGCTGAGGAATTCTATAGAGATTTATACAGTACCAGTGGCACCCACGACGATAATGGAAGAGAGAATAGTCTAGAGGAACTTGAAATCCCACAAGTAACGCCGGAAGAAGTAAAGAAAGCCTTGATACTATGCAAAGGGGGAAGGCAGCTGGGGAGGATCAGGTAACAGCAGATTTGGTGAAGGATGGTGGGCACATTGTTCTAGAAAAACTGGCCACCCTGTATACGCAATGCCTCATGACCTCGAGTGTACCGGAATCTTGGAAGAACATTAACGTAGTCCTAATCCATAACAAAGGGAAAAAGACTTGAAAAATTATAGACCGATCAGCTTACTGTCCGTTGCCTACAAAAGATTTACTAAGGTAATCGCCAATAGAATCAGGAACACCTTAGACATCTGTCAACCAAAGGACCAGGCAGGATTCCGTTAAGGCTACTCAACAATAGACCATATTCACACTATCAATTAGGTGATAGAGAAATGTACGGAATATAACCAACCCTTAACATAGCTTTCATTGATTACGAGAAAGCGTTTGATTCAATCGAAACCTCAGCAGTCATGGAGGCATTACAGAATCAGGGTGTAGAAGAGCCGTTACTGAATGATATCTATAGCGGCTCCACAGCCACCGTAGTCCTCCATAGAGAAAGCAACAAAATAAAGAAAGGCATCAAGCAGGGAGATACGATCTCTCTAATGCTATTCACAGAGTGTTTACAGGACGTATTCAGAGACCTGGATTTGGAAGAATTGGGGATAAGAGTTAACGGAGAATACCTTAGTAACTTGCCATTCGCTGATGATATTGCCTTGCTTAGTAACTCAGGGGACCAATTGCAATGCATGCTCACTGACCTGGAGAGGCAAAGCAGAAGGGTGGGTTTGAAAATTAACCTGCAGAAACCTAAAGTAACGTTTAACAGTCTCGGAAGAGAACAGCAGTTTACGATAGGTAGCGAGGCACTGGAAGTGGCAAGGGAATACATCTACTTAGGACAGGTAGTGACCGCGGATCCGGATCATGAGACTGAAATAATCAGAAGAATAAGAATGGACTGGGATGCATTTGGCAGGCATTCTGAACAGCAGGTTGCCATTATCCCTCAAGAGAAAAGTATATAATAGCTGTGTCTTACCAGTACTGTCGTACGGGGCAGAAACCTGGAGGCTTACGAAAAGGGTTCTACTTAAATTGAGGACGACGCAACGAGCGATGGAAAGAAGAATGATGGGTGTAACGTTAAGGTATAAGAATAGAGCAGATTGGGTGAGGGAACAAACGCGACTTAATGACATCTTAGTTGAAATCAAGAAAAAGAAATAAGCATGGGCAGGACATGTAATGAGGATGGAAGATAACCGATGGTCATTAAGGGTAACGGAGTGGATTCCAAGAGAAGGGAAGCATAGCAGGGGGTGGCAGAAAGTTAGGTGGGCGTATGAGATTAAGAAGTTGGCAGGGACATGGCCACAATTAGTACATGACCGGGGTAGTTGAAGAAGTATGGAAGAGGCCTTTGCCCTGCAGTGGGCGTAACCAGGGTGATGATGATGATGATGACTGAGAAGCAAGAAGCTGTACCGCGAGATTTTCATGTTGCTCTAGAATTTACTCATTGCCAATTTTCATCTTATTTTAATATTTGAAATATTATCTAGTTAAATTATTAAGTCAGGTTATCTAATTATAGTGGACTGAAAAAAATTTCAGTGACAGCAAACAACATTACCTTGGTTCTGTTCAGCTACATTGCATTCACACATTTTTAAACTCTGGTTAAAATGAGCTGGGACACCCTGTATACTGCATATGGTGCGCCAATGTCACTGCTTGCGTCATCGCGGAATTTCGGCTATTAAATCTGACGGGACTTAGTTTCACTGTAATGCGCCCAAATCATCGTTCTGAAGACCCCGTTTGTCGCAGGCGATGTGAACTGAGGAAAATTTGTGCGGTCCGTTCTGCCACGATTTTTCTGAGGATAAGTTACTCGTTGGCATAAAACAAGCGTCGGAACGTTTTAAACGAGTACTGTAAGATTCTAAATCGGTCCATTGTTTGACGTCAGTGCCGGTTTAAGCTATATGTCAGCATCCGTCGTGGTGGCTCTGGCTATGGAGTTCTGCTGCTAAGCACGAGGTCGCGGGTCGGATTCCAGGCGGCATTTAGATGAGAGCGAAGTGAAAAAAAAGAAATAGAGAGAAAGAGAGAGATGGACGCTTGTGTACTTAGATTTAAGTGTGCGTTAAAGAACCCCAGGTTAATCCAGAGCCTTCTAATATGTATGGCGTCTCTTTATAGCCTCCGGAGTTGTTTTCTTTCGTTATTGTTTCCATGAAAAGATGGGGGAGGCTAGGGGAAAAAAAAGCATAGAAGTGGCTTGGAGGAGCCCTAATGCGAAGCCTAAGTAATCGTTCGTAGGCTATTGGTTTGGTTACGTCATTCTTTCTTTTTAAATTCATCTCAGTTTTATTCGGCATCATGTCACAGTGCCAGGGGCACAAACAAAAGGTTCCAAAATGTAGCAGTTTGACGGAAATCTGTGCTCCCTACATCACGTGGCATCAAGTCTTTTCTTTTACATGTGTTGAAACACTCAGAAATAAGGACTAAAAACAAAACATGGCACTTACCGTCCAAAATTCAGCTCCATCTACGTATAAATACAAAATATTAAAAAGACAGCAATTACAAATTATGAGTAGAGACATTCCTTCATTTGCCTTTCCGGCTATTTTCTTGAGTTACCACTGATTAGTATTACCAGTTAGGAATACCAGAGGAATGGTTAGTTAAATGAAAAATACTCACAAGAACACATTCTGCAGTTCTCTACATGAAACTCAATCTAAATCAACACGCACATTACTAGTATAGCACGAGTTTATTCGTTAATGTAAGCCGAATACGGAGCGTTTGGTTGACCATAGTTTGTCCTGCGGCAATTAACATGCCAGTTCTCGTTTCGCGGGTATTATATATGAAGTCATTGCTTTATAATCTAGCAAGCTTTCACAAAGAAGTGTCCTTGTTATAAATGCTGAGCCTATAGCAGCGACAAAGCCGGATATCATACAAGGAATCAATAATACGAGGAACTTTCCGAAAGTAAGCTTTGTCATGTTTCTTTTTAAGAGAAGATGGCACACCAGGTGAAGCAATCAATAGCCATAATAATCCACTCCCGTTGCTGGTTCAACGACGGAAGGAGCATCAGCGCAGGAGGAATGACGCATGCGCAGAGCGCCGAAGAAGAGAGAGCAGCAGCAGACCGGCGTGCCCCAGGTTACTCCGAATACAAATCACGACGTCAGGCAGACGTCGTGATTTGGGCAGACGTCGTGAAAACTACGAATTATACGCTTCTGCAGCACTAGCAGTTATGCAATGTTAACATGTGTTGTTGTTTCCCAGGCGATTTAAGGTTGAAGAAAACAGCGAATTATAAAGCAATAAATTTACTGCTACGGGAAAAGTCAGAAATGGTACTGCGTAAGGTCAACAGTTCCCCAAAATTATAAAGGGAGGCTTTCCTTTGCGAACCTCGCAGGTTTTCGGGACCGTGGTCGCTGCGGCCTGGCTGTTCCGTTGCCGAATGGGCCAACCAATCACAGGCGGAGGACGCGCACCGCTGGGTTCCTTGCGCTACCACCAGAAGGCTAGATAAGATAATACCAGAGTGCGAGACTTTCCGCGAATGCCGTGGCGTTGTAGCTTAACTCTTTCGTTACCGCGAGAAAATGGCCGTTTTTCATAGGTCTCGGAAGAAATTTTTTTGCCAGTACAAATAATATTCCAGAACACGTTGCAGCATGCCAAATTGCACATAATGAAATGCTCTTTCCAAAAACATAAGTTACAAAGCAAACAATTTATTAGGGAACATACAAAAAATTCGGAAAAGTGCCATTTTTGTGGCGAGTTGATAAAAACAAGAAAGAAAAGGCACAATATCTACATACACATTATTAAGAAAGAAAATTTAGAATATACATTTTGAAGATCAATGACTCAGGAATACTGTCTAAAAAAATTAATTCTCTGTACCGCGCCGTTCTTCAGCTACATAAAAAAAAGTAAAGACCGGGAACAGCTTCAGCGCTCGTGCCATGCGGTGAAGCAGATGCGCGTTTTCGTGAGGCACAGGTGCACTTCGCAGTTTTCGCAGAAAACGTTTGTCTTTTGTTCGATTTTGCGTTCCTGATAGCACATCCTTCAGTTTCGCCTTTTCGGCATCTTTTGCGGATGGTGCGGCACTTCTTTTGGGACAGGATGCACTCTGGGAACCTCTTCATCATCAAGCTCGAGCAGCTGTTGGGTGAGCTCCATCCGAAAAGAAAGTTGGTCGAAGTGGGCGCTCCTCTGCAATTCCGGTGTTGAGAGGTGTTGCTGGCGGTGCTCTTGAAAAAGAATGAAGCTATTCACAACAGCCATGTCAATACAATGAAAGAAGAGCGTCTTCCACCACCTCACGCACTTCATCAAAACGTTATAGGATGCAATCAGCTGATCCGACTTATCAACTCCAAGCATCCCGGAATTATAGTCGTCAATCAGCACCGGCTTTTCGATTGGGATGATAGTCCACACGCCGCCTCTTCTCTTCTTTCCTTCTCTTTCCTTTCCTATAAATGAGCAGTCCAATGAACTTCACTAATTCGTCGGGAGTCACTTCCTTCCACGACCCATCTCTTTCAGCATAGCTTGGAAGCTCCAAAATATGCATCCAAGCATATTTATTCGTGTTCTTGCAGATAGTATTTATTACTTCTGCGGTGAAGAACAGGAGGAAAAAATCGCGCGCCGTTGTAAAGCGTCTTGCGCTGCTCCGAAGTGCTGGGCCGAGATGTGCTCCGGGCGGCCTTGTTGGCGTGAACTGAAGTTTCTTCACAGCCGGTGGCAGCACATCCTGGCCTAGCGACGTACGGACCCTGCAGATAGCAAGAATAGCTCTAAGCTTGTGCACAAAGGTCGGCAGATAAGCGCGCGCGACGCCGGTGACTGCTCAAGGCCGTAAAGGTAACTCACCGGTGAGCAGCTGCGGATGTCCCGGGCTGACTCGAAACATCGTCGCCGTCAGAGCTTGAAGCAGAAGTACTGTCATCTTCGGACTCGAAGCTCGAATCCTCGTCACTAAAATCAGGTGCGGGTGAAGAATACTTTCGAGCAGAACGCTTTCCGCGCGGCGCAGTTGCGTCCGACGACGACGCCATGGCAGAGACCGGAGCGACTGGCGTTGTTGCGATAGTAACACCGGATGCGGCCCTCTGGCGGATTTAACAAGAGAAGCGAAACCAAAACTGCTGCAAACTGGCTGTAAAGGCTAGGTATACATGTTGGACATGAGGCGGACCTTCAGGAATGCGTTTTCGTGGAATAAAACGACCCGAACTCCAAGTCAAAGCTCACTAGTGAATAGCTGGCGTCATTTTCGGGTAATTATCCCCACTCAACGCCGCCAGATAACAAAGCCGACAATATGATTCAATATTTGACTTGCTGGGAGCCTTTTGATCACAAAAATTTCACGCTAATGCTGAATTACCACGAGTGGCAGTATTTTTTCTCAAGCGCGGCCGCCACGCCCCCTTTTGCAACAACACGCGCACATTAGTTCTCAAAAAGGCGCATCAAAAATCAGAACGTCGCCAGAGCGGGAAAATTTAAACTGGTTCTACAAGTGCACTGCCTAGACTAACCACTGGATGGCGCTAGCTGCACGAGAAACGATTCCAACATGTCGAAATCGGCTGTTTAAAGCATCGATCACCGGTGATCGATTTGAATAGGCGTGGTAACGAAAGAGTTAAGTAAGATAAGATGGCTAACGCAGTCGAAAGCTCTGTTAATGTCCAGAAAATGACACGCACTAAATCCTGATTCTCAGAGTTTTCTAATGTATGCTCCTCCTCATCGAGAAGTGCTAGCTTTGTCTACTTGTTCCTCCAAGAGCCGTATAAGGAGTTGCGTATTATTAGTGACAGGACGTTCAGTAACTAAATCGAAACTACTGTTTTAAGCACTTGTGACAGGCGCAAAGCTCTCATTTAAGGTACGTATGTGCCAAATAGAAGGGCGCTAAGTAACTTTCCAGCGAATCGTCGCGTAGCTCAGTTTGAGACCTTTTCACAGCGATGCTCTCGTCTGCAGCAAAGCTGTTAATAACAGCTTTTACATCGGCAAAGTGTTTGTGGTATTAATCGGCTGCCTTCACCGAAGTTCCCCAGCTGGTGATAACATTATAAACAAAACAAGGCTAGAACTAAACACGGAAAAATGCATTTTCTAGGCTCTGAAAATCCATTATATAGGAACCAACATCGAAATATACATTTATAAGCACAATCCACTAAAATGTATTTGTGCACGTAGTTCGTGATTATTTGTTAAATGGACACTCTAAAAATGCAAGAAACAAGTTGGAATTCTGCCTAAAACTCTCTACTTATTATGTCATAACATTTGGCGAATGACCTAGTTTGATAATAATCCTTCCAGGACCTTTAGAGAAAATCGACAAAATTGAAATCCGACGATAATTTGATAACCCGTTTCTGTTGCCCTTTATGTAAAGGACGGCTACTTTGGCTAACTGCGTGTATCGCGGGAAAATTCCAACACAGAGACAAAGGTTATAAATATGTACTAAGCAGTCCGAGATTGTATGACTGGAGTATACTTCACCGGTTTTATTTGAACTCCTGAACCATCTAGGGATTTGCTATTGTTGAGGCTCGTGAACACTGCAGAAGCATCCGTTTCTGAAAGAGGCCCTGAAAATATGGCAGGATCGCTACATTTATTGCACGGCCTGCTAGCGCTGCCAACGCAAAACACGATAGCTTGATAAACGCCAAATTCTTGTCATTGAATCAGGCGGTGGTGCCTGTACGACTTGTTCGTAAAATGTAAAATACAACTTGCTGTTGTTCTTTGCCTTTTAGTAGTTCTCGCAGATTGATAGCAGCGCCCTGCTTCGGGCAGAGAACAACCGTTGGGCAGCCGAAGATGGTTGATGCACCCAAGTGAGACTGTGTGGCCCTTGTACTGTCGGTCAACCTTACCTTTTTTTCAACTTGTTTATTTTCTGAATCTGAGTGACAATGTCGGACTCTGCGCTAGCGTGTCGACCAGAGTGGACAACATAGCAGATCACATTCCCCGGCTGCTGAAGGCTGGTTGACTGTCCATGTAGACTTGCCAGAACACGTCCAACGACGCCGTTGAGTTTAATCGGACCGCACCGACTTTCGCTTTGATCGCTCCCGTCGCGATATCAGCATCTATACGGTACGTGGTTAAGAAAGCCGAACGGACGTTTTCTCTCTATAAAGATGAAGATGCGAGTTATAACAAGCATGATTAGAAAAACGCTGCTATACGCCTCAAAATTTCGTATTGCGCGCATGTGATATTATAAGCAGTACGCTGTACAGAAAGTACTCCAAACACCGACAATGCACGCAGGAACCTGTGAGCGGTATGACACTATGTCTGGGTATTTCTACCCTGGTTATTTAGGAGGTACATATTAGTGCGATGTGGAAAAAAAGACTTAGCAGGAGGGAGTACAGGAAAGAACTTTCCCACTCCTTCCTGCTGCGTCTTTCTTTCCACGTCGCGCCAATATCTACCCCCTAGACTAGAACGGACTCACCCAGCACCATATTCTACTCACGGTTATTTATTTATTTTCTGTTTGAAAATCAGCTCCGTTCAGAAGCTTTCCGTTGAACACTGGAGGCGCAGTCTCAAATCATAACCGAAGCTCAATCGAACAAGACGCGAGACACACGGAAACAAAAGTCAACACTGGGTACATAATCCGTCCGACGTTCACCCCTTTACCGCCCTGAACCTAAACACGCCAGTCAAATAACAAACACGCGAAATGGCAATGCTCGGCGGTACGCCAAACAACGACCGACCATAGAAAGCGACCGCCGCGCAGCCTCCGCCAGCGAGAACGGAGCAATCTGTCTCGAGCGCCGCCTGTCCAGCAGTTCACTTGGGTGCAACGGCGAAGCGCATCTCGCAGGACGGGAAACCGTGGCAGACGCACGATCGCACAGACGCGACGGCGGCATCGTGGTGGGGGGTAGCAAACAACCACCGCTGAATGCCGCTGGAAACTAATCGATCGATCATCGACTCGACTCCCGCTTGAAGGTGGGGGGAAGGAGGGCAGATTGCGGAAAGCTGTCGGGCATACGCACACACACCTGTGCGAGGGCGGAGCTTGTTTCCTGGAGGCGACGCCCCCCGCTTTTGAGTCAGTAGGCACCGCCTTCCCCCGTGTTTGAACCCAGGCCGGCTCTTTGTACTCCACCGCGCTAGTTGCGTGCAGTATCAAAGTAGCTTGCCGCTTTCGGCTTGTTCTGTCCCAATGATCGCTTGAGAGCCCAAGCGTGGCGTCGGTGCGTTGACAGGCTTTGTTCTTCCGTTCCGGTTCGGGCGATTTCATGACTTCAATATTTCCCGCGTAACATTCATCATCAGATGTCGCTTTTGCGGCATCTCAATGCAGACTCAAAACTTTTAGGCACTCTGGAGAGACTGTGGCACGCACGCACGCACGCCATTTACTTCAGTTGCACTTTCCGACTATCTCGTTACCAGCGCCTTCCTTAGATGAAGTATTAGTTCTTGAATCTCAAGTACATCATCATACCCAATATACAAAAGAACGAAAGTGGGTGAAAATGCTCACGGTGCTGGAAAACGCCTAACTGGAACCACGGAGCATCTGAAATTGAAATATAAAACGAAATGAATGGCAGCGCTGAAAACAATGAAAAGGTAAGTTAAACATCCCCAAACGCGACTAATCGCATATGGCATCAGCCGGCGCCAGTTCGTATCAGCGGTTTTACGCAATCCGATCTTACTTTGCTTCGCACGGTAGTAGCGCGGCTGCCCGCGTGTGTAACCCGCTCCTCACAAGTTAGGCGGCTTGCCTGTCTTAGCGCTTCGCATACGTTCCGTGCTCTCCTTTCCCATGACTCTCGCTCTCTCTTTCTCTGAGTCGCGGCGCTGCACCGAACCTCCAGCGTGTCCTTCCTCTCCTTCGCCGTGGACGCTCTCCTTCTCTCGCGGCGTGGAACCCAGCCGCTGCCAAAGCACCGCGGAGGCAACGCCCGGAGTCGTGGCTTGGGGGCCGCTTAGTTTGTCGGTCTTTCGCTCTCCGCTAGACGGGGTTGCGATCTCTTTTTTAACTTTCCCGTGTGCGTGGTCGCCGGTCTCTCGGGCCTCCCAACAACCGCGGCGGAACGGATGTCGTAGCATGCTCTACGGAGTGGCGCACTCCGCTTCGGTCGCCACCGCTCACCCGCCGAGTCACCACAGTCACCACGGTTGCGGCGGCGCCGTCATCCGGAGGAGCGTCGCCGGCGGGCGCTGCGCACCGTCCAGGATTCAGCTGGCGCCCTCCAATCAGCAGGTCAGGAACTTACACGCGCTGGTCTCGCGAACGCGCGTACAAGGTGCGAACACGCGATATTAAGCAGTGCGTTTCGAGGCGAGTCGATATAAACCTGTTATTATCGTCTGTATTGGTGGCGCAGGTCTGAAGGACGTGCAATGAAACTGGTGGCCTTGAGTGCATCCCTTGCACGGCTGCTCCCAGAGCAGTTCGTCTCCTTTGGCAGCCGGTATAGTGTACAGACTTCGACCCATCTGTCTAGAGCACTGACTCTTGAGCGCAGTATGGTATAGCAAAGAGAGGGCAATAGCATAACGTGAATAAAAAGAAAAACAGACATCTACCCGTTCGTAGCAATTGCTAGAAAGGGTGGAAACCCAGAAAATAACGTGTGACGATAGGTATTATATCGGGAAATGCAAAAATGTTATGGTTTATGCTGCAAAAATGTCATGCTTTGGAACTTCAGACAATGTTTCCAACTTTAAATAGGCACGAAGAGCACGTCAGTAGTCGTGGACCGCCATATGCGTCACTCTTGGAAAAACTCTCTTTACTCTGTGGTTTGCTGTGGCAAAGGCAGCGTGCGAGCAACGCACAGAAAACAAGCAATATCGCTCAATAGAGCGCGTCACTTGCGTAATCTTATTTATCAATCCCACTAAAATATTGACACTGACACATATTTTTGGTCATTTTGTTTTTTGATAAGTCTTCGTCTTGTTATAATGGTTAGCGAACACGTTCAACACTGCGGTCTGTCACATTATTCAAGGGGTAATGATAGGCGCAAAACTCCGTGCAGACATAGAAAAATTCACGGCTCAGATTCACCTGTACTAGAATAATGAAATAGAAGTGTGACTGTTCTCAAATATTCAATCATAGAAAGAGACTCCAACGAGTGCCGCCAGGGAAGTCTGCACAGCAGTTTCATGTGTACGCCTTCTGTTTTGAGAGCCAGAAGTGCACGAACACTTTTAAACTTTTGTTTAGACTCACTAAAAAACGTTGCAGAGCAGAGCAAAGGGTGTGCCGTACCACAAATGCGAGGTTCAAGGCTGAATGACTACGAAGCTTGTTTGGTGGCTCCTTCGCACAAGCGACCAGCAAAGCAGAAATATGGCTTTATGTGCTGGTATAAGATCGCAGACCGTTGCTCTAAGAAATACAGTGTTGAATGCAATAATTAAATGGATATGGCCGAATCAAGAAAATGAAGTTACGTAGTCACGTACAACCCACGTACACATTAAAAACCCGGCTGTTTCTTTTTTTAAATCAGTCAAACTTGTTGTATTTGCTAATGAAGTACTAAAGAAAATATGCATGTGGACTGTTAGAAACTGCTTACACATAAATTAATCTAAGTCTCAGGCTGTACTGTTTCGAGCGAAACCAAAATGTTGTGAACCATCTCAAAAATTATTTCTCAACAGTAATGAAATCCAACTTTCCCCATCCGTAAAAACACTTGGTGTTATTTGTAATGAATACTTGTTATGGAATTGTCATACTCAGCACATAAATCATAAACTTTCCAGAGTCTTAGGCATACTGCGAAGGTGTCAACATGTACTACCTGTACCTCGAAAAATTCTAGCGTGCAATGGCCTTTTTTTTTTTCTCATCTACATCATTGTTACCTTGTTTGACCAAGAGGCTCTAAAAATATTTAAATACTTTAGTCTTCCTGCAAAAAAAAAATAAAATAAGGTCACTTGTTGAAGGTGTCTCTTATAACGCGCGCATCCCCGCATTGTTTAAGAAATTCGGAATCGTGAGAGTTGATTATTGCTACGAATGCCAGTTCTTGTCGGCTTTTAAATCTAAAATACACAGAGGCAGTACATACGTACGTAATTTAGCTGACTTGCAAACTGTTGTCTAACTCGACATACAGAAAATTGGTATGTACCATGTCCTCGAACTAATTATGGTCTTCAAACCCTTCGTTTCTGTCTTCTAAACGTACTAAAGTGGTGGAAATTAACAATGCAGAACTTAAGTGTTTCATCAAAAACAGCGTTATTTAATATGACGTGTTTCTTTCAATAATTACAGAACATCTCGTTTTCTTGTTATGTGAATGTTGTATTCATTCTTTGTCGAGAAAAACCACATATGTATATGCATCTTTACGTACCGATGTTTTCTGTTGCCGGTGCTTGCTGCTTTTGATTTGTTTCAGGGCTGATGGGTGGGGATCAAACTGCTTTCATGCAGCATTTTCCTCGTCAACCACAAATGCAAATTTCTTATGGACCGTATGGTTAAATAAAATAAACTCAAAGTCAAAGTTAATTTAAATTTAATCAGCGGCTCATAGAAACTGAGACACACTGTGCAGGTACGTTTAAAATTTAAGGTTTATCGTCATAGAACTCTTGCCAAAATCAACAGTTACACATCACAATCTCCGTGTCTGTGTTTTTCGACCTTCTTGGCTTCAGCAATGCCAACAAGCCGAATCACCACTCCGGTCACAGAATCCTGTTTAGTGCGCACTGACGCATCTACGCGACATTATGAACGGGAAAATATCGCTTCACAAGAGACTGCGTGCCACTTCTCCTCAGCTGTATACATGTGTGGACATTTATGCGAATTTATGTGCCCCTGCATCTACCAGCTCATATTGGCAACTTGGTAGCTGCTCCGCTGTTCTTACATTTCTTGCAACATTTTCATTTCATAGCTCGCACCACATAACGTGTATGAATAACAGCGTATGGTGATCGGTTATGCGTGAATATTATGGTCTAGAGTCACAATGACTTAAACCACCACGTTCAGAGGAACTTGCGCTGATGAGTGCTCGACTGGATAATTGCAGTTCTGCTTCATGTGCATTCGTATGCATAGTTCCAGTCGGTTGCGATTTCGTCTTTATATCGAGCAGCGGATAAATGATGTTAATATGGCATTCTTATTTTCGCTATTATATCCTCAGTATAATTGAAAATAAAAGGAATTTTGCCTGAGCATCGCTCCAAGTATAAAACGTACTGTCTGACTATAAAGCTTTTGCGCTCCGTCTTGCACGAAAGAGAAATTGGGCTATAAGGCAAACGCATCTGGTATGCAATCACGACGATCTATTTCATTTATTTATTTATTTATTTATTTATTTATTTATTTATTTATTTATTTATTTATTTATTTATTTATTTATTTATTTTGCTGTTCTATGCGGAATCTTGATTGCTAAGCAGCAGTCGACGAACACTGCTTTTGATGGGTTGTCCACTATAGCAGAAGTCTAGCTGTGTGTTGCCTGGCTTGCTTAACCTTCTCAGCGTTCTCAAAACGTTGTTCTTTCAATGCATATCTTTATTTTGGACGTGAATACAGGAAACTGTTGATCCAGAAGATCCCTGTCTAGCTAGGAACTCATTAAGTTTCCAAGCCGGGTGGGGTGATGCTTTGCCACCAGGAAAGGGCAGACTGCCAGAAACGTTGACAGCCTTTTTTTTTTTTCTTCTTGTCAACATTCCCGTTAAGAATCATACGTTTGTGTCGTGGTTGCTGCGTAGCTCCCGACCCCTACACTGGACGATATAAGGCCATATAAGGCTTCGCGGACTTCCTCCGCATTTTCTTCGCAGTTACTCACTGACTGCTGCGCACTCCATGGGTCAAACCATCGTCTTCGTTTTCTCTGCGGAGTCAATATTGTCGTTGAATCACGCAAGCGTAAGTAAAGGTCACTGTCATGTGGTTAACAATTTTCGTGCATACAAAATCCTCAGTAGCTTAGGATTTCGTTTGCTACAATACTTCACGTTTTCTCACTGCTTCAGCTAAAAACTCATGACAAAGGCGAGCGTGTTCCTCTTTCATCTCGTGCAATCAAGAGGTAAATTCCATAAGAAAGCGAAATGCTCTATAGTGTATGAACCTTATAGAGAATATGTACGCTGTTCAACTTAGTTTTTACAACACTAACGGCTCATGGCCATCATGGCCATCCTTCTCATACTCCTTTCAATAACTTGACAGAAATGAGTGAGCTCAGTCTATTTTTTTGCAGTGGAGCTGCCCTATTCATTTTTCTTGCAGCAGGAAACGTCACTCATAAAACCAAAACGAGAGAGGTCGTGTTTTGGGGTTTCTCAAGGGCAGTGCTTGGCCGTTGTGAGTCACGTTGCGGGTCACGGTCATGAACAAAAAAAGCAAAAGAAAAAGAAGGATGGGTGCGAAACGATGGGATGGAAATGGTACAGCTGAGTTGATGCAGTTCACATTCCTGGCTAGCTCAGGTGACGCAGGATTCGTGCGCCAGTGGCCGACCACTAAAGTGCGTCGACAACTGCGACTACAGTGGTCGACACTGGGCAACTCGCTTCAGCGCAATGAAAGATATGTCTGGCTCAACTGAATAACGCCCAGCTATACCATACATCGATCACCAATGCCGCGTCGTTGTGCACAGGTCCTACAAAGTGCACTGTTCTGCTTTAGACGTCGAGAGCGAGACAGATTGCAAATCACCGTGACTTAGGAGGGGTTATTTTGTGAGGGCGAGTTGATGCAGACGAGATTACCAACGGCGTTCTTAGAAAACGGTCGTGAACGAAAAAGAAAAACAAGGATAAAAAGAAGGACGGGCGCGAAGCGATTGGATGGGAATGGTACAGCTGAGTTGATGTACTTCACATTCCTGGCTAGTTCAGCCGACTTCTAGTATGCTACGTCAGTCTGTGCTTATGCAGACAAAAACAGAAGAAAAAAGAAAGCCATTGTCCACTGCAAGCACATCACTGTTGGTTTGGCTTAGCTTGGCGCACAGGCCCATGATGGAGACCTATGGGGGCGCGTCTAATGAAGTGCGGCTCCCAGCTCTATAGGGGGCGTTTCAATCGGTAGTCATTACGTTTTGGGGGAGTGGAAAGTGCCTGCTTTTTCTCCGCTGCGTTCCCGTCGAGAGGAGCTTGCAGCTCTATAACAGAAGCGGCAAAAAGGGAACCGGTGGCCCGAAAAGCGACCACAATGGAAACCGGGGACGACAGGCGGCTTCCAAAGGGAGGCAGGAGAGTGAAGGGACACAGCCGGTCTCACTCTGTCCCTCTTTCTTTCGCAAGAGAACCCCGCGGCGTGGAGCTGTAGGACCAGGGGGTCAGAAGCGCCCTCTACAGCCGCAGAGACACACGGTCCACTTTTTGTGTGTTTGTTCGGTTAATAATCTTTGACGATGTTCGAATCGGTGGATGTCACAAGGGCAGCCGGGCGGAAGGAAGATGAGAGAGAGGGAAGGGCAGGGTGCTCTTCGCCGGTGCTCTCGGTCGTCCGGAGGCAGCCGCGGCTGAAAGGGAGGCAGGCCAACAGGGGGCGCGATCCTGGTTTGACGGTGCGCACACACGAGCAAACCGGCATGGAACAGCGTCGTTCCTTTCGTCCCCCCGCCACCACCTTTCCCGTTTCGTCCGCCATTGTCGTCTGCTTCCAGTGAACCAGCCCGCGTGCTGCGCTGTGGTCTGTTGCGACGCGGGCAACATAACAGACGACAGGCAGATAACCGAGGTCGGTCGTTGTCGCTTGGTCCCGGCTTCCTGAGTTCGCGTCATCGCGATTCGAGTGCGTGGCCGCAACGCAAGACTGGCCATGTCTGGCCAGTCGGGTGCGAACGGCTGTCACTCATATCGTCGTTCTCTTTCCTCTCTCCCGATGTTCTCCCGCGCTTGTGGTTCGGTGCGCCTGACCAGAACGTTGCCTTGAGAAGGTTAAGAAAGTGGTCTGAAGTGGAATGGACGGGGATCGGAGATTGTGGGGGAAGTCCCTTGGAGGGCGTCTATTCAAATCGTTGCTCGCTCTCTTCAGCGCCCGAAGAAAAAGAATAGTCGTGTTAGTTCAGAAGTGGACCAAGATATGAATTTAGATTGCCTAGGTAATTTTTTTTCTATGACCTGCGCTAGCAAGCGTGCATCAACGGGGCAACCCTACTTTTAAAAAAAAATCCATATGCCCCAGAACTCCCATATCCAATAATCCGATATGAAACATATTGGATGCCATACAAAAACGCGGTTTTCCTATATGTCATCTGATGTTATTAGATAAGGGAGTTAGTTTTTTCAGTAAGGAAGATTACCGTAAATAACGAAAGACAATTTTACAATATACAATATTTGGGGTTTTACGTGCCAAAACCACTTTCTGATTATGAGGCACGCCGTAGTGGAGGACTCCGGAAATTTTGACCACCTGGGGTTCTTTAACGTGCACCTAAATCTAAGCACACGGGTGTTTTCGCATTTCGCCCCCATCGAAATGCGGCCGCCGTGGCCGGGATTCGATCCCGCGACCTCGTGCTCAGCAGCCCAACACCATAGCCACTGAGCAACCACGGCGGGTGAAAGACAATTTTTAAATGGGCGGTTGCTCGAAAGGATGAGAACAGTGAAACATAAAATTTTAGAGCGATGTGGGGTCGAGAGCAGTGGCTAATTGATCCGTACATTCCAGACAAATGTTGTAGCAACTAGTGGGAAACCTATATATAGACCTTCGATTTTGCTTTCTTGTTCACTTTGGGATGATGTTTCGGAACTGTTCTCAGAAACTAACAAACAAAGCATCCAGCTACAGCTATGACAAAAGTTGCCACATTACTAATATCTGTTATTTGAGTTTAGGCTTTAACTAAATTTCACGCCTTATTCATTAATTTCAAAAACCTGTAGCACCATGCAGGGGGTGTGCAGGTTAAGGCTTATTATTCATCCCACTGGGAATCCATTTCTCGGGGTCTCCACGGTGTTCCAGTGCATCGAACGTGCTCCTACAATTTCGTCACCTGATAAGAACATCTCAAGGGGCTAGTTAGTAGCGCGCACTTACACATGTTTCCATATGCATTCTTTCGGGGTGTCTCTTTCTTTGCATTCGCGCAGTAATTGGCTACGTTAATCAGTGGTGCTCAAAGATTTTTTTTGCAATGTAACAACTTACCTTGGTATGCGTACATTGCAAAAGGATGGATAGGTGGAATAGTTGGTAACGCATATTAATTAAAACTTTGAGCGCTAAAACACGAAAGACGTATATAGAGAAAGAAACACACACCACACGGGCTCTGGAGCGCGTGTGCTGTGTGTTCTTTTCTCTACGTCTTTCGTGTTTTTAGTGCCCTAAGTTTTTATTGGTAGGAGTACTAGCAGTTTGTTCCCTTGCTGTCATCAATAACGTGCACTTTCCTTTTTAGCCAATTAGTTTAGCTAAGATGGCAACGTGGGCCAATCTGAGAGAGTGGTACGTATAAAGAGGATAACAAATTAAAGACAGAGAGGTTAACATAACCTGAGTTTCCCGAATCGTTCCTCCGGTGGCGAACCATCGCAAGATGGCAGATTCCGCTTCAGTCGTGTCAGCAGTTTTACAGGGTCATGTTGGGGTGCTTCGCGAGTGGTGCGTTCTAAGATGACCTCGCTGCAAGCCTAACCTTTGTCGCTGATCATGAACTAAATCATAAACTAAACTAAAAGAACAACGAAGTTGTCCACATTGTCCACCTTGTCCTCCAAACTTGTCCACCAAGCATGGATGTAACGAATGAAACTGTTTACGTATTCTTAAAAAAGAAAAAAAACGAAAGAACAAAAAATGGGAAGTAATCGAGGTATAGGTTTATTGTAGATTGCTATTCTTTCTGATAAGGGTATTTGGATAACGAGTAATTAGAGACGCAGTCGTGACGATAGTCAGGAGGCATTGCCGTATGTCGCCGTGACTTTTGCGCGGTACCGCACCCTTGTGGCCGTATATATATCGTATGCATCGCTATGGCATTTGTGGTCGCCTGGCCATTGTTGGTGTCGTACTGGTGTTGCCTCCAATAGCCTGTTCGGATTACCACGTCATTCCTACGCTGGCTGAACTGCCATACTTTCAAGTCCCGTACCCACTAGTGCCAGAGCTCTTCGTAGTAATTTTCTGTAAGAAATTCCTGTGCCCTACGAGTCTCTCCCCCCTCCCCCCCTCGACCATAGATTCCTGTAAAAATTATCAGAGGGTTAACTCCGGCGCTAGTGTCTGCGGCACTACGGGAGCTGAAACTGTGTTGGTTCAGCCACCGTGGGAATGACAAGGTATAAAGCCCACGAATGTATGTCTAAACTTTGTCCTCGAGGCTGCAAACGGCTTTGCGACTTTGCCGATTGATCGTTTCCCACAGAATATTCGCAATAAATGCAGCAGTTGGCAATGATCATGCACGTGCGTAGACATTTATTGACTTCATGCGTTTAGAAAATGATTGGTTTGATGTTTAGAAAGAAGATAAAGTGCAGGGAATAACGCGAGTGTTCAGTCACAAGCACGAAAGTTACACAAATACGTGCACTACCGATGATTCCCCTAGTAGCAGAGCGATTGCAGCGTCA
Source organism: Dermacentor albipictus (assembly GCF_038994185.2). Lineage (NCBI taxonomy): Eukaryota > Metazoa > Arthropoda > Arachnida > Ixodida > Ixodidae > Dermacentor > Dermacentor albipictus. The sequence continues at coordinate 11,049,010 of NC_091826.1, forward strand.
CAGCTCCCTCTACAGTAATTCTTGCAGGAAACTCCGTGGCCTCGGCCGAGGGTCGGTCGTCGTATCCCCAGCAGCGGCCCTCGAGCTCGTCGCCATTGACTTCGCAGGCTCGACGGCTCAATCGCTCAGCGCCGCTGTTCTTTTCACTCTGCGCGTAGCGCACAAAGAGCCCAAGCCGCGCCTAAAAGAGGGACACACACACATACGCACCCGCGCACGCGCACAAAAATACACAAAGGCGGCGAAGCCCAGTGAGCCGGTGTTTGCTCTGCGCCCTGGGCGGGTCTAATGAGGGCTCTTCACACGCCCCACGGGGACCGCACAATCGGCGGCCGTGCCGAACCCCCGCTGCGCGAACCTGCACACACACACACACACCCGGTCTCGACGCAGCCGTGCACAATTCGCGGCGGAAAACGACTGCGCGTTCGGCACAAAGAAGGCGAACACCGCGTTGAGCGTGCGGAACGCTTCCCGACAAGGACGTACAGGACGACGACTATATACGCGAAGCGGCTGCCGCGAGCTTTGGGAAGCGACCCCGAATGGGAGCCGTTTTCTCTGCGCTTTCCTATGCGCACAGTGTTGGAAACGTGCCGGCTTTCCTTTCGCCGCGGAGTAGGAAGCATGTGCTCGGAATGCTCGGGCATGAGGGGCGTGCGTGTCCCTTTTATGAAGAAGAAAGAGTCGTCAACGAGCCGCAAAGCTTAGCGATGCCGTTTGTGCAACATACGCATACAGGAGGTGTGGTTTGGATTTTGCGGCGGGCGGTGCCTGACGTGGAGTCTCGAGAGGTGATGAATCGGAGGCGCTGAAAGAGCTGCTGAGCGACGTTGAGGAACCGGAGATGGGATTTTCTTGCCAGCGACGTAAAGGGTGAATATTTTTAGGCGTTCGTCAGCCAGCTTCGCGGATGCTGTTGGCAAATTAGGTGCTTCAGGGCCCATAGACAAGGAAAGCTGTCGCACGCCAACCAACGCGTGTCAGGAATCAGTTTCTTCGGAGACAGTTATCATTCGGCGTTATTCTTCGGCCAGGTATAGATTTGGCGATGGATAAAGGTGTACAACCGTGGAAACGCGCAAACTTTTTGTGACACGGACATGACATCTTCCAATGGCTTCCGGGGCGCTGAGCCATCGTCGGTAATTACCTTGCTGATGATGCCGCCCGGTCAGCCTGTAAAGAAATCCTGATAGTTCCTATGCCATTATCAATGACAGACGCTGCAAGGTGTCTTCGTTTGCTTGCTCGAAACAAGACTGAAACTTTGTGGAACATCCCGATTTTTTCCAACTGCCGTCTCCACCAGCTGGACTCTACATTGAAGCTTCAGATTCTATCGAACTTCTTCAGATTCCATCGAACCGCAGTGATGCAACTTTACTGTGCCGCCTCTGGTTAGGGGTAGCTTTTACGAAAGCCTATTCATTCCTTATTGAAATGTCCGACATACCGATCTGTGACTCATGCAACTGTGAAGAGACGATCGAGCCCGTGTTGTGTTTTTGTAATCTTTATGACATCGAACGCGACATTCTTCGGATGGTGTTGAATTGATTAGATAGAAGACCATTCTCAGAGACTAGATTCTCAGACCATGGCCCCACGCGTCTCAAGCTTACAAAGCGACGTGGGCACTGCTACAATTCATGAAATCGACTGGTCTCAGTGACCGATTGTAGGCGTGAAGTGATGGACAACCGCTCGTGTTCGCACTAAGAGTACGTTCTTCCCTCCATCTTCTTCCTTTCTTGTCATCTCTTACACCCCTTCCCCAATGTAGTGCATATGAAAGTGGATGTGCGTCTGATTGACCTTTATACCTTTCCTTCCTTCTTTCTCCTTCCTCCTCTTTGTGTGATACCGGCACAGGGTAGCGAACCGGTACTTACACTGGCTAACCTCCCTGTCTTTCCTCCACTTTTTTCTGTCTCTCTAGCCATCTAGCGTGATTTTTCGCAGAGGGCTGCTGAATCGTTAGAAGTTACATGTAGTTTTAATTCACGAGTGCGTATAGGGGGAAACAACGTTTTGATTGCTGCAGCTCACACCATCGTTGGCCGTAAAAAATGATAGTAATGCTCTTGCGGATTCGTTTTTGATGTTAGAAGCACATGTAGAGCGCCGTTTCATTTTTGTCTATTTCGTGTGCAGCCAAAACTTACGGACTGGGAAAATGAATGTGCCATTTTAGTGGGCCAAATTATGACGCACATTAAAAATACACGGGAATGTTTCACGCGTATATCGCTCTTGGAGGTCGTTGATTTAGTTTCCATGCTGTAACAAGAAGTTTGCTTGAATCATGTCATCACAGCAAGCATTGCCGGCATCTAAGTGCAGGAATAAATGCACCTGCAAGAGCTGACAGACTTGCTTGTTCAAGTCTGCAGGGCCAATAAATCTTCCGAACACGAATGAAGGACACATCCGGTGTCCACAAACTGTGCACAAGGTAGCCGGGACGAAGATTCCTGTTATAACTGCTCTGCTGTCAAGATGTCAGTGATGCAGTTGTGCATTAGTATAGTATAAAAGTTGTAAGATAAAACTGTCAGTGGGCATCTCCTCAGTCACTATGCAGGCAAATAATCGTCCACAGGGCAGCTGGCTTCCGTAAGAAAGTGGAAGACACATAACAAAGAAGAAAGAACTTGTCAATATATATATATTTTTTCATGAGAAACTGGACTTTTTCAGTGATCGGCCCGTTTACTGTATTCTGTGTTTGCCCGAGAAGAAGCAAATATGTGTTTCGTATAAAGAAAAGAATAAATAAAAATAAAGTGGTAGCGATGCTTGTTGTTTGCGGGCACGCTGCCACTTTGTGCTGCCGTTGATCCTTGGGAATCATACGGCGGAGCGTCCGGTTTTCGAGTGGGTCTCGGCTCAACAAGCTCTCGCTTGATTCAACACAGCTGGGGAGTACTTACGGTGGGCTTCTCCTCATGTGCTCTATTCGGACGGCGGAGACAACTTTCCGTGTAGAAGGGGCAAATTATACTTCCTGCATTTTACTCGAACGCAGCAAGCGCTGAACATGAACACAGCCCTTTCGACGCATTTCTGTGAATCATTGGCTTTATTTTTCAATCTAGACGTTACGATTGCTTTTTGCCTCGGAAACTGTGGCATGTTTGAACACGTGCGCTCACGGTAACGTTAAGCATCATTCTTCTGTTTCCCGCGGCAATATCCCGCTGCTCTCACCGCCTGACACAAGGACGGTGAGAGCACTTCATCCAGTAACCTCCTGTCTATCATTATGTTGCTTTTTAGCCGCTAAGTTGCTGCAACATTAGAATAAGCCATGTTTGAGTATGTGTATCGTCGGCCCCTTTGCCTGTGGAACCTACAGAAACGACAGAAACACCACAGAAGAAGGATGCGTTTTACAAGTAACCCACCTTTATCCGTATATATATCTAGTTAGCCACCTCTATCCAGATGCGCACGCAAGCGACATTCAAGTAACGCACTCGTTTTGAACTGTCTGAAATAGCCGGCGGGAAAGCTCAAACGCGGTGAGGCTTTATCATGCCATGTGTTAACGCGGTCCCCGGGGGCTCGTCGACCTGCTTTCTCAAGCATGGACTCCGCGCGGAATTCTCATGTGACTGTTCCCGCACGCACGCACACACACGCACGCACGCACGCACGCACGCGCACACATACACACACACAAGGAGAGAGGGACAGCACACGCCACAGTAGCGCTTAAATTCATTTCTAGTTAAGTCCTTTTCTTCCTTCGCTATTAGATCGCACGTCACCGCAACGCCATTATACCCAGGATAGACCACTCGATGCGATAGCTGATAAGAAAATTGAGCGGCAGGGAAAAGCACCGTTAAAAAACACGGCTACCAGCCTAACGCTGTCCCGCTTTGCTCGCACCAATTAGCGCGGAGGTGTCTGAGAACCTCCGCCCGATTTGCGGTGTGCGTGCGCGCGTTGATCGCGAGGCTGACGCCAAGGCTGTAATGGCTGGAGAGAGCGAAACGCCGGGGCGAAGGGAGACGGCGGAAGGCTTCAGCCGGAGGGTCGATATCCTCTCCTTCCATCCTTTCCCCTTTTCTCGGCAGATGCCACGCATGCCCGGAAGGGCGGGCAAACGAGGAGGCCCGCCTTCTCTTTCTCTTTCCCTTCTCGTTTCCTCCTTTCCTCCTTCTATTCTACCCGCTATGCAGCAAGCCTTCTCCTCACCCGACCTATAGAGCTCTGTTAACACCCCCACCCCCCCCACCCCCGTATGCGTTTGCGCTAAATGGGCTTGCTGCGGGGCTGTGTCACTGAGCTTTCCCTTTCTTCAGTTCTAGAGAATAAATATGGGTAGCAAATTGTTGTTCCGACGAAGGTATTACACTCTTCCACTCTTGTAGTCTACTACTGCTGTCAAGCTAGTTGGCAAAGCGCTGCTTTGTATTATGCTTCATCGTGAACACAGCGAGCGTTTCGCTATACGTATGCGAAAGAGGAGTCAGCTCCCTTTGCAGCCTCATCAAGTGTTTTAACCCTCGCCCCCGTCCCCCACCTCCACCCCCTCTTGAAGAACAATTCCGAAGTCTCTGAGCATAAGTTATTTGTTTTCGTTCTTCTATGAAAAAAAAAAAGAAAGGCATTTTTTCAGTGTAGAAGATACCACGTAAGGCACACATGTACACTACAGAATGACTGTCGTGCCAGGGTGGATTCTAGGGTTTTAATTACGTGCGCAAACCACGATCTGATTATGAAGCGCGCCATAGTGGGGGACTTCGAATTAATTGTGCCTCCGTGCGATTCTGACGTGCACCTATATCCAAATACGAGAGCGTTTTTGAATTTCGGGCCCATCGAAATGCGGCAGCCGCGGCCGGGAGAGCGCTTCCCCGACCTCGAGCTCAGCAATGCAACAGCACAGGCACATAAGTTACCGCTGCGGACGCCCGAATGGCTAAGGTGATAGAGCGTAAATGCAAATTTAATCTTTCCATGCATGTTCTAATCCTGTCGACTGCGTTTGTGCTTGTTTGTTCATTTTCTGGCCTTCAAAATCCGCGGACTGGTACATAGGTACACGAGTTGCTTTTTGGACAAAGACATTTCCGCAATTCTCACGCTATTCGCAGAGTGCAATATAACCAGCTAGTTGAGGTCATCTACTGTGCATCCGTACATCAGCAGCACCCTTTACCTCTCTAGCTTACATTGCTGTCTTCCTGACTCCTGTGTGATTTCTGTTCCTGTCTCGTCACGCGGTCCTTATTGTTTCCATTTTATCAATTTTCTTTTATTGTGTCCAATTCACCAAACCCACAGCTCGAGATATACGTTCACAAGTAACGATAGTGGAACTGCCACAGTGAATCAGCAGCTACAGCGTTATGCTGCTGAGCTAGACGTGGCGCGATTCCGGGCGATGGTTGCTGCATTCAGTCGCAAGCTGAATGCAAAATACGTCCCGTGCTTTCTTAGACTGACGTCCATCTTAAAGAATCTTAGGCAACCAAAATTGATCCGGTGACGACTACTATACCACATTTCTCATGGCCTATTCTTAAGATTTGGGACTTGAAACCAGATCAATGTTCAAGGACAGCGGCATCCGGAATGCTGCGATGGAAGCTAAGGCACATGGGCGATTGATTTTGCGCCCCCATCAGTCTTTCGGTGACTACCCGTGTGAATTACCCTGGTTGAAGAACGCGGTGCCGGGTAGGTGGCGCGACAAACTGTGCGATCGTCGCGGTCGCAGCTCCCAGACACACCCGTCAGCCGGGCTTTAATACGTGCAGCTTTTCTTCTTTCTTTTGCTGCACCGCTAGCTTGCATTGAGGAGAACATTGAATTGAAAGCGATTTGATGCATTTAAATCCAGAAGTGTACACGAGCATGGTGTATGCGCTTTGTGGGCTATGTATATTACGCTGTGAGATCATGAGGACTGAAGCGCGCACCTTATGTACACCCTGTGCCGCGAGTAAATAAACAACTGTACCCATGACGACAGTTGCGGGAATCGTGTGCGTCCTTCAGACCTTTGTTTCTTTTCTTTTTTTTTTGCCAGTGTAAAATACAAAAAAAAATTAATTATGGGTTTTTACGTGCCAAAACCACTTTCTGATTATGAGGCACGCCCTAGTGGAGGACTCCGGAAATTTCGACCACCTGGGGTTCTTTAACATGCACCTAAATCTAAGTGCACGGGTGTTTTCGCCTCCATCGAAATGTGGCCGCCGTGGCCGGGATTCGATCCCGTGACCTCGTGCTCAGCAGCCCAACACCATAGCCACTGAGCAACCACGGCGTGTAGTGTAAAATACATAGCGCGAAAACGTGAACCAACCAGCCCATATTCCTCGCTCTACTTCATGTGAAATTTTTGACATAGTGAATATTTTCGAATGTCTTGTTTAGCCAGAGGAGATGCTCGTCGGATAAAAGAGCACACGTTGTGGAAAATAATTTAGTTAGTTAATTAATTCATTAGTCTTGTTTGTTTGTCTGTTATGTAGAACCATTCCACGTTGCCGTGTCATAATATAGGTAAAAGGAAAAAGGGAATGTAGGCGCAGCCGATCTCGACGTCTTTCGAAACGTCGACTCTGCCACTTCGAGTCTTTCCAGAAAACTCACCCGAAACGTTAAAGGTAAGAGAAGTGGTCACTTGTTTCAAAAGAACCAATAAAGACAGAACTTTTTGTCCATACTAGCAGGACGGTGATTTCATTGTGTGCAGCTGTTTTAGCTCTTGGAAGTGGAAGTAGGTGACACACAGACCCCTCGTTAAAGGTCAACATATCTCGCAAAAGATAAAAAGAAATAAAGAAAAGGCAAAAGAAAAGCTGCGCAAAAGCGGTCCAGCGGGGGAGTCACACGGACGCGGCCAGCAGCAGCGCCTCCTCCCGAGCTTCCCCGCAAAGGACGCGGCACGACAACAGAGGAACTGAGGGCAAAGGCGAAAACAAAAACACATTCTTCCCGCCTCGTCCAGATGTTCGCGAGTGGTGCACTCCGCTGTGCGCTCGCATCCGCGTGCTCAGGAGGGTCCCGGAGTTTTACCACTTGCCACAGTCGTCGTCGTCGCCGCCTCGGAGGAAGAGCACGATGTATTTTTTTCTCACTCTTTTCCACGAAGGAGAACGAAAGAGAAGGAGGCGAGAGGGCTTACTGGGGGAAGGCACGGCCATTAGTGAGAACGATGCTCGCGGCAGGCAAGCAAGCGAGCGAGCGAGAGGGAAGGAAATGCCTTCGTCTAAGCCGCGGGCCTCAGCACGGGTTTTCGTCGAGGGGCCGTCGACAACCGAGAGTGAGTTGCGCGCGAGGTGCATGTACGCCGGCTGAGAAGAAACGCCAGGGCCCAGCGAGTGCCCGCTCCCTCACTCTCCCCCACTGACTCCGCTCATCCTCTGCGTGTGCTCGAAAGCGCGAGCACAACGAGGAGGTGGCGGGAATCACCGTCTCGCTGCTCTGTTTTGCTCGTCCGCGCTGCCTGAAAGACCACAGGGTGGTTGGTGCGACCCTGAGGGAGCATTCGGAGCTCCGAGAAAGCAGACCGTCTCCGGCTGCTGCAGTGAAAAGGATGTGAGGCAGATTCCGAAAAAAACTAGCGATGTCCTCCTCGCCCTTCTCTTCCTTGCTTAGAAAGCAGTGAAGACAAGAGCGACCCTCTTTCTTCCTGACAGTGCTCCTTCTTGCACCCACAGTTTCAGTCGGGGCCTGCACGGTACCGTGACAGTACAGTTCTTTTCGCTTTGAACACTGTGCGCGTCGGCCAACGGAGCCTGGAGACGGAGCCTGACAATCAAGTGAGGCGGGTTTGGCAGAAGACCATGCTGACGCCTTGGTATTGGCGACGTCATGTCTCCTTGGCGCACTGTGGATGACGGCGAATCTTTTGGAGTACTCATAACCTGTGCAGACAGCGAGGTGACTGTTATCACGTGAGGAGCCTATCAAGGTGACAGTGGTCCTCCTGCATTACGCCGCCTTGAGGCGCACGTTGGGAATGCGCTTCGTTTACCGATTCCGCTATAGGTTTCGTGCGTGTGCCGTGGTTTGTGCGTATATATATACAGGAGCGTCGAATGTATGACATGACATTATACCGTGTTGAATGGGTATCAACAGCACGGCGGCAACGACGCAAGTGTTCGTGATCCCTATTTCAGGGCTTGACAGGCTAGTTGCTTATCATCGCGGTTGCGCTGCAGTATCTAAGCCTTGGTGTATCTTGTGTTAGAGAGCGGCATTCGAGATTCATTTGTGGGCATTGTTTGTGAGGACACCGACCCTGCAGTTTCAGTAGCCAGGTGCTACTGGCGTCGCTTGGTTTTATGTCCACGAGGCGTGAATTTCTACACCTTGGGTGAGCATTTTTAGCGGTAAGGTCCGTTTGCACTATACATTATTTTTCTTGTGGTTAGTCTAAAATGCGGCTTCTAGCTCGATTTCAATGCAGCTGTTCCACGTGGTTCCTCTAAATGATGATGTGCATGTAAACTATCCCCACATTTACTTTTGTGGTAGGGCATCTTTGGACTGTCTTTTGATCGCCGACACGGGTAACTGCAAGTGGACTACGTCAAGCACCTTCGTGGTCACTCCGAACCTCCGAAGTACGAGAGGGTTATCGAATGGCACCATAAGTCGATACGTTCGATATGACCGTCGTTCCACTGGTAGTGCACGAAAAGTTCTGATATCCTTGTTGAGTACGGAGAGTTTGATACATGAGAGTAAAACAACCAGAAAGCTAAACCACGAGGTAGGAAGCGTCAAGCCCCCGAAGGGCAGTTGTCAAGCACGAACAGGTCTTAATGGCTTACAGATAGCGATGCTGGCTTGACATGACATGGTTGTTTTGCGAATTACGGGTATGTTGGAGACCACGTCAGGTATTCCGACCAAACACGAAGAACGCAGGAAATACCGAGCGTCATAAGCCAATTCGTTACGAGAAGCCCTCCGACTTCAGCAGAAGACATTGATGACTTGTATTGAGACAGCTGGCCTGAACTCCATTCGGTAAATAACAAACGTTCCGGGCAGATTCCTCCAAGACAGCACTGGCAGCTTGAACCGACCGTTGGACAAAGTGAAGCTTCGAGGTTCTCCGTCCAAGGGCAGAGGTATTTCAAACGTCCCCACCAGCAGTTTGTGAGATAGAAGGGAAAGGCGAAGAAAAGCCAAGAGGACCGTCTCTGCAGTGAAGCTCGACATGGCGAGCAAGTGCGCCGTGCCACCGCAAACCACTGCCGCCGCGGCGGGAGGTGGAGCAGTGGTTGTTGTGAAGCGGGAGCCGCCGTCGCCTCCGCCGATGCTGAGCCTGTGTTGCTGCGCGCGATCATCGCACGACGCAGCAGCGGCGGCGCGCCGACGAAGCAGCATCGACGTCGCGTTGCCTCCACCGCTGGCGTCCTCCCCTTCGGTCGGCAAGTGGAGCCTGCCCAGGGGCCGAGCCTTCGGCGGCGAGCTAGCGTTCATTCGCCTGAGGGCGCATTCGTCAACGGAACCCGTCCACAGGCGGGACATGGTCGATTTGGAGGAATCTGAACCGCAGGTAAGAGAAGCCCAGCAGCGGGCAGCCGGGCTCACACGTCATCATATTTCTTTTCGTTTTTGTCACCCTCGCTTTCTTCCGCCTTCGACCTCTCTCTCTCTCTCCCTTCCTCCATCCCCCCACCCACCCACACTATCCCACCGCACAAAACCCTGCGTCACATTGTGGCCCGGGTTTCTTTATACGTGTGCTTGCAAGTGGTATTAAGCAAACGTGATGTCGAACACATCTACTGCGGTCACGGACGGTGGATATTCCGTAATGTCCGCCAGGACTCCTGTGCCACCTGTTGATCCGGGGCCCTCCTCTTCGGAAATGGCCTCGTCGGGATTCACGCGGGCGAGTTGCTGATGTGGAGCAGTTAGTTTCGCTCGCGTGGCCATCCCACGTACTCCGGGCTCATAATAGGAAACGCGGCTGGTCTGTGGCGCCTGGTTACATTTCCAACGTCGAGCCCATCTGCGCAACCACTTCACTATTGCGAAGTTCACACAACACACCACGAGTTGGCGGGGGTGGTTGGTCACATGAAAAAGTCTAAGATGACCGCGTCCCATCATTGCACTTTGAATCTATGCACGTGCAACGATGTATCGGAAAGCAGCGACAGTTGCGCAACGCGATTTAGACAGACGTTCAGCGTCCGCTTGCCTACGGCAGGTGCTGGAGTATTTTTTTCGCATCGGACAGGTGGTCGTTTCCAAGTGCGCTCGCACTTCATGTAGCTGTTAAGGATCGGTCACTGTATAGACTTTTGAGATAAATAACTTATAGGAATGATTTACTTGAAATAATATCCGTCCTTCGAAGCGGCTTCTTACCGCCTACGATTATCAGCGCGCTCGCAGGTTACGCCCCCAGTTTTCTCGTAATATTTTTCAATCAGTCAGTCGGCCAGTCGGCCAGTCCAACTCTCCCTGTCGAAGCACTCTCCAGGCGAATGGTGAACTTGGCAACGTGAGATAAAAATAGCAATTCATTTGGTTGAAATCTGCGCAGCGGGATATGTAGGTCAGTCTCGTAGTCCGGCTGGTTTAGCTTTGCGATTGTAGCCTTGGACGTACGCGGGTATAACGGTAGTGCTCGTGTCAACCGCAGAGTTTGTACCTCACAAATCGCGGAAGCTCTTTCGAGTTCTCGACAGGCTTGTGGTTATTTACCTTCTTTCCCTTTCGCCAGGCATGCGCGCCCTTCCCATTATAAATAAAGAAATGCCCTCGAGCCTACACTGAACTCCAATGTGCATTTTCTGCAACAATCGCATTCGCTACCTCGTCGCCCACTCGAGATGGATATCTTTCAGGTGGGTGCTTGTGCGTGCGCGGACGCGTGCTCGCGTGTCAGATTCACGATGCCACCCCACATTTTATTCATTCAACCCGCGAATTTCCCTAACCACTTCCCCCCATCTAATTCTCTGCTGCTGTCGCCCGCGTTTCCCTTTGCTTGACACCGACTTTGTCTTTTGAAACGACCGCGCCTTATCCGTTCAAGCCATCACATGACCTACCAAACTTCACTACATACTATCTATCAATTCGAGTTACTAATTCATAACTGCACTGCATGATAATTTGCGCAGACAATCGTCCACAATCACGATAGCGTGATTTGACAGAACGCCATTAACGGAGGACATCATTATAGAATGTTGACCACACAAGCCATTGCAGCTGAGGGCGAGGAGGGCTCTATTGCATTTTTTAAGGTCAACAGATCTGCACAAGCGCGTGTAGCCTGAATGGGTGTTCGCAGTGCTACAGGTGTATCTGTGTGGGGATAGCACACTCTAAATACAGTTACACCCCTCGGGGTGTATATTTGCCTCACAACAATAATCGTCATCTGTCTTGCTTGCGTTTCGTTTTTTAGAAAACACTGCGCTCGCTACTTTCCTGTCGAAAATGCTTCGTCATGCTGATAACGCGCATGCCGTTCGTGACTTGGAAGTACCGGGCTCGCAGCGTTAAAGAAAGGAAATGCGGGCAAGACAGATGCTGATTATCGTTGTGACGCAATATACACCCCAAAGGGTGCACTTGTTGTAAGAGTGTATATGTGATTACAGTGACCGGCTATGATTGCGTGTTTGTGCTCCTTTTATCTTTATCTCTGCTTTCCTATCTCTATGCGTCTCCAGTGTGGGGTAGCAAACCGGAATTCCTCTTCTGGTTAACCTCCCTGCCTTTATTTCTCCTCTCTTTATTTCTCTTTTTCTCTCTGGCTCGACACACGGTACATACACAGCTTCTTTCAAGCTGCTTCCTCAGCCATCGAGTTTCCTCCCCATAGGTTCAAACCGGCAGAAGACAGTGGTAATGTGTTGGTATATCTAACGATATCGACAGGCTTCTTTCATGGCTTGGGGGTGCGCGCCAAATACATCGCAACTAAGTACTAATCTTCTACATGTAGACATCATTCCCGTGATCAGGCCCCTCCATGGCAACGTGACTTAGACAACCTATCACTGCATTTATATAGATACTCTACTCGTAAGGCGGTTTCCCTGATGAGGCTACGAGCATTATTTCTGACTTAATAGCATGGGAATAATTTTCATATCAGTCTCGAATTTTTCGTTTCAACCGATATAGAGTTTCCTAAAAGGGCAATGTCATCTGCGTTCCGCAGACTTTTGTTTCTCCGTAAAATCGTCATTCTCAACTTTCAGCCAGGTGGCAGCGAATAAGAGCGGAGAGTTGCTACCTCCATTTATGACAGCATTTCGTAACTGATATTTCCACAGTTTTCTTGTGAGGAAGCACGATAGGTGTGCAACCCGTGCAGGCGTTTTCTAACATAGTCGCGAGGACCTCTTTCGTCTCTTGATCGTTCAATACTTTCACGAGGACAGACGTTTCCACTGAATACAACACCACGTCGTAATCTATGGTCTCCACACACAGCGTCTGTCACATTTCGTAGATTTCTTTTATAACCTGATAATTGACATATTGCCATTCCTTAATTTTGTACACAAATTCGAAAGCGGCACAGATCCTTGTCAAGCCAAATTGATTTTGGCTTTTGTCGGTGCCGCCTACATCATGTATAGATGTGAAATAAATTTGATTTGATTTGCTTTGAGATGATGTATTGTTGAATATTGTTTTCTGAAGATTTTACTGTTTCCTATATTTATTCAAATAAACTGTAGACAGATCCGTAAGTGTGTACAATTTTTAACCGTATGACTCCCCGAGACGGCTAGATCTTTGTTGCCCTTCTCTTGAGCATTATGATTTGAAGGCACACGAAGAGCCCCCAGACTTTTGAAACTAATGCGGTCATCAAGCGGGCGGGCGAGACCACAGTCACATGACACGCCGAAAATGTTTGAAGCCAGCAGATAATGAACCCACTATTGTGTATGGGAAAGTTGATGTGTTAACGCATCACACCTAAAGCATTAGCATCTAAAGAAAATGAAGAGGGAAATAAAAGTAGAGGACAACGTGCCGCCAATGGGAGCCTGGTGGGAACCTCGAAATGATGCGTGCAATGCTCTAGCATATGGAGCTACCGGGGTGGCTGCGCGTCTGCCCACTTATTTAGCTACTTGTATGTCTTTAAAGTCAAAGCTAGGCTTCAAGCAGTCCTTACAGTCTGAAATTAACTTTTAAAAGCAACACATTTCATTCAAATATATGATGTGGTTACGTCATGACATCATTTCAGTCACGTGCGCCTACCGAACGAATAGGAAGGAGAACAGCCAACTAATTTAGACTGGTGCATGCTCCATGCGTTCGTACTTCTCACCGTGGAAAGAATATCTGGTGGTTAGCTGAATAAATTGAAAACCAACGGTGCCGAGACTGTACACGGCGCTGGAGACAATTAACATTCCCGTAACACCGACATTCTGACTGTGTTTTCGCGTATTGAGGATGTTCTTGCGCTGGAACAGCTCCTAAATTTGTTATATTGCGCTATTGTCACTTTCGAACACAATGTATTCAGTCTGTATTAAAAAAAAGTGTTCAACATTTACTATAAGACGTCGCCACTGCTATAGCGTCACGGAGAGATTGTGCGGAAATCTCAAGCTGTTGTCGCAATGCCGTCTTCCATTATTGCGTAATTTCGGGCTCACCAAATCTTAGTTTTGGGAGAGTGCAAGTTCTCTTTTTTTGGGCAAAAGAAATACAAGGTGTGCCCGCAAGTGAAGGATGGTGAGAATGAGGTATTTCGTATTCTATACGTGTATAATTGAATAAAGTAGCTTCCCTTGGTGCTTATTCTTAAAGTGGCAGTATATAGAAAGTTAACTTGAGTTGTATATGTCAATTACTCTGCTACGTTATCAAAGAAAACAATCTTGCCATAGGAGGAGAGGCTTGGAAAGCCAGAAAAGAAGCAAGAAGGAAAGACGGGTAGCGACGCCACCTTGAAGTTCCCACGCCAGCTCGCTGTGACGTGATGTATTTTGATGGCGTACGCACGGGCCCAGTTAAACTTCTATCGGGAACAATGTATTCGGATGTTATTGATAGCATTGCATTTAAAGAAAAGAAAAAAAGAAAAGATAACTGAACGCAGCAAGTGTCAAGAGATTTTACTGACCGCCATAACCTCCCAAATACGAAAATAGCACTTTGAAATCCGTGATGCCACACAGTCATACCGGTCCTGAAATTTTGACGCGAAATTAGAAAAAAGTTATATGGAAAGGAATAGAACTTCCACAGTCATTAATCGTCTTTCAATATATAAATCCATCACCGCAAGATTTACGAGAAGGCAGCTATGAAGAAATACATTATCACTGTCCCTTTAATGCCCCTTTTAGTGTGCATTTTATGTAGGTTATAGCTTATAGCTTAAATGCACTATACAGAAAATAAAGCGTATAATCACACGAAGCGCACTGAGCCTCGTGTCCTCGTGGCTCAATTGCCTGCCTCCAGACACACTGCCCGTCCGTGTGCAAAGCGAGAAGTGAAGCGTTGTGGGCTCGCGGTGGCGTAGCGCTGTTGCACGAGTTGTTTTCAAACTGACTCATCAAAGAACGCGCGTGAAGTTCGCCCTCTGTGACGCCATGGCTGTACAGGATGGCGCATACCTCTACCGTTGCCTAATTTCCGGTTGATGAATTCCTTCTCTTTTTCTGTAACTAGAAACGGCTGCAAAACGTGCTTTTGAGCGGGACGTCTGCAGCGCACTTACCGCAAACACGATTGTCGCGCTCCACGTGGCGCAAATCTACATTAGAGAAGTGACATGGACGGAAGAGAGAAAGGGTGCGGTCCTCTTCTGTCGTGTTTATCTGCGAAATAAACGTGTTTTTTTTTACGCTTTACTAAAAATTGTTACTTTGCTTGTGAGTTTAGAGAATCCTATATTCACAAGATAGCACAATGTTTCGGAACTAGGTAAGATTTGCTAGCTTCGTTTGCTTAATGCGTTCTGTTCTGTGGATTTTGTAGAACTGGAATGGCTGATGGTCCTGCATTTGATGTTTGCGGATGCGAGGAGAACATTGAGAACTTATTGTGTCACTGTCCTCAATTTCAAGCACAAAGACAATCTTTGTCTGAGGAAATTGGATGATCGTCCTCTGAGTGAACAGACACTACTAGAGCAGCGTCCCCATCGATCATCGGCTGAGAAGGCAGTGAAGGCACTTTGTGCTTTTTCAGACCGTCTGGTTTGCACGAACGGCTTTGAGTCAAGTACTGTCCGTGCACGTATCTACACTCTCTGTCTTCTCTGTCTTCCCATTGTCCATTCCCCCAGCGTAGGGTAACCAACAAGACTATTGACTGGTTAACATCCCTGCCTTCCTTATATCCCTCTCTCTCTCACTCTCTCTTGTAGAATTCGCACGCCTCGTTTTGTACCGAAGTTGCGTGATTGTGAACTTGAAGCAAAACTTTTAAAGAAATTTCTTAAAAACTTGTTACGTACTGTTCACAAGTGAGAAACGTAGCAATAATATATATATATATATATATATATATATATATATATATATATATATATATATATATATATATATATATATATATATATATATATATATATATATATATATATAGAGCGAGAGAGAGAGAGAGAGAGAGAGAGAAGGAAAGGCAGAGAGGTTAACCAGACTGAGTCCAGTTTGCTACCCTACAGGTGGGGAGGGGAATGGGGAGTGAAAGAGAGAGAGAGAGAGAACTTAGGTGTAGGATGTCTATAGTCGGGCACTCAAGTCTGTTGCCCTCAGGTAGCGAAAAAGCGCTCGGACTGCTTTCTGGGCTTTTGAACTGGAGGCCAGGCTCCCAAGAACTTCGCTTCCGTAAATGGCCTGTCATCCAGTCTAAGGCACACTGGAGAGTCTCACGTTGATTATCGAAGCGAGAACAGTGGCACAGAAGGTGACTGATGGTCTCTTCACACTTGTACTTAGCGCACATTAGTGAATCCGCCATTCCAATACGATAGCTGTAGGAGTTGGTGAATGCCTCTCCTACCCACAGCCGACACAGCAGTGTTGCGTCACGTCGTGGAAGGTTCGCTGGTAATTTAATTTTCAGTGATGGTTCGAGGCTGTATAAACGAGACTTAGAGTTCTGTGGTGTATGCCAGCAACCTAACGTGATGGTACGAGCAAGACTGCGAAGCTCTCTTGCAGCGTCGACTCTGGATAAAGGTATAAGGAGTGTCGGTGAGCCAGCCTGGGCACGTCGGGCAGCGTCATCGGCGAGGTGATTACCAACGGTGCCACAATGTCCCGGCAGCCACTGAAATATGATATCATGTCCTCGTTCAGAAGCGCAATGACAGGTTTCGTTGATTTGTGACGCCAGCTGTTCATAATTGCCGCGTCGTAAACTTCGCAACCTCTTGAGGGCTGCTTTCGAGTCACAAAATATTGCCCATTTGTTGGGCGGTTCTTTTTCAATGTATTCGACAGCAGCGCGAAGAGCGGCCAGTTCGGAACCTGCAGATGTCGTTACGTGTGAAGTCTTAAACTTGATGACGACCGGTTGAGATGGTAGAACAACGGCGCCCGTAGAATTTTCCGAGACGGAACCATCCGTGTAAACATGAATTCGGTTAGCGTATGAACAATGCAGAAGATCCAATGCTAGCTTTCTTCACTATTCCTGGAACAGCAAGGTACACAGGAGGCTTCTTCAAGCACCACATAGGGGATGGCGTTCTTGTTGCGGGTGAGTGCCTCAAAGACAAAGAGTGCCGGTTAGCCGCAATTGACCTGGGGAACGCTGCCTTGGGTCTTTTCTCAGGAAAGCGAGCGAGATGGTGGTCAGGGACTCTGGATATATGGCGAACATGCGCCCGGAGTGCGTCGATATCTATATAGGTCCTTATTGGGTGGTCTCTCGCGGTGGCAATTGTTGCCACGGTTGAAGCATATCGAGGTAGCCCCAGACATGTTCGAAGAGCTTGGCCTTGAATGCTCTGTAGGATATGGATGTTAGTTAATAATAATAATAATAATAATAATAATAATAATAATAATAATAATAATAATAATAATAATACACGTTGTAATGCGCTTAATTAAACATTATACAACTAGCCTAATTTCTGCCTTTACTAAAGATAAGATAAAATGAAATAAAGATTTTTATAACTGTTATTAAATGTACGTGACGAAATATTGGCGCCTCGTGGAGATGCCGACTATTCCTCTGTTACGACGTGCGATAACAAGTGAAGCACTTTAAGAAATGAACCACGATAAGAAGTGAAAGCAGGTGAGTCCATCAGAAAGTAATGAAACAACATAGTGATGGAAACCAACCGTGAAGCCTACGTTTTCGCCAACTGCAAAAGCCAGAAGCGACCGCTGACGACATCGCCTCCATTTTCTTTAACATCACCCGTTCAACCACAGCGCGGAATAGTCGTAGGTGCAATGTGCTTCCTCAACGATTCCGGGCAAAAACAGCACAAAAACTCACGGATTACATGTAGTACCCAAGTTGTGCGAACAACTACCGCTACAGATTTCTTTCTACTAATATTATTACAAAACTGCGGGGTCCAAACTGGACCATCCCACATTTCAAGTAGGTAACCGGTCTCAGCACGTCATGTGGGATTGTAAACTTTCGTCAGTGATGAAAAAAAAAATGATGTCAGTTTCAGCCGAAGGCGAAGCATCGAAACCGATGACAATGTTTTAGCATTGCGCTAACAGGCGCCTCAGATCAATGGCGTGA
Source organism: Dermacentor albipictus (assembly GCF_038994185.2). NCBI lineage: Eukaryota > Metazoa > Arthropoda > Arachnida > Ixodida > Ixodidae > Dermacentor > Dermacentor albipictus. Next base: position 11,066,737 of record NC_091826.1, read on the forward strand.
TTGCAAGCGCCACCAGTGGGGCTGCAGGAGTCACACCTCGATGGTCGAAAAGGTGAGACCGAAAGTGAACTGTCGGCGCCTAACAGCGTCAAAAAAAAAAAAAGGAAGAGAAGGAAAGGTTATACAGATTTAGCTGGACCCTTTACTGGCCCTTGAGACCAGACGAGCATGCGCGATGGCGTGTTATATACAAACACAGCTGCTCAGCGAGAACGCCTATTGTGCGTGCGCGCACACAACGCTCGTGCCAGCAGCGATCGTCATGAGGCTGCCCCATATAGCTGGCTGGGGCATAGCCGATTGTGCGGAGCGGGACGGTGTGTCCGCTTGGCTTTGTCGTTTTTGCAGTCAAGACTGCGCCTCTCTGGAGACCTCCTAATCCTGCACGCGCGAGCCGCGAGTGTGCTTGGATACCATTACAGCACGACGGCGCCGACGGCGCGAACCTGCCTCGAACATCTGTATAATTACTATTGCATTAAAGCGTCAGGCGGTTAATCTCCTGAGCCAGCTGATTGGCATTCCTAGAGAGAGAGAGTCCTTTGAGTGCTCACCATATATGCACTGTGTCGCCGGGCGCAGCCTGTCGGATCTGATTCTTTGCCTTTACACGTATTTATTAGAGATACAAAAGTATCGTGCGTCAAAGAGGTGCGTCACCGGGGCTTCTCTTTCACGTCGTCTTCAATAACCCTGAATGAAAAACAAGGCAGAGGCCACATATAGTTTGCCGAAACTACGATCGAGGTTGCTTAGGATTATATCGCAGTGCTTGGTTTCTTCAGCGTGACTATAGCCCTTTGTAATGTCTTACTGTTAGTCGAGATGGCAACGTACTGCACAACGTCGACCCCGCGCATTTCCGAGAGCACAGCTACGTGCACAGTACCACGGCTGCTTGATCAAAACGCACATGTGCGTGTTTTTTGATCGAGCGGCCGTGACAGTGCACAGTACCTGGTACTGTATCTATGTGTCGTCGCTAGCTGAAATAATTTTAAGATAATAGTTTTTTCTTTCACTCTTCCGTCCGTTTTCCTGGGGTCCATGTAAAGAGCACCTGCCCTTGCGCAACCGCGATTGAGGGGCGCGCCAGCTATCGCAGCTCTTCGAGACTAGGGTGCCGTCGCGGGACAGCTTTGCGGTGTCTGGAGGATTGTGGTGTAGCGCTCGGGAAGTACAGACCACCTCTCCCCTGGCCGCCTTCTCTCCCCTGTAGCGGCGGTAGGAGAGGAGCATGACGGTCGCCTTCCACGCCGGCTCTCGCGCCACTGGAGACAACACGCTTATGACGAGTCCTCTGTTTTGTCTACGGAATTGTGCAACGAAACAACAAACGACAGCTGAATATCTTCACTAGAACAAGCATGCGGGTTTTAGCGCATCATCCCTTTAATTACTGAAACACCTTTCTTGAGACGTTCGGCTATTCGGTTACATTGACAATCATCGTCGATGGTTTCGGCACAATAGTCGAGATAGAGAGAAAAGTGAATGAAAAGCAGGCGGCAGATCGACGAGACGCGCGTTCGGTTTAGTATACTTAGCAGGGGAGATAGGTTAGAAGATTAAAAGAATGAAACAAAGGAGAGAGAGATAGACATAGAGCACTAAGGTTGTCGCTTCTTCGAGAGATGTAGGCTACACTGGAGCTGCAGTCAGTCACTGGGGTTTATAGACTTCTGGAACTGCAGTAATAATGCACGCGCTTCCCACGCTTCAGAAGCATGTGACCGCGGCTTTAGTGAAACTGAGTGACTGTAATGCGCAAAACCTAATAACATATACGGTGGACTTAGTTTTGTTTTAATTTTGTTTCAGGCGAAACGCAGACGGCAGGACAGTGATTCGGACCTCGCCGTCGGAGGCCAGCATGCTCTGCAAGAGTCGAGGTGAGCGGATCGCCTTGCGCGGTTGTCGTGCGATCTGTTGGTCGGTTACGCGAAACGCATTTGTGGAAAGTGTGGCGGTGAGCGATTCGCGTTCTCACCTGTGTGTGTGGCGACATAAATTTGGTCACTGGGGCTAATTATTAAGAGAATAGTTTACTCAGGAACTACTAAACAAATTTACAGGAACAGATAAATCGTGCCGCTCGGCATTCACTGCATCAAATTTGATTACGTTTACTCCATTTGCATGCCCTGCATTCTTTAAAGGTGCACCTTCGACAATCTGTTGAATTTCCCCGCAATACACCAGCGTGTTCAATTGACAGCATGTTGAAGACATATTTTAAGATCATATTTTAGACATCATATGTTAAGACCGAGTATAAGGGTGATTCTTTCGCACTTGCAGCACTTCATCAGCACTTGGTGCTGCATTATAGCAGTGTTTTAGTCCTGACCAAAGGCTTTTGGCTCTGCGTAAACTTGGAGGTCACGGTTTGCTCTAAATAACTGCGTTATAAAGGGAGAAGTGGAGTGAAAGGATAAATGAAATTATCGCATAGCGTCCTTGAGCTGTAGACCGAGAAATTTGCTAGACCAAACAACTGCGCAAGTGACCTTAAGCGTTAAGTAAACATTGCCGACAAGTCGGTCGTTTCGGGAAGAAAGAAAGAAACAGAAAAAGAGTGGAGGAAGATAGAATCGCTGCGAAGGTTGCTCCTCGGCACACGGCCGTCGCTGCAGTCGTTGACAGCCCAGCGCAGCTGGAAACGAAACAGCGTGTGGCGTATTTTCGGTGCCCGCAGTTGACTTCTTTTTTTCCGCAACTTTTGTCAGCTCTCTTATCTTGTTCTGGGGCTGACCGGCTTCTTTTCGGGACAAAGATATCCTCCGTCGCTTTATTTTGGTGCTTACTTTTTTATTTACTCGCTTCTTCTACTTTTGTTCTGACTGCTGATCTATAGGCAAAACAGGTCATCCGGCCCCTGTGCTAAATTGCGAACTGAAGGACTCGGGCTGGCGACACATTTCATTTGGCCCGAGAACTAAATAAATAGAAATGAGCCTCGAAATAGGTTCCTCTTCGCTCCTCCATCTGAAACTCGCTCACACTCTAAGCGGTCGCCGATTATATATATAAGCAGCCACGGTTTAAAGCCGGTGATAAATTGTTGGCGCATCAGATGAGGCGCATACGGCTCGGTTCGCGTGAATGAAGATAAGCCTCCACCGGCGTCGGGGAGGGCCGCGAAAATGCGGCGCGAGTCGCGGTGACCGAGGTTGCGGAAGGGGGGGGGGGGGGGGGGGGGGCTCGAGGTAGGCTTGATTAGCGGTCTCAGCGGGCGGCTTCCGAAGACGCCCGTGCGACGCGCGATCTCCAAAGCAAACACGCCCAGCGTTGCGAGGGGGTCGCCGTGACGCACCGCGTGAACCGAGAGGGGAGAGTGATCCCCGACCATCTGTCGACCGGAGTCCGGGAACACAAGTCCCGCTCTTAGCGACACAGCGTGCTAAGAACAACGGAAAGCGCCGTCAGCTTCTTTTGAAATCGCATTCCATGCGGTCAAACGAAATCCAACTTACGCGCCGTGCAGGCCACGGACACAGTGCACGATGACTTTTCCGCGTCAGTGACTTTCCATGCGCTTTGCCCCGGACTCCTCAACTACTCAGTAAATGCTACTCATGCGTGTCGCAGGTCATGCGCCAACTCTGAAATACGCATGATTTGCACAGATTAACAACGTTGTGTCATGTTCCTAGCTTATTTGTGGAGTGTGCGTATACGGTGCTCCTTTAAGTCTAAGCGATTCTGAACGCTTTCGATTATTTCCATTTTTCTTCTTATATTGCACTCTCGTTTAGCTTTCTTTTTCTTCTTTTTTTTTTTACACCTACGACTTTGGCATAGCGGGCTCCTACGTAGTCAAACTTTTCGTACTGCTTCAGTTACTAACCGAAAGCAACACACATGAAAAGGCCAAACAAAAAGTGACTTTGCGGACAATGCCAGGCCGGCTAATAAATTCTTACCTAGAAGCCGGCATTGACATCCATGCCTTGACACTATCGGAGCTCATCTGTCTGGTGAAAACTACCATTTAAATCGCCATGATTCCGTAAACCCATATGCATTCAATGAAAGAAATGTAATTTATTTTGATGTAACCCACTGTTCTTTATTTTTTTCATTTCTGAAAGTGTTCTTTGCCACCGTTCTGCCAATATGTAAAGGGGGCCAGGGACCACTCAAGCTGCCAATAAGCAGCTTTTACCTTGGCCCCCCTCCATTTGCTTGTAAATGGGCACAAATAAAATGAAATGAAATGAAATATCGCTGTGATGCATATCGTTAAATACTTTATCAGGAATGTTCCCGTAGTAAACATTTGGAATGTACAGGCAGGGTCAAAAGCTCACGGAATGCGAGATCTGAGAAAAAGCAGAATATTTTGGAACCTGGGCGCCAGCATGAATTTCAAATGTGATGCGTGTACTTGTGCACGAACCAACATAGTGTTTAACTCCCTTAACGACTACAAGCTAAACTTGACTGATTTAGACTGTTCCGCAGCCCCGGCAACCGACTTTTTGATTTTGCCTGTACATAACAGGAAATGAGAAAGGAAGAACGAGCACTAACAAATAGAAGAAATACGCCACGGACAATGTGCGGCAAAGAGCTTCACAGCAATTTATATATACGCGTAAACAGTTAGACTAGGAAAAAGTGAATTTGATTTAGTCAGCACACTTCTTAAATCTACACTATCGATTTACAAAGGCAACTGCGCATGTCTGATTGACAATGGTGCATATGTTGACGTACCGTGAACAATGAAGAACTAGTTCCAAGTGAGAGCTTGTGCTGGTCGTCCTTCTTGTGTTGGTCTCTTTTTTTTTTGTGGCTTTGCAAATCGAATCAAATTCGAATACTCGACGCAAGTTGAATTGCATAGAATACTGAGTATGTTTGTGCTCACGTGTTCAATGTGATCAGTGATGCCAAGCGTTGCATGTCACTGCCGGTGCACAAGTATAATGCATTCGACGCACTAATATATATATATATATATATATATATATATATATATATATATATATATATATATATATATATATATATATATATATATATATATATATATATATATATGCGTGTGCGTGCGTGCGTGCGCGTGTGTGCGCGCGTGTGTGTGTGTGCGCGCGCGCGCGTTTTTTTTTTTGTGTGTGTGTGTGTGTGTGTGTGTGTGTGTGTGTGTGTGTATGTGTGTGTCGTACTTCGTACCAGCCTACTGTGTGATCTCGAGTCATCAAATGCGTGCGACATCCATAAGACGGTCCTCATGTTCGCAAGAAAATGCGCCACAGCTCATCCTCATCCATGTTCTTTGATTAAAGTTGTTTAACAGAGAAGTATGCGCCTGCCCACCGTGCGGAGAACCTGCGAAACCAGACGTCTGATTAAAAGGAGAGATAGCATGCTCCAGATTTAGAAAGCTGTGCTGCGACACTGTTGTATAATTGGCCCTACGAACCTGTTCTCGGTAATGTTTACAGCATGAACAACTTTCATAACATAGAAGAATGTCGGATGCATCTGGGAAGAAACCGCATTTGTTTCTGAGCAGCCTCGCTATATCAGATGACTAATGTTTCAGGACATCCTAATAAATCTGCGTCTGTATATGTCCCCTCCTTTTACCCCTCGCTTAACTTTACCATCGCGCTCTCCCTTAGTGCTTGGATTCCAGCTTCTTCCGGCATCTGCTTAACACATGTTTGTTATACGACTTCAACATAACCGAAATTAGCATGTGTGATGGCATGCGCAATGCGTTTGCGAGCTACACGGTCGCGTTTGAGGCGCTCTTATTTTCAACTGGTATGGCGGATGCGACACGGCTGCTACACGTAGTGCCGACGATATATATACATATATATATATATATATATATATAGCCTATGTTTCAACCTCAGTACACGGTGTGGGCCCGCGGTCTTAAACGGTCGTGTTCAAAAGTACGGTGAGTACTCTTGAGACGGAGTCTGAGACGGAATCTGAGGTCGAGAATGAGATGTAGGGCGTTGATTAATTCCTCGCACGAGCCGAGGAACGCAAACATGATTTCATTTTTTTTTCTCGGAGCTATCGCTCATTGGAAGCAAATATTTAGAAAGGATTATCTTTTAAGCAGGTTGGAAGGTTATCTTCTTTAGGCGGTTGAAGTAAGCTACACTTGTTTGGCTCTGAGCCGTGCTCCGTAAAAGGTTGCAGAATATAGTGCCTCTCCCTCTTCACAATCAATCTATCTTGTTTTATGTTTCAATTTATTTTTTTCATGTACGTTGTAGCCCCTTCCTGTATATTTCTACTCGCCGTACTATTGTGTTTCTCGGGCGAACGCACGAAGGAAGGAAGGAAGGAAGGAAGGAAGGAAGGAAGGAAGGAAGGAAGGAAGGAAGGAAGGAAGGAACGAACGAACGAACGAATGAACGAGCGAACGAACGAACGAACGAACGAGCGAGCGAGCGAACAGCTTGAAGAGCAAGCTAAATTGTGGATGCTTTTCAGAAAACTTTATGTGTACTTGTGGCTTTCCTTATAACGAAGGCATTCAGTGGACGCATTCGTGTATGCACGCGGAGGAAGAGTAGCGCTATAACATTCGTATATACAATAACCATGTTCCAAGACTTTAATGTTTCATCGGTCAAGTGGTTAAATAAGCACTACCTGTCTCTCTTTGCTGTCGGGCGCCACCACTAGTTTGCCTGGCACGCCGTGTCAGATACACTTAGTTGTAACCTACTCATAGAGACATTTGGCTGAAGAGAGAGAGAGAGAGAGAGAGAGAGAGCAAATGATAAAGGAAAGGTAGGGAAGTTAACCAGGACTAAGCCCGGTTGGCTACCCTACACTGGGGAAAGGGAAAAGGGGCAAGAGGAGCTGTAGCCACTGAAGATACACAACTGGTGCTGCGGATCTTCGTTGTAGCTTACCTTTGGTGATTGAACAATGCGCAGTGATGACAGGACGACGTCGCAGATGCAGCGCACACAATTTGTTGCCGCCTTTACCGCAGCCAGGACAGCCAGAGCAGCCCCGCCGAGAACGGCTCGAGCGCTGGCTCGGACAACTCGGGCCCGGACTCGCCTGTGGGCGCCGACGACGCTCTAGGGGGAGTGGTGAATGGTCTCGGCTCCCTTCCCCAGCAGCCGCCTCCACCGCCCAGTCAGCAGCAAGCTCAGGCTCAGCAGCCGACCGAGCCATACCCGACCACTGCCTGGAATCTCTGCAGCGCCCCGAACCAGGACGCCCTTGGAAAACTGCACCAGGTCAGTGGGGGACTTCTGCTGCATGCCGTCCGTTCTTCCCCACGCCATGTCAGTTCTGTGCAGTGCTACGGAAGGCAGAAAAAAAAGACAGAGAGAGAGGAAACTGTTGAGAGGTACACTCCACTAGCCTGTTAACGTTAAGGCTAATATTATCGTTCTATCGCTCTTTGCGCAGTCGTTAACTTGTTCCCGAGCTTCTTTGTTACCCTCCATGTTTCTGCCTCATATGTTAGCAGCAGTATAATGCAATAATTGTACACCTTTCTCTTCAGCGACAGTGCTAAACTACCAGTCAGTATTTGGTAATGCCTGCCCTATGCACTCCAACCCATTTTTGTTCTTTTGTAAATTTCCTTTTCATGACCAATATCTCCTGTGAGCAATCGACGTAGGTTAACGTACCCCATGCACAGATTCTAGAAACTGACTGGATTTGCCAGGCTATTGAACAATGCCTTTGTTTTCTCCATCTTAATCTTCAACCCTACTCGTACACATTTTGGGTTAAGGTCCTCAATGATAATGAATGGAACGGTAAGGGGAGATAAATATGGCCATGAGGAGTGACGATGAGTACAGGGGGCATGAATTAATATGCAGGTGATGAGATGGATGAACCTATGAAATTGGCGAGCGAAGACCCATGACGATTTTCGTTCATGCGCCTTGAGTTGTGTACCCAGTCTGTTTCTCAATGTGCTGCCTGCGATGGCAATCTTTTCCGCATCAAAAGAGCAACCAAGCAAGGAAAGGATGGGGAGGGTTAAGGGTAATTCATGGCATAATTCGTATTGTAAAATTGCATGGAACGCAGGATGTATTCTTACCTGTTGGTTGTACAAGGTTAGGTTATAGTTGGTTACAGTTAGTATTAACGAACATCACAGAGGGGTAGGTAGAACAAGTTACTAATGAGAAATAGTACAGAATTCAAGGGGCACACAATAAGAAGGCACTCGCACACAGTCGCACCTGAAGCGCTTGCTTACATCTTAGCCTCCATTCAAAATAAGTTTCGCAAACTGTAGACTTTCCTTCAGGACTTAGGCAGTGTTCTGCTTCCCGCTTGGGCGGTGCCTGCACCACAGGGGTCTGCGGAATACGCGGACTCGGCGTTGGGTCCCGTGGCCGCACCGTACGCCACCGACGGCTCCCTGGGCGAGAGGCTGCACTGCGGAGCCGGGCGACTGGGAGCCGTGTCTCCTACGGACGCCGACCCGCTGCCTTCCAAGAACAGCCCAGCCGCGGCTTCGGCCCTGGATTGCGCCGCTTACGCGCCGTATTACACCAGGTTAGGCGTTGCTATTCAGTGACCGAGGCAGCTCGCAACTGTCTTTTTTTTTTTTCCTAAGCGTAACTTCAATTCACACTGGGCTCTAAACAAATAGCTATTTTCTGAGCAAAAGGGTACACATATTTACTTGTAATAAACAAAAGGAGAGGTGCGTTTACCCACCCAGTAGTTATTTCTCTTTCACTTCTATGTAACGAGGAAAAGCAAATAGTAAGTGGCGGCCGAGGTAGTTGTTGAACGTAGCACGTAATTCGTAGGTTCAAAGAAAACGCGGAAATCTGCACCTTAAATGTAGGCTGGTAATTATACGTAATAAGCGTGTACTTTACGCAATGCTCTATAGTTTGTGTTTAGCGAGACTGACTGCCCTTGCTGCCGCGTCCCTATCTTGGCTTTTGTTCGCGACCGCTCTGCGTATTTTGTACGTCCAAAGCCAACGCTTGTAACGGTGCACCTTGGACACATGCTGCCCTCAACTCCTCAACACCTCTGTCTTTCATCACAGCATGCAGGCGTACAGCCAGCTGAACAGTGGTTCCTACTCGATGCCGGCGTCGAGTCTATACGGCACCCAGTCTGCACAGGCCTACAGCTCTGACGTCCTCTCCTCATACGGTCGGTACCGGTTTTCCTCCTGCGCGGTTGTTGTCCGCACTTCTCTCACTGTGTTCCACGTAAAGCGTGTATATCGCGCACTCAGTATATGAGCTACAACGCGCGGCCGCTTTTCCCGCACGCTTTCGCGTTGTCGCTCATACTGAGCGCGATAGCGCGTCTCGTTATAGGTCTTTGGCGCTACCATGTGTGTTTACCACGTGTTGCGCATTTTCGCATGAAATCCGAAGAAGGCGTCATGCGCTGATAATAAATTCAGCTCGCTCGAAAGCACAAGTGGGAAATAAGTGAATTCCCCGCTCTCAGACTGGCTTTCGTTTATTTGTTGTACAGCCCATAGAAACATGACTCTTCCTAATGCAACATGGACTACGGGGTCAGGGTCAGGGTTATGGGGTCAAGGTTATTCGCGATAGCTCCTGGTCCAGAATGTCGATGGGCATGTACGAACGTAGGCGTAGCTACCCACTCAAACTGACGCTCTTGCGTTTTATTTTTTGGTACACGAGTCGTATTATAGTGACAAGAACCGACTATGCAAGATGCGCAAGAACATGGGAAAGGGACCGTATAAAAATTCGTTCGGAAACCATATTCTCTGTGCTCACTACCGACTACACCAATAAGGACAAGGCCCTGCTGAAACAGGGGTATGTTTCTACAAAAAGTCGGTTCATATGTTTTTTATCGTTTTTTTTTCGCACAACCTTTCTTTCATCCCAACGTCCACGTGAGACCACTATACAGCAATAATCTAGCTCTTTTTCTCTTGGTGTGTGGCAGCCTAATTTCTCTGATGTCTTCGTTCGACCAAGGGGAACAGACACGTGCACCGCACAGGGTAATACTACCTAAGCCCGAGACACAATGGTACTTACCTATAGCACAGCTGGAGTTTCGCCAGATTGCTGCCGTGCAGCGCATGAAGTAGCCGCCTTCTGATGTAAGCGACTCGCAGGCTCCCGACAAGGCTCGTCGGCGAACGCATCGGCCGGCCAAGGAAAGTCGAACCTGGCCCAGTCTTACCTGTACGGCGCTGGCGGGTTCGCCACCTCCAACGGCACCCAGAGTCCTGCGGCACAGGCGGCCCAAGGACATTACGCCTACGGTACGGTGACACCTCCTGCCGCTTACAGGCGTTCTGCCACTCGGCAAGCTCGAAGCCGTGCCGTGTGCAGTGCGGAACACGCCGCGAACGATGCAGATGACAGTCGACGCATGCATACAGTGCCTGTGTCGTCTGTTTCTTGTGGTGCCTATTGACTCTGCAGAGAGCAGTCTATAGAAGCATAAATTCAAAGTTGCGCGTACTCTAATTGGTTATTGATGATGGGTGCCAAGTTGCGCTGCGTAGCTTTAACACGACAAACGAAGAAATACTATCATCCTGCATGTGTGATCGTGTATCTTATTTAGCGTTTCGCTGGAGATGTGCAGCATAACTTCCCATCCACGTGTAAGCATCAGCTTTCACAGAAACGTGCTTTCCTGACGCACATAAATGCTCGTCATTGACGGTCGCTTGACGTCCGCGCATCTCTTAATACAGCGCGGTTATCAGTCTTCAGCTCGCGACGGGGCACCAAGAGCTGAGTGTAGCTACTGCAGGAAGGTCCTGCCTCTGCTCACACTCTAACAGTGCGTAACATTTTTCAGAGTTCAGAAAGGACGTTGTTGAAGTTTTCGGCGTCACGGTAATGGTGGAGCTGCATGGTGCGGCTATTTCAAGGTAGCGTCGCCACCATGCACCCGTCTTCTTTTTACCATTTATTTATTTTCTTTCTGACGCACGAACCCTCGGCTCATATATTCTATTTCATAAATGCGACTTACTAATCTGTTCTAACTTAATATTTCTGCATGACATGCTTTTATCTTATTGCGTCCTAAATTGGCGCTGCCATTCACGCTGTGTTTATGTTGTTGAACAGGTTCGAGCTACGCGGGCGGCGCGTTTGGCGGCTCTGCTCAGGCGGGCGGCGGCGCGAGCGCTGCACAGACGGCGCTCGACTACTCGGCCGGCTACGGCGGCTACGGAGCGCAGGGCTACCCGTACTACGCCCAGGGCTACGGCTACGTCCAGGCAGCTGCGGCCGCGGCGGCAGCGTGCGCCTCTCCGCTGGCGCCCTCTACCTACCAGCTGGCCCAGTTGCCGCCGTCGCAGCAGCAGCATGGTACGTGGCGCCCCCTCTCTCGCACGCGCTGAAAGAAGTGCCGCCATTCTGGACAGGTGTTTCGTTTGGAATTGTCGCCGTGCGAAGCATCAGTTACGAAAATGGAAATCGAATCTACCGCTCGTTCAAAGGGGACGACACGGAGGTGCTAGATAGCGCGTACAGCTCGCGAAGTGTAATTATTGTGCAGCCTTGGAATCAATAATAGCAGATACAGTTATGCAATAATTATTTGAGGGAAAGCTAGGGTTTCTGTATTCACGAGCCTATAACGGCGGTGCCAATTGCCCCGCCAATTACGGCAGGCAGTGGCGCTGGCTTCACATATCAGTTTGACTCTGCAGTTAACTGCTTCTCAACTTTTTATTTATTTATTTATTTATTTATTTATTTATTTGGTACATAATGCTAGCCTTAACTAAGGCTTTGGCAGGGAAGGGTACATTCATAAAAGGGGAAAATACATCATCATTCACGCAGGGTTCAACGATAATCGCTTACAAGAGGCCTTGGCTTTGCTTTTAAAAACAAGCTTATTCATACACGCGTACAGCGACATAGACAATGCACTTCTTGGCGACAATAGAACACAATGTGAAAACCACAGTTCATCACGTAGCAACAAAGATGTGATCAGACAGCTTACACAAAAAAGAATCGAGGGTCGTACAATCGACAACCTCTTTTGGTAACAGATTCCATTAATTCTCTGACAGCTTGTGGGAAGTATGAATACCTGAAGCTGCCATTGTGAAATCTATACTTATTGGGCTTCGTTCTTGCAATTCTAGCGTTATAGCGTACTAAAAACCTGTTTTTGTCTATTTTTAGAGCATTGCTTTGGAGAATGAACAGGAATTTTAGTCTCAGATATCTTGCACGGTCGCTAATTGTTGGGAGTCCGGCTAAGCGTAGAAGTTCAGTTGGAGAATCATGACGACGTTATTTATTAATCTGGCTGCTTTTCTTTGTACGCTCTCTAACTTCGCTATGGCACATTTAGTGTTCGGGAACCAGCATATGGCGACGCGTATTCTATAACGGAGCGATTGAGTGACGTGTACGCGAGTAGTTTGGTATTGGGTGAAGCGTATCTGAGGGACCGCTTGAGGGAAAAAAGCTCTGAGAGTGATCTTTTTGCTACGTATGACACGTGTCTGTTCCATTTTAGATCGGAAGAAATTATACCTAACTGCTTAACCAGATTTATTTTGTAAATTAAGTATTTGGCCATAAGAAACCCAATTTAACCGCTGAATGGAGAAATTTCGTGATTTCAAAACTCGCAAATACAGTTTCTCCAGATTTTGCGCTTGCCGGCAGCAATAAATCACGTGTTGTAAGAGGTGACTCGGAGACGAAAGTAGTTCCTGACTTCTTAGGAAGTGCAGAAAGTGTATATGGCGGCTACCTGGCACCATATAACGGAAGGGAGCGCGATCATTTATCACCCACTGATTTGCCTGGCAGAGTGCCTGCAATGTCTCAAAGTTGTTCCGGTAAAACTTGAACATTTATAACAGTTTACCTAATGGGTGAGGGAGAATGGTGGCTTGGTATGGTGCCTTACACGCAAGTAATAAGAAATGTCAACAGGATCTTGTGCAACATTGATACTCTTGGAAATTCTTGAATGAGAAAGATAACCAGGCTTCGGGTATTTCCCCTGGCTCTGCACACATTTAACGCCACAGCGGCAGATCCTCGAAGCAGACAGCGCCAACTCCGTAAAAACAACTGCAATGCAGCCAACGTCGACTTCGTCCGCTACATAAGCTATTGGCTTTTGTGGCCTCAGCAATACTTACGCTGACTTCACCAATTTCGGAGTCCGCGCAGCGCACAAAACCACGCTCTAACGCACAAATTTCCGTGCGTGAGTGTTCCACGATAGCTCAGTGGTTAAAAGAAAACTAAAGGAAAATATAAAGTCGAGCTAGATTTAAAGATAGGCTTCTGTAACAACGAATTCGTCATTTGTAGCGAGAACAAAGCTTTTGTAAGCGAGAAAAAGATGAAAATGAAAATTTGGAGTGGCGCCACATGTTGATTAAAGTGCCTCTCACGTGACATCAGCACTGGCTGATTCACAGACAGCGGCATAAAGGGAGCTCATAGAAGCTACTTCTACTCGTCCGTTTTGGCACGGGTGGTTCAAATTGAGGAGCTGCAGCGGCAACCTAGGTGGTAATTTTTTTTTATGCAACAAAGAGAGAGAGAGAGAGAAAATAATGTAGAGAAAGGCAGGGAGGTTAACCAGAGGTAGTTCCGGTTGGCTACCCTGCGCAGGGGGAAGGGTTAAGAGGGATAAAAAGAGAAACAGAGTAGAAGGGGGAGATAGAAAGAAAGGGAGACAAGCACGAACAAAGCGCGTACACTACAGAGCGGTAGGGGGCGGCATTCTTAGAGTCTGTCGTGAAGCCCCGTGGACCGCAAGAACCTTACTAGCGCGAGTAGGGCCTTCAACGCGGATGTTCTTTCGGAGCATTGGCCTAAAGCTTTTAGTTCTGAAAGTGGACGATTGTCCAACTGGTCCAGCACTCTGCACATCACTTGTCTCTATGCAACAAATTGATGTATTGGCAGACGGGAAACGTTAACATACTTTTAGACGAATAATCCCTCGACTGACTATTTTCCTTTAGTTTCCCTTTAAGCGCATCCGGCTCGCAACTGCACACTGAAGCAAGAGTTCGAACCCTGTCTTAGCCATTTGATGATGTGGCGATGATGAGATGGCCTGACGTCGACGGTGGCTTAATGGAAAGGATGGACAGCTAGCACAGCACATCCAGTTTCGAATTCCTAACTGCTGTCGCAACGCGTCCTGTGCAGCGGTACACGTAACGCCCGAAAAGGTTGCAAGCCTGGAAGGTTTAACATGACGTGCGGCTGTTATGCAAGAGGCCCAGGCAATAACGCTCTGCCGCGACCGAGTTGCCGCGACCGTGGGCGTTGGGTAAGCAGCGCCAGAACTTCCGATCGACCTTTCCGACTTAATTGTAATTTCGGGTACTGCGCATTCTGAAGTTCCTGGTCTACGTATCTGGACGTCATTTCTGTGATGTAACAGTCAGCCCGCACGGCAATCCGATGACGCATATTGGCATCTGGTTGGCTAGTGACGTAGCATGATTTTGGCTTCTAGCGCGAAGTGAAACACGGACACAGAAAGGAGCAGACAGGACGAGGGCTAACTCTCAACTAATTCAGATTCCACTCGAGTGTGGGAAAGCTTACATTGGACAGAGTGGTAGATGCATTAACATTAGACTAAAAGAACACAAACATTCACTAAACAACCCTAATGCATCACATTTAGCTGCACATTGTTTCGATTGTGGATGCAAACCTTTCTTTGAAGACACGAAAATTCTTTCTAGACACAGATGCCAAACCACGAGGGAAATTATCGAGGCTTTCCACATAAAAAGATTAGGAGACACTTGCGTCAGTCATGCTTCGTTGTCTCTGTTAGATTGCGAATTCCAGTACCTTCGCAATACGTGTACTAATCTGAAATAATTTTTGTTCTTTGACTTCCATACCCACTGACATGTTTAACTGATGCTTTTTACATTGTCATGCTCTTATGCTACGGTTTTTGCAATCACCTATACATATGTTCTTCGTTTCAATAAACATTTAGTTGAGAGTTAGCGCTCGTCCTGTCTGCTCCTTTCTGTGTCCGTGTTTCACTTCGCGCTAGAAGCCAAAATCATGTTACCGTACCAACTCGCCCAACTGTCTATCCTTTTGTAGTGACGTAGCTTCGCGTTGGCGCTGCAGAAAATTAGTAATACAGGTAATCAATGAGGTGGCAATCACCTGAACAGCCAAGCTTCATCTAATTTCAAGCTCACGCGACAGTGCATGTGCTGCTGAAGGCCAGCACTGTGAGAAAATTTTATCTGTGCTTGTCATTGCCATGTATTGGAAACAACACCCAGACAGGCTGACAATAGCTACTTGAAGAGCAATGTATAGAAAGAAATAATAAAAATGGACTATCCCGTAACTAATCATTGGAGTAAAAAACAAGAATACTAAGTAACCTACCTGCTCCTAGCCCCATTGGTCGAGCATGGTTGCGTTATCAGTACTGTTGTATTATCAATACGATTGCTGAGACCGCTTCTGGGCAAGCCACTGCAGAATACACACGGAAAAGCGCGTTAACAGTAGCTACGGTTCGCGATAAAGCCTGCGGCGTTCGATTAGGACTCCACTTTGTCAAAGCGCTTCTTTGAAGGTCAAATAACTGGAGTATCTGTGTTGCGTAGAAGAAAGTGTTCAGTGAACTTCGGTCGGTAGCGTGGCCGAGCGGTCTAAGGCGCTGGTTTAAGGCACCAGTCTCTTCGGAGGCGTGGGTTCGAATCCCACCGCTGCCATACTTTTTGCGGCTGCTTTTTTTTTCTTTCGTCCTAGTCGTCTGAGATGGTATTAGAATACTGCGGGGCCTTCGAGATGTTCGACCTCATGAAGACACATTGCAACTTTTGTTTCCTTCCGGACCGTAGCATTCACCATATTTGTATGAGCTCTTGAATTGGTGTGGAAGAAAAGAATGCTCCAGCAGCCTGATGGCGAAACAATCCCCATGGCAAGTACGTTTACGCTTGTTCATTTTCTGCATGTTTCTTCAGTGATTAAATCTGTTTGTGCAAATTTTAGTTTTTTTGCCGCAGTAGCAATATTACATTTTGAAGACATCGTGTAAACTTGAGTTCATTTGCTAACGTTTAGCAATTTAGCCTGCTAATTGTAGCGCGTCTGGTGAGTTGTTCTTTCTTCGTTGTGAAATTTTAATGAAAAACGAACCTCTTCTTTCAGGGGAAGAATAAAGCTGACTGCCGAAGACGCCCTGCAGCTGTGCTTCAACATTCCGGATAATTCGAAGAGAACGATCCACAGAGTCTGGCGATGATGTTGGAGACACATTTAAGATCGACACTGGCTCCTCGGGAAAGCTATAGGTCGGGATAGAACGACCCAGAAGCTATATGGAATGCAGCAGAATGCAACAATACACGCTGATGAAAATAAAAAAAAATATAGAGAGGAGGAGTGGAAGGGATGAGAGGAACCCCCTGTCAAAACGTAGACTTCTTCAATTGAGGCTGCTGATTGCAAAACAATTATTCGAAAGGCAGGTCTTGCGCGTGGAAGCGAAATGTATATCAAACCTCTGTGTAGTGGACAATATGATACTACATCTTACGCTGGCATGAGTGTGTTTTGACCAGCACAAACGACATTCATGGGACGTGGCGAGCTTCCAGTTCAATTTCTACATGGGCCTATATTTCCGGGTTTTCAGTCATTTCTGGTTGTACCACTGAATAATTGAAGAGTTACATCATTAGAATATCCACTGGGTAGAAAGAGTAAATTAAGAAGGAAGTAGACTGAGTTAATAAAATCTATCAGCTCTGAGACTCGTTTTCTTAAAAGTGGAACAATTTCTTTAAGCTCTGTAAAAAGAAAAGAAGATGCTGTCAGTTACTGTGCTGCCTTCATTCGTTCTTTTGTTTGGATGTGCAGCGCTCGTTGACGACAACAAGCACAGTGTTGCCTAGTGACCTGCCCCACTCTCGTTCTGATAGCTAAGCGCGTGCTGGATTCTTGTTAGGATATAGGTACCAAACCTATGTGCCAAAAAAGAGCGTGCACAAGAAAGTCGACAAAAGATGGCGGTGGTTGTGATGTTGTAGGTTGTTATAGCCTAGCAGACGAGGCTGGCTATTTCTCCGCCTGTAGCGCCTAAATAACTGCACACCGTGTGTGCTCTTTGTGTTCGAACTGTGTTCGAAAAATGTTTCGCTGTTTTATTCGCAACCGCGCAATGACCACTGAAGTGAATGAGACGGTACTGGTGGCTTTTCACGGTCATGTGGACCACCGTACCCTCGTGGGAAACGGGACAAGAGGTATTGGTCCCACCCATGGTTGAATGCTAAGTTGTTGCAGAATTAGTTCTAGCCACGTGCAGGACATTTCATATTGTTACGTGAATGCACAGTGGCGAAACTATGTCTCTTTTCCCTGGATTTCCTGCATGTGCTGTTGCGTGAGCAGAACCGGAAGATAACAGTCATATGCCGTAGTTGATGAATTGCTGTTTTCGCACTTCTATGTGTGCGTTTACGTGCGTACTTCATCGCTTTGCGCTCCTTTTCTCCGGCACGCAGAATCTCGCATACTTTACGTAACTGCATAGAGATATTATTTCCGTTGATGTAAAGTCGTTCTACCGTTTGTAGCTTAAAAAAAGGAGAGCGTTGTACTTAAGAACTCGTCAGTGAAAAGCTTAGGATTACGGCCTGTCTGCAATGCTTCCTTCGCGCGGAATTCGTCCGCTACGGTGCCCTAGTCGTTTGAAGTAAGTGGACGCGCCCCTCGTATACATCTTTCGCAGTGGACGGCTCGTACGGCGCCGACGGCAGCCCCTCCCCTCCCGCAAAGTGCGACCCCGTCACTGGAGGAGCCAAGAAAGGTGATTGTACCCGTTTTGCACTCTTTGTTGCCTCAACTCTCAAAATGTTTTATTTATTTATGCTGTAACTCTGTCACACAACAGTGATCGTCATAAATCGTCAAAGCTACGCGCCAACTACTCTATCGTTGGGAGTGCAATGGGAAACGGAGACCCGCACGGGAATAACGACCGGAGAGTACCGAGCACACATAATAAAGGAAATGCACGCAACGCATATCACTATTATTTTTGTGACAGTCACGTTGACCTTGGGAGGGATGGAGTTCATTTGCATATAGCGAAAGCAAAAAAAAAGTAAGTTGAAAAAGATTACTTTTAACCTTCAGCCCTGTCAAACTATAGTGAACTGCATATGTCACTTTAGTTGTAGCATAGGCCATTTTGAGAGCCTGGATTCGCTTAGAAGTAAGGCCCAACCTACCGCGTTGATTCCTCTGGAGCCCTAGCCGTCAGTCCGCTTACGAGAGAGAGAGAGAGAGAGAGGGTCACAATGGCGCGTGCGTTTTCAAGCCACAGACATACATGCTGGTTTGTGGCGCAGCGTTGGTAGCGCGGGTAGGTAGGCATTCGAGGTAAATAGGTCACGCCGTGCTTCACACCTGATATCTGTGTGAATAGGGCTTCGGCGTCGACTCCGCCGCAGGTCGCAGCGGCCGGGGCCGCGGTCGGCGGCAGGCGAACCCGTCTCCAGACCCCGAGAACAGCCTGGAGCGGGTGTTCATCTGGGACCTCGACGAGACCATCATCATTTTCCACTCCCTACTCACGGGTACCTTCGCCGGGCGATACGGAAAGGTACGCGCGGTATTAACAAGCGCTGTCTCATTCGGAGAAGCTATACCGATTGCTTTCTTCTTCAAGCGAAGCTTGTATTGGCTCGCAAGTGACGTTGTCGTGGTCACGCAAAAAAACCTAGTCACTCCCAAAGCAGAGCAGCTGCGGGAAAGGGCGGTTTGACGAGTTGACAGCTGCGCCGGCGCCAAAGTGCGATGCATTAGCAAGTATTCCAGCTGCATAGGTGTGCGCTGAGCCACGCGCGCAACCAATCAGAGCCGTTTTGCATCAGTCGGGGAGCGAAAGGGCAGGAAAGGGCTTCGCGCGCCCTGCGCCAGCTTCGCTTTCGTTCAGTGCACTCTCGGAAAACGGATCGGCGGCCACGCGGCCTGCGTTCCCCCGAAGAACGGGCAGCGTTCGACGAGCGATGGCGAGAACTCGTCCGTGAAAGGGCTCGCCGTCGGAGCGCCGATCCAGCTGGTAGAGGCACCCGATCTCAGTCAATCCGACAGCAACGAGAAGATCCCGAGCTGGGCAGCGGGAGGCCGAAACAATGCGGCACCGTTACCTGCGGGTTACATAACCGGGACGATGTTCAGGTGCATGCAGGACAAGCTTCGTTTACCGCCAACAGGTGCAACGAAATACTCAGGACCCTGTATAGGAAACAGAACTCTTATCGGTGCCATGTTCGTGAGAATAACAGCTGTCGCACACAATTTACCCTAAATGCTGATCATTATCATAACTGTGAGCATTGTATTTAAACCGTAAGATAAAGAATCGACCGCGTGAGTCAAATGACTTGCATTTCTGTTGACCTTTTTCGCTTGAAATATAATCTGCTGATTTGATTGAGCTAAAAATTGCAACAGATACTTGTTAGTCTCTCAGGGTGCTGTTAAGAGAGCATGAATGCAGCAACACGCTCTCCTCGACTTCAAAAGCATTTGGATGCTATAGTATAACGCGCATATCGTTTATTTCTAACTACACCAATTCTATATATATGAAAGTTATATTGGAGGCGAGAACATACCGTGGTGCTCCCTACCTACCTAAGGTTCGGTGCGTCTGAATGACGTGTGAAGTTGGATCACCTGCAGGAGCGTGTGCTACAGTGCCGCCGCGTGCTTCGTTTTTAAAGCGAAAGCTTTACTGGCCGCGAACTTGCGGTTTCGCCATGGCCGTGCTCCGAGTAGGCACATGACGTCTCTCCGCGTTCCTCGTCACTCCGCGTTCCTCGGCGTTGCGCTCGCCTCCGCTCGCTTCGCCAGCTGCGTCCATGCCTGATAACATGTCGGAGGATTGAAAAGGAGAGCTCGCGTGCGCCGCAACCACAGTTGAGGCGGCAGTATGGACGGCGACAATTGTGATAAGCAGGAGGAGGCCTGGAATCAACGTAGGAACGGTATGAAGAGAAAACGAATCGCCCAGGAAACAGACGAACAGTGCGCCGAATGACAGGATAAACGCCGCAACATAGCTAGACAACCAGACTAACTTGGACTTGCAATCAAGATTAACCGTGGCTAACCATGCTATGCCTTATCTTTCGCTACATATATCCTGGCATAGCCGAGCTAAGCCACTGCCAATTTTTTCGTCATCACAGAATTCCCATTGGTTGCAGAACTTTGCTTTACGCAACAGAGATTTTTTATTTTGATCATGGGACTTTTACACACTGTGTGAGAATGTGCGGTGCTTCTGCTTGCCGGTCGATGCGGGTTAGATTGCGCTCTACGTACTAACTCGGATACAGAAAACAGGGTAGCTGCTGCAGAACCTGAACGGTCGCAAAACGACGGTGGCATATTTTAAAGCACGACGTATACATGTTCAAAATAACAAGTTGTATTCGCTAAAGTGAGGCTGTCGAATACGTGGAGCAAGATATGCGCAGTTAATGCCGCCAATCAAGCACATGGCAAAGCCACATAGCTTCCAAACCGACGGCCTTTACTTGGTTTAACATGTGAAGGGATCTTGTCGTATGTGTTTTTCACAAGGTCCAATGTTTTTATAAATTGCCTGTGGCAAATTGCACTATTCTAACCCTTGATCTAAGTTGCTCGATTAGGCGGCCGTTGCTTCTACGAGTCATCAAAATGCCTAATTAACCGAATTACCCTAACTTACTTTTTTATTTAATTATTTTATGGCACACATTTAAATCTACGAATCATAGCCGCTGAGTTCGCAAGGCGTGTCCACTTGGAACGCCTTCTCTAGAGTGCACCAGTTTCGATATATTAATTTTCAAAGTGTTCGACGGAATGCATTGGCGTTCCAGTTACTTTTGTGCGTCCGTGCAATGAAATAAGGGGTTATACGGGCGAAAACCATGATCTTATAATGAGGCACAACGTAGTGAGGGACTCCTGATTAATTCTGACTACCTGGGCTTCTTTAACGTGCACCTAAATCTAAGTACCACAGGTGTTTTTCATTTCGCCCCCATCGAAATGTGGCCGCCGTGGCCGGGATTTGATCCCGCGACCTCGGGCTTAGCAGCGCAACACCAGAGCAACTAAGCACTCACGACGGATCTGCTTCAATGCATAAAACAGCGTCTCTTTAAAAAGTAGTAACTGGAAAGCTCATGCATTCCGCAATATATATGAAAACTACATTACACTTTGCCCAGATAATAAAATGAGGCATTTTGCGTTGATATAAACGGGTCTTTGAAATCGACAATGCCCGCAGCAGTAGTCGCAGATCTTCATGTATCTGACATGCAAGAAACTGGCCTGAGTATTTTTTCAGTGCGAATAGATTTTCATTCTCGCCTTGCTCAAACAGAACACATCACCATAAATGAGATATTTCAATATTACCGAGTGAACAATTTTAGCACTCGTCTTTTTTGCTTTATTCGTCTTACGTAAACTTTCAGCCGAGTTTGAAAACATATTCCTCTAAGTATTTATGCATATTCGTCTATAACGTATTCGACTACTCAACTGCAACAAAAGACAACTACACTGAAGTAATAGCTAATGAATACAGTGTTCATTACGTTTCTTTTTTCTTTTTTCGTGAAATGGTACTACATAGCTTGTGTACTTAGAGTTAGTACATGCAGGACTTGACTTTTATTATTCGAGGGATTTGCCGCAAGGCATGTGCGCCAAGATATCAGCAAAATGGCATCAAATAAATGTATGCAGTCTTGTTTCATGCAGGTTCTGCAGCAATAAATTAGCGTCTTTTTAATCTGTTATCTAACGATTGAAGTCATCAGGAACGCTCCGCTTTAGTTTCACCTGCCTGAGCATCTTTCGCTTATTTGTACGACTCGCCAGGCACATGTTGAAGATTGCAACGTACACTATGCTGTCCGCTCTTACAGGGAACAACCGAATGGTGAACATAACGGGAACAATTCTTCAACTTTAGTGAGTAAAAGCGCTTTATTGTGTCATAAGTCAGTTGTGGTTCAGATGTAGAAGAAGGTGCTGAAGAGGTGGACGAAGTGGTGTCTATCGTCCGCCATCTTTGTTGTTTCGACCCCACTTTTAGACTCCTCGTATGTAGTGTAAATAAACCCTCTTTACTGCAGATCTCCCCGTAACGTCTTGATGGAGGTGCAAGGTATTGAACCGAGCAGCTCTCGCAGATCTCCCCGCAACAATATGAAGCTTCAGGTAGACATACATGCTTAGACTATTGTAGACCGTGTGCAGAGGCTGACTGTTGTAGACTTCAGACATTCGCGTGACCTCTCAGATGTAATTGGTGAAAATGTACTAGCTTTTTCTTAAACGTGAGTTTTAATTAAATCCAGTATTGTGCGGTGGCATGCGCATCAATTAGGTATATATGTTTCAGACCATTTAGGTTGGGGGTTTCTCGTGCTGCTGCAGTTGTTGGTGCTTTTTTGTCTCCGAAAAGACCGAAATTCAGCCCCAAGGCATTTTCAATTTGAACCTTCTCAGATGAACTCGTTCATGATAGAACATAACAGAAAAACGGAAAATGACGAAAATAAAGAACAAAAAGAATTTGATAAATTCGCAGTTAGGTATGAGAAAGCTGAGAAATGCACGTGTTAGATCTGTAACGTACCGCGCCATGTCCAATAGACAACAAAGCTAAAGAAAGAAAAGCAGAAATATGCATGTAGCTATATATATATATATATATATATATATATATATATATATATATATATATATATATATATATATATATATATATATATATATATATATATATATATATATATATATCGAGGGTGATATTGCGATAAATTTTGTATACACAACGAATAATAATAATATAAAAGAGAGAGGTAAAAGTGCTACGAAAGACTACTGTGGCCACTAGTGGCAGCCGAGTATTGGCTTGGCATGGTTTTTAATCAAAACCGAGCCTCAAGCTCAATTCCTCAAGCTCAGAACGAATGCTCCAAGCAAAGGTATACATTCCGACCGAACATGCCCGGCTGTTGAAGGGACACTAAAGGTTACCACAAGGTCAAGTTAAAGTGATAAAGCAATGCTCTAGAACGTCTAAGGCGTCAATATAATCGCGAACAGAGCTTTAGTAACCGAGAAGTTAAGGTAAATGCATGACACGATTTGAGACACCCCAGCGACATTCCGGTACTAGCCCGATGACGAAAGCACTACTCATCATAATTTATGTCACTAGTACTCAACTACTCGTATTAAAAAGATCATTTCATTAGATTATAAGACGGAAGAAAATGCTACTTGTCTACTTCTATTGGATTCTAAGAAAAAAAATAACATTTTGACGTTACCCTTGAGTAGTATGGGTGATCGAAAGGTTTCGTTTTCGCTCGACTTTGCGCCGCGCGCGCTTTGGAGTTTCAGTTGTTTCTTTATCGCGTCGTGCTGCGGGGGTCCTGCTGGCTCGCGAAACTTGCATTTGGAACAAGCAGCGAGAATGCCACGTCCATGTGATGTCCTGGGATGCGCGAACGGTCCGCGGAACTTGGCCAAAGGCAGTTGCAGCGGCGAATCCAACGTTACTTATCACTGTGTGCCATCGAGTGAACCTCTCCGTTCGAAGTGGTTAAGTGCCGTACCTCTGCCACAATGCGCTGGTAAAGAGCCGAAAAATTATGTAGTGTGCTCGCTGTACTTTCGTCCACAGGATTACGAGTTCAACGCCAGTGCCTACGCAACGACGCCGGCAGCGCGAGCCCTCAACATCAGGTCACGTTCATCAGTGCTTAAATCGCTGAACTCGAGCCCAGCATCGCGAGCTAATGTGTCGTTGTCAGTGAGCAACGAGCGTCGAAGTTGGCGTCATAAAATAAAGAACCACCTTATCGTCGTGCGCTTTCTTTTCCACTAGCCACCATAGTTCCGCTTTCGCGCTGCTGTGGGCTCTGTCTTGGCTCTGTTTCTGTCCGCGCGTTTGCGTTTTGTGCAGAAAAGCCGTAGCCCCGTATGCGGGCTCGCCGTTTTCCTCACCGACGGTGCAACGCCAATACGTGACCATGACGTCACTACTCCTCGATCGGAGGGCGGGTGGTTTGAACTGCGCTAGAGGTACGCGGATGCTTCAGAAGGCATTTTCTCTTAAAGTAAGTCTCTTCACACGAAAGAAGCGTTTCGAGATTTCTGGGATGGTATTTCAACAGTCCACTTTGACTTAATATTAACCTTTAGTGTCCCTTCAAGACTGAGATTTGAACCGCGTGGCTGTGTTTCGCGAGAGGGACCCACAACATCCACGCCTGACGAAGGAAGTTTCACCGACGCCGTGGCGTAAGCCGAGAAGGGAGCCGAGAGACAATCGTGATTGTTCCCCGTGCGCGCGCCGAAAGAGCGTTGTCGTCATTTCCTCGGTACGCGCACTGTCCTTTGTTGTCGGTTTTCCACGAGGCGTCTCAGCGTCGCTCACGTGCAATGTCGCTCAACGCGAGGCTTTCTGGAAAGTCTGCTCTTAATTCCTAGATGCCACCGAGCCTCGCGCGCGCTTGCGCAACGCAGTTTTGGGAGGAAGGAAAACTTTGTCGGCCTATGAAGAGTGGCCAGAAGGTCGCGGGTTCGCGTCCATGTCGCGGCGGCCGAATTTCGTCGAGGGTGAAAAGAAATGCACTTGCCAATTTTGGACGCGCGTTAAAGAATAGATCTCCACTACCACGTATACCATGGCCCATGTGCTGTTTAGTATTACTAATGAATGAATGAATGAATGAGTCAGTCAATCAATTGGTTAATAGAATCATTTAATAGTTGAACAGCTACATGTGCTTATCCCACGGATTCTAAAGGGGTCTGCTCGCTGCTAAATGTTTTTTATATAAAGAAAGAAGTAATCGGAGCATAAAATATTAAGGAGAGTGAACGTGACCACCCTTAAGTAAGCTTTTCCTAAACGAAAATAACCGGTAAACGCTAAAACGCTGTTAAATCCATGACGTTATACTTACGTTATCAGTACCGTGGTACATTGTGACCGCGAAAATTTGAACATTGGGTTCGCTTGTTTGTTATTTCTCCCTCTACTGACCAACGTAATCGGATCAAACATAAATTGTCTTTTGTGACAGTGCTGCTACCAGCCTAACCTAATTTCGCTCCTTTCTCCATCGCCGCCCTTTAAGAATCAGCAGTAGACATTCTGGGGCGAACAAGGAGAGAAGCGCCATCGCTTTCTGGTACGGCCGGGCGGCGTGTCTTCCTCGCGGCAAGCAGGCAGGCAGGCCTGGGCGGTGAACGCGTGCGCGCTATCATCGATTGTAACCGGAGTCGCGCGCGCAGGAGGCCCGGATGTTCCGGCGGCGGCTCGACGCTGGCACCCCCGCACCGTCGCCCCTTTCTTCTCGATTCAACCACTACGTCGCGTGAGGGAGAGTTGCGCGCACACACACACACACACACACAAAGACGTGCGAGAGCTTCCCATCACAGTCCCTTTCCTTTTGTCTTCGTCTTTGTCTCTGTGTGTATTCTCTGCGGGACACCGTCTTCTAGTTTCAGTCTCAGGCGCCAAACCCTCTCGTCTTTGCACTGCTGCTGCTGCTGCTGCTTCTGGTGGTGGTGGTGCGGACAAGACGAGCACGCGACGGCGTCAACGTCTACAACCAACCGGTGACCCGTCATCCTTTCCCGTCTCCCTGCTCGCGTCTCGTTTCGTTGCGCAGTAGGCACGTTCGCGTGTGCGTCGCCATCGTTGTGACGTAATTCCCTCAGCTCCGCCCCCCCCCCCCCACCTTCGCTGCCCTGCCGTTGACGATGACGTGTCGATCGATCGATTAAGGCGGATTAGTCGTAGTCGTTGGCGTTGCGATATCCAGGAGGAACCACTGGCGTGGAACACAGGTAGCTAAGCGGTTTAGGATGTTGCGATACCCGGGTGCGGTGAGAATGCTGATAAGATTTGCGACACTAATGACGCATGAAGAACTGCTGAATAAGCTTGAGAATCAATCAATCAATCAATCAATCAATCAATCAATCAATCAATCAATCACAATCAATCAATCAATCAATCAATCAATCAATCTTTATTAGTGACAGAACAGAAGTGACGCACAGGGAAACAAGCAGAAGAAGATCCCAAGGTTACAAACCGCAGGCGGGACCTCCTATGTTGATACATGAAAAAACATACTCGTGTTATAGCGAAAATAGAAGAAAAACCACAGCCGATATGTAAGATATAAGTAAAACACCATCAAAAATTTTTGTTGCTAACCTGATTGGAAAACGACGATGAGACATGGTTACCTTTGCGTCCTTGCTACCTGACCATCACAGTTTTTCATATTTACGCGCTCACCTTCTTTCAGCACTATCATCCAACAATATGCCAACAAAGGTGACTCAAACAAAATAAGTTAACAAAGAAGAAGAAAACAAGCCTGAGTAATTAAGGAAAATAGTGGTTATCTTGAGTCTAGTCGAGTTAGCGAAGAAACCATAGTCCTTAAAGGCAAGGACGTTATTCAGATGCTTTAGGTGGGGAAGGAATACTATCTACAGACAACACAGAAGGTAACGTGAAATAAACGTGAAACGCCTGCTGGGACTGAACCCACAATGTAGGAAACTTTAGATTAGCTTTTCTCAGAAGTAGAGAGCGCTGCGATATCCCTGAGCTTGAATCGGTGAGTCTGCTATCAGCTTGACAGAAACGCGAATAACTTTCATTAAAATTTCACCGTGGCTCAGTAAGCCGACACTTATTACTCTCAAAGCTTTCAGCCCGACTGGCTACAAGAAAGGCTATGCTTTGTTTTCTATTGTGATAGCAATTATACGAACAATCCAGGCGCATTCTTGCCGTAGGAGTCCCCGTGATGTTCCATATAAAGTCCAAGGGCGATAACACCGTCGCCGCACGTCGTATGCTGTATGTGCGACTGAAAGCGCGAGAGGAAAGCCGGAGATCGCAGCTCAATTTGGCGCGCGCGAAGTTACAAGCAAACGCGCCGTCTTCCGTCGCGCGAAAGTGTTTCGGGGGATGAGAGAGAGTGAGGGGTGGGGCGGCGTTATGATCCGGCAGCAACAGCGGATTTCGAGACCAAGCGCCCAAGGGGAACTGACGATCTCGGCTCCATGTCGTGCGCCATATACGGAGGAAAGCGGGGAGGCAGCGCGGGAGGGACGGGGGGGGGGGGGGGAGGTTGGCTTTGACTCTGCCAAGTACGTGGCTTGCACGGCTGCGCGCTGGCGCACGCACCGTATCTTGAAAGGGATTTGCAGACGGCTCATGCCATTGTGCGCGCTGTGTTCTCATCGCTCTTGCGTCGAAGCGATAGACCGCACAAAGGTCACTTCGCTCGCTGCTGCTGCCGCGCTTGCTCACACCAGCGTTTTGACAGCGAGTGTCCGCGCTCATCGAGTGTGATGTGTTCGCGTGTGCTTGTGCGCGCTGACACCAAGCTTGTTAATTCGCTTAGTAAGCGGACGTTTCCAAGTTCATACGGCCGATAAAACTGCTATCTTTACTTCGGATAGTTGTGTACTAATTTGCTGTCTCAATCGATGCTTCGCCTTTCGGGTGAAGCTGCGAATTTTTTTCTTTCCTGATGTGAAGTCCACGTTCTATAAAATTCCCTCGGTGGCCGAATCAAGGCGGCAGCATAGGAGGAATTTTCCGCTAGAAACTTTAGCTACCGAAAGTTGTATAGAAATGCTAGATATTCATGTTGTCAAGCGAGCGTGCCTGAGATACGGTCAGTTAAACGCACACTAAAGAGGAACACTACATCAATTTGGAATTATAAAGTATTATATGAAAGCTTAGGTGTTCCTGATTCTATTTGCAATTACCTTAGTAACTACTTTGTAGGCAACGGACCGCAAGCTGATCTATCTATAATCTTTCAAGTCTTTGGCGTACCCTTTCTTATGGATTAGGATTATGTTAGCGTTATTCCAAGATTCCGGTACGCTCGAGGTCATGAGGCACTGTGTATACAGGGTGGCCAGTTTTTCTAGAACAATCTGCCCACCATCCTTCAACAAATCTGCTGTTACCTGATCCTCCCCAGCTGCCTTCCCCCTTTGCATAGCTCCCAAGGCTTTCTTTACTTCTTCTGGCGTTACCTGCGGGATTTCGAATTCCTCTAGGCTATTCTCTCTTCCACGATCGTCGTGGGTGCCACTGGTACTATATAAATCTCTGTAGAACTCCTCAGCCACTTGAACTATCTCATCCATATTAGTAACGATATTGCCGGCTTTGTCTCTTAACGCACACATCTGATTCTTGCCTATTCCTAGTTTCTTCTTCACTGTTTTTAGGCTTCCTCCGTTCCTGAGAGCCTGTTCAATTCTATCCATATTATAGTTCCTGATGTCCACTGTCTTACGCTTGTTGATTAACTTAGAAAGTTCTGCCAGTTCTATTCTAGCTGTAGGGTTAGAGGCTTTCATACATTGGCGTTTCTTGATCAGACGCCAATGTATGAAAGCCTCTAACCCTACAGCTAGAATAGAACTGTCAGGAATAGACTTCTGTCAACCAAAGGACCAGGCAGGATTCCGTAAAGGCTACTCAACAATAGACCATATTCACACTATCAATTTGGTGATAGAGAAATGTGTGGAATATAACCAACCCTTATATATAGCTTGCATTGATTACGAGAAAGCGTTTGATTCAGTCGAAACCTCAGCAGTCCTGGAGGCATATACGGAATAAGGATGTACGTAAAAAGACGTATGTAAAAATACTGCAAAATATCTACAGCGGCTCCACAGCCACCGTAGTCCTCCATAAAGAAAGCAACAAAATCCCAATAATGAAAGGCGTCAGGCAGGGAGATACGATCTCTCCAATGCTATTCACAGAGTGTTTACAGGAGGTATTCAGAGACCTGCAGGATTCGTAAGAATACTGGAGAAGAGTTAATGGAGAACACCTTAGTAACTTGCGATTCGCTGATGATGTTGCCTTGATTAGTAACTCAGGGGACCAATTGCAATGCATGCTCACTGACCTGGAGAGGCAAAACAGAAGGGTGGGTCTAAAAATTAATCTGCAGAAAACTAAAGTACTGTTTAACAGTCTAGGAAGAGAACAGCAGTTTACGATAGGTAGCGAGGCACTGGAAGTGGTAAGGGAATACATCTACTTAGGGCAGGTAGTGACGGCGGATCCGGATCATGAGACGGAAATAATCAGAAGAATAAGAATGGGCTGGGGTGCGTTTGGTAGGCATTCTCAGATCAAGAACAGCAGGTTGCCATTATCCCTCAAGAGAAAAGTGTATAACAGCTGTGTCTTACCAGTACTCACGTACGGGGCAGAAACCTGGAGGCTTACGAAAAGGGTTCTACTTAAATTGAGGACGATGCAATGAGCTATGGAAAGAAGAATGATGGGTGTAACCTTAAGGGATAAGAAAAGAGCAGCTGGGTGAGAGAAAAAACGCGAGTTTATGACATCTTAGTTGAAATCAAGAAAAAGAAATGGGCATGGACAGGACACGTAATGAGGACGGAAGATAACCGATGGTCTTTAAGGGTTGCGGACTGGATTCCTAGGGAACGGAAGCGTAGCAGGGGTCGGCAGAAAATTAGGTGGGCGGATGAGATTAAGAAGTTTGCAGGGAGAACATGGCCACAATTAGTACATGACTGGGGGAGTTCGAGAAGTATGGGAGAGACCTTTGCACTGCAGTAGGCGTAACCAGGCTGATGATGATGATGACATGAAAACTAAATTTTCGGTAATTTCATGGTGAGATGTTTGTTTACCAGAAGTACAAAAATATGAAGCCTTAACTATCATTTCTTGAATTTCGCGCCGGAACCACAGTACTGGCCCGTCAATGTGACGTCACAGATTTCAAAGTACTTTTTCTACATGTGTCGTAGTGCCGCAGTACAAATTGTTGACATTCGCTAAGTTCACTCACTGGCTCCTTTGGAACGCAATTTAGTTCATCTTTGAGTAAAAAAAAAAAAGAACCAAGCCAGCGAGAAAGCCGTCAAAATCCATGACGTCACACTGGGCTGGTGCGGGAACCTCAAGGAGGCATCGTCACCTATCTTCATCCTTTCCAGCTTATACCAAGCTTACCTCAACGGTGAAAGTGATTTTCTTGGTATTGCAAGAGGGTGACTTACTAATACAGCTCAGTTTACTTTTCTCTCCAGTATCCCTCGAAGGCCCGCAAGAACTCGCAAGCCAAGGTTAGAAAACCATTTGTGGTATTACGGTGCCTTATGGCGCCGGCCCATAGGAGACCGCAGCCCTTTTTATTATTACTTATTTTTACTCACACGGATGGAGTTAGTGCAGTGCAGGACAGTGTAGCTAAAAACTGCTCGTTGCAAATTTCAAGAATTTCTACGGTACCACAGCAGCTCAAATACGAGAAAATACATTGAAATCGGTGATGTCACAATGACATAGCGGTACCGGGCCTTTGAAGGGATATTTACGAAATAGAATTTTTAATTTTAATGGCGTTATTCTTTCTTAATTTAGAATTGCATCACGGCCCTATGGTACTGCTCATTTCTAGGAAATCTCCCTGTAACGGAGAGGGTCATGCTTGCTACGATAGAATTAAATGTATTCAGAGATATTCTTGAATAGCGCTTTTTTTCTTCTAATATTTCATGATAGCCTAGGGATGTTCGTAGGTGTCACGCTTTTATATAATAACTGGTTACATGCAGACTCTTCCCGCTCGTTCGATATTGTTGCGACCCCTATCCGCAGGGGAACTGTTGTGACGCAGTCGCTGGAACACTCCTCTGACAATGGTATACTATAATCTCAGTACTTGAAGTAACAATTTATGAAACGTATCGAATGTGAACCGCCATTTACCTTGGGCAGAAGCCACATTAATCTGTGGGTCGTCAATTGAACGTGATAATTAAAGCACGTGCAGAATAAGAGACGATAAAAAATTATATAATTTAACTGAACACAAGTGACATTAATTAAGACATACATTTATGGTCCTTTAATAGGTCATCCCACTTAACAACAGCGCACAATTTTGACCGTGATAAGAGATGCGGTTTTGTGGTCTATCTGACATTGGTAGCCAAAAAAAGAAAAAAAAAAGTCATGTTGGGAGCAACTTCGACGACAACCTTGACCTCTTTGCTTGATGATTACGCAGTGCTTCTATTCATTAATAGTTCATAACGTTAGTTGCGTTAATAATAATCGCACTTACCAAAATTAGGTACTAATTACGACAGAATGACTGCAAGATATTTATGTATACCACTTTGGAACATGCGACTATGTACATTTCACTCACCTCGTCAGTGTCTTAAAATTCACTTTTTAGCTAATTTATGGCTTTGATATCTTTGCGTTAGTGATTACGCTCCTTTTTAAAACATCATTTAGTTATGCTCTTTGTTACCATATTATTCATGTAGATCTTGAACGATGCATTTATTTTCCCGCAACCCGTGATTTCCTGCTGACCAATGTACTTATCACCTAACTATGTTTTGTTAGGAGGTCCCCCTAGCAATTTCCTCTCTTGGACCTCTGGTCGCACACTAATCCGGTACAAATGTATTTGTAAATTACGGATTAAAAACGGATGATGATGATTATTATTAATGCAATTGCTTGTATTTAAACGAGAGAGGGGGAAAAATGAGCACACCTTCTTGTATTATTTTTTTCCGCTTGATAACAGATTCGCGTATTCGTCGATGTTAACGCCACAGTTATCGCAGAATATTTGTGCCTCGAATTATCGAAGTCTTGCAACGTATATCCCGCCGGCTGCACGTAACCGCTTTCAAACCACCCTGCAAGGAACAATTGGGATCCCTGCATAGTTCACGAGTCGTCGCCTTTTTGCTGTCTCTCTTTCCTTCTTTCTCGCCAGCTGTCCGCCGTCAATGGAATGGCCAAAAGACCTGATACCCTTCCAACCTCGCTTAGGCGCGTGAGTTCTTATCTAATCGCACTCAGTGCTTCGCGCCTTGGAGCATCCGCCGCAGAGTCGACCCCACTGCTGCGCATCGCATCTTCTCCGGAGCAGACGACGCTGTCAGCGCTGCCGATACTGCTCAGCGGGTAGGCCTTGGCAGTTCCGCAGGGCCCACGATTAAAGAGGGGCGCAGGAAGGGGAGGGCAGGGGGGGGGGCGCTTATTCGCAATCTCGCCGAAATACTCGCCCGGTTCAACAAGGACGAGGATCAGTACACGGCGCCTAGCGCGGCAGCGTCGCGGGCAGCCAGAATCACAGTCAACAAAGCAGCCAGTGGCTGAGGCGTAGCGTAGCGCTAGCGTTGAGTGGAGCCGGAAGGGAAGGACGCGGGACGAGAGAGAGGCTCCCCCACGGCCGTGGTTCCAGCCCCCGCGCCCCCCCCCCCCGGCGGAAAATCGCCGCGACAGGGGACGGGGGCTCCTCGCCTTTTCTCTCTTTCTTACTAGAGGGAAGATGAAAGAACTGGGGGTGTTCTTTTTATTTCTTCCTCTTTATACAATGGCGTATGTGCGTTTGCCGTTACATTTTGTCCGTGTTTGTAGTTTGCTTCTCCAGACCGCGAGTTCGTTTCCAGAACGCCTTTCAGTCGAGGCGCCATCGCTGCGCGACGTGTGTACACAACGCTGGAAGTGCGTAGTCTGCTATCCGGGGCACAACCACTGACAGAAGTGCGTCGCAGGCGAGTTTTAAGCACCTCGGTCCCTCGGTTTCTCCAGCACCACGCCGCGTACAGGAACATGAAAGAGGCTGTGCTCTCTTCTTCACCTTCTACCCTTGCCTCTCTCCCCCGAAGCCGTCAGTGCGCTCTGCTTTCTCCCTTTCTGCCACTTTGTGCACCCCCTTTCCGTGTCCTAGCTCTTCCTCGCTCCATTCCGCAACCGGCGCCTTCGAGAATTGTGTGCAGCATTAGGGATGGCGTGTGTCGCAAAACTTCATTTGAGTCATTAAAGGGACCCCAAAGAAAAAAGTGATTTGAGCTGCATGAGTTAGGAACCCTTTTATCATATCGGAAAGGTCACTCTCGCCGTTAGAAGACGGTCAGTGAGCCTGAATATACGCCAGATGGATAGATGGTTGGCAGACATCGTCGTCAATTTTCCGCAGCAGCTTGCCGTGACGTCATCGATATCGACGGCATTTGCTGTGGCATAGTAAAATTTTTGGCAGTAAAGATGGACTGCAGCCTATTCAAAGGAGCTAAACTGACCGATTTTGATTCCTTATTCTTTATTCAGTTAAAATATTTTCTGGTGAGGTACTTCTGAATTTTGAAAGCGCTGTCTATTCGCGCAAATATGTAATGAGGCTTCCACTTTGGCTATTATAAATTTTTTATAACAGCTTTAAGCCAGGGTTTTTTGCGAAATTCGCAAAGAGGAGCCCGGCCTAGCTCTTTCTTCATATTTGCTGCGCTATCGTATACTATCTGTACCGCCCCACAATATATACTGCGGCATTAGATTGCATTATCTCCAATGTTATAATGCGCACAGAATTGGATGGGTCCTACACAGTGCAGGCATACTCGAGTATTGGCATAATGCAGGCTTTATAAGTCACCTTCATAACGTGCCTCCATGCATATTTGAGGGTCCTCTGAGGTAACTCAACTGAAGCACCTGCTCTACGAGCAATGCTGTCAGTGTGCTCAGACCATGATCCATTTTCACAAAAGAACACTATTCTCACAAAAGAAACAGCAAGTTTGGGTAAGGTTACTAAGCCATAACTTCCCTCCTACTCCCCCCCCCCCCCCCCCAAAGAAAAATAATATTTGGGGTTTTACGTGCCAAAACCACTTTCTGATTATGAGGCACGCCGTAGTGGAGGACTCCGGAAATTTAGACCACCTGGGGTTCTTTAACGTGCACCTAAATCTAAGCACACGGGTGTTTTCGCATTTCGCCCCCATCGAAATGCGGCCGCCGTGGCCGGGATTCGATCCCGCGACCTCGTGCTCAGCAGCCCCCAAAGAAAAAGAAACGATTGAAATACGTGACGTCATATTAATGTGCCGGCGCTGGAGCTTCGGGGGGGAAATTCGAAAAAAGAAAGCTTTGTCCTTCATTTTCCTTTCTACTAAGCAACCTATTGCCACGAAGTTAACGAAAGTGATGTTTCGAAGGAATACTTTCTGAGTCTAGGCTGATTTACTCTTTGTCTTTGGTGTCAAGCGCTATTTTTCCTAAACCGATGCAAATAGCCAGAGTGTCGGTATTGTTCAAGAAAGGTGACGTCAATGATACTAAAAATTACAGACCCACTGTTATATTACCTGTTTTTTCGAAGGGTCTAGAAAAACTAATACTAATGCAGGTTTCGAAGTCTTTCGACAAGCACAGCCTACTTTCTCCAGCCCAGTTTGGATTTAGAAAACGACGGTATACAAAATTAGCACTACTCCATCAAAAAGAATTTATTTTATCGCAATTTGAAATTAGGAACATTGTCCTTGGTATCTATATTGATTTTACTAAAGCATTTGATTGCATCCTTCACTCGGTTCTACTTGATAAGCTTGAAACCTACGGTATTCGAGGGCACTGTGGAAGCCTTATAAAATCTTATCTTGATAATCGCTATCAATATGTTGAAATAAACAATAGCCGCTCAAATTGGAAACATATCACCAGAGGCGTTCCTCAGGGTAGTATTCTTGGCCTGTTCCTGTTTATCGTATAATATAAATGACATAGTAAATATCTATAAAGATGCGAAATAGGTAACGTACGCAGACGATGCCAGTATATTATTTCATCACCTGACTCTAGTAGCCTTGAGAATAAAGCTAACACTGCTCTGAAAATTCTTCATGTTTGGTCAAAACAAAATTGTCTACAAATCAATATAAACAAAACAAAAGAAATAATCTTTAGGACCAAATCTAAGCAAATAATCAGTTCCATCAACCTTGTTTATGACGATGTAAACATAGAGATTGTAGATGGTTTTAAAATACTTCGAGTTATTTTCACAGAAAATATGCTTTGGGACATGCACATAGAATCGATATTGGGCAAATTATCTCGTGTAGTTGGCATGATGGTGCGGCTGAGACCTCTTTTACCTTACAGAATCAAGGTTCTTGTTTATAACACTATTTTTTTCTACACTTTATTACTGCCTGCTCGTGTGGGTTACCACATCACGTACGAATCTAGAAAAGATACATATACTTCAGAAAAAAGTTTTGCGAGTACTATTTAACCTACCTTACAATGCCCACACATCAGACTTATTTCCGAAAGCAAATATAATACCCGTGTTTAACCCTTATAATTACAAGTTAAGTCAAGCTTTCAAACGGGAGGTAAAAGAGAACTTAAATTTTCTGCATGAGTTATCTAATCTCACCAGGAACACACATTCTTACATCACAAGGTGTACGGAACAGTGGAAGGTAGTCACTCCGCGTTCCAATTATTCTACACAAAAGATATCATACACACTACCAACACTTTTAAATTTGTTTCTGAAATCAAGTCCTGATATTTATATAACTGATGTACGAGGTTTACGTGAAGATTTTGTCACTCAGTCTTTCTTAAATAATTGAAGAGCGTTTTTCAGGTCATTTGTGTTTTTGCGTTTATTTTTTGTGCATGTTTCACATGTAGTCAATTGCTATGGATATATATCTCCTGTTCAGTCGCTGTTTGCCTTGTAAAGGAGGCTGCGGGCTCTAGTCAAGTCGCTTGCCTCTAAAGCGACTTTTACCCGCAGTCTCCTCCATCACTGATGGAAATAAAGAAGTTATTATTATTATTATTATTATTATTATTATTATTATTATTATTATTATTATTATTATTATTATTATAAATTTAATAGGCACCAAAGAGCAACGGAGAATAAGTATAGACTGGTGAAGTACTCCTTCAAAGCCCTGTTTTTGTTCACTTGAAAAATGAAGGTTTGTATACTAAATCGAAAACAGAGGCCAAGCTCTCGTTAATGGAATTTCGTGCCAATACGTCAACGTTAGAACCTCAGTGTAACATCACAGACTTTAATGTACTTCCTTGAATTTGGGCCACTTTAGCATAAGGAATGATTTAGAAACTTGATAGATTATTGTTTTGTTTACTTTAGAATGCAACGTATCCCGTGTTTACTGATAAACGACTAACTAGACCAGCGTAGACGATGTCAAAATCTGTGACGTCACAGCGTGTTTCCGAAGGACGTCACCATGCAACTTTCGTGTATGCGTCTTTTCAGGCCTAACAGGCCCCATATCTGTCATTGTACGAGTGGTAGTTTTGCAATGGCAGAAGTGTAGGTTAGGGATACCCAGTATTTAAGCACTTTGGTTTTTCTCTTCTGGTGGCTCCTTTATAAAAACGTAATTATCACTCTGCCCGGTTTTAAATCTTGCTTCATCTACCGCTGCAGATGCAGAAAGATGAGGGGACCTCCTTGTTCTTGAGCAGAATTGATGTGAATGCGAATGTTGACGATGATCTCGGTGCCCTCCCTCTGTGGTAGTGGCCTAGACTGTGGCGATGGTGTATAGCAATAGTGACCACACAACTACGAGACGCGCCCTAAAAAACAGGATGACGACAGCTGAGTATTTCCCCTAAGCGAGCCGGACATGAGGAAGGCACATAAATGCCTCGATAGGGGTACGACAAAGCTACGGCAACCATCGGCTATCCAAAAATAATATAACCAAGTGGGAAGAGAATGCGTAAACGTCGAATAAAAGCGATTAACCAAGATATAAGCAAATTCTTATACATTCGACATTTCGAGAACAATGTCGAAAGAATGCGAAAATGGCGAAATTGGGCAAATACATCAGAGGGAGTAAAAAAGAAAATTGTATCAGCTCAGCAACTTGAGAAGATATCGTAATCGCAAAGAATGCGCTACATCTGAGACTTATAGATAAGTCTAGATATAACTTGAGAGACGACGCAGCAGTTATAGCACGTTCTGCTATTTCATAAGGAAAGAATAACGTTATGGTTTTATTGTGAATGCATTTTGCTTGTTATTCCCCGCATGTGTTATCCCATGCTTACCTCTACTTCCGCGATCGAGTTGTACGGCCAGTTTTCGTCTTCACTTTACAAATGACTACAAGAATGCGCACGTGGAACAAGCGACACACGAAAACGTTCGTTCGCAAGTCCCTGTCTCGGCGCCAACTGACGAGTAATGTTACAATACAAAGCGCACAAGGTTTACAAGATTTCACAAACATCTGTTGGAGCCTCCAGGATATAGAAAAAAAAAATTGAAGCTGAAGTGAACTTATAAAAATCACTTTTTCCTTAGGAAATTATATACTTTTGCGTGTTTGCAAGGGCTATGTCCAGGGTACAATGCGAATAGCCGGCTATGATGTCGACAAGAGCTACTAGCTAGTACTGTTTTTTCCTCGCAGAGCAGTGGATTCTTTGTTTTTATTTCATACTTCACACTTCACGTAAACACCCATACCTCCGCTTAACGCTTAATGTGTTCACTATAACGGCAATGCTCCAGCTCTGGTACGCTTTCAATATATTATTGTTGACAGCCCTGACTCACGTTTTACAGCCTTCGTGCTTCGATTTTCTTTGTACTTCTAAAACTGCGGTGACTTCTTTTTCTCTTCAAGTGCAGTATGAGCGTCGTTGCACCGAACTGTCCTGCCCGTTTTGCCCTCACCTAGCGAGGGAGGGCGAGAAGTATACACGGGGATGGTGAGGGGGTATGCGCCTAGAGGACAGCAGCGTTTCGGCGTCGCTCGCTGCCACTGGCGCCCGCTGGGAGAATAAGCGAAGCGCGCGCCGATCCAGTCTCGGCACGGGCGCGCACACAACCCCCCTCCGCACGCAGGCCGCTCGCCGGGATGGGACCGTCCCGGCGCGGCTCGGGTTTCGGCCGGGCAGCGTCGGGTTACAGCCGCTGTCGCTGCCGCCGCTTAGGCACGCAGGCCTTCCCCCTCCTGCTTCCCAGCCAGGGCTTGGTCTCCTCCCCGACTGCCTCCTCAAATCTCCTTTCTTTCTCTTTCTCTCCGCCTCCTGTCCATCTCTTTCCCTCTCTCCAATTGAAACACACACACACACACACACACACACACACACACAAACACACACACACACACACACACACACACACACACACACACACACACACACACACACACACACACTTTTTCTATGAAAGAGGACGGAACAGAGGCTTTCAAGATGGCCACTGCAGTCCTTCGCCACCGATAAAAGGGCGTGTGGGTGGGGGGAGTGCCAGGCAAGCTTTACTGACAACGTGTTGCTCTTCCCTCTTGCACATACCCTCGAATTCGTCTCTCTCTCTATTCACTCCAAATATCTGTATTGGCGTCCCTTCGCTGAAAGGGGAAGGAAACGGAGTTCAAGATGGCCGTCGGGGGTAACCACCACCTCTACGATAGGGGGGGCCGGGGCCTCGACGACGAGGACGATGCGCCATCTTGTTTTGCCCCTTGGCTCCTAGCAAGAATGGGAGGAGGGAAGCGGAAGGCCTGTCGAAACAGGTGGTGACGGCGGGCTCGCGCGGAGGAACGGAGACACGGCTGGAAGCCCCGGAGACCGCGCTGTGGCGTGCTGTGCGTCGGTTTGCACTCGACGCACACTACTGCTTCCGTGTGAAAAAAAAAAAAGAAACTATATATAACGGGAAAGTACGCAAACAGAAGGAACAGCTTGCAACGCAAAGCTGTGGTGACCTAGGTGCGAAATTTTGTAAGATGTGAGTAATGAACGTAGAGAGGGTGTGGTACGAAAGGGTTGCGGCAGCAGCCAATAAAGTACTTGCTAGCAGGCTTGCACGTTGAGTGCGCTTACAAAAAAAAAAGAAAAAGAATTATTTGCAGGTTAGTTCGCGAGTTAGATACAAAGGAACTTTTGCCGAGCTAGAAAAGGGCACAATGCAGAAGGGATTTCATAACTATGTTGCGCTGATTTTTAGCCGGGCATAATAATAATAATAATAATAATAATAATAATAATAATAATAATAATAATAATAATAATAATAATAGCAAGGAAAGGAACAAGGATGTAGACGGACTGCAACGTTATTCATTGCCTTGCTTTTTTTTCTTTTTATTAGCGTAAAACTCAGCGCAACAGCGTCATGACGTGCACTACCCTCTTCTATTGCTTTGCTCAGAATAAATTTGTTATAACAAAATTCGTTCGTCAGCGCCCGCCTACGTCGTCTGTTTCCCTGTATGTTTTATCTGCGTGTGCTGCACAAACTCATTTTTTCTAGTGCACTATTCTTCATCGTGCAACCAGCTCGCACGAAGTCGAACCATCCCTGTAGTCACATCGTCGCGGGTGCATTTGTGCCTACTCACCGCATTGTGTTTCTTGACATGCATTTCTGATTAGCATTTCTGAGAAGACGAAGAAGTGGCTCTTTTGTGGAACCCCGTTTTCTACTGCTCTCATTTTGCGAGTATTTTTGCGTGTTTTCGGGAGGCGCCGCTTCCGAGACCTTCGGCGATGGAAGCGGAGTCAGCTAGACGTCCCGAGGAGACCGACGTCACAGCGTCGAGCGCTCCGAGGAAGCGCAATCACCTGATGAGCGACACAGGCAGCGAGGACACCTTGCTGTACTACTCTGCTTCAGAAGAAGATCTGTCGGATGACGGCGACTACCTGACCGTTGTGAGGCAAAAAGGAAAAAGGAGAATCGTCACTGCCTCCTCGTCTGCAACAAGGACGACGGCGGCAGCAAAGGCCCAAGACACGGCTCATACCATCCTCTTCCTACCCGAGACGCCCACCGACAACCTGAATCGGCTGAACAGGCAAGCCACATCTGTAACACTAGAGGCTCTTGTTCCAAATGAGATCACGGATATGAGAGTTAACACCCGCAAGAACATTCTCGCAGTTGACGTCAAGAACAGAGCAGCATTGGATATCTTGAGTACAGTGAAAACGCTGGGCAAGATAAATGTTCGCACGATAATACCGCAGGACAGCAATACTATATCAGGTGTGATTTATGATGTCGATGAGTCAATCGACGACAACGATTTGCCTATTTTGGTCAAACCCGCCACAGCAGATGTACCTGTTATTGAAATCCGTCGCTTAGGACATTCACGCTGTGTGAGGATAACTTTCAAGGGAGGTAGCCTGCCGTCCCACGTGAAAGTTGGATTTTTCCGTCATCCAGTACGACCATTTGTTCCAAGACCACTTCAGTGTCGTAATTGTTTGAAGATCGGTCATGTCAGCGGCACATGCAAAAATTCGACCGTGTGCGCAAGATGCTCTGAGCAGCACAGCGCAGATGCTTGCCGTGCGACTCACTTCAAATGTGCCAATTGCTCCGGTCCCCATGAAGCGTCGTCGAAAGACTGCCCGAGACACAAGACAGAGCGGAAAGTCCTAAAACAAATGGTGAGAGACAACTCAACTCACAGAGAGGCCGCCGCCAAAGTACGACGGCGTAGTGTCCGCCGTCGCCGTAGACGATCTTCGTCTAGAAATACTGATACCGTCGCAAGACAGACGATACTTCCTGAGGCTGGTGCTCCCAAGGCGCTCACCCACACTAACAACACGGTGTCTGATGACGTAGTGAATACCTCTACTGCAAACGACTGGCCTGCACTTCCCACATTAAGTCCTCCAGCCCAACAAAGGTCGACGGTGGACTACCGACGAACCAATGAGGGCTCCGATCACGTGCGCGGTCAAGACAAACAAGTTATCGCCTTAATAAAATCTCTAATGAAAGTCATTCGCGTGTTGATAAACGACATGCAGACGCCATCTGCTCGATGTGCACTACAAGTGCTGGACGGCCTGGATCCGGTTCTTGCGAGCCTCGAGTAGCAAGCACAATGGCTCTACCGCGTCAGCCGTTCTTCAGACAAGTCAAGGAAGCATCTATTATGCAATGGAATGCCCGCGGCCTGAAATCCCGCAGTGATTTTCGCCATTACGTTTTCACCAATCGATTCCCCATTGTTGTCATCTGTGAACCGAAGCTACAGAAACCCGTCCGGATCTCAGGCTACGAACCTCATGTGTCATCGACTTCTACTGACATTAGCAAAGTGACCATCTACATACGGTGTGAACTGAATTATGTTGTTCATCCAGTGCGCCCACATGACACTAATCAGTATGTGTGTTTGACCGTGAAAAAACAAAAACTTGCGTTTACTTTAGTGGGCGCTTACCTTTCTCCATCAAGTCGTTTCGATAGGCAGAGACTGAGTGACATTATAGATACGACACCTGGTCCATGGATTGTTGTTGGGGACTTCAACGCGCATCATTCACTTTGGGGAAGCAACAAGATCAATTCCAAAGGAAGAAACCTCGTGTCCTTTGCTTGCGACCATGAACTTTGTTGTCTAAATGATGGCAGTCCCACGTTTCTGCGCGGACGGACATACAGTAGTTGTTTAGACTTAGCATTTGTTTCGCGGTGCCTCACTCGCCGCGTCCATTGGTTCGCAGATATAGAAACCCACGGAAGCGACCACATTCCTACCTACCTGAAGATAAAAGGCCTCACCAAATCCGTTCCATCAAATTTTATACAAACAATAGATTGGCCCGTGTTTAAATCACTTATGGAAGACGCATGCCACGAAGGCATTTCATCCACACTAGAATTTGAGATCGCCAAGGCTATGCAGGATGCTATGCGCTCATATCGGCCATTAGAGAAATACACAGATTTTGATTCGGAAATACAGAGCCTCCGTGCAATCCGCCGGCGAGCGGAGCGACGGTACAGACGGACTAAATCATTATACGACCTTAGAGAGGCCAGACGCATTCAAAAGAAAATTCAGCGTCGCCTTGCTGCACTGCAAAATCAACGCTGGAAATCGTTTTGTGAGGCTCTCGACCCGCGTAAACCTCTGTCGGTTGTCTGGAGAACAATCCGTGGACTTCGATCACCTCCTCAACAGCGTCGTCCATTTAAGTCTTTAGCCCTACATCAAGGACGCCGAGAAGTCGAGGTAGCCGAAGATTACTGCGCAAGGATCGCGGGTCCGGCGCTCACGCATTCACCTTGCGCACCTATTCCCATTGTGCCCCCTTGCTCCCGAGATCCTCGTATGGACGCTGCTTTCTCCATCGAAGAACTGGAGGCCGCACTTGCTGGGTGCAGGCGATCTTCGTCACCAGGACACGACGGCATCACATACTCTGCGCTTGCAAACCTTGGTCAGGAGGCCAGAGATGCCCTTCTTGGCCTATACAACGCATCATGGCGTGACGGCCTGGTCCCTACAACGTGGAAATCCAGTCGGCTTGTTCCGCTCCTCAAGGCTGTCAAATCTCCGTTGGAATTGTCATCTTACCGTCCAATAGCACTGGCCAGCTGTGTCGGCAAGGTAATGGAGAGAATGATCCTTACACGGTTAGAATGGTACCTGGAATTTTACAACGTCTATCCAGAGGTAATGGCTGGTTTTCGACGTGGCCGCTCGTCAATAGATAGCGTTATCGACCTGGTAACATACGTACAACACCAGAAACACCTGAAACGCATCACTGCGGCCCTATTCCTTGATGTTAAAGGTGCGTACGACAATGTAGATCATCATGCCATTCTGGACGCCTTAGAAGCTGTAGGGATTGGTGGACGCACCTTTTGCTGGATATGCAACTATTTGAATGGAAGGTCTTTCTTTATTTTGACTGAAGATGGACCAACGCCATCTAGCTATACCAGTCGTGGTGTACCGCAAGGCGGAGTACTCAGCCCTACCCTTTTCAACCTGGTGCTCGTTGGTCTCGCTGATTCGTTACCGCGAACCGTACAACTCTCCGTATATGCAGACGACATTTGCATATGGGCTTCAGGCGTGACACGTGTACAAGTTCGCGCACGACTTCAGAAAGCCTCAACGGTTGTGTCAAGATACCTAAGAAGACAAGGCCTGGAGCTTTCCGCTGAGAAATGTGCACTGGTTGCTTTTACTCGCAAATCGATGGCCCCGTATGCTTTGCGGATTAATGACCAAATTATACAATATAGACGAACGCACCGATTTCTTGGCGTCATCATTGATAGAGACTTGTCTTGGAGCCCTCACATCTCGTACATGGCAAAGCGTTTGGCCGCCATTGTGGACCTTCTTGCGTTTCTCGGCGGCAAGTCCTGGGGCGCAACAGTACCATCAATGTTGCAACTATATAAAGCACTGTTTTTGGGCTTCCTGCGGTACAGCTTACCTGTAATAGGAAATACTTGCACCACGAATATTCGCAAACTACAGAGCGTGCAAGCCCAAGCACTCAGGACTTGTCTCAGTCTTCCCAAAACAACGTCATCGATTGCGACAGTGGCCATAGCCAGATACGCTCCTTTGACAGTATACATTGATACAGACGTCCTGAGAACGCACATCCGACACCTGACTCGGATTCCCTCACA
The DNA here is from genome assembly GCF_038994185.2 of Dermacentor albipictus. NCBI lineage: Eukaryota > Metazoa > Arthropoda > Arachnida > Ixodida > Ixodidae > Dermacentor > Dermacentor albipictus. Next base: position 11,110,145 of record NC_091826.1, read on the forward strand.
CCATCTTGCTTGCATGCCTGCAAAGAGGCCACTTTCAACCTTTGCTAAAACTATTGCAAGACATCAATCGTACTTGCCATCAGGATTTACGCCCGCTACACGATTGTCAGATCCATTGTGGTGTCTGCACCGGCCGCAAGTTGAACTGACAATTCCAGGAATCAGAAAGAAAGCTGGAGCGCCATTGCAAGCTTTGAAACAAGCAACTTTGGAGCACATTCACAACGTGCACAGATTCCGCCAACATGTATACACAGACTGTTCGGTAAAACTCAACAGCTCTGCTGCTGCAGTCATATTCCCGGCACAATCTGAGGAAATCAAATTAAGAACTTCATGTGTGACCACATCGACGGGTGCAGAACTCGCGGCGCTCCGTGCTGCACTTGATTTCATTAAGCAGAAGCCACCGCAACAATGGACAGTCTTTAGTGACTCCAAGGCAGCCCTTCAGTGCATACGAAGCCCAATGCGCCACGGACCCAATGAACAACTGGCCTCAGAAATTCGGCACATATATCACCAAAGCTATGACAAGGGACACAACATAATCTTTCAGTGGCTTCCAGGACATTGTAACATCAGCGGGAATGACCACGCCGACGAAGCCGCCCGTTCTGCACATGAAAGTGGTCAACGAGTCTTCATTCCGCTTTCACGAACAGACGCTGCGGCTCAGCTGCGATTGATGTCCCGTGAGTGTACTTTGCCCCTGTGGGACTCGAATGTTTTCACAATGTGTCGGTTGCGTTCGTTGTCTCCGGACATACGGATGCACCTCCCGCCTGGATTACCCCGACGTGAACAGACTATGATCTACCGTCTGTGGCTAGGCGTTGCCTTTACAAACGCCTACGCTTTCCTCATAGGAATGGCCAACAGCCCCACGTGCGACACATGTAACATCGACGAGACGCTCGCACACATTATCTGTGTCTGCCCGCGATACAGTGCTGAGAGACAAGTGATGTGCAGAGTGCTGGACCAGTTGGACAATCGTCCACTTTCAGAACTAAAAGCTTTAGGCCAATGCTCCGAAAGAACATCCGCGTTGAAGGCCTTACTCGCGCTAGTAAGGTTCTTGCGGTCCACGGGGCTTCACGACAGACTCTAAGAATGCCGCCCCCTACCGCTCTGTAGAGTACGCGCTTTGTTCGTGCTTGTCTCCCTTTCTTTCTATCTCCCCCTTCTACTCTGTTTCTCTTTTTATCCCTCTTAACCCTTCCCCCTGCGCAGGGTAGCCAACCGGAACTACCTCTGGTTAACCTCCCTGCCTTTCTCTACATTATTTTCTCTCTCTCTCTCTCTTGACATGTGCAGCACGTTTTCTGGAATGTAGACACAGTAGCCGCACCTTCATAGAATCCTCTCGTTAATATTACGCTCAAGCAATCACATTCATGCATTCTAATGATGCGCGTGTGTTGTTTTGTTCGCACGTTAAGCTCAGATACTACAGTTTTAAAGACTTGGCGGGCTGACATGCTTGTTTCCATTTCTCTTCACATACGCTGCTGTTCGTTTTGCTTGACGCATTTCGCTCGGTCACATCTCCCTTCAAATACTTTAAACACTCATATACAGCAAAGCGACCATGTGGTATTAATGCAGTCACAAATCACTACTGGCCTGAACTGTTCGCTGTATTATATTTATTTTCTTTTTTCGCCTATGTATGTGTGTGAAGGGGGGAGGGAGATTAACTTTTTGGAAGTAATTTCTTTTGGGTCCATTAAGCGGTCATCTCACTCTGAGCGTTCGAAGTAAATGATACGTGTGTCAAACGGATGACATGAAAGCATCCAGTGTTCATTGAGACCTAACTTGATCCCTGGAGTAGCCGGCTTGTTCACATGCTAGAACTTCAGAGTTACTTGGGAAAGATGCACTTACAGTGCGAATGCACCGAGAAAGAAGTGCATCTGCGCACTGACTTGGCCGAGTATTCTAGCGCTGACAAATGTAAAGTGTGGTGGCACCGAGTGTAAGCCTACTACATCATTAAAGTGAAGTGCTTGGTTGTTGCCTTAGTCGTGTTAGCACTTACGACAAAGTCTCTATTGCTTCTCTCTTACACTTGTGACAATGGCTTGATTAGAAGGCAGCGTTTTACACTGAATACGTCTCTGTCCCACCCACAGGATACCCCATCCTCAGTGCAATATGGACTCGGAATGGAAGAGATGATCTTCAACCTGGCAGATTCTCATTTCTTCTTCAACGACCTCGAGGTGAGAGCTGGTCTCTCTTGCCTCTCCATAGTCAGATCAACGTAGCTGTGCGGGATAATGCGGTTAACCAATAGCGATGAAGCGAGAGGATGAAAAATAGCACAGTTTGAGCGTGCGATTAGACACAAAAAAGTGAAAGTGGAATGCTCAAACAACGGAGGCTACGATAGTTTGATCGCGTATCTAGATAAATATGGCTGAATTGTCAATGTTTCCTTTTATGAGTGCTTGCTTGTTATTTTTTTATGTATTACTGTCGAACGAATGAGGTTTAATCTGTTGTTTGTATCGATATTAAAGAAATGGGTTAATTACGGGTTATAACTAAAACCACCTACAGTAATGTGTTGTGGGCGATGAAGGTATGCATAATAAGTAAATAAACAAATGAACTAATAAACCAAGAAGCAAATAAATAAATAAATAAGTAAAATAAATCGATCAAATATGCTACACTCATGGTATAATGGCACTGCACACGCGCGAGGTGATCGCCTGCCCTGTGTGATTCTCTTTAGGCGTTGTTGTTTCCTGAGGAGGAGGAAGCGCTTTATTTAAAACTCAAAAGAAATTTACAAAGCGCTGTTTGTACTGACAGCTTAAAAGCTAGTAGCCAGCCCAATATCGACTATGCATATAGGTTATGCGTTAGGGAGAAAACACGCACGCTCGCATCCAACGTGCCTTCACGTGTGCCACTGAAAAACACACTAAAACAAATTTTAACAGCAACGAGTTTGTGCTAGATGCAGTGGAACGTACAATTCTATGTACGTATTAATCTATGTACCTACGAACTGTATTAATCGTTCAGCGTACAAGTTGCTACATTTTGGTAGGTTAAATTGAAATTAGAGGCTTGCCTAGTGATACGGCGTGGGAAAAAGAAGATACTCAATGGTAATATAGAATTAGTTTGGATTATGTTGCTTATCGTGATGCAGATCTCATGTTTTCGCAGTGACAAAGGATAAGATACCAAGTTCTTCAAGATAATTTGTATTTGAGAGGCAGAATGGGTTGGAGATAAGCATGCCTAATTTCCGTTTTTGAAGGCGCAGTAAAGGCGTTAAGTTTGCTACATATGTAAGTCACCAAGATTCAATGCTATAGCTAATGTGAGAGCGACAGAACGAAATGTATCAGGATCTAAGCACGTAAGGGAAAAAAATTGCTTGGCTTTTATCAGCACTGCCGTCAAAATGAAGCCACGTGGGTGGAAAGAATTAGGGGAAATATTCTTACGAAGCACACTACGCTGTTACACGGGAAGATCGATCGTATTGTTCCGACGAACTTGCTTGCTGCTGTTATATGCTTTGTGTACGAATACAAAGCATATGTGTTATATGCTTTGTGTTATATGCTTGTAAGTTTGTGTTATATGCTTTGTGTACGAATATGCTTTGTGTATTCTTGTTTTGTCTTCCTTTTAGCGCTTTTGCTTTCCAAAATATGCACCTACTAGCTCACCCAGCCGCGTTATCTTATAAAGTATAGTCAATAAGACTGTACGCTTCAACAAAGAGTTTAGTAGGTCTCATTGAGCAGTGCAATTTGTAATTGCCTTGCCATTTGTTGGGCGTGTTGGTAAACTGAAAGCATATTTAGCGCATATTTACCGTCCTTGTTTGCTGGTGCTAAATATGCTTTCTGCTTGTAATTGCCATTTCTAAATATAAGGCGAGGTCAAAAAGGACCTCCCAATTGTCGGGCTTCCATGAAAATACATTTGTTATATATTACCGAACAATCAGTTATTATTCGAGACTGAAAAATATAACAAAAAGAAAAAAAGAAAAATTGAACTGAAAGCTCCGACTATACTTCAGGAAGTGTTACAAACCGAGACTGGCGCTCACAGCGTATTGGAAAAACAGGGTAATGCAAATTACTCGTGTCATAGTGGTTGCTTTCTGCAAGTTTTGCCTTAAATGCTGTTTCTTTTTAGTGCACTGCTATTTTGCAGTGAAGCCAAAGGTTGGCACTGTGGTGAAGCTTGGTCAGTGTGCAAGTCGTGTTAAACTCAACTGCGGAATCGGCGTTCTTTTCAGAAAGAGAAAGGGAAGGTTAAATGAGTTGCTTTGATCTATGATATTTATTACAATGAGCTCATGATAATAATGATGCCGTTATCAAGATGCAGCTTTTGGCCGCAATACCTAAGAATGCTTTTTGGAAAACAATGCGTTGGTGCGTCCACATATTTTGGGGCAACTTTGCTAGTGGCTTGATTCGATATGCTTACTCAACTCGTGCTTCGGGCACTGACAGGCTTCGGTGTGGCAGATGCAATAATATAAATAATTCAATTGTAATTTACTCTAATATTGCCGATTATTGATTGCAAATTATTGTTTGATTGTCATCCAACTAATGTACGCTTCTTCACTGAATGCCGCGTTAGTGGCAAAGTTGCACCGTTTTAAGCTAGCGCCTTGTTAGTATAATACTATGTTAGTAAGAGGGAGCTTTAGTCCAAAGTCAACTCATATTTCCGTGTTCAAATACATGTAGAACGCAGTCTTTTCACCAGACAACTGCAGGACTGATTTTAAATACATTTGTTGCATCTGAGAAAGAACGTTGATTGTTATTGACTCGAGGAAACAGGATTTTGATTAAGGGCCTGTATTTCTTTTATCGTTCTTGAATGTTGACAAGCTAAAAAACAAATTAAAGCACAAATTTTACAAAAGCGAAAATCACACTTCTGTAAGCTGCATCTGTTAGAGCATCAAAGCGGACTCTTTCCATAACATGTACGCGTCTATTTGCACAGGTTTTAATTGGAACCTGGTAAGACAACTTCGATTGACATTGATCTAACAAGGGCCACGAATCTGCCGTATAACGAATTACGATGATGGCAGCGGATTCGAGGCGTTCACCGTCGAACTTCCGGTGAAACTTCATTGTTGTTCCACTTACTTCTTTAACGAAAATCCGGTTTTTGGGTTATCCTCGAAAGTAACTGGAACGTAAATGTATTTCGTCGCCAACTTTGGGAATGATAGTTTCGAAACTGGTGACATCCTGAAAATTGGTTCGAAGATAAATTGCAATATGCGCAGTAAAGTATTCAGGTAAAACTTAATTACTGCAACTTTGTTATGTATACTAGTGTGTGCATTTCAATTGGTCATGAAATTAAAGCTCTCTCCGAGTAATCCGCCTCAAGGACCCGAACTGCATCTGCGACAGACGATTTTTCGTTATTTTGCAGTTGGAAAAAAATAAAGAAAGAGAGAAGAAGAAACAGCGCCCGGTATACGCGTCAATGTGGACTTTGAAGACCTGTGGTTTTCGCTGTGTTCACATTGGTTCCAATCTCGGCTTACGCACTGCAATAACTGGTTTCTCTCGCCCAAAGCGCACATGACTGCTTATTTTATTTATTTATCTGTTCTTTTTCTTTCGTGCACTCGCGTTTTTTTATTTGTTGCGTGGGGTCCGTCTCCGCGATCAAGAAACACGTGTAGTGGGCTCTGCCTGACAAGCGTACGCTTTTAGCGGTTACACCAGGGACCCACGCCAGATGTTTCCAACACGACTGCTACGAACCCTGTCGCTTTTGAGGTCGCACGTACCTATTCTCCGCGCGGCCGACACAAATGTCCGACGCGTCGCAAAGGGCGCCTAGGTTGGTTTATGTCCTTATTAATTCATTTGCGCTTCTGAAGCGCCTCCGTAATGTAGGCTACGCTTGTCACATCAAGAAGCAGCACGTGCCACGGCAAACGTAGATGTCTCCTTTCTCGCCCTCTTCGGTCACGTCTTTGAGCTCAGTGCACAGAAATGGACGCTGGCCGAGGCATTCTCCTCCTTCAGTGTCACCCGCTCTTCGCCGCACCTTTGGCTTCATTAACACGGCACGTGGCGTTCTCTGCGGCGAAATCAGCTTTAAATTGTAAACAGCGGCAGTTAATATTCTTCGATCGCTTATCGGTGCTGCTTAAAATTGTTCGTTTTATGCGAAGCATATTACGAGGGCTCAACCCAGCTCCTCAGGCGCGGCGGTGACCATGAAATCACGTGACACCGTGACGTCACGACAGAGGAGAAGTGGCTTTGGCTCAACTCTTGCAAGACGGGCTGGGTGGGAATCGAACCAGGGTCTCCGGAGTGTGGGACGGAGACGCTACCACTGAGCCACGAGTTTTTTTTTTTTTTTGTCTTTATTCACAAAATGACATACATAAAAACACGTTGGACTACTTGGACCAACGTGACAAGCTAGAATTTCTTGAAATTCACTAATTCATCAAGATTACCCAACCAGTCAGGCGGATCTGCCTGTACACGATATATCTCACGTATGAAAATAATGCTTTCAACAAAATTTTCTCGCGCTGGGCGCGCATTCACATCGGCGTGCGTTACCGCCATCCGTGTCTTCCAAAGACTATGGAGGCCCAGGAGCATTATCATGTCATACGGAAAGCCCTGATGGCTGTCTACCGGCAGGAAACGTATACCCTGTGCTGTTATCGGCAGTTCCTTTTTAAGAGTTCTTTGCAAGACATCCCAATAAAAAATTGCATCCCAGCACTCAATGAAAGCGTGCTCAATGGTCTCCGGCTTGTTACATAGCGCACAGTTGGTCGTCCATGGTACAGATATTCCTTTGTCGGCTATCCATGTTTTGACCGGAAGGGTAGATGTATGCAATTTAAAGAAGAACGACTTTACGCTTGCTCTCACTGGCATCTTTTTAACTCTTTTTAAAACATCTTGTCCTGGGCCTCCATAGTATTTCATTCGGTACAATGGCACTGGCATCATAACGTCAACTAAATCCTTGTAAAGTTTCTTTCTTGTTACTGTGCTCAGGTACTGAAGGGAAAACCGAGCTTTTAATATTCGAAGGGAGTCGACTACCTCTCGCAAGTAGCCTTTAAGCCGGTAGTGTACAGGCTGTGCACTAGACACAATAAATTCAGGCAAAACGCTTTTCAAACGGATCTGGATCATCGTACGCAAGAATGAATCCCTTTGATCTCGTAAGAAGACAAAACGAGAAACAATCTGTCGTAAGAACAAATGCGACAATCCAAGTCCACCATGTCGAACAGGACGAAACAAGTTGGTACGGCTGACCCTTTCCCAAGTGGAACCCCAGATAAAAACAGCAAAGACTCTGTGTATTTTCTGTACATTCACACGGGTCATCGACAAAAATTGGAGGACATACCACACTTTGGCAATTAAAAACAAATTACAAACAGTTGCCCTTGCAAACATTGACAAATCACGACCCTGCCATCCTCCGGTTTTCTCTTTTACGCGCGACGTCTCATCCTCCCAGTACTGCGCGGCACTCTCGTAGTGCTCAAGCGGCACCCCCAAATATTTCGGAGGAGACACGGTCCATTGTAACTCCGCAAAGACAGACGGTGTGTTGTCCCAACTTCCATGCCAAAATCCGATGCTCTTGTTCCAATTGATCTCGCATCCGGTTTGCCTGCAATATCTTTTAGCACCGCTTATCGCCTCTAGTACACTTTGGCGATCTGTACAAAAGATTGCGACGTCGTCAGCATATGCAAGCACTTTAATATGGGACGATTCAAGCTTATAACCATTGATTTTTTCGTTACTTATTAGAGATAAACAGAAAGGCTCTAAATAAATTGCAAAGAGCAGCGGTGACAATGGACAACCTTGTCTCACTGATGATCTGAGTTTAATGTTCTCAATTAGTGTCTTATTCAGCACGATATTTACTATGCAGTCATTGTATATCATTTTTAGACCATCGAGTATAACTGTGCCTATGTTAACGTGTTCAAGGATACAAAAAAGAGTTTCATGCGACACACGGTCAAATGCCTTTGCTAAGTCCAGCTGCAACATAGCGACCCGTCCGCCAAAAATGTCACAGCACTCAAGAATACTACGGGCTACATGCACATTTGTAGAGATAGAGCGACCTTTTATGCCACATGTCTGGTGTGGTCCGACTAGAAATGTGATGACACTCTGCAGTCGTTTTGCTAGCACTTTCGTATAAACTTTGTAGTCGGTGTTCGTGAGCGTTATCGGACGGTACGCGCCCACAGATAGCAGCGTAGCATGGTCGTCGGTTTTAGGAATCAGCACCACGTGAGCAGCACGGAAAGAGAGCGGCATTTCTCTCGTTTCGTACGCCTCCGTGATGACTGCGTGTAAAATGGGCGCTAGTTCATCGGCATAAGCTTTGTAGAATGCGGCACCGAGGCCGTCTGGCCCAGGTGTCTTCCCCAGCGGTAGTTCAGTTATCGCCTGTTTTATTTCGTCTACGCTAATGGGTTTCTCCAAAAGGGCTCGAGTATCACCATCTAACCGTGGCATTAAATCAAGGGTATCCTGTGTCAGCGGAATGCTCCCACTTCTTTGTACACCTATTAAGTTCTCATAGTGCTCGACAAATGCACGTTCAATTTCTTCAATGTCGCTGGTAATAGTGTTCTGATACGTAATTTCTCTGATTTCATTTTGTGTTGCGTATCTCCTTTCGTCACACAATGCGCGCTTATTAGGAGTTTCCCCCAACCATATCTTCTCAGCTCGCGCCCTTATTACTGCGGATCGATACTTTTCGACGTCCATAGCCTCGAGCTCACCCTTAACTTCACAGATGTCCTTACCGTATATCCCGGGATTTGAGGCTTCCATGCTGATCATAAAATCAAGCTGGCATTGCAATTCTTCGATTTTTTCCCTTTCTTTATGGCGGAGCAGTGTTCCCCTTTCGATAGCTATCAATTTTACGTCGTTCTTGAATTGGTCCCATTCAGCCGCACGCGACTTTGCTGCAATGCCGGCCATGCTTTCTATTTTTTTCTTTACTTTTTCGTTAAATATCTCGTCCCCCAGTAATTTAACATTAAACTTCCATAACTGCCAATTGAATTGCGTTTTCTTTCTCTTGCCCCCAATTGTCACCATTACAAGACTGTGATCACTAAAAGAGACATGCTTTACCTCATACTTAGTGCACATGCTCGCAAAGTCAACCGTGGCGTACACTCTATCGAGCCGCGCACTACTGCCACGCTGGAAGTGTGTGAACACGGGTCGATTTCCATTTGAAAGCAACCAGCCCAGGTCCTCCAAATCATTCTCTTGGATTAGTGCATCTAGTACCTTTGCACTTTTGTCGCGGCAAAGTACAACTTTAGCTCTGTCCTCTGCCATCAGCACACAATTGAAATCACCAAGCATAACAATACGTTTCGTACACTGCAGATAAGACTCGATTCTTTCGAAAAAGGCTACGCGCTCAGTCGCGCTATTCGGTGCATAAACACAGATCACTCGCCAGGGGTGACCAGAAAATAAAAAGTCTATAATAAGCAAGCGTGCTGCTTCCGAGATAACAATGCTCACATCAGAGATGCCTATGTTGTTAGGAATGAATATCGCGCAACCACCAGATGTGCCCATAGCATGACAAATACAAACATTGTAGCGCGTTCGAAAGGTTTCCACCATGCGGGCCGTCTGATCCTCACTCTCGATTTTAGTTTCTTGCACTGCGACTAGATCTAAGTCATTTTCCAAAAACAGGCGGCTCACTTGGTACTGTCTTCTCCGGGCCGCTAAGCCCCTGACATTCAGTGTGGCTACTCGCATTGGCTTTTCAGTTTCACCGTGCATATTATGTGAGGAGCAAACGGGTCGCACAGCGCTCACCTCTGTACATGACCGCACAGCGTTCGCATCATTGCAGACGGCCATTCCTTGCAGTGTCATGTCTGGCACAGCTGAACCTTCTTCGACGGATGGCTGCCGGCGTGACAATCCATTGCCATCCGTGCACTTGAAAAACTTGCGCGACATGTTGAACAGGCATCCGTGAAGTGCAGACCCCAGCGCCTACTTCGGCGCCGCGTCCGCCTCGCGTTTATCTGGGGGAACGCTGCGCTTCGGCCCGAATGGTGAGCGTCGTACCGGTGCCGCTTTCGCAGGCGGCTCCTCGGCATTCAGGCCACCACCCGGGTCGTCGCTTTTCACCGTCTCGATGTGCGCCCGCTTATTCGATGATGAAGTCACGTCGGTCTCCATTGCGCTCGGCGCGTCGGGATCCGTCGATGTTGCTGAGCCTTCCTTGGCTTTTTTCGACCGGTGCAGCGCGTCCTTTGACAGGTCAGGCTGCCTTTCTTGCAGTGGCTGCTGTTCGCTAGGCACCGAAGTAACGGCTCGCTGCAAGGGGGCGGAGGCCGTTGCCGGGGGCATTGGTTGTGGTTCCAACTTCGCGTGTTGTACTGTCGCCGTTTCCTCAGCTTCTGCCTCGTCCATGACGAGCTCAGAAGAGTCAATACTCCTTATGGGCCCTGTGACGTTCGCGTATGTAGGCGCACACTGACTTTCGTCATGACCGAAACGTTTGCAGCGCGAGCATCGTGGCACCCGGCACTCTCTGCGAACGTGACCTTTTCCGTGGCAGCGCAAACAAAGCGGTGGTCTTCCAGGCACCACTAATAAAGCAGGCTCTCCGGCGACACGCAGCTGGTGCGGGATATCATCACTTTTAACACCAGGCTTCAACTTTAGATTCACCAGACGCGTAGTGGAGCCCTTGTCTGTCACGCCCTGTGCGCGCAAGCGCTCTCGTGAAACTTCCGTAACTTCGCCGTACGGCGCTAAGGCCTCGCGTACATCTTCATCGCTGACGTTATGGAGGACCCAGTGCATCTTAACACGTAGGTCTTGGTTGTTGGGATCAACCACCAGGCATCGCCGGCCCTTGACAGTAATTGTTGCAGCTGTTAGCAGTTTGTTGACGGCTTCCGAGCTTTTCATTGTTACTGCCCACACGTGGTTCATTTGGAAAGCTCCCAAGGCGACAACCTCGGGGAGCACTTTCAAGCTGTCCAGGGCGTCACGGTAGTCCTCAACTCTGTACGGCCGAGCACGGATATCGCCATGCAAAAAGACAGTATTAATAACAATCCGACCTTTCGGCAGTTGGGGCAGCATCACTTGGTAATCCTGGCTGTCTTCAATAACATTCCTGTTTCCGCGGCCAAAATGGGCCGCTGAGACCGCTCCTTCGGAGCACATGGTAGCACGTCCTTCCACCTCGGTAGCCAAGACGCGACCCCACTGAGCCACGAGTACAACGCTTCAAAGCGGTACAAAAGCGCCTCTAGTGAATGCGGTGTTGCCTTAGAAACGCGCTGTTTCTAAGGCGTGCGTCTCTTGCTCAGGCGCACATTTCGTTGCCGCGCCGAACGCTGCTTTGCTCGACGCTCACCGCGTCCAATGCGGGGCGCGTAGTCGCTGCCCTGTAGCCCATTGTCTTACACCCCTTGGCGGGTCGACGGGAACGCTGTCGCGTTCCACTCTTGAAGGCGAAGAAGTAATGCATGAGTTGTTTCTTCGTCTAGCCGAACCAAATATAGCCAAGCAACAGCAGTTCACCAGGCTAAACAGTGGTTCAACAACTAAAATAAAGGCTAGTATGCTTCGCATCCTGGGCTTAACCTTACCTAAGCCACAGCCATTTTTTAAAGATCTTTCTCTCTTTGCTCACAAAGGTTGCAGCACTCTAATTCTGCTAGCAGCTCTACACTAACTCAGCTTCAGAAGCAGAAATCTTACTTTAACAATCTGGACAGCACAGGTATCGATTCTGTGTATAGAGAGTAGTCGCGCGAACGAGGCCTGTACGTGCAGGTATACATCCGGTTGGTGAAAAGAAATGGAGCTGTATATCTTTTTACGTCATACATGATGGATTACTACTGGAAACCAGACGACGGAAAAGAGAAGATATGAAGATGTCACACATGCGCTACAAACGACACATCTTTATCTGAAGCAATTAGTTATTTCACATTTAACACGCGTTTTGATGTACTCTTCATTCCGAAACGCTTATTCGCAGTACACACACTTACTGCAATTAATCATCGGTGCGGAAAACAATATTGGGGTTGACGTTGTATGCGTTCGAGTGGTTGTTATCGTGACGAGTGGTTGCTATCGTGACGTCTGTTTGCGATCTCTGTCATGCTTAATGGGGTCACGACGTCTGCAGCTTTCATTTCATTTCATTTATTTATTTTCTGAAAGTGCCCATGAACAGCGTTACGCCTTAATATTGGTGCACTTGTGTTACACAAAGAACACAAAACCGAAAAACAAAACAAAATATCTCAAACAACAGAGGTACAAAGCGCAACAAAAATTGAATTAATCAAAAACATCAGTCAAATAATAACGAAGTAGTAGAGCTGAATATATCAAGATCATGACGCAAGGTATTTTGTTGCGTTACAATACGTGTTATAGCGCTATAGGTGCAAGAGGAATTCACGTAGAAAATGCTATTATTGCATTCTTCCAAAAAGAAGGGAAGGCAGTTGCACTCAAAGCAAGAATAAAGATGTGCGTAAGGAGTGGAACAAAATAGAAGAACAGCTTTGATAACAAAACGAGGTATACGGTCGTAAGCAAGATAACGCTTTCGTTTCAACTTAATTACAGCCGCCGCGATATCGTGTTCTGTAAAACTTGAAAAGTTGAAATGGTCTGTGAAGCCATACTGCCAGTCACCAGAGCTAGGTGCATGTGCTGTATTTTGGAAAACAGGAAAAATGTTCAGCAAATGCATTGGCGATATTGCGCAGTTTCTAAGAATGCCACGAGATGGGTAACTTATGACATTAATCTTAGCTCGCTCAGAACTGTAATCTTTTACATAGGACCAGAAACGTTTTGGATCGCATCTTACGCGCTCTTCGACAAACTTAATAGGTTCATCACTGTCTCTACGCATTACGCATTTCACCTGGCTTCACAAGACACTACATTTTTCGTACCACTCCGATGATTCTGTTTTTTTGAACTTCCTATGGCACCTTAGCTTTTTACGGAGTAGATCGCGTAATTCCTTAGAAAACCACGTAGGATAGCGAGCAGGACGAAGCTATTTGCAGGGAATGAAGGCTTCCAAAGCACACTTTACATTATCAGTAAGGATACTAACTGCTTTGTTGATATCTGTGGCACGGTACAATTCAGACCAGTCGGCATCTTTCAATTAATGGTAAAGACCTAGATAGTCGCCGTTTGGAAAAACAAAAGCGCGAACAGTCTCGCTGAACACGTGAATCGCCGCTAGAAAAATTGAGAATTTGAGCGGGGCATGCCAATGGTCAATAGGAACCAAACCGCTAACAGCAACAGAAAAATCAGCGACGCAGAAATTAGCCAGAATCAGATCTTTAACATTGCCAGCGGAATTCGGAACCGTGTTAAACTGCGTTAATCCAAGAAATTCGATAAAGAAGAACAGCGCGTCACAGCGAGGGGATGGTTAAGGCACGGATGTCGTGCGTGAAGGATCCCAAACAATAGACGGAGCGTTGAAATCGCCAGCTACCAGGACATTATATTTTGCAACATCAATAGCTTCAACTAGGTTGTTCATATGCTCATAAAACTGCACGTTACTCATGCTAGGAGGGAAGTAGGGTGCGTAGAGCAACAAATTCTCGCCACTTTTAACAGGAATTTCACCCCACACAGTCTGTGGTACAATCTCAAGGTCCGCACGCCTTATAACGCTAAGATTGTTGCGGCCGGAATTAGCACACCACCACCATATTTAACACGTGCATCATGCGCGCGGTCACATTTATGAACTGTGTATTCCGGTGGAAAGTAATTCTTGGACAGGAAGTCGTTGCAAAGCCAAGTTTAAGTTAACGATATCACATGGTAGGAATTGGCTAGCGCGTTCTCACAGAAATAGGAGGATTTCGCGCGTAGACCACGAACGTCTTGGTAAAAAACGGAGCACTTCATTAATAAGGTTAGAAAAGAAATTACGTTATTTTGTTGCTGGCATCCCTGGATGCATCATGCCTGCCGTAGAAAGGCCTGAAAAGGCAACCCTTCGGCCAAATGTCTATCGAGTTTATTTTTTCAAAGTCGTTCTCGTTCACTGCGACCCGGAAAGAAGCCTAACTCTCGTGCTTCGCTTTGAGCTTTTGACACTCAACATTGTTGCACTCAACAACTTTTTCCTGCATAGCACAGATTTCCTCGCAAGTTGTCGAAGGGCCCAAGCGCGACATGAAAAGCGAACGCCTTCCCGGCCTGGAAGTACTTGCCCGTGACCCCAGCGAAAGATTTGCCCTCGTCTTGGGACGGAACTGGATAAGTTGTAGGCCCAGACGTGCATTTGCTTCCCGCGATCACTCACCCACCGGAGCGGGTGCCCATTCGACGCTGGGATGTTGTTCACGTACCGACGCGAAGTCGGTGGATAGGACACGTAGACTTGCGGCGTGTGACCAAAGGGACGTCGGTGAAGGCGCCAAAGGAGGCCACTCGTTTCCGTCACATTTCTGCTGCGGCATACATTTCCGCAATAGCTCTGTGTTCCGGGCCAGGTGCAAGCGAAGGCTGTCGTTGTCATTTTTCAGATCAAGAACCACACTTGCAAGTGACGCGATTTTGTCGCACAGGGCCTGCACGACGACACGAAGTTGGCCGCAGGCTCCATCACAGGTGGTGACGTCTTGGTCCAGCGGGGCACTTACAGCGGGCATCGGGAGCCCCATATTGTCGCACCCGTTGCGTCTAGTACACTGGAAGCACTTGTACGTGCTCGACCCCGTGGACATGTACAGCTCGTACTCTTCATCAAAGATGCTCAAGCACTTGCGGTGGAACCGCCGGCCACAAGGCCCATAGCATGGGATAAATTGTTGTCGACCGAAGAACGGCTGCGAGCACGAATCGCACTTGACCTTTGAACCCGTCATGGTATGTCAGAACAAGAAACGGCTGCACATGCGCAAAACTTTGCAGGTAACCGCTGCTTGTCCGCTCCATCTGCCGCCTGCTTGCCAGAGTAACGTTGGACTACGCCAAGACGGTCGCCATTACCGTCGTGGAAGAAAAAAAGGAAGGATATCAACAAACACAAGGAAACAAATGCAGTGCAGCGCGCGAAGCTGGTTCCTGTGTTTTGAAAGAGGTGCATAAAACGAGGCGCTCCTCTTAACTTTTAAATCTTTCCTCATCTGTAAATGTCATTTGCGCGATGGTTTTATCTTCAATAACTGTGCCAGTATGCCAGACTCTGTGCAAGAACTTGTTTTGTTGTGCATATAACGCTGCACTAGCCCGCCGATTCCGCTGTCCTAAACCAGTTAACTAGTCCACCAAATAAGACAAAGACGACAACGGCCTCAAGGGCGGCTTCAAGTAATCTAACTTTCTCCCAAAGTAATTGGTATTCTGTTTCTGTGTTTGTAACCATATATTTTATTATACCTAACGGGAGGGTTCCGAATTTAAGAAAGTAAGAAATAAAAATAAACCTTTTATTCAAACTAGACTTCTGCCAGGAAGACACGATGATGATAGTCTCTTTGCTGCGACAGTGTAGAAAAGTACACATGTATACAGCGGAAAGGACAAACACTTCTGAAAAATAAGGATCTTGACGAAGTCCACGTCATTTAATTACTGCCATATTCTTCACCATTGTCACCTTAATACTTTATATGGACAATAAGTGACAAAAATAAAATAAGTTACTGCTGACAGTGTGTTTTAATACCTTGTTTCCATTTCTACAGCTTCAATAGGTTAATGTTTAGCTAATACAACAGTGGGTCAAACTTCCTTAAACCGCGGTTTGGGCGACGATAGCGTGACGTCATCAATATCGCTGCAGTTCTCGCACACCTGGGCTACCTTTTTAGGCAGGAAATGCTATCAAAATGTGCCATGTTAAGCGTGTGTTCACTTTCAATTGGAATGTAACCCTTTTTCGTAATCAAGTACTTATAAATGCATAAGGCTGAGCAGAAGGTGTTGTAACCCCATGACGTCATGCGAAGATGATGCGCAAATATGAACGCTGAGTCTCCCGTTTTTCTGTCCTTTGTAGCTTACGAAGGCTGAGTTCGAGAAACCTAATTTACTGATCTGGTTCAAATTAAAGAAGTGCTGTTATGACATTTCCGAATTGTCTTTTTTTATGTCTTTGCATTTTTTTGCATTACGGCCAGATCCGAACCCTCTAAACCTAAGCAAAGAAAGAAAAAAAAAGAAAGAAAGAAAGAAAGAAAGAAAGAAAGAAAGAAAGAAGGAAGGAAGGAAGGAAGGAAAGGAAGAAAGAAAGAAAGAAAGAAAGAAAGAAAGAAGCAAATACTGTCAAGCGCCATAGCGTCTTAAATAATTTCCGGCAATAGTTATTTCTACGAACAAGTTTTGCTTTCAATACCTGTGAACGTGAATGCATCATGACGTCATGATACGTTAGCTCACTCCATTCCTGCAATTGCTGCGCTGCCACGCGCGAGCGCACCTAGAAAGGAATTCTAGAAGAGTTGACAGTTGGGCTAGTTGGTCGTCCATATTTGAAGTAGTAGCTTAGCGCAAATAAAACCACAAACACAAGGAAGACAGACAAGGACAAGCGCTTGTCCTTGTCTGTCTTCCTTGTGTCCGTGGTTTTATTTGCGCTAAGCTACTACTTCAAATATGCACCTAGAAAGAAACGCGCTTAGCACTCTGGTTTACTTTTGATATGCAGCATCATATTACGTTATATGCAATCTACAAAATGTGGCTGCTATGACGTGTTTCCGTCTCTGCAACTGCTTCCGGCGCATCCAATCAGCAAATGCATCGCCTTCAATATATATGTCTGTTACACCACGGAAGCGATCGCTGGCGCTAGATTTGGACGCTACCTATTGCTACTCGGCGCCAGCAAATTTCACTCTATGTCGTGACGGTACGATATCACCGATGACAGGAGGTGTGGCGTTTCGGAACACCAACTTTAGTATAAAATAAAGATAACTGCCAAGTATTTTAAAAATTTTTACCTGCTAAGTGTGCAGGAAGCGTATGGTACAACTCTCCCGAAAATAGGTGTCAGTACTCTTAAAATATTCCCTTACTGTGGCCTACCCGCTGCAGTACCTCTGCTGCTGACCACGAGGTCGTGGATTCGTTTCCCGATACACTACTTGGGTACCGTGCATTTGGTTCACGTGAAAGAACACCAGGCGGTGAATAATAACCCGGAGTCTGCCACTACGGCGTCCCTCATAATCCACTGTGCAGTTTCGGGATGTTTGTTTATTTTATTTATTAATTTTATTTTTAGACACTGCAGCCAAACATTTGGCTATAGAAGGAGTAGGAAAAGAACAATGAATTTTACACACATATTACAACTATTAAACGGCAGTAGGAAATTCATCTAAAGGGGCATTGGCTTGCGTTCCTGGGCAAAGCATTCCAGCACTGAATCGTATGAGAGAAAAGCTGTACAAAAACAAGTCTGAACTAGAACTATACAGAACAATATTTAGAGCATGATATAGACGAGCAAATGAGGGGGCTGAGTATGAGATATATTGCTGACATGAACAACGTGGTGAATTTAAATAATTATGCAAAAACTTCAAACAATCAAAGTGGCGACGTTTCTGAAGTGTGATTAGATTCATTTAAACAGGTTGGAAGAGGGTGAAAAATATCTATCATAACGACGACAGATAAACCTAACAGCCTTTTGCTGTACTGATACTAACAATTTGACGTTCTTTTTATGATGGGGATTCCATGTGGTAGAGGCGTACTCCAATATCGGACGTATTAGGGTTATGTAGGTTAACAGTCTAGTGTGTTTTGGTGCGAAGAGGACCGTTCGCTGCATGTAACCGAGGCGTCGAAGGGATTTTTCGCATGTTGCTTCAATGTGCGAGGACCAAGACATACAGCGCGAAAAAAGAACTCCCAAATATTTATAACTCTGTTTAGGGTTTGGTTGTTAAAGGAGTATGTGAAGTGGGATATAGATCGACGCCTTGAAAATGATAAAAGGAGAGTTTTGCTGATGTTGATGGCCATCTGCCACTGTTTGCACCAGCTGCAAAACCTTTCAAAACCCCACAATTTAATTCTTGTGGTCCTTCGAAGCTTTGCCTCGTGTCAGCCCACTTGACAATGCTGTCTTCGTCTTAGTCCATTCTAAGTTTTGTTAGCTGTAATCGTGTCCTACCAGTTAGTCTAAACTTGAACGCTGCCCTGCTCTTAGACGACGACGACGACGACGACGACGACGACGACAACAACAACAACAACAACAACAACAACAACAACAACAACAACAACAACAACAACAACAACAACAACAACAACAACAACAGCGAATTCGCAGCGGGCACCTTATTCAACAAAGTTCGCCTACGGTCTCTGCTCGAGTGCACACAACTAGCGGCACACGTCACACGCGTGTGCGAGCGCGCGAATGAGCGGTGTCGTCGCCCCGCGGCGCGAGCAGTCACAGCGGCGTTGCGCCCTTGGACCAATTTGTGTCCGGCCAGCAAAGCGGAGCCGCCAACAGGAACTGGTTTCGCAGTGTTGCTGTGTGGACACTCACTCCAGCAAAGCCGCTTTCGGCACGCGAGCACGCAAATGCCTGCGGGGTCGTGCGTTTTGTCGCCCTTGGTTCAGCAGCGCGGCTGTTGGCTGCAATTACTGCGGACACACTGTTATAAAACGTGGAGGACGCCCACGGCTGTTTCTAATCGAAACCTTCCCCAAGGGCAACAACCGTTGTCGTCTAGTTAGGTTACTTCTCTCTATTGGCAGTCGTACGGTGGCACTGTCGTTAACGGTCGATAAAAAGTGCTAGACAAGCGTATATAGACAGTTTGTATACCAATCTATGCGGTTTTTCCTACGACATTCCATAAACAATAATTGATAAAAAGTAACGGCTATAAGGATATGTAAAGCCTTTAAAAATTCTACAGACATCTGTGTATAGAGATTACATCCACAATAGTTGACCAAAAGTGTAAGACCCCAAATTCTTAGACTGTTAAGGACAGGTTGATGGGACTTGTATATAGACATGTCATAGACAATAGTCAGTAGGACCAATGGAGAATTTGTTTGTGTTAAAACTCACACATAGCGAGGAAAAAGCGCGCGGTATTCGCTTTTGAGTTTTCACATCGCAATACCTCCTGTGTGCATGCAGACAAACCCGGACCATTTCTATAGTCCGCCTCTATCCGCCAATCGCGGTTAGCGGAGCCCGCGACTGACCCGAAGGCTCACCTGCTGCGAGCGAATAGCACAGACGCGGACAAGGGCAACAACCAAACGTGGAAATGATTAATTATGCAGCACCCGCCTTTTCGATGGGCACCGAGGAAGTGAGGCCCGTTCCGTGCGTTCGAGCGAGCCGACAGCTCTTTGCGCATTAATGCAACTGGCGGAACAATCACTGATCGCGGAAATACATAAATAGCACCGAGTGCAGACCGGTAAAGAAACATTTCTTCTGTTCCTCTTCTTTACCCCACCTCCTCCGACTGCTGCCTTCTTTGTCATTTTCGGCTCCATTATGATTGGAACCCGCATGCGTAGTCTCCGCGAATTTGTTTTGCGTATGCATTAAATGGTGGGAGCAGCCGTAGCGGCACTCGATCGAAAACTTCCTTCCGCTGCTCTGTGGTGTAGTTCAACGCCTATTCGTACGCACAACGCCCAAAACAACATTTTAATACAACCACGCATTATTTTCTTGCAAGCAACCTCGTCATGTTTTCTTCGTGCTGCTTTGCCCAGAAGCCTAATGCGTACGTACCGAACATGTCTGACGGCGCGGCGTAATGCGATGTGTGCTTGCGTCCGATGTGTTTCTTTTATGCCCCATGGGTTGCAGTCACAGTTTCTACTCCGGCATAAAACGGACACGGCCGGCACAAACACGAGAAACGGCAAGACAGCGTTTTGAACAGCAAGTCGGCGTCTGGCTGTACGCAAGTGGCCGCGAAGAGAAATAACCTTGTCTACAGAAACAAATTTCACTGCGTTCAGCTCGCCACATCGAGTATTCTCCCTGACATCTACAAGAAATTAGAAAAATGCGCGCTGCTATTTGCTCAAACGGGCTCTTTCATTATTCTGCAAGATTCCATTATACTCCAAGCCCTATACGATTCGTTGAACGTGTGGACAACAGCTTCGTCGGGCTGCTGCAGTTGCACTTTGCGAAACTAGCAGCAAAATATAATTTTCCATTCCCACAGCGGAGAGCTTCACATTTTCGCTACCGTTACAAAAATGGTTCGTTTAATTTCACTGCAGAGTCGAGCGCAAACACGCCAGAAGGAAAATCGAATGGGCCGGATACAGCACGGAATCTCTTCCAGCTTCGCGCTTTTCATGCTGAAGGAACACAGAGAGAAATAATAGAATCAGAGGAGGGTGTACATTTCAAAGCAGGATTCGGAGGGCGTGGCACAATCACGACACCGCCAGAGTTAGAACGCCGCTCGCAAAGGGGGAGGCACCCCGCTGTTGGGACTGGGCCCCTATCCAAGGGCGGGAACCCCGGGCAGTCGATAATCGCCGCCCACGTTTCACGGAGCGCCGCCAGCCACGGTTTCAGGCCGCACGCGTCGAGGACGCTAGCCCCATCTCTCGGCCACTGACTGGGACAGACGTATCGAAAACGTTCACGCTGTATTCGTTTGCGGTGCTAGTTTGCGGGCTTTCTCACGAATCGGTGGCGATAAAATGTCCTACAAAAATTACTAGAGGGAACTGCGGCACTATTGTCTGCGGGAGCTGCAGGCAGGACGGTTCAGCCAGCATTGCATTGATGGGTGGTGCATGGATTGGCTTATTCTTCGCCCTTCTGTTTTAAAATGGCTTTGCGACTTTGCAAGTTGATCATCTTCAACAAACTATTTTCAAGAACTAACTGTATCAATTCGCAATAATTGTGCATTTGCCCGCAGTTTTGCTGCATTCTTCCTTTGAAAAGCAGGGAAATACTTTGTAATTTGGATCATTAAAGGCAGACAAAGCGCGGTAAACAAAGCCACAAGAACGCTTCAAGCTACAAGCACGAAGATGAGACAACTCCGTGTCCAAACCAATTATTTCCTTGGAAGCAACTGAACAATCGCAGCTCCAGAGTTATCTCTGGTAATTGAAGTAGGAAATACTATGTGGGTGGTCTCGTTCGCATGGGAGTTTTCACGTGATGTCACTGATGTCAAATTGTTCTGTTCACCGGTTTCCACAGTGCGTCTGTGGGAGCAAGCTAGAAATAAGCAGCAGGGGTGATAACGCGCAGCTTTTCACCGTGCAGCATTATGATTGTGGCTTTGGCATCAATGCTTACTACCTATCTAGGAAGTCACAACCCTGCGAAGTAGCATACAATGAAGTCAGAAAAAGTATAGATGACGTTAACTGTTAAGTTTAATTTAGCTCCTCGGATTCGTTTATTTATTTCCCTATGGAGGATGTCTTTCGCCTTCCTCCGGCGTTCTCCCTGCTAAGGTTCGAGCGCCAATCTTGGAAGTTGAGTAGCTTCGTGCCGGTGCCGTCGACCAGACACCATTTAGGATAGCATAAGCCTTAAGGTGTCTTACAACAAACAGATGGACACGTATGGATGGCTGAACGGTTGATATCAGCATGCCCTTTAAGAGTGTCGCTGTTTGTATTGTCGTTGTTTTTCAACGTTTCTATCTAGGGGGCAATTTAAGTCGGGAAGAACTCCGGGGGGAGCACGATGGAAATAACTTTGCTGCACTGAAACAAGTTGAAGAGCGTATTTCCTTCAGATCGAGAGCCGGAATTGTGCGAATATATTAGGGTTGTGGAAACACCCGGGAAGAAGGAAAGAAAAACAAAGCAACGGGATCCGAATAGAAAGATTGCGTGCTTAGTGAAGCACACATATAGCGATCGCGAGACAGGTCTTTTTCTTTTAGAGCGTAACCATTTCTAAGCCTATACCCAACGA
The DNA here is from genome assembly GCF_038994185.2 of Dermacentor albipictus. Classification (NCBI taxonomy): domain Eukaryota; kingdom Metazoa; phylum Arthropoda; class Arachnida; order Ixodida; family Ixodidae; genus Dermacentor; species Dermacentor albipictus. The sequence goes on from NC_091826.1 coordinate 11,132,183, forward strand.
GAAATTTGTCCGTGACGTAGGACAATGAATGGCTCAAAGTCATACCCCATTAAGCAATGGCTCATGCCTCCGCAATGGATGGATGTATGGATGCCAGGCACGTACCCAGAGGAGGGCGTGGGGGAAGGGGGGGCCCGCCCCCCTACCCCTCATTGCTCACACCACCACCCCTCACACACATTCCTAAAGCGCTAACAAATCAATCTATTCGGCTGTCAACATTTTGATGCCTTTAACAGCGAGAGCTGTATATGACTAAACATAGCTTTTTCGTCATCCGTCGACAGAAAAATTCATCATGTGGGCCGATCCTGGTGATAGTCCTAAAAGGGTCGAAGCTCAATGGCGCCTACCCCTGTGTGCTCGGGAACCTGTAACTCGCCCTTCGAAATCTTCTGGATGGGCCCACGTATGGGGAGTGCTAAACGCCTGCTTCAACTCCGCCGAGTGTGGGCGCAGCATTGCACTACCGTCGGACCGACCAGCAATAACCCTGCAATAACCGGTAAAAGTATAAAGAATATGATTGTCACCCGCTACCTCGTTTGTCTTTTCCCTAATTGTACAGCACTTTTCATGCAGAATTGGCAACTGGAATGAAGTGTCGCAAAGAGTTGAGAAATTAAGTGATCTACTAAGGAAGAGAGCAAAGGCAACAGCCTAATATGAAGGAAAGGCGGAAATTAACAAATTTAACTGTTGTTTGTGAAAATATTATGGAGCAACTTCTCTTTACCTAAAAAGGAAGTAGAGAAAAGGCCGCCGGAAGTGGAGAATAATTCCGTGTGCTTTGAATCACGCTTCTACAGTTATCAGTGGAGACGCCTGTCATAGCCTCTTCGCTGCTGTGCTAATGTGAATGTTTTTCTAACCTTCCGCGGTGGGTGCAGTACGTCTCGAACTGCAGCGTCCTGCGCTCTACGCGGTTGTACGGGACCGGCGCCCACGCATCGTTACGCAACTTCCCAAATAGCAACACGGGTCGGTTTTGGCACTTAAACTGGTAGAGCAGTAAACAAGGAATCCAAAAGAACTGTGATTGTTCCGCAAACATGTATATATATATATATATATATATATATATATATATATATATATATATATATATATATATATATATATATATATATATATATATATATATATATATATATATATATATATGTATAATTTTTTGAGCTATCGCGTGGGCCTCCTAGTGAAGAAAAAAAAAAGAAAAGCTATATCATGCGAAAATAAAGGTCACAACTACGGTTGTTAAGGTAAACAACAAATAAAAGCCATAAGCGCGACTAGTTCCGTTGCATAGTTGATGTAATTAGCATTATTATACATTTGGCAAGGCAGGAGTAATGCTATCGCTTCTTTCTGTGCAGTCCGACTCCTGTGAAAAATCACTGGGAACCTTTGCTTACCGGGCCCCTTGCTACGGGGCAAGCCGGTTTTCGATGTAATAGCACGTTCGCGGCAGCGTTTTTTTTTTTTTTGCTCCCTTTTTATTTTTTTCTCGATTAAACCGCCCGAAGGAAACGTCATCACCAGGAGCCTTCGTAGCGGTGACACATAACAGAGAAACCACTCTGGCGCTTTGCTTCGTGCAATCTTTTCCGGCACTGCCCCTCTGTAGAATGTTGCGGCGAGCCATCTCTCACTGCTTCGGATCAGCGCGACCCATCCAGGCAGGGCTCCTCCTTTCCACACCAACACACACGAGCACTGACGCTGACAATTGTGGGCCTACGCTCGTAGAATGAGGGATGCGTCTGCGCACGCAGACGGGCTCTTCGTATTCAGAGTTCCGTAAAGCATCAGTTGTTAGTTCAGCGCTCATCCTTATCGCCGTCCCCTTTGAGCTGCCGTCATAATGTACTCGAACCAACTCGTCAAAGTTTACGTTCAGGGGTGACACACTGCATATCCAGCTATTGACCTTCATGGGCAACACTTTCCTGCCAGTTCTACAGTTTGTTGTGTAGCTTGAACTGCGGTAGCCATCATTATCGTCTTCTCTTAAGAAGCCTACATTCCGCATAGAATATGAAGAGTACCATCATATGATAATAGGGCTTTTATGACATAGGTAGAACCTGATAAAATCATATTAGGCTATTGGGCTAATAATTCTGTTTGACAGGTTCACCGGGTTAATAACATAAGCAGAAGCAGGAGGGCTGGATAATTCCACCACCGAAAGCAATAACAACAGCAGCAACAAAGACAGCAACAATGGCGCACCACGTTGTCTTTTTGCCATTCGCCTATCGCTGTCATCGGCTCATCACTCTGGCGTATCACGCGCTTTCTGCATGGGAAACTTCGTGAACGTTGTCTCTAATCCTACAGTAGGTCTGTTCGATTCGCCTACAATTTTTGAACTACTTCTCGAGGCGCTGCAATTCGCTACCAATTCTCGACCTGGAAATTAAAGCAGAATTCGGCACGTTCAGGGCTAAAGTTCTTGTCGGTGTGTGAGCATGAAGATGAAGAAGAGAAACGTTGTGCAATGGGGATACGTGTGACGGCCCCGTCTGATCATGCCCCCTTTTGTTTGTTTGGTGACTAGATGCGAATACTATGGCCGCACAAGTCGGCGCAATGGAGACAGGAGAACATGCGCGCGTTCGTGGTGCGCTCGCGCTCTCTCTAAAAAGAGTTGCACCCCTTGGGGTGTATATTTGTCGCACAACAATAATCGCCATCTTGTACGCATTTCCTTTCTTTAACGCGGCGAGCCCGGTGCTTCCCAGTAACGAACGACATGCGCGTTATCAGCATGACATATAGCATTCACGACAGGAAAGTAGCGGGCGCGTCATTTTCAAGAAAGGAAACGCAAGCAAGGCAGATGACGATTATTGTTACGTGGCAAATATACACTCCAAAGCGTGTAAACGTTTTTTAGAGTGCTAAAAGCGACTGGCGCAGGTGGGGGACTTCACGGCATCATGCGCACTTTGGCGAAGCGCGCTTCCCGGAGGCTGAAACCGACGGCGTGAATTTAATTCTTTGCAACGATAGCTATTATAGGTATTTTATCGAGATTTTAGGAAATCTTGAGCCATCACTTTCTGATTTTTTATTTGCATTTTCCCCCTTTCCTTTTCCTTTGTTTTTGTGCGTCTATTTTCGGCGGTAATTAGAGCGCGCTCTCCGTTTCAGAGGAATCTTTGCGCGTCGCGGGCGCAGAAAGCACCGAGAGCATTACTGCAGCGCCGAAAGTAGACAGGTCTCTGCGACCGTTTATAGACTCGCTGCGCATCTTCACCTGCGCGCGCAACGAGTGCTCTTCCGTTCTTTCTCCTCTTTGAGGCCCTGTATCCCCCTCATCCGCAGTGGAAGGTAGCAAACCAGACGTGGGTCTGGTTAACCTCCCTGCCTTTTCTCTCTCCTTGCTCTCTCTTTTCTCTCTCACTCTCTGTGTTCACCTTTCTGATGGTTATATGTGCGCTGCAATCAGACACCTTGGGGTTAGAAAGACATGCGATGTCGTCTTTTGCCGACCAGAAGAATAGTCGCTCCAAGAATAACAGCGCGCAGGCTTTCCTTCAACTGAGCTGTTTTAACGGCTACATGGTATAATCATGAGCCGGCGCGAACGTCACTGCGTGATCTCACACCGCGCATTTTTGTCTGCCGTACTTGAGCGTGGTGAGGGAGGTGCTCTTTAAGAACTAAGAAAATATGAGTCGGAAAAGTGCCCTGAGAACGCCCGCTTCACCGACTTAAACTGAACATTTTACATTTTAAGACGTGATTCAAGTGCGATACCTTGAATACGTGGCTTTTATTCAAGCACAACGGTGTTCTTCACAAATGCTGCAGCTGGCGATCCCTTCCTGATTCGTTGTTGCTAGTGGCGAGTCGTGTCACCTGTACGGACACTTTACGAAGAAAGGAGTAGCAATTACATTTGTAGGAGTAACTGCATTTACCATGATGGAAAACATTTTATAGAGGTTGGAGAACGTTCACTCATATTGGGAACAAGTAGAGCAAGCGCACTCCGGCGGAGAACACAACAAGCGTTTGAAATCTAGCATGGCCAGCCGAGATTGCGCCGCGTGGTCTCGGACGCCGTGAAGGCATACGTAAATGTTCACACGAAGGGGCTTCGAGCAGTTCGTTGTCTTTAGGTGCTGATTATGCGGGGTTAAGCGTATAAAACTCGCCACTCGGTCAAGCATTAAATTTGCCACTCGTTTAATATATATGAACATGAAATTCCAAGTAAGGTGAATCCTTGAAAGCTGGCTTTATGGTTAAAGAGGCAACGTGGCTGGTGATCGCGGGCAAACCTTGTCTTGCAAAGAATGCGTGTGGTCTATAGAACGCGTGCGTGCAGTAATCAGATTTTGAGCATTTGTCGATGATATACACTTTAAGCGACAAGGCAGAACGTTGAGTGCCTCTCTCCTGCGCAGTGACCCGTTGATACCTGCAGGTGCGATCACAAGTCGCTGGACTGTTTCGAAAGAACACTGGTGCAACAACCGTCGTAATCCGCATTAAACCGCAATGTACTCGTACAAACCGCTCTGTGAGCCACAACGGCCACCTCATATCTCTTATATTGCTTAACTTGTGGCAGTGTCCTTCTTATGCTATGTTCACACTACGGTCGTAACGCGCGTAACAGCTCTTTTGGCGTATCGAACGTAACGGCTGTAAAAAACGTTATGGCAGTTAAGCTGGCACCTTTGTTCACATTTACTGCTGCTTAAATTACGGCTTTTACAACAGGCCAATCAAATTTGGAGCTGCAGAATCGACGTCACCCGCGGTCCAATATGGCTCCTGCCAACATGCGAGCGCTGGCCGAGATCGAAGAAATTCACGCTCAAAACAAACTTATAGTCATGTATTCAATCACCCAAAGACGACGAAGGCGACGCAGAAGGGTTTGAGTGCGGCAAGTATTTCTCGACAGGGCCGTGGACGGCGATTTTCACAACCTTTTCGCCAAGCTCCGCGTTGGTGACGCTGCGATGTTTCATAACATCATGCGCATGTCGCCCCAGCAGTTCCGCTTCCTTGAAAACCTAATGAGACCACTCATATAAGTTCGGAGCACGCATCTGCGGCCATCGATTTCCTCGGCGGATAAACCAGATGAACTGAAAACAGTCTCGCAAGGCGCACTGCAAAAATTTTCACGAACACAGCCAATCGTGCGCACGGAATGGCGGAATGGCACTTCCCGCGCCCGGAGCTGTCTGCAGACCGGAGGACGGAAGTGTCGTCACCGGTTGTTGAAAGCCGAAAGCTTATCGGTCATTGGCTGTGTCGCAACGGTCGTAACATAACAGTCGTAAATGTTGCCGACCCTTTAACACTCTCACCCACGATTTTTGCGAGAATTGCGCACGTTGGTACCTTTGCGTTCGCAGTCTGAACTAGACGCATACGCTTGTTGCGCTTCCGCTTACGTATGTTACGAAAAATCGGCGCCTTACGAACGTAGTCTGAACATAGCATTACGATACTTCGACGTGGCTTGTAATGCTATGTTCACACTACGGTCGTAACGCGCGTAACAGCTCTTTTGGCGTATCGAACGTAATGGATGGATGGATGGATGGATACAACTTTCTTGTACGTCCGGCAAGGTTTAACGCGACCCGGGCTCAGGTCTCCCATGGAGGAACGTCAAGGCCCTGCCTCAACGCCGCCTCACGGGCTTGCTGGACTGCCCACGTCTGGATTCCGAGGTCTGAGCTGCGCAGAGCGGCGGCCCACCTCGACGACAGGGTCTCCGGAGTAACTGCCATCCCTCCTATAACTACATTGCACTCCCACAGCATGTGTCTGAGTGTTGCTGGTCCTTCCTGGCACAATTTGCACGTGTCGTCCTGATGCTTATCTGGGAAGATGCGTTTGAGACGGAATGGATTAGGGAACGTGTTTGTCTGGAGTTGTCGCCAGGCGACGGCCTGCCTCCTGTTCAATTTGGGACTCGGCGGGGGATATATCCTTCTGGCGTTCAAATATGCACTGGTGATGTCGTTGTATCTTGTGAGCCTGTCCCGTTCTGCTCGAGAAGCGTTCGCTATCGTGCGAGAGGCGTTTCCCTGTTCGGCGCGGCGGGTCATGTCTCGCGCCGTCCGGTGCGCCGTCTCGTTTAGGTTCGGGAGCGCGTCGCCTTCCGTGGTGACGTGCGCGGGGAACCATATGATCCTCGAGTTCGCGGTTTTGGATCTGCCCGCTTTGGCCAGAATGGACATGGCTTCCTTGGAAATTCGACCTTTGGCATAATTCCTTACTGCCGTTTGCGAGTCACTTAGTACGACTTCGCATTCCTGTTCTGTGAGGGCTAGCGCAATCGCTACTTCCTCCGCTATTTCTGAGTGTTTGGTGTATACACTACATGTGGTTCTGATTTTTGATTCTGCGTCTATGACTACGGCGGCGTATGTTTGGCCGTTCGCATATTCGGCTGCGTCGACAAAGCGCGCGTTTCTGTCCCTGCCGAATGAACGGAGCAGAGCCTCGGCTCTTGCCTTTCGTCTACCTCGGTTGTAATCGGGGTGCACGTTTCTTGGGATGGTTGCCACCGTAATGGTCTCTCTGATTTTGTTGGGGATTGGCATTTTCTGGCCGTGCTGGTTGTGGTACGTTATGCCGAGCGTGTTCATAATGTGTCTTCCCGTCGTGGTGGTCGACAGGCGTTCGAGCTGCGAGATGCGTTGTGCTTCGGCTATTTCTTCTATGGTGTTGTATATGCCCAGCTGAGTCAGGAGCTCGGTGCTCGTCGATTCCGGTAGGCCCAGGGCTATCTTGTACGTTTTCCTTATGAGCGTGTTAATCTTGTTCTTTTCCGCGACGTACCAGTTGTGGTAGGCGGCTACATAGGCGATGTGGCTGACAACGAATGAGTGGATCAGTCGAATGACGTTGTCTTCCTTCATGCCCGCGTGTCTATTGGTTATTCTCTTTATGAGTCTCGTGGCGCTGATGACTTTGCCTTCGATCTTCCTCACGGTTTCACCGTTAGCTCCGTTGGCCTCAATGATCATTCCGAGGATTTTGATCTTGTTCACTTTGGGGATTGCGTTTCCGTCTTGGGTGTACAGGCGAACGTAACGGCTGTAAAAAACGTTACGGCAGTTAAGCCGGCACCTTTGTTCACATTTACTGCTGCTTAAATTACGGCTTTTACAACAGGCCAATCAAATTTGGAGCTGCAGAATCGACGTCACCAGCGGTCCAATATGGCTCCTGCCATTCATGCGAGCGCTGGCCGAGATCGAAGAAATTCACGCTCAAAACAAACCTATAGTCATGTATTCAAACGCCCAAAGACGACGAAGGCGACGCAGAAGGGTTTGGGTGCGGCAAGTATTTCTCGACAGGGCCGTGGACGGCGATTTTCACAACCTTTTCGCCAAGCTCCGAGTTGGTGACGCTGCGATGTTTCATAACATCATGCGCATGTTGCCCCAGCAGTTCCGCTTCCTTGAAAACCTAATGAGACCACTCATCGAAGTTCGGAGCACGCATCTGCGGCCATCGATTTCCTCGGCGGATAAACAAGATGAACTGAAAACAGTCTCGCAAGGCGCACTGCAAAAATTTTCACGAACACAGCCAATCGTGCGCACGGAATGGCGGAATGGCACTTCCCGCGCCCGGAGCTGTCTGCAGACGGGAGGACGGAAGTGTCGTCACCGGTTGTTGAAAGCCGAAAGCTTATCGGTCATTGGCTGTGTCGCAACGGTCGTAACATAACAGTCGTAAATGTTGCCGACCCTTTAACACTCTCACCCACGATTTTTGCGAGAATTGCGCACGTTGGTACCTTTACGTTCGCAGTCTGAACTAGACGCATACGCTTGTTGCGCTTCCGCTTACGTATGTTACGAAAAATCGGCGCCTTACGAACGTAGTCTGAACATAGCATAACCCGTTATCGCGCGTGCGCGTGAATCACATTTGCAAGTGCGCGGCTTGTCTGAAGCCCAGTCCTCCTCCGGTGCCTCGGGTATCTGACCGCTCTAACCTCAGGGGCGAGATACGAGATTGCGTAACGCCGCCCCGACGGCGCAACCTTGCCTACCGAACGCAGAGGGAAACGCTAGCCGTTACGTAACAGGGCTGGAACGGGCATTCCGGCGGGCATCCGTCAGCAGAGCCGAGCAGCCTAGCGCTCCGTTTGCGTCGCTTGGCTGACTTTGCCGGCAGCGTTTCGTGTTCGCTCTCCTCGGTTTTTCTTTTTTGCCATTTTCTTGCGAAATTTTAGGAGCCGTCGTACAGAGAAGGACGAGGAAAGGAAGGATATAGCAAACCCACAAAAAAAGATGGAGGGAAGGAAGGAAGAAAAACCGTGCGCCCCAAACATCGGCGGGCCGCCTAGAGCGGGATGTAAATGGCGGGAGATGCGGCGCGTGACGAAGGACGTTTTCGAGTTTCCCGGCGGCGAATTCGCGCGTGGGCCGGCGTGGCTGCTGATTTTATTATTATTATTATTTTTTTTTTTGCGATCGACGCGTGCCTCGTTTCCAATGGGCGCAAGAGAGCGTGGTCTAGAAATTCGAGGATGAGAACCTACCCTTCGGGGATCAGAAAAAAGAAAAACGAGTGGTAAGAAGAAGAAAACATTTATTTGTGGCGATGCTTTGTCCGCATGGCCAATGAGTAGCAGGAAATGTTTATTGCTGAAGATTTCAGCCATAATCTTCCAATCAAAACGCTGCCTTTTGCCTTAAAGCACGTTCTTGTTCATCTCAATGTCGTGGGTCGGAGCCCCTCGTTGGGCGCTAAGATGTGGGTGCAGGCACGCTGCTTCCCGTGCGCGTGATACGAAGCGGGACGAGGGATTGTCACTTTTTTTGTGTTTGTGTCGGCAACGGGCTACGTTTTCTGTTCAAGTGCCGGTTATGTGCACTTTTCTACTGGCCTTCCCAAACGTTGGTAATGACGTCGGACTCACTGGGCATTCTTATTTCGCAGGACTGCGACCAGGCGCATATCGACGATGTGGCGTCGGACGACAATGGCCAGGACCTTAGGTAAATAGCGTCCTTGCTGAATCTATAGATTACGGCGAGGGTACGAAATTCGTCGCAAATATTTCTGTCGGAAGGCTAGTCAACCTGCTGCTCATATCGCGATATGTCACCGTGCCATGACGCTTATGAGGAGGAGCGATAAGTGTAATGTAAAGTGTAATTGTTTGCTTTGCTGTTGATCAAATAAGAAGAGCCTACATTATTTGGCAGCGCCATCCTCCCTTATTATCTCACGTTAATGGGTGAGAAAATTGAATTTGAACAGATGCTAATGCAAAAAAAAAAAACAAGAGATCAGAATTTCTAAGCTCCCTCTTTAGGCATGCTAGCTCTCATCGACTGTTGTGAAGGCGGAGAACGCGAGAAGCTAAGTGATAACATTCTAAAATGAAAGTTCTGCATTGGGTGTCATGACTCATTACGAGGGTCTTCGTTGAACTTGACCTGTTAAGTTACAAACCGTATTAGAACAGTGCCTGGCCCTTAAATTCACATTTGCTAGAAGCTGCACGTGCTTGCATAATAGGAATAACAACAGAACGCCGATCAAAATGGGATTGTCTAAAAATGTTTAAACGTTTCGGCTTCCGCGTGGAAGCCGAAACGTATAAGAATTTTTAGGCAATCCCATTTTGGTCGGCGTTTTTTTTTTGCTATTCCTATTGTGCCGTTACTTCTGGACCAGACGAGATTTCGTCAAACTCATGATTTCCTGCATATCTTTATTTGCAAGCAACTTACGATGGCGCCAATAACTGGGATGCAGGTAACCTTTCGTTTGCTGAAAGCACATGTTTTGTTATATTATTAAATGGAACTACTTGTCATTAAGCTCATTCATATTTTCCCAGTGCACTCCATACATCAGTACCTTAACTGCGTTGCTCATTATACTTAGATACGTTAAAGTGAAAATCAAAGAGCCGCCTGCGTAGAATAACTTACGTAACCCAGTTTTTATACTCCGAATTGATGCGTCAGCGTTTTGCCGTTCTGTGTAGCAATGACATATGCTTTTTTTTTCTTTCGGGCGCTATAGCTTCAATGCTTCAGTCCATCATTTCTCTCACCATATCGTTTTCCGCATTGGATGACGATGCCCATTGCTTGACCTATTGTTGTATGTCTTTGCCACGCAACAGTCGGAAGAAACACTAGTTTTCTCCAAGAATTATGAACCTATTCCAATGAAAAACTTTTTTTTGAGCAGAAATGTAGTATAAGTACATGAAAAATGTTCACAAACCATGGAAGATGATTGTCAAAGTAAGTGAAGCCTGCGCTTTTTTGAATCATACTGTGCTTGTCGCTGTGTTCTTTTCTTGTCTAGTTGAAGAACCCACGCTTTTCAGCGAATCTTGCGTGGCTGCGCCTCACAGCCCCACGCACGCGTAAAAGGGAGACGTGCGGCTGTGCGTGAACCCCGTTCGCAAACAGCAGAACATGCGAGTCGCAACGTGCAAAGTCGCATGCTTCCCTTGTGTCGGACAGAGAGAGAAATGAGGTGGATAGGCGTAAGCGATTTCTCATCCCCTCTTTCCGCATTCACTCTCTCCGCATTTAACCTCTTCACAGTCCAACGAACGCTGCACCAAAACCCTGCGGGGTCCACAAAGAAAGGTTCGCTTAAAGAAACAGTCTCTTGATGTTTTTTTTTCTATCGATATTTAAAGTGCCAGATGCGCGAGACCGTTGTCTTGCTTTAGGGATTGAATGTAGAGACGACGCCCACGATGCCGATGATGATGGTGACGCCCCGTCGGTCGCTTCCTCGCAGCAACTACAACTTCGCGGCCGACGGCTTCCAAGCCGGCACCGGCGTCGGGACGTCGGGTGGCGCGGGCGGGCTGTGCCTCTCGTCCGGGGGCATGCGCGGCGGAGTGGACTGGATGCGCAAGCTGGCCTTCCGCTACCGGCGCATCAAGGACATCTACAACCAGTACCGCTCCAACGTGGCTGGCCTGCTGGGACCCAAGCGCGACCAATGGCTCCAGCTGCGAGGAGAGATCGAGGCCCACACCGACAGCTGGCTCACGCTCGCCATGAAATGCCTCTCCGTCATACACTCCAGGTACGCGACGCGGCGCTAAAGAGCCCCCCCCCCCCCCCCCCCCCCACCACTCGGGCGGGCACGCACGGCGAAACATCCATTCTCGGAGGACCATTGCAAGTGACTTCTTTTAAGGCCATCTGCAACGAAATTTCCCGTCGACTAAATTGGTTATGTGAGCAATTTCCATTACTGAAGCAAAGCTGCAGGACCAGCAAGTACCTAATTTTCTCATTAACAGTCTTTTACCAGCAGCTAAGCAGGCAACACTTTCACCTGGTGGCTACCAGATGTGACGTAAATCCCAGCAGGTCGCCCCAGAGACTCCTCAGCACGCCCCGGGCAGCTGCGGCTGCCGCATAATCTCGGAGGTCATGCCGAGGAGTCACGCACTCTGGGTCATGCGTACCTTCTTAATAGTGGTAATGGCGGCGACATTTGTTTTGCACTTTTCATGCCAAAAACCTCTATTTCTGCTGGCTTTTCTTGACGCATCCACTGGTATTTCAAGCGTTAAATTTTGCATGGAGGCTGGACTGTGTGTACGCTCTTTGTATACGCGGTCCAAGATTTCGTGGCAGTTGGCCTTTAAGGGATCATCAGGCGCTACCATAAACATTCCGAGACTGAAAGCCTTTATAATAGTCCCGCACCTAAAACGGCCGACATGTAAGTTTTAAGAAATCATGAAGTTTTCCGCGCCAACACCAATATCGGATTATGAGGCACGCCGTAATGGGCGATCCCGGAATTATTTGGACCACCTGTTATTCTTTAATGTGCACCTAAATCTAAGTACACGTACGGGTGTTTTTCAATTTCGCCCCCATCGTAATGTGGCCGCCGTGGCCGAGATTTGAACCTGTGATCTCGTGCTTAGTAGCCCAGCCCCATAGCCACTAAGCAACCACGGCGGGATCTGTTTTGTCCATGCGTTCCTGTCTCTCATTTTTACATCTTTGTTCTAAAGTGACTTTGCTTAGTCTGTCTTTTTGCATCAACCGGGGCAATCGCTACGTGTGTGTTCGTGCCACAATTTTTGATGCAACAAAACAGCAACAAGACGGCCTTGTACGTCGCGCTAATTGGGAAACGAGACACGCGGTCTGCTCACGTCACTGGTCTGTTCTCCTCGCAGGTCGACGTGCGCCAACGTGCTGGTGACGACGACGCAGCTGGTGCCCGCGCTGGCCAAGGTGCTGCTGTACGGCCTGGGTGGTGTGTTCCCCATCGAGAGCGTCTACAGCGCCACCAAGATTGGCAAGGAGTCGTGCTTCGAGCGCATCGTGGCCCGCTTCGGCAAGAAGTGCACCTACGTGGTCGTCGGAGACGGAAAGGACGAAGAGGCGGCCGCCAAACAGGTTAACCTAATCCTATGTACTCCGGCCCCCTACATGTGGTAGTTCGTGCATGTACCCAGGAACGTTAAGGTCAGAAAATAAATGAAGACGCTATGAATGAAGAGCCCCCTTTGGAGCACTATGGATGTTTGAGACTTGCAATTTTAAAACCGAAGCTTTTATTTGCGAGCCTCGCCGGGTTTGGTGACCGTGGCTGCGGCCTGGCTGTTATCTTGCCGAATAAGCCAACCAATCACAGCGGAGCACGCGCGACGCTGGGTTCCTTGAACCACCACTAGATGGAGTTCGCCTCCGCGCATCCGTGTCAGGGAAAGAAAAAAAAAAGTCGCGCATCCGCGGCATTTTTATGCACTCACAAAACTCGTGGGATCTGTTAAATTTTTATTGCTTTATGTCAGGAGCAAGCCCCCTAAATTCTAAAAGTATGCTTACAAGAATTACATCGCCATAAGTTATTAACTATAATACTCGTTACTGTAAACCAGGAGCTGTATGCGGATACCGAGAAGCTTGCGTGACCAAAAATAAATAAATACGCTTTAAAGAAAGAGCTACAATTAAAATGAGTACTGATAGTACATTTTCAACCTGGCAGTGTTTCTTTTTTTCTTTCCTTTTGCTTAATGAAGCCACCCTCGGCACTCTGCACATGTACCATGTTGGCCACCCTCGCACTCATACTATCACCTTTTCAGGCTCATTCTTTTTTCGCGTAGCAACAGAGTGGAACCACCTGCCCCACCAAATTACCGCCATAACCTGTACACCTACATTCATGCAAAAACTAACAGACCACTTTTCAGAATAAAAAGTACGGGACATGCTATTCACATTCTATACTTGTGCTATCTATGTATGTACTTGATGAAATCATGTACCCACTTCATTCACGCGTGTTGCATTTAAATATTGTGTTACCTCTTACCTTAAGAAGAAACACTGGCAAGCGTCAGAGGACCCTGAATAGTTTTCTGAGACGCTGTCAAGGATCCCCGACCATCACTTAGCCTCCCTATCAGACCAGAGGACTCAAGGGACCTTTTCAAGAGTGATTAGCGTTCATCAAGAGTGCATACCGTCCTCTTATACACCGGCGGCGAAGCCTTCATCTTCCCTGTGGCGCCTGTGACAGCCTCAAGTGAATTTTGCTATTCCCGGAATCACAAAGAAGGCTAATCATCCATCAAGGCTCATATTACTGCACCAGACGTATCATGACCGCACACACATATATATATATATATATATATATATATATATATATATATATATATATATATATATATATATATATATATATATATATATATATACCGATGGTTCGACCTCACTTGCCAGCTCAACTGCTGCATTCGTCGTTCCAGCTAAGCAGGTTTTCAGATTCAGATTCAGATTAGATTCAGATTTAATTCAGATTGTCTCAATGACTACATCTACGTCAGCAGAATTTGCAGCTCTCCATGCCGCTATGACGTACGTCACCGAAGAGCCGACAGAGAAATGGATCGTATTTTGTGACTCTAAGGCAGCTCTTCACTGTATCAAGTCTGCATTACATCACAGAACTTACGAGTAGATGATATCTGACCTCAGGGAAGTGCACCACCATGCTCTAAAAAGAGGGCACAGCAATATCTTTCAATGCATCCCAGCTCACTGTGGCATCGTCGGCAACAGCCTTGCTGATAAGGCTTCCCGGTCTGCTCACGAAGACACCCAGACGCGTCCAACACCTTTGGCGAGGTGGGACTCTGCCAAGGAACTTCGCCTACTTGCACGCAAAAAGTCACAAGATCTCTGGAGTTCAAGTGCCTTCAATTGTCGATTACATAAACTGGGCCCCACGCTACGGCTGCGACAGCCATCTAGCCTTTCCCGCGGTGAAACAACCTTGCTGTGCCGCTTGTGGTTGGGAGTGGCGTTCACGAACACCTACTCCTATCGTATGGAAATGGCCGAGAGCCCGGTGTGCTACTCCTGTGGGTGCAAGGAATCCATCGAGTACCTATTGTGTACCTGCCCTCGCTACGATGTTACAACGCCTCTCTCCGCGGGCAACTTTACACCGACTGGGCTCAAGACCGTTCTCCGAGTCAAAGATACTCGGACCATGGCCACAACTGTCACTGCCACGAAAAGCGATTTGCGCACTAGTACAATACTTGAAGTGCACCGGATTAAGATACCGTTTATAGTATCCCTGTGCATCCTCCCACACGCACTCAGTGCTTACTCTCTACCTTTTTTCCTCTTTCTGTTCATTTTTCCCCCACCCCCAGTGTAGGGCAGCAAACCGGGAGCTCGTCTGGTTGACCTCCCCACCTTTCCTGTCCTTGCTCTCTCTCTCTTCTTTCTTTGAACCAGTTTCGGCTTCGCTACCTAGGGGGTAGGTGCGCCGTGACGTCACGGTACACTGGATCTCTCCGTTTTTGGGATCGCGGCAGCAGCCACACGCGAACATCACGCCCCCCCCCCCCCCTCCCCCTCCAAAAAAATAATCAAGTGCCCCGTATACTCTTATTCTTATATAAACAGCGCTGCCATACCTAGCCTTATTGCTACACGACGCCAGCAAATTTTTTTCTTTGTCATGACGTCACAATAATGTCGATGACGCCAGATCAGGCATTTCGAGGCCAAATTTACTATCAAATTAAGGTATCTTTAAATGATTGGGCGATCCTTTTTGCTTCGAGAGCGAAACGGCATAGTTTCTACAACCTCTAAAATATGCGTTTAATTTTATTTTATTGCCTTAACAACGCCGAAGGGGCATTACATAAGGGATGGGTATACATATATTCATTATAAATCAGTTAAAGATCAGAGAATACAATTTTTAAATACAACACACGTGAATGAAGTGGGTACATGAATTCATCAAGTACACACATAGATAGTACAAGTATTTAATGTGAATAGCATATCCCGTACTTTTTATTCTGAAAAATGGTCTGTTAGTTTTTGCATGAATGTAAGTGCACATGTTATGGCGGCCATTTGGTGGGGCAGGTTGTTCCAATCTGCTGCTGCGCGAAAAAAGAATTAGCCTGAAAAGGTGATGGTAAGAGTGCGAGTGCGGTCAACTTGCTGCGTGCGCCGAGTGCGGTGTGATATGCGGGCAGCGCGAGTAATGTACGGTGGTGAAGTGAAATATGATAAAACTTATGAAACAACGAGAGAGAGAGAGAGAGAGAGAGAGAGAGAGAGGGTTGAGATGCGATGACAATTAGCGAGGTTAACCAAGCCGGATTCCTTCTTCAATGACGACACGCTGACATCATAAGAATAAATATCTGTTTTTGCCGTTCATTTGTACTTTTTCTCACATTTCGGAGGCAGTACGCAAAAAAAAAACGTATTTCTTTTCTTCACAGTTCAAGAGAGCGAAAGAGAGCGAGAGAAAAGGATGTATAGAAAGACAAGGAAATTAGCCAGAGCTAGTTACGGTTGGCTACCCTGCATGGGGTGAAATGTTAAGGCGGATAACGAGAGAACGAGTGTGAAAGGGGAGACAGAGAGAAAGAGAGATGAGCACGAACACACCGCGTACACTACAGAGCGGTCGGGGGCGGCGTGCTTAAAGTCTATCGTGAAGCCCCGTAGGTCGCCGGAGCCTTAATAACGCGAGTAAAGCCTTCAGCGATGATGTTCTTTGGGAGTACTGAACTAAAGCTTTGAGGTCTGATAGTGGACGATTGTCCAACTAGTCCAATACTCTGCACATCACTTGTCTCTGGGCGCTGTATAGCCGGCAGACACAGATGGTGTGTGCGAGCATCTCATCTCTGTTGCATGTGTCGCACGTTGGGCTGCTGGCCATTCCAACAAGGAAAGCATATGAGTTCGTCAATGAAACGCCTAGCCACAGACGGTACAGCATGGTCTGTTCACGTCGTGGTAACCCAGGCGGTAGGTGCATCCGCATGTCGGGAGACAACGAACGCAAACGACACATGGTGAAAGCGTTCGAGTCTCACATAGACAAAGTACATTCACAGGACATCAGTCGCAGCCCAGCCTCAGCGTCTGTTCGTGAAAGCGGAATCAAGACACGTTGACCACTTTCATGTGCATATCAGGCGGCTTCGTCGGCTTGGTCATTCCCGCTGATGCTGCAATGTCCTGAAAGCCATTGAAAGATGATGTTGTGCCCCTGTCATGGCTACGATGATACATGTGTCGAATTTCTGAGCCCAGTTGTTCATTTGGTCCGTGGCGCATTGGGCTTGGTATGCAATGAAGGGCTGCCTTAGAGTCACTAAAGACTGTCCATTGTTGCGGTGGTTCCTGATTAATGAAATCGTGTGCAGCACGTAGTGCCGCAAGTTCAGCACCCGTTGATGTGGTCACACATGAAGTTTTTAATTTGATTTCTTCAGATTTTGCCGGGACGATGATTGCAGCAGCTGAGTTGTTGAGTTTTACAGAACCATCTGTGTAGACATGTTGCCGGAATCTGTGTACGTTGTGAATGTGTTCCAAAGTTGCTTGTTTCAAAGCTTGCAACGGCGCTCCGGCTTTCTTTCTGATTCCTGCAATTGTCAATTGTACTTGCGGCTTGTGCAGACACCACAATGGATCTGATAATCGTGTAGCAGGCGTAAACTATGATGGCAAGAAGGACTGATGTCTTACAATACTTTTGGCAAAGGTTGAATGTGCCTTTTTGCTGGCAAGCAAGCAAGATGGTGTGAGAGAATCCGAGTCAGGTGTCGGATATGGGCTCTCAGGATATCTGTCTCTATATGGACTGTCAAAGGAGTGTCTCCAGCAATGGCTACTGTCGCAATCGATGACGTAGTTTTGGGGAGACCGAGACAAGTTCTGAGTGCTTGTGCTTGCACACTCTGAAGTTTGCGGATATTTGTAGCGCAAGTATTTCCTAGTACAGGTAAGCCGTACCGCAGGAATTCCAAAAACAGTCCTTCATATAATTGAAACATTGATGGCACTGTAGCGCCCCAGGACTTCCTGCCGAGAAATGCAAGAAGGTCCACGATGGCGGCCACACGCTTTGTCATTTACGAGACGTCAGGGCTCCAAGACAAGTCCCTATCAATGATGACGCCAAGAAAGCGGCGCGTTCGTCTTTATCGTACAGTTTGATTATTAATCTGCAAAGCACACGGGGTCATTGCTTTGCGAGTAAAGGCAACGAGTGCACATTTCTCTGTTGAAAGCTCCAGGCCTTGCCTCCTTAGGTATGTTGACACTGCTGTTGAAGCCTTCTGGAGTCGTGCGCGGATTTGTAGACGTGTCACTCCTGAAGCCCATATGCAAATGTGGTCTGCATATACGGACAACTGAACGGTTTGCGGTAACGAATCGGTGAGACCAACGAGCACCAGGTTGAACAGGGTCGGGCTGAGTACTCCGCCTTACGGTACACCACGACTGGCATAGCTAGACGGCGTTGGTCCGTCTTCAGTCAAAATAAAGAAAGATCTTCCATTCAAATAGCTGCGTATCCAGCGAAAGGCGTGTCCACCAAGCCCTACAGCTTCTAAGGCGTCCGGAATCGCATGATGATGGACATTGTCGTACGCACCTTCAACATCAAGGAATAAGGCCGCAGTGATACGCTTCAGATGTTTCTGGTGCTGTACATACGTTACAAGGTCAATAACGCTATCTATTGACGAGCGTCCGCGTCGAAAGCCAGCCATTACCTCTGGATAGACGTTGGAAAATTCCAAGTACCATTCCATCCGTGTAAGGATCATTCTCTCCATTACCTTGCCGACACATCTGACCAGTGCTATCGGACGGTAAGATGACAATTCCAATGGAGACTGGCCAGGCTTGAGAAGTGGAACAAGGCGACTGGATTTCCACGTGGTAGGGACCAGGCCCTCACGCCATGATGCGTTGCATAAGCCAAGGAGTGCATCTCTGGCCTCTCGACCAAGGTTTGCAAGTGCAGAGTATGTGATGTCATCGGGTCCTGGTGGCGAATATCGTCTGCACCCAGCAAGTGCAGCCTCCAGTTCTTCGATGGAGAAAGGAGCGTCCATACGAGGATCTCGGGAGCAAGGGGGGACAATAATAGGAATAGGTGCTCAAGTTGAATGGGTGAACGCCGGACCCGCGATCCTTGCGCAGTAATCTTCGGCTATGTTGACTTCTCGGCGTCCTAGATGGAGGGCTAGAGATTTGAATGGCCGGCGCTGTTGAAGAGCTGTTCGACGTCCACGGACTGTTCTCCAGACAAGTGATAGAAGTTTTCGCGGATCGAGAGGCTCCCAAAAGGATTTTCAGCGTTGATTTTGCAGCATAACAAGACGACGTTGAAGTTTCTTCTGAATACGTCTCGCCTCTCTAAGGTCTTAAACCAATTTAGTCCGTCTGTACTACCGCTGCGCTCGCCGGCGGATTGTACGGAGGCTCTGTATTTACGCATCAAAATCTGTGTATTTCTCCAATGGCTGAAATGAACGCATAGCATCCTGCACAGCCTTGGCGATCTGAATTTCTAGTATGAACGGAAAGCCTTCGTGGCACGCATCTTCCATAAGTGATTTAAACACGGGCCAATCTGTTGTTTGTTTAAAACTGGATGGGACGAATTTGGTGAGGCCTTTTATCTTCAGGTAGGTAGGAATGCGGTTGCTGCCGTGGGTTTCTATATCTGCGAACCAAAGGACGCGGCAATTGAAGCATCGCGAGACAAAAGCCAAGTCTAAACAACTACTGTACGTCCGGCCGCGCAGAAACGTGGGACTGCTATTGTTTAGACAGCAAAGTTCATGGTCACAGGCAAAGGAAACGAGGTTTCTTCCTTTGGAATTTACCTTGGCGCTTCCCCAAAGTAAATGATGTGCGTTAAAGACCCCAACAACAATCCTTGGACTCGCATCTGTAATGCCGCTCAGTATCTGTCTGTCGAAACGACCTAATGGAGAAAGATAAGCGCCCACTAGAGTAAATGACAGTTCGCGCTTTTTCATGGTCAAACAAACATACTGATTACTGTCATGTGGCAGCACTGGATGAACAATGTAAGTCAGTTCCCACCGTATGTAGATGATCACCTTGCTAATTTCATTACAAGTAGATGACACATAAGGTTCATAGCCTGAGATCGGGACGGGTTTCTGTAGGGTCTGTTCACATATGACAATAATGGGGAATCGATTGGTGAAAATGTAATGGCGAAAATCAGCAATACGAAATTTCAGTCCACGGGAATTCCATTGGATAATAAACGCTTCCTTGACTTGTCTGAAGAACGGCTGACGTGGTAGAGCCATTGCGCTTGCTACTCGAGGCTCGCAAGAACCGGATCCAGATCGTCCAGCACTTGCAGTGCACCCCGAGCAGATGACGTCTGCATGTCATTTATCAACACGCGAATGACTTTCATTAGAGGCTTGATTATAGCGATTACTTGCTTGTCTTGTCCTCGCACGTGATCTGTGCCGTCGTTGGTGCGTTGGTAGTCCACCATCGTTCTTTGTTCTGCTGGAGGACTTAATGTCGGAAGTGCAGGCCTATTGCAGAAGACCTATTCAATGCGTCACCAGACACCGTGTTGCTAGTGTGGGTCAGCGTCTTCGGAGCACTAGCTGTTGGAAGTAGCGTCTTTCTTACGAAGGTCTCAGTATTTCTAGTGGACGAAGATCATCTGCGGTGGGCACGACGCCATCGCACTTTGGCGGCTTCTTCTCTGTGCGTTGAGTCGTCTCTCACCATTTGTTTTAGGACTTTCAGCTCTGTCTTGTGTCTCGGGTAGTCTTTGGACGATGCTTCATGAGAACCAGAGCAATTCGTATACTTGAAATCAGTCGCACGGCAAGCATCAGCGCTGTGCTGCTCAGAGCATTTTGGGCGCACGGTCGAATGTTTGCATATGCCGCTGACATGCCCTATCTTCAAACAATTACGGCACTGAAGTGGTCGTGGAACAAACGGTCGCACTGGATGATGAAAAAATCCAACTTTCACGTGTGACGGCAAGCTTCCTCCCTTGAAAGTTATCCTCACACAACCTGATTCTACTAGGTGACGGATTTCAATAATAGTGACATCTGCTGTGGCGGGTTTAACCAATATAGGCAGATCGTTGTCATTTATTGACTCGTCGACATAATAAATCACACCTGAGGGAGTATCGCTGTCTTGTGGTACTATGGTGCGAACATTAATCTTTCCCAGCACTTTTACTGTTCTCAAAATATCCAGCGCGGCTCTGTCCCTGACATCGACCGCGAGGATGTTCTTACGGCTGTTGATTCTCATATCCGTAATCTCATTTGGAACAAGAGCCTCCAGTGTGACAGATATGGCTAGCTTGTTTAACCGATTCAGGTCGTCGGTCGGCGCCTCGGGCAAGAAGAGGATGGTATGAGCCATGTCATTGTTCTTTGCCATCACCATCGCCCTTGTTGAAGACGAGGAAGCAGTGACGATTCTCCGCTTCCCTTTTTGCCTCACAACTGTCAAGTAATCACCGTTATCCGATAGATCCTTGTCTGAAGCAGAGTAGTCCAGCATGGTGTCCTCGCTGCCTGTGTCGCTCATGAGGTGATTGCGCTTCCTAGGAGCGCTTGACGCTGTGACGTTTGTCCCCTCCGGACGTCTAGCGGACTCCGCTTCCATCGCCGAAGGTCTCGGGAGCGGCGTCTCCCGAAAGCACGCAAAAATACTCGTAAAATGAGAGCAGTAGGAAACGGGGTTCCGCACAAGAGCCACTTCTTCGTCTTCCCGTCGAAACGTCTAAAGCAGGCAAATATAGTGTACTAGCTTACAGCTTACATAAGCTGACTGTTTATTGCTTACGTCAGCTTCCTTAAAGTTTTGTTCACAAATAAGGAATATATTTCGGAGTGGCGAAAAAAAAAATCAATCTGGCGTTTGAATATTCCAGTTGATACGATCCAAAGTAATGCGATGTCTGTTTTCATTAAAAACTTGCGACATTGTAAATTTGCTTTGATAAAACAGTATATAATACTACGGGGGGTTAGGGAGGGAGGGGGGGGAGGGCGAGCTTGAACAGCTCGAAAAGGCAATTATTTTTCGGTTTACTACTTTTACACTTTACCAACAAGTATAGACGCACCGATTTAGCCACTGACCTCCTAGCGAAGGGGAAGTCACCATTCTATCGGAAAGAGCAAGTCAATCTCGACAGAACCTTTTGTGCCAGTTTGAATACACAGCCGTTTCAGATTTACTTCGACGAAGCATATTTCCTTTTCAAAGACTCTTACTTCACGGTGTGGCTATCTGAATCCTCTTACTGATACGCTTATCGCGACTACACCTTAAATATTAATTCTTTCCACACACAATTAGAGAACGGAACCGACTTCATCCGTATATCATAAACACTGAGCCATTGCAGGCATTTGCCAATTTAATTGAAGACAAAGTTATTAATAGTGACTGATAATATTTCTAACTTAACCATCTTGTTACTTTACTGTTCATTGTATAGAAAATATATGTTCGTATGTTTAACTATCACTTCTATATAGTAGTGTGCACTATTGTATCGTGTTGCAATCATTTGTACATAATGGTTTAATTATTTCTGTAATATATATATATATATATATATATATATATATATATATATATATATATATATATATATATATATATATATATATACATACATTGGTATGTTTTCGTATGTATTTCACACAATGACGTGTATTGTAAGTGATTATATTTATTACGTTGTCAGTGTTATTGGATTCTAGTCCCTGTATAACGTAGTTGCTTTAGAAATATTTTTCTATGCATCTTTTGTCGAGCTGCTGTGGTCTCATCTCTAGCAGTATATTATGTTTCCCGACTTCCGGCTATTCCCGAAAAAAATATTCGGAAAGTAACTGCTTCAAACAGTGTTAAGGCTGTGTTTTTAAATACTCAATGTGGTTAAGCGCAGAGAAGATGCGCCAAGAAGTCCATATCAGAACCCTTAATGTTTTTGTTTAAATGAAACACAGTTCATCAAATTCGGTTTTGTAGATGCAAAACACATTTCCTTTATTTCCTTGTATTTTCCATGCGACAAGGCGTAGTCGATGCCATCTAAAGGCGCCAACGTCTCAATGTGTGTTACCTCTAGCCCAGATGCATCATTGTGCGTTCTTTTTTTCTTTTTTTGCACGCTGAATTTTTTCCCGCAGATGGGCTTTCCCTTCTGGCGCGTGAGCAGCCACTCGGACCTGGCTGCGCTCCATCATGCTCTCGACCTGGGCCATCTGTGAACGGCGGGGGCCGCTCCGGATAAAACCACAAAAGGAAGCACGGGAGGGGGACCACCACGACCACCACATTCCGAAGCGGGACGTCCCGCGCTGGGAAAGAGGAGACACGGACCGAAGGCGCCCCGCTTCCCACACGATGGACTGCCCATATATAGTGCTGGCCGCCGACACCTTTGGCTTCACAAGTACACAACGTGCCAGAGTGTGTCGCACGGTCGCGAACTGTTCCAAGTAGTTCTTTCGGATGTCCTATTGATAAGAAAGAAGGCATAGACAAGCAGCCGTGCGAAATGTGAGCGTCCGGCGGTGCTTGTCTGCTCGCACTTTCCCTTAACCTGAAGCAACCGCCCTAGTCCCTATAATAGTGCACGGGTATGGTGCCTGTAGTGTGTGCAAAGAAGGGCTGCTTCGCCCGCCGCGGTGTTGTGTGTGAGCGATGGGGGGATGCTGTGCGTGTGGGGTGACTGGATCACCAGTGACGCGAGGTGACCTGACAAAGAGCCCCGACCGCACGCATCCGCGTGTGCAGAAGACAGGTGCCAAAAAACTATACGTCCGCATTGTGACCCTCCTTGGCGCTGTTCCCTGTGTCAGCTCCGCTGTATCACGATGAGTTCGTGCCGTTGGTATACGTTAGGCTTCGTTGATGCGTTTCCAAGGAGACGCTGCAAGGGCTGCTCATTAAATCCTTTCTATAAGGACACAGCGCTGGTAACTTCTATGAGGGAGCAAATTTTATAATTCCCTAATACCTCGAGGGCTCTCGTATTCTGCGTTGGAAGTACTATTACTCTGTTTGCATCAGATAAGAGAGAACATGAGTCAATGGAGGTTAGAAAATTTTCGAATATGGAATGAAATATAAAAAAAGTCACGCCGCTAACAGAGTCATCTGTGCTCCAATGCACTGTCCGTAGTATAAAAAATTAACTTCTGGCCTTCAGAACTTAAGAAAATTTATAGTAAGATAACGAAATCGCACTAGAACAGGCGCCAAATGGCTTCTGCTCGTCTCTCAAATCTCAGCTGGCATTTGATTATAGTCCTATGAACCACAATCGTTTTAGATATATTATATTAGTGCTTACGCACTCGTTACGTCATTTGCGGCTTCTTCGGCGTCGATATGAAGCAAGGTTTCATCTACTTCTGTTAAAATTACGTTCGATAGGCTTTTCCGACATGCGTTTGTTGTATTTACCGTATAATTTCGACACTCAGCCCTTACACTTCTTCTTAGAACTGCAGACAGTGGAGCGTATGGCCCTTGTACAGTCGCGATCATTATGTGAGAGAACGTACGATAATCAATCCAGGAAAAGCTTATTGTTGGTTGTTATTATTTCAATCTATTTGATTTCGTGTCTTATCGTTGTATTGCGGATAACATCCTTTATGTTTGAATTCTTTCTTTTTCTCTGTGTGTATATGTGCATGTCGACACGAATGGATGGGCTCTTTCGCTTATATTATGTTCCTTTTAAAGCCACGAAATTGCAGCCGCCGAGGAACGTCTGGGTTTCCTTTAGTCGTCATGTGGAAGTTTTGAAAGAAGCCGTCTGGCTGTCCATTGATTGTGGAACCAGAAGGATACCATTGGCCATTATCAAGGGTGCTGAGGACCATAGTTGGCATTTCCTGACGTGCCATGCTTCGTTGACACAAAGTTGGCAGCCAGATTGAGAATGAATGTTTATTTGCAGAGAAATCAAGCGGGGTAGGATTGAGGCCGATTATCCTGATTCGACTTAACTTGGGAAAAGCGCTTCCCTAAACAAAACGTGAAAATAAAGCAGAGCTCTTGCACAGCTGCACAAGACGTGCTAGCATTTAGCTTCGGCTCTAAGATATGTCTTTTTTAATGTGCCATTACGGCATAAATTTGCGGTAGTAGGGTGCCAAGTCAGGAAACAGTCATCGTTGAACTATCACGCCGCAACGAAATGAAAACACCGCGAAAAGGAATCCTGGTAGATGCAGTAGTGGGATTTATTCACGGACGTTTAGTTTCAGTGCTAGAATGCCCTCAGCGCCTGATTTACCCAAGTTTACACAAAACAGTTAGAAGCAGCCCAGCTTATTTTCCTATTCCCCGTTTGGTTTTCATTCCGGCGTTGCAGTACACAGCAAAATGACGCTGCGTTTTGAGCCTGTATAGCGCGAGAGGCAATACGGGGATGAAAACGAGACGGGACAAAAGCGCCCTTCCAACAAGCCATGTCGGTCATGTTGCAAAGTTACGTTTTGAGCTGTGAACACGTGAAGCTGCGGCGAATGTGCGCTTTGCACACTTGTACAAACTGAACCATGAACACACGACAAGGAAGCCGTTGAATGACCCGACTCATATACTTGTGTTAGCCTTGTGTTCATGTGGAATTATTAAAAGGTGCCGTACTGGCTACTCTAATTCTGCATGCAGGCGAAATAACGTGGGAACAAGTGGAAAAATCCGTTTTTCGGATCGCAGTTGAAGTTTGTGTGCACGTAGTACTTAAATTCATCTCCTACCTGATAGTTTTCTTTCTCAGTACTGAATGCTTTGTTTGCCTTTTCTTTACTAAGGCCAGTGACACCTGTGTGTAGTTGTATAGGATGTTATCGGCAATGGTACCGTGATAGAGCTTAAACATTTCAGAACTTTTTAGATTTGAGCTCAGGTGTGTCTACAACAAAAAAAAAAAATAGCGAAGCCTTGGGTAATCTGGAGCAAGTAAACGTCAAAGGCATCCGTACTACCTTACATAAACTACGAAAATACGTTGCCACATCACTTGGAAACAAAGAAGGTAATTCCTGGCGACTGCGCCCGATATTTTGACGCTTATAAAAAAATCTTTATTTCTTGCAGACTTTCAAGATTCAGTTCGAAAGAGCAGAGAACGTTGAATCCTGCGAGCTATAAATACGCGTAAATTATAAATGTATCATGATTTTTCTGGAGTGTCGAATGTCTCGTTCGCTACTATGGTGGTCGCCACTGTGTGAATCAACCTCAAAGCCGGTGCCCCGTTGGTGCATGCAGCGGCACAAGCCACCACCGGTCTACGAAGCGATTGCTTTTTCCGAACAGCTCGAAGCCAAAGATGTGCTCGTCAGAGGAGACGAGTGAAGAAAATATGGATCAAGTGACCGTAGCTTTTATGTGCTGCTGTCCTGGTAACCAAGAACCAATAAAATTGAGACCTTTCTGTCTGACTCATTTATTTTGTGTTACCTGGGTGGTAAGTCGAACGGACAGTTCGATTGCAGAAGCTGACCTAGGCGGTAAAACACACACTTGTTAACAACCGCGATAATACAAATGAAGTATAGTAATATTTCCTACCCCCCCCCCCCTCCAAATAATGCTGATACAACGCACATTTTCAATATGTGCGTACCGAGGCTTTCTTGAATCGGTGAAACACTCTCTCTGTAACTGTTCATCTTTCCGCAACGCGTAGCGCTAACGCTATCGTTAGCGCTACGCGCCTGCCCTAACGTGCATAGCGCTAACGTGCCTGCCCTGACAATACAGCAAGACGCATATCCCCCTGCCAACCACGCGATTCACAGGACCGTGCGTTACAATGTCTCTGGTATCGGCCCACTTTCAATCGCACACCTCTGGAATCAAATCAGTTCACTGCCGCACGATCCCCAGGGCCGGTCTCCTTTACTTGGCAATATGCCGACCGAAGCATACGCGTCAAACCCTGGGAAAGAAGGCATGGAAACCTTCTCTTTTATATACAGATTAAGATTTATTTATCTCCATGGTACAGAGTTCCAGTATCGCAAAGCGCGGACGTTGAGCAAAAGAGATGCTTTCTGCAGCCTGAAAACCATCCTGCGCTCGCGGGTTACACATCATTCGGACCCAGGTACATGATGCACACGAATGACAAAGCTGCACCACCGACGATTGCTTGACGACAGTGATTGAGTTTCAGTGAATCAGGCTTTTTCATATACCAAAAACAAACTGCGTAAAAAGCAGATGAAACAGTTATGTTAGACACTTCTAAGGTGTTCTACTGTCTTCAGTAGGCCAACAGTACATTTATACAATAGTACAATAGAAGCATTTATAACATTTGTAGCGTATTCTAGTAAACTGGTCACCATACTAATTACTAGACATTTTCAAATAAAGACAGCTGTTTAAACAATATCACATTTGAGATCTGTTCAACTGAAATAGTATTTTCATCAAGAATATTAAGATACCTCGGTAGAACGTATGGCGACTACTTGCCATATTTGGTGCGACATAAAGGTTGACACCATTCGACAGAATGTCGCGTATAATAAGGAGGTATGAAGTATGGAACGGTTTAGTTTGGACAAGCACGAATGAATGACATTGTTACCTATGACTGTGCTTTTTGAAGAGAATTCACTGTTTAAGATAACTGCACAGTGCATCAATAGGACACAACACGGGGGAAAAAGGACGGGAGAAGGCGCTAATTCCCAATTAGCTTATTAACTAGTTACCTTATGGAACGTATTGCAATTTAAAATTCTAGCGGGCGAGTCTGCAAGGCATATCTGTCTGAAAATAATTGTGTGGATGGCATCGTTGAGTAGGAAGGAAGGAAGGAAAAAGTGGAGAAGGAAAGGCAGGGAGGTCAACCAGTTTAGCTCAACCCATTTGCTACCCTACACATGGGAGCGGGATGGGGGGATGAAAGATGGGGAGGACAGAGAGCGAGAGCACATAGGACAGCACACATATCGTCAGTTACGGTGCGTCACTCTTGCGTGGTACGTGACATTCCTGTCACAGCCGCTTGTCCAATCCCTTCTCTTTCAAAAACCGAAGTAGTCCCTTCATCGCCTTCAGCTGCGATGTCTTCTGTCGGCGACATGTGAAAATCGTTTCAACTGACAATGGTCTATTGTCAAGGGCGCTAGAACGGACACCAGGGACTGTCTCTGAATATTATATTCAGGACAGTCGCACAATATGTGTTCTAGCGTCTCCTCGCGAAGACAGGCATTGTAGTGAGCGTTGTCGGCCGTTCCAATGCGAAATGAGTAAGATTTCGTGAATGCCACCCCTAGCCATAAGCGATAAAGCAGAGTGGCCTCTCTTCGGCGGTGTTCAGTTGGCATACAGAGATGCATCAAAGAGGGCAGGTGGTATTGACAATTACTCCAGTTGGTTTGGCTGATTTGTGTGTCCCACAGAAAGAACGTGATCTCCTGTGCAAGCATTAGAAGTCTGCTGGCTGCGTCGGACCGGGAAAGTGGTATGGCCTCTTGTGTGTTTTCAAGAGCTGCCCGAGCGGCATTATCGGCGTCTTCGTTTTCTATGACGCCGCAGTGACTTGGCAGCCACTGAAACGTCACGTGGTGTCCTTTCTCATGTGATGTATGGAGTAGGCATCTAATATCGAATACGAGCTGTTCGTATGGCCCGCGACGCAGAGCTGATAGTACAGATTGTAGGGCTGCCTTTAAGTCACTGAAGATATACCATTGTCGAGGTGGTTCCCGATTGACGAAACAAAGTGCAGCGCGAATAGCAGCTAGTTCCGCAGATGTCGATGTCGTTGGGCTCTTCTTGCGACAACCACAGCACCGGACGAGCACTGGGTGTCAAGGCAGACGAAGACCGCTGTGCAGCTGCATTCTATATTCCCTCTCTAAGATATACGTGGTCTGGCCGTCTGGACTGTATAGCCTCGTCGACAGTTGTGGAAGGCGTAGCAATAGTTTCTGCTCTGCGCAATCTAAAGACTTTTCCTCTGCAGAATGTGGTTGTCCTTACGGACTCAAAGGCACTGAGGATATTTGTTGCACTGAGGATATTTAGGATGCGCATGCGCAACAATGCGCATGCAGGAGAATATGCATGCGCAAGAAGATTTAGTTTAACATATGCGACGTCCTCGCATACGCAAGCTAACTATGCATCAAGCGCGCGCATGCCTAGACTATAACCGCGACGTTTGGCGTTGAGTGCAAGCTTTGTGGGCTCTGCGTTCTCGCGAGATGGCGTTGCTGGTGAGAACGGCAAATAGTTGGCAAAATTGCGGCAAAGTGAGTGATGCGAGCAGTTGGAACTTTTGAATCGCTTTAGGCGTGGCTCCATGGAGGAGCCTATAAAATAGGTGGTGGCTCAGCGCAGATGCATTTTAGGATTCCTCGCAGCGGTCCCCGCATGGAATTCCCTTTTTCTATGGAGGAACTAGAAGCTGCGCTAGCTTTGTGCAGGCGTTCTTCAGCGCCAGGACCTGACGCCATTACATACCGTGCCCTGTGTAACCTAGGAGACCAAGCTCGGAAGGCACTCTTGCTCCTGTACAACGACTCCTGGCAGACGGGTACGGTTCCGCAAGAGTGGAAGTCAACTCGCCTCATTCCACTTCTCAAAGCTGGCAAGTCGCCTTTGGACATTTCCTCATACCGTCCGATCGCACTTGCCAGCTGTGTCGGAAAAACAATGGAACGAATGGTATTAACACGTCTGGAATGGTACTTAGAGTACTATGAAATCTATCCACAAGCTATGGCCGGATTTAGACGGGGCCGTTCGTCAACAGACAGCGTTGTTGACTTGATAACCTTTGTGCAACAACAAAAGGCCTGTAAGCGTCTATCTGCTGCTCTGTTTCTAGACGTTAAAGGAGCTTATGATAATGTCACCCATGAAGCCATCCTTAGCACGTTAGAAGCCGTCGGACTTGGTGGCAAGATGTATATGTGGGTGTCCAGCTACTTACAGAGGAGATCATTCTACGTGCACACAGAAAATGGCCCGACGTCCGAGCATTACGGTAGCCCAGGAGTCCCTCAAGGAGGAGTGCTTAGCCCGACTCTCTTCAATCTCACCCTCAGTGGATTAGTTTACAACCTGCCAAGCACCGTACGACTTTCCATCTATGCGGACGACATCTGCATTTGGGCATCAGGTGTGACACGACTTCAGCTTCGTGCTCGGCTTCAGAAGGCAGCCACAAAGACATCTTGCTACCTTAGTCAACAAGGACTTGAACTTTCATGCGGAAAGTGCGCAATGGTGGCATTCACGAGGAAGCCAATGTCTGGTTACGGCGTATCTATTAACGGACAACTTATACCATACAGAAGAAGTCACAGGTTCTTGGGAGTCGTAATTGACAGAGACCTGTCTTGGACTCCGCACGTCAATTACGTGAAAAAGCGGCTGACTGCTATCTGTCACCTGTTCAGGTTCCTTGCAGGAAAAAGTTGGGGAGCATCTATACACGCTATGTTACAGTTGTACATGGCGTTGTTCGTTGGATTCCTGCGCTACAGCCTGCCTGCAATATCCAACACCTGCAAGACTAACCTGCGTACAATTCAGAGCATTCAAGCCCAAGCCCTTAAGATATGCCTTGGCTTACCACGCAGTGCATCAACGGCTGAAACCATTGCCCTAGCGCAGGATTACTCGATCACGACGCACATTGCCGTTGAGACAATGCGTATGCATCTCAGGCATTATGCTAGGACCCCTTCCCACCACTTGGCGAGCCTCACTGCTGCAAGGCCCTGCTCGACATTTAGCGGTATTGTTAGTGCACATCATGCGTCGTTTACCTCAGGGTACGCACCTGCGGCCACGCCAGCGTTTCCTCCGTGGTGTTTGAGCCGTCCACAAGTGCATCTAATGATTCCAGGACTACAGAAGAAGACAGATCTACCGGCCCCTGCTCTAAAACAGCTGAGCTTACTTCTTCTGCATGAAAAGTACAGCAACCACGTGCACATCTATACCGACGGATCGACTACGTCGTGCAGTTCTGGTGGTGCCGTGGTTATACCAACGCGAGGAATGACACTACGGTTCAAGACATCGCATGTCACGACCTCAACGGCGGCAGAACTAACGGCCCTGCGTCGAGCACTGGACTTCATTGATTCGGAAAGACCCAGAAAATGGGCTGTGTTCTGTGATTCAAAATCGGCATTACAGTGCACGCAGTCAGTTCTCCGACACGGATGTCATGACCAATTGACATACGAAGTCGTGAAACTTCACCATGACGTCCAACAAAAAGGCCACGAAGTCGTTTTTCAGTGGGTACCTGGCCACTGTGGAATCAGTGGCAATGATTCCGCCGATAACGCTGCTCGCACAGCTCATCAAGAAGAGCACAGCGTTCCGATTCCGCTTTCAAGGACTGACGCTGCAAGGCAGCTTCGACACCTGGCACGCAGCCTCACAGTGACCGAGTGGAACTCACAAAACTTACGACTGACACGACTACATCGACTAAACCCCTCCCTGCAGCTCCGACCTCCACCCGGACTTCCTCGACGTGAAGCTACGCTTCTCTGTCGCCTTTGGTTAGGAGTGGCCTTCACAAAGGCATACTCTACATTAATTGGAGTGACTGACAGTGCAGCATGCGAGGTCTGTGGCACCGAAGAAAACATCGACCACCTGCTGTGCCACTGTCCAAGATATGCCCTACAGAGACAAGAACTTGCCAAAGCTTTCCATAAACTGGACAATCGGCCGCTTTCTGTGCAGGTGCTGCTGGAACACCGCCCCCATCGCCCGTCGGCCCATAAAGCGGTGAAGGCACTTTTGTGTTTCTTAAGGACGACGGGTTTGTGCGACCGCCTGTGACTATTAAGGCAATTTCTGTAAAACCACACGCGTCAGCGAACTTGCCGCAATTTCCTTCTTTCCTTCCCTCCTCTCTCTCCCTGTGATCTTTGCTTTCCCCTTTCCCATTCCCCCGGTGTAGGGTAGCCAACCGGACGTTATTCTGGTTAACCTCCCTGCCTTCTTCTTTTCTCTTTCCTCCTTTTTCCTCCTCGCAGCGGTATCCCATTGCCGTCAACTTGACAGCAGCGATTGGGAGAGTGGTGACTGCCACGGCAGTGCACAAGCTCTGCGACTTGCTGCTTCGAATGCTGCTTCAAGTGATCGCAATAGATTTATAATTTTAACTTCATTATTCCTCGCGCTGTTCCGGGACACACTGTTAAAGATGACGGAAATTAAGCGTTTCTGCCGGCGTTGGCTGGCGTTGTGCCATTCGGCGTTGACGTGGCGAGAGGCAGAAAGCCGAAATGAAGGATGTTTTTGTAGAAACGTTGAATCTGCTTGGGCATTTATGGAATCTGGTAAAAAAGAAAGCAGAACAGAGCAAGAGTCCGAAGAGCGAGACCATCTGCCACAGGATCTGTCCTACTTAGTGCGGGAATTCAACCATAACGCTGCCTGCTGCTAATTAGCAGGTAATCGATTTCCTTCGAAGACAGCGTAGACATTCCGTCAGCATGATGTCGCGAGTGCGCTCAACGGCGCTGGCCTCAGTTCGGTACAGAGCTTCGAGTCGAGAATCGTTTGAGAATACAGAGCTCATGGCAGACAGTTTGCGGCAGGTTGGTTCTTGCCTCGAGTCGTTTCATGCCTCTTCGATTCAGTTGCCTCCTTCGGTCGGAAGGAAAGTCGTGCGCCTTCTTCAGCTGGATACTAGGAGAGGCCACCCTTGCACTTTGCAACAAAGATAATGAAGATGCCCAGATATGCTCTGCCTTGACGAGACGGGAAGAGTGTAAGCACGACAGACGCCCACGACTAGCTGGATTCGCGCATATTACCAGGGACCCGCCGGAACAGTGTTTTGTTGGGTTGTTTTGTCTGACAGGAAGCATCTTTTTTTTTCCGCCCTTATTTCGCTCAACGAGACAACATGATGCGCCAACTGGCCCAACAGCGAACGATTCTGAACAGCGTTTGCCGCGAGAGTTTGCCTGTCTATTTCGCATGTGTCAACAATTGTTTTTAGTGGCACACAGGTTACTCTTGGTACCTTGAGTGCCGTTACACTGTCCTACTTTTCCCGAAAACAAGCTATTTTTGATGTTTTGAGTCTCGTTGAGTCCCTCGTCCGATATTTCCATGACTCAATGTCCAGCTGAGTCTTATTTTCAGTACCCATCGATGTAATGATTTGCTTCGTTCGAGTCCGAACTGAAAGGTCTACATTTTGAGTCTTAAGGCGTCCCGTGTTTGCCACACGATAAGCTCGTGCAAATATAAAATGCGTCATATGAACTAAGCTCACTAAATGCTGAGCTCATTCTCTGAAATAACAAGGGACGCCATCGTACCACCGACGACGAGGCGTCTTGTAGTTATGGTTTTCAGAATATAGCTTGTTCAGCCGTAAAAGAAACTGGCCTTATTGCAGTTGTGGTAAGGTTCAGGTTATTGCGACAATTAAGTTATCGTAAGAGACATTGGCGTTGCCAGCTTTGAGATAAAATGCAGGCGCCTTGACTAAGACAGCTTGCTTCAATGTATGTAAAGACACCGCTCTCTGATTACGCGACAATTTAGCGAGTACGCGAGAGTGGCACGTCTACTTCAGCCCAATTATCCCCGGCTTACATACGCCTCGCATTCGTGGCAGCGGTGCCAAGTAACCGGTTAAAACTCACAAACTCACCCGATGCAACGCAAGTACGCAGTCATATTTATTTCTGAAAACATCTGAAGCCAGTTCCTACAGCTCAGGTGATAACGAAAGCGCCATGTCAAACAAACAAAGAACAGATGTTCGATGCCCGATAAGTAAAACCAGGACGTCCGGGAAAGAAAACACACAGCAGGCCAATTACCTTCTATAAAAGGAAATGATGTAACCTATAATTAACTCATAATGACCCCCGTAATTACATTCCGATCGAGCTTAATGGTTCGCAGGATGCTTTCAAGGCCGCGCTTTCAAAATGTCACCATGGAAAGCACAGAAACGGATGTGGCACCTACATGTGTACTATAGGAGAGTTGTGACTTCGGGGATCTTCGCAAGACGGGAACCACTGGTAATATTTATTGGCAGAAACTTTTGGTATTTCTATATGTAGGCAATATATCTACGGTCCATTTTTTTCATAAATATCTAAAAATATGCCCTACGGAAGCGAGTTTTGGAGAGCAGATTAACGATAGCCGCCGTTTGCGTTCTGTTCTTCACGTACGAGAATAATTATCGCAATCGATACATTGTGTGAGGACTGTTACTGGAACCTGGTAGAGTAAGCTATGCTACGATCACCTGCACGGATCATCTGCGTTGGCTACAGCGCTCTCTATAACACCGCGGTAATTGACACACGGAATTAGGGTTCGGCCTGCACCTGTGAGGAGGTCGGTGTACGTCTTATGGGGCCATTAGTTTCCCTTCTACCGTTTGTATTTTACAGCGAAGCTGTATATGGCTGGGTTTCCGTTTTTTTTCTGCGTGCGTAAAAGAGGTTCGCGGAGACCAAGAAATCGAGATAGCCAATTCCAGCACACCGACACGTCCGGCGTCGAGCGACGCTCGCCCTTGCGCCGATAACCTCGTACTACAAATGCTACAGGCGCGTTTATAGTCCAATGTCATGTGTGCGCCTCTTTACTGTGACGTCATCATCGCCTAGCCACGTTATCCCTCACGGGTTGCAGAATCAAGCGTCTTTCCTTTCTTTAGATTACTATCATCAGCAGTTGCGTTTTGGCCGCGCTATGGGTAGGACGCATATTGTGCGCATCGCGGAAGAGCAGCGTGCCCTGCAAGAGCGACGGCGTAAGCAGAAGCGGGAATGGGCGCGAAGGCGGCGGGAAGGCGCTAACGCCCAGCGCGCGTATGCCGACGGGCCTGGACCGTCGCATAGCCGCCTTCCGTCCGTCGAAGAACTGCAGTGTGCCCGTGAAGATCGCCTTCACGAACACAAACGGGAATGGGCACTGTGACGGCGGAGGGAGACCGCTGACGACGAGCGGGCCGTCAACGCCAAGCGTATGCGCGATTCCCCTCGGGACCCCGAATACCGCGAGGAGGATAGGTTCGACATTCAATGCTATACACATGTCAATGTACCAACTAGGCGTCATCGGTCATGTATAGGCTTGACGTTTGCTAAAGAATTTTCCAGCATCGTCATTCAGCCCATGGTCATCTACCATATACCATAAATAGATTATCAGTATTGTAACAAAATAAAATGAAAGACGGTATAATCACGAAGTCACGTGTTGTGTTTTTATTCAATCAATATAGTGATCACCATATATTAAATCAATATAGTCATCACTATACACCTTCACAGAGTGGAATGGAACTGAATTTTTTCATGTCAGATCAACACGCTTCAAAGACTAGCATAAGATATATGTCTAAAGGCTGTTCATGGACACTTCATAACGTGACCAATAACAGCCTACTGAAACGTTTGTCCTCGATACACGAGGGGCATAAACGACGAGCTTTTGCGGCACAAGTGGGCCATCCCGACAAGCGATGGTATGCGAAGAACGCACTTCACAACTTCAACACGTGTAAACCGTCCCAGCAGCCATCTTTTCATATTTTCGCACGTGCTATCCAACGCCGCGGCATACCATTGGTCTCCTAGTTCAACATGCGGTGAGAGCCGGAAGCCTATTTATACTTACTTCGCTTGTCGCACTACATTGGTCAGGACTCCGATATACCCATACACCCTTCTACTGTTTATCTGGTCGACTAGGCCGGGTGATTGTTCAAGGATAGGACATATACCAGCGATTCCCGAATTGGGTTCCGCGTAACCGGGGCGTTCCGCAAACGGCATTTTAGGGTTTCGCGAGTGGCCAAAACCAATCCGACCCCATCCCCCCTTCGGTGGAATTTTACATTTGAGTTTGAATTTAACAATTAAAACCACCACATCCGTACATCGGCAGTCTTCGTGAGAAAGTACATCGCGGCAGCTACGTTCAAGAGTGATTGCTGCGCGATTCATGGGCATGTCCTGTTCGGTGGACATTCAAGTAAAATCTAGCGGAATCAAGCGGCGTGTCGACTGGTTGTCGATGTATGCCACTGGTCGCCGACGTTCTGAGGGTGCTTGATTCTCACGCGTCCCCTGATGTTGTTTTCCACGCATGGCTCTTGTGTTTCCTGTAATCTGGCTTCTCCTTGTAGCTTAGCGCTGGTAGCGGTCGGTGTGGTTGCAACATATTACGAGAGATGGCGCGAGTGTTGCGCTTCTAACGCCGCCTAACGGCGGGGTTCGTCGGTCGCGACAGGGAGTAGGCTTTTCCTGTTTGGCTCGGGTTGGCGATCGGCGTGGACGTCCCGCGCATGCACCGATTCATGCTTCTGCGAGACCGGCTCGAGAGGACTAGTAGCAGGACAGTGGAATGGACAAACAACGACTGTTCGAACGCGCTACCGTTCGCATGATTGTACACGAGAACGATCAGGCGTTGGTGTCCAGCATGGGGTGAACATATTCGCTCTATATCCAGCCGCGGTGAATCGAACTTCCTAGATTTGTCGAGCGCCGATCAGCATGTTCTGTGGATAGTAATTCTGATAGCAGATATTAGTGTATAAATGCGCTTGTAAATGCCCTTCTAATTGTTCAATAGTGTATCCTCTAATGCCATAAAGCCACGCCCCCGTTTCCTTGCAACACCACCAGATGGCGCTCGCCTACGCCGCATCGCATGATAACCCACCTCATAACCCGCATAACCCACCACCCCGTTCCAAAGGGTACGCTCATAACATCCATCCATCCATCCATCCATCCATCCATCCATCCATCCATCCATCCATCCATCCATCCATCCATCCATCCATCCATCCATCCATCCATCCATACATCCATGCATCCATCTATCCATCCATCCATCGCGGCTCACGCAAGAAGCCGCGTTTCTACCAGAAAACTCGCCTTCGTGCATAGCGTTCACCGTCAGCGTTTCCTGGTAAAGATTACGGTTACGTAAGCTGCAGCTACCGGGAAATGTGAGAAGCAGTCAAGGATCTTTGAATGCTGTCGCGTTCCTCTTTTAAAGGTGAAGCTTAAGTGTCCTCCAAATTCTTTTTTCTTGTATCGCTGAAGTGGCGTTCAATGTTGACACTGTTCGTGTAACTGACGTCTCAATATCCGGTAAAACAATTTAGGCATGTTCATGCACAACATAGCAGCCAACAAGACGGTTATGAGGGCGTTAAGGATTGTTTTCACGTTATCTTAAAACACACACACACGCAAACACACACAAACACACACACACACACACACACACACGCACGCACGCACGTACGCACACACGCGCGCACGCACGCACGCACGCACACGAGTACAACGACTGCCCAACAAGGAATCTCTGGCGGCGTCACTCCGTCCTATAGGCTGCCCTCTCTGCCTTTTGTAGGAAATAATCGCTGCGTGCCTCTTTCCAGGTCCACCTGCACACGCACGAATGTAGGTCATGAGCGCACTCGTGTAAAGAACAATCAGTTGAAAATAATGCTTTGATTTGGAGCAGTTGTTTCGTATGGTCTCGAGCGAAAAGGTAAAAGCCCGGTTGCAGGAATTGGTCGACTGGACGTAATATATGTTTTTTCGGTAGATTGAAGTGGTAAATTCCCAAAAAAGCAAACAAAACAGGCGATTTAGCTTTAAATTAAAAAGAGAATAGCGGTTTCTCTTCAGTGGACCTAGAAAATTATACTGAAAATTTAGCACAGCATAGAATTTCACCACAAGCTGATGTAACACACTATGCACATACATGGTCATTAGTGGTAAGACATAAAGCCCGCAAACAAGTTCTCCTTTTCTTTTATTTATTACATACTGTGATCCGCAATGTGGTTCAAACAGAACAGGCTTGTTTAACAACATGATGTGGAAATAAATACAAAATACGATAAGAAACGTAAACAAAAGTTATGTGTTATAGTTGCCAAAGTAAACGACAAATACTTAAACTCTAGGGTTTTACGTGACTAAACCACGATATGATTTATGAGGAAAGCCGTAGTGTGGAGCTCAGGATTAATTTTGACCACCTGTCATTCTTTACCGCGCACATAAATTTATACACACGAGAGTTTTTGAATTTTGCCCCCATCGAAATGCGCCGCCGCTACCGGCATCGAACCCGCCACCTGGAGGTCAGCAGCGCACCGCCATAGCCATAGCCATAGCCATAGCCAGCTGAGCTACCGCGGTTGGTCAAAATAAACTCGTTGCATTCTACATATAATAGGTTAAACTCCGACAGAAAGCAAGAGAAACTAAAGGTTGTTAGTTATAGCAAGATATGCAGTTAAAAAGTGGGATGAATGGTGTATGTCTTGCGGACGCAGGAGATAAATATATTCATGGGTCAAAGACTAACTAATAGTAAAGCAGCAAATATAGAAGACGTAGACGGTTCTTCGTTGTTGTGCCTGTCGATCCCTCAGAACAAAGGATGCTTCACCGGCAGACATGCGGCTGTGATGGGTGCTGATAACGCCTTATCGTTAATTCAAGGCAGCTCGCCTCAAGACAACGTCGCCCCCTCTTGAACGTCACGAAGAGGCCACTGATTGATGACAGGGTCATTGTCGAGAACTCCCGGAGAAAGTCGTCGACGGCCGGTTCACAGTTTGCCACGCTCGTGGTTGCGTCGTATTGTGCAACGTTGGAGACAGGATAGCCACCATAGGGGTGGGACGTTGAGGAACGGGAGGTGGCGAACGATTCGGCGTTTGTGATTGGACAGTGAATTCCCCTCGACGAGGGAAAGAGCGAAATAAACGGCATAAAAAGCGGATCCGGACGGCTGTGAGGAGACTCTCGGACATGCAAAGACTCTAGCATGTAGTGTGCTCCGATAGTTGGAGCCGTACTTGTAAAAGTGAATCATGTGCGCTTTTTTTAATATAATCCTTTTTCTCATCTCTTAACCGCCCCTCGGAACATCTCTTTCTCCCGGCGCCATCCATGGAACCTTTTTTGGCCGCACGGTCACCCAACTTCACAACATTTTTTTTGCATTTCCGATCGTTCAATACTACTGGCCGTGATGAGCTCAGTTGCTGAATAAGTCAGTTTAAACTTCTAATAAATAAACCTGAAATCTTTTTTTTTCCGATTGCTTTAAGTTTTCTTATACCCATTTTAGTATAAGGACCCCACATAACACAACCATGTT
Organism: Dermacentor albipictus; assembly: GCF_038994185.2. Lineage (NCBI taxonomy): Eukaryota > Metazoa > Arthropoda > Arachnida > Ixodida > Ixodidae > Dermacentor > Dermacentor albipictus. The sequence continues at coordinate 11,170,771 of NC_091826.1, forward strand.
CTGGATGGTCATACCAAATAAAATTTAATTTTAACATTGAGCTTTATCTTAAAATTAAAGAACTGCGTACAGGATACTTGAATATATGCAAGAAAATGAAAATTTTACAACTCTGAAGCATATGCTCGTTTGAGTTAGTTGGAGGGTCAAAGTACTTTTATGAACAATCCTTTTGTTCGTTCTTGAAGTAACGCAACTTACAGAAGGTGAAAAGACATATGCGATTGATGTGCACTATCCAAGCAACTGGTACTGCTAAATATAAATATTTGTTGCTGCTCAAGCTGCTTCAGTGATGATCAAGCAGTTTTATACCCATACATATCTACATACATATGTGATGAGCAAAACGAGAATTAGGTGAAATCATGAGCCGACGTTTAGACAAGTGCACTTGTCTGGACAAAGGAAAAAGACAAGTCCGCTTGTCGAAGCGCTGGCTCCTGCTTTCACCTTGTTCTCGTTTTGCTCGTCGTCTTTTATTTCCATCGCCCGCCTTCCCATAGTATCGCTAGATAGATATAAGATGCATACGTGACATACATCCGTTTGTGGCAAACATGCCCACATACATATGTAGAATACAGATACATGCTTCCCGAACGCTGTCCTGGGACACACATGATGTGACAGAAAGACAACTCGAATTGTTTTCATTAAGTGAAGCAAACCGAACAAGTTCTGCCAAATATTATTCTATCCATGCGATTGGTACGCCAAGAAGATTAGTCTCTTTAAGCTTGCCGATAAGTTTGCAATAAATAGCAAAGGGAGCCGGGCTGTACAAGCACGAATTTCAGATTAATGCTCGTCCACTCTGCGAAACCAGCACATCTGTCGAAAATATTGTGCCGCCATTGGTAGTTTGATGGGGTTTAACGTCCCGGAATAATACAAGGGATATGAGAGACGCAATAGAGGAGGTCTTTGGATTAACTCTTACAGATTACGAGACACCTCGTAATTTGATTACGTAAACTTTTACGACGTAAACTGTCGTTTCTGCATCCTATGGCAACCTTATCAACGATAACCTGCTGTAATTAGTAAACCACCGCGGCAACCCGGCAATCCACGCAGAAATGGTAAGGGTTTATCCTATTCTCACTTGGAAGACGCCAACCTCAGAAGCTTTCCAGGCGTTACGAGAAACTTTCCATCGATACTAGGCATCGGCTGAGTAGGGAGAGGTGGTATGGGACCGACAATACAGTTCGGGCGCTCAGGCTCGCCGAGATTACAATATTCTGAAGGTAGCCCAATCTTTTCCCCTCTCTTTTCTTGACACAAATCTTTCTCGTCAACTTCGCTGCACCGACAGTGCGAAGCGTCAATCAGAATTAGCCCTATAGAGCCAAGGTCATTTTCACACTCACTAGGACAGAGGTGGGTCGCTTGACATAAAGTCTTCGGCGGGGCCGAGAGGCGGCAGGCCTTCAAGAGTATACGATGGCCATGCATAAAACAAAGGCAACGGTGATCATGGCTCATGGTATTGTTCCTCGACAAAGAGCTTAAGAGCTCTAGCCTTCCAAGAAGAAAGGCCCTACACATAAAGGAAGGGTACACGCGAATGAACAAGTAAGAAAAAAAAAGCAAATTGCTCCGAGACCGGCATATAACACCTTCTGGGTGAAGGAAAGATAGGAAGCCTGCAAGAGAATAAAAAAAGATGTCAAAGGCCGCACGCATGACCAGCCATCAAAAGTGGGCAGGCCACGCAACGCTATCGTGTACTGTTCGGCGTCGAGCCTTGAACCACAACCGCTGGCTCGTTTTCGCCCGCGAAGAACAGGTTTCGGCAGTGAACCCACTTTCGCTTTACCGGCGGACGGGCAGCGTACAGGTCTTTTCCTTCCTCGCTTTTGTACACGAGGTGCACGAAAGAGCCTGACGTGACCCCAAGTTAAGTGACCAGGGCGAAGGCGGTGATCCCTCCATTAACGCCGCGCCAGTCCGCCCGCTTCCCTGCGCGGCGCAGCCGAGCCCAGGGTTTGATGCTGGCTGGGTCGAAAGGGCTGGCCGCCTTTCGCCAATGATGTCTGAACACGCCGAGCTTCGCAGTGCCGCACCGGTGCATTATGCGGCTCACGCTGACATCGATTCCGCCACGGTAGACCTTGGCTGCGGAGTTGTGCCGGTCAAGGCGCCCTGTGCTTGTTTCTCGCGCTTCCTCTTGTTGTTTTTTACCATGGTGGTACTGTTTTCCCGTTTTGTTCCAAGCACTCCGTGTTGCGGAGAGTAAAATTGCAATTCTGAGCCTGCGTTATTTGTTGTGTCACTCACACAAATTCTTTGGGTGCAGATTCTTCCTGTAGATTATGTGTCGAAATTTTGAAATCGGCCCAAGTTTAAGTTTCAACTCTTCAAGTAATGCTCTTGATAGAAAAGTTTAGCTAGGACTCAACCCGTATTTTCCTATTAGAACACATGAGATACTCATACATGATATCCTCCGGCTGCAGCTGAAAAAAAAAAAACACACACACACACACACACAGGTAGAAATTTGTTGGATTTAGGGCAAAAATCAAAGCTGTTAGAAAAAAGAAAGCTTGATTCAGTGTTCATATAGATTTAAATGTAGTCGAAAATAAATAAATACTAGGAAGAACTGTTGAAGAATCCAGCTTGTCATTCTTCAACTCCACACCGATGATAAGCACCATAATACTGTGAGCTGCAAAAATTAGCAAGTGGACAACAGACTATATGGGTTTCTTGTACGGCACTCTGGCATATGACAATGAATCGTGAATAGGGTTTTCACAAGATTACCCTGAATGACGTAATAACTACAGGTAAGCTGCAAAATAACTGTTTCATACTAGTGCGCTGTAGACACCCTTATACGTATAGGTTGGGTAGACTAGTGCAATCTCTTAGCCGCAGTCAGTGCTTATTGTATTTTTGAAATTTACTCATTAATGACAATTTCTTTATTATTTGGTCTATTAAACAGGAAGTATTCTCCCGTCAATCAGTAGAATTTCATCTTGTGTCTTAAATGCGGTAATATTTGCGCAAATCATACGAAAATTTGACTAATAATACAGTACAATAGCATGTTATTTTCATCAGAAAGGTGATGGAGGCGGTGCGTAGAAGGTTGCAGATGGCTACAGCCCTAATATTAGTCAATAATAGCCAATAATAACCAACATTAGCTACAGTCAATAAGCGCACATGTTTTCTGCGTTTCAAATGAGAAACAGCAGTTGGCCCCTAGTTAAAAGCTTTCACCTGGTGATATACTACATTCGGCAAACGTTAGATAAAACAACGAAGACGAAAAAACGGGCAATGTTTTCGGGTGTATTTCACATTATGATGTGGGTTTTAATTACGTATTACATTGCGTTGTTTGCTTCTACAACAATCATAGGAGTTGTTTTGTTCATCTTACTGGATTGTAGTCTCGGTATAACGCTCTTGCTTTCGAATATGCTTTGTCATGTAACCATTCTTCGGCTTTTATGGACTCATGCGTGACTGTAAGTCAAACAAACAAACAAACAAACAAACAAACAAACAAACAAACAAACAAACAAACAAACAAACAAACAAACAAACAAACAAACAAACAAACAAACAAACAAACAAACAAACAAACAAACAAACGAATAAAAATAAATGAATAAATAAAATATAAATAAATAAAAATATACATAAATAAATATATTAATTAATAAATAAATAAATTCAACTCGGTTATATTGTCCTATTTCAGATATTCTATCTGCAAGGCCCTGGAAAGCCTTTTTATGTTTTGTTTCTGTTTTTCATTGTATACGTTACGAGCCAGTTCCAGCGCTACGTTATTTCATTTCCCAAATAAGGCACGCAGGAGTTATTTACAACACCGCTGCCAGAACACAGCTGTGCTGGACCCGCAAATCGTCGAGGTGAGGCATTACGAGGGCAATAAATTAGCAACGGCGAAAATCAAGACATTGTAGAAAGAGAAGTTATGTAGAGAGAGTTTCTGGCTGGACGTTTCCTCTTCGGCACCTTTCACATAAGGACTGATGCTGCCCGTCAGGGAAGTGGCAGCAAATACATAAATGACGTTTCACCTTCCCGTTTCAACCGTGACGAAGGGGCCCGTACGACTAAGGTTAAACGACATGCGCGTTCGGCGTGGTTGGTAGCGCAGGTGGCACACATAACCATGCAACCATACTGTGTGTTCGAGCACTCAAAACGCTGCGCTGGTGACGCCACACAGCCGGACAAGGCTTCGCCGGCGTCGTGAGGGGTCAAAAAAAAAACAGAAGCCGCCCTTCTCTGCGGCCGAGTCTTCAGCGCCGGCTCGGTGCTTCCAAGAAGGACGCGCCAAGGCACTCACCGCTTTTTGTGGCGCACGGGCTGGCTCGCAGCATCCGCGCATGCATATTCAACGACGACGCCCGTTGCTACCGTACTCCCAGTGCTCGCTGATAAGAAAGAAGAAACGAGGTCCTGCGCACGAGACGATACACGTGGGCGTTGAGTCTGACACTTCTCGCAGGATCCTGCGTCTGCGAGTCTCACCATTTCGCTGCAGTGCCACCAAAGCTGGACGTGAGAAACGACGCGCGTTTTCGTCTGAACTATGAGTGAAGGAACCTTAGTGCCAAACGTGGAAGCCTATCGCAAATGCAATTTTGCTTTATTTATAGCGCTTGAACATTGTGCTGAAGTGCTTTCAACGCCTCTGTGCCCATTTGTTGCTCCCCTCGTTTCACCTCAGTGACAGAGCGGGTGCATTCTTTCATGGTTATTGAAGAACGACCTGTTACAGCATGTCTCCTCCTGGTACAGAACGCTTTTTTATGACGTCCCGTATGAGATGACAGGAAGAAAGCATGGCCGAAGGGCTCCGAGTGCAATCTATACAAGTCCTTCTTCTGGAGGACATTCAAATATGCATGCATTGATTCGCAATGTCTTGTTTACCTTTGGCTTTTGAACGTGAAAACCACTTGCAAGAGAAATCAAGTAGTCATTATTAAGGCAAGCTGCAGGATGTCTAAGTAAGTCAAAATACAACGGCGAAGGTTTGGTTGACTATGCCAAGTCAAACACGTGATGCTGTAAGGGTGCCAATTTTAAAACCTCGTCATTACAGAATAGCAACATTGCATATATTGCAACATTGCAACATTGCAATACATGATGTATGGACGTTGTTCTTTCCGGGCCTGTCGCATCCCTAAGGCGTACAGTGCACGCAATTAAGGGCTGATAGAAGTTGCAGGTGCATCCTTGGCAGCACCGGCTGGCCCGAATAATGTGCCTAATGCGTGAGGCACGAACGAATGCCGTTTGTTAATAGGGTCGTCAATAAGGGGAGGCGACGAGGTACACCGGAAAAAAGAGCCGAGGGCAGGTGCTAATCATGGCTCAGTGCGTGGTGAAATGCTTCGTGCATGTACAAGCTTCTTCTCCGCCAAACAGTCAGGGTCGTCTGCAGGCTCTTCACCTTGTAACCATGCCAAGAACGCTAGAAGCATATTATTTGGCATTGGAGCGTATCGTACGTCTCGGTTCTACCAATCAACAAAGGTAGGTTGTTTAGTGGCATTCTGTACGCGTGTGAAGGAATGTACTGTAATAGCATCACCCATCGCCTAAGCCACCTTTATTGCAATGAGACCTACCACTGATTCGTCTCCGGTGAAAAGAAATGTAGACGTCCTTGGCACTTACGGCCATTAATAAAGAGCTGTGACGTCAAGCACATGTGAGTAACGAGGAACAGACCACCTCACTGAGAGGGAGAACCCTTTAATGAAAGGCAGCTATTTTATCCGGCGTATATAGATCGCTGACATGCCACCTCACTGCACGCACATGAGAATGACTGAGCAAATTCACAAGCTTACAAACAGCGCGCGGATAGTAAGCCATGGCCCTGTGAGAACAGCTAGCTGGTCTGATGGTTGTTATAGAGGGTGAGATAGAGAGATAGAGAAAAACTGAAGGAAAGTAAAAACGCGCGTCCGGTTTGCTACCTCACGGAGAGAATAAGGGCTGAAAACAAAGGAATGAGGGAGAGAAAACAGTGACGGTGCATTCCTGCAGTCCGTGAAGTCCAGAGATTTCAGTGACCGAGTGTAATGGCTATGTGTACCACTGGGTGATAAATATCATAAGGAACGAACGGATCTATGTGCTCAGATTCTGGGTAACTCGTATTTCGCTTACTATACACCGGCTTTAATTGCATGAATTACATGAAAAGTTAAAAGCGTCAGTAACGTAAACAACCGTCGGTGGCTTACAAGACACAACTTCATAATTTTATGCACGCCACTTTATTCCCGGATAGTTGGAGTTATCCAGTCGGTAGTACTGCTCTCACTGATTCACTATAACGAAGGCAGCCCTAACTCTTTAGGACTACTGCTGCAGCTGATTTCCTTTTACATGGCTATTCAAAAGTAGTCCTGTGATTTGGTCTTATCTGCGATAAATCAAGGTCAAATTCGGTAAAGAGAAATTTGCCAAAAAACAGACTGTATGCTTAACTTGCTTTCGCAAGAGTAACGTTTACCTAATACGGCATTGCCACTATATAAAATCAAACGAATTTAGGGGCTGCAAATGCAAGTTAATAATTCGCAAGAAAGCAACACTATCGTTTATGCTTGGTGATATATACAGCCCATTTGATATATACAGGTCAATAACAGGACATTTCGAACAAATAAATCATTCATTGCATTTTTCAGAACTTATTATCTTTCTTCTGTGAGATTACACATTAAGAAAAAACACATTCAACAAGATAACGTTTACAACAAACGTTGATGTCAGTGGGGGAGCTACGTGAGCTCACTGCACCCTGCGTAGGACGTTTCTGCTACTTCCGTTTCTTGACGTGCAAGGTTAATCTTGTCAAAACGGCTCACCGGTTAGTTGGTTGCTCGTACAACGGCCCACGTCAATTAGGCTTACCTTGAAACGAGATCTCTGTCAAACGAATCGCATCCTCGGTTCTCCTTTCATCCTTGTTAACAGAGTGGCAGTGTATGCACAGCGTTGGTGCCTCCAAGGACTATACGACGAATCAACCGGATTATCAGCTTTCCCGTGAACAGGTGGCACTACCATCACAGTGAATGCACTACTGACTTCAAGCCAGTGGAAAGCTTATTCAAAATGTCCGGCGATTTGGCCGAAGTAGGGCCATAGGCACCCCGGCCTAGGTGACGGCATCGAGTCCTTGGACACGGGCGGCTTCCTTGGCGTGCCGGACGGCCCACAGTTGATCGGCGAGGTCATGGCTGAGCAGGGCCGCCTCCCATCGCGCCCCGCGGTTCGAGACTGCCGTGTCTACCCCGTTCGTGGGGGTTGACAGGGCACGCGTTGGATGAATAAAGGTCGGGATAGCAGAGGCGAGGGATCGCCGGGTTCAAATACGTGTGTCTGCAATCGTCTCCAGGTAACCGCCTGTTTCTTGTATATATAGTTTGACATGCGGTGGTGAGTATTTGTGTCTGTTTAGCCTGTAGTATTACGTGATGTCGCTGAAAGTGGTCATGCGATCCTTCCACGTCCACTCGCGCAATTTCTTTCGGCGTCTGCGTATTCTTGCATGGAGCACAGGAACGGTTCAAAAATGGAACAGAGTTGAATGCGTAAACGTTTGAGGCAAGTAGTGAAGATAATGTGTACGTTTTGCATGCATAGAGGCACAAGCACCACAGTTATTAATGAGTACTTAATTAATAATTAATTAATAGTTCATTGTTTAATTTTTACGCTCAGGGTACACAGTACATTTTAGAGGCGAGGGGGCAATCGTACATGAATATATCAGTCTGATAATGGGCAAGGAATAATTGAGAAAATAACATGGGTTAAACAATATAGCAGCAATACATAAGCACGTACGCAATGAATTAGAATAATATGTACAATAAATACATAAGACAACACGCAGAAATACAGTAAAGAGAATAAAGTTACACTATGGTTAAAGACCAGCTAATCAACTGTTTTTAAAGGCGTGTTTTAAAACATATCGTCGAGTCGCGGATGCCCGTTATAGATCCAGGAAGGTGTTTTCAATATCTTGCAGTCTTAGGCAAAAAAGGACAATGAATGGGTAATACTTTTGGGAACGTGAACCTTCTGACGGTGGTCGAAGCGCTCATATATGAGAGGTGCGGCATGTATCAACAATGAAAACAGATATGTGTTATGATAGTAAATCTTATGTTAAAGACAGTGGCGAGAATATTTCTTGCGAGCGGCTAGTGAAGGAAGTTGTAATGATGCTTTCATGGAGGTTAAGTTGGATGTTCTATGGTAATTAGATAAGATAAAACGAGTGGCGTGGTTTTGTATTGCCTCGATGTTTAGGTTAATGTAACATAAGGGGGGGGGGGGGTACCATAACGCTGACGCTTATTCAAGCTGTGAGCGAACGCATGTATATAATAGTAGCTTAGCGGAAAATGGTAGTGTAAATTATACGCAAATTATGCGCAAAGCGGGTATGGCTTCATACAATCTTCAAATGACGTACGTTTTCCATAAAGATGTCAGAAAACCACCACATACATATTCTTATGCATTCCTTTGTACAGCTGTAAAGATAAAGTTACTGCAGTGTCTGAAGAAAAGAGCAGAGACAGCAGACGTCAGGCGATTAGAGGATAACGAAAACATTCTACACAAAACAAATTGGACTATCACCAGGTGCAACAAATTTCCTTCCTGATCAGCGGTCGCCTAATAACAGCTTTTTGTTTCTGCTTGTTTCATATGTACTTGAACGGGGAGGACAGGAGCTACACCTCCCGCTTAATGGAGTCTCATCAGCCTGTCAGCGAACGTCCTCGGCGTTCCTCTCAGCTTTACTTCTTGGCAGGCCATTAGGCGATTTTCAACACCTGTTTCATTTTTTTTTCAGCATTTTTTGTCTTGCCGTCTTTCCTCGTCCCTTCAATGGGCGCAACACGTAGCGTGGGCGAGAAAGGAACCATAACGGGAGGTAATTAGGAAACCGACCTTGTCTGAAATCGACCTTCCCGAAGCACTGCCAGCTGTCAGAAGGTCGTTCGCAACCACTTTACGTCCAAAACTACGCGCATGTGTGGGATTTTAACCCAATGCTAACGAATGACGGGTTTTTGACATCCTACATTTTAGGAATGAAGGAATGTATGGCGGTTCATCATAACAGAACTCTGCATCGCTTCATCCAGCTCCATGCTATTGTATCCATAAACATAACATCTTATTTCTTGCGCTCATAAAAAAGTTGAAGAGCTGAACTTTATGTAATTTAGCACGCAAGACGACGCTGTGAGGAAGACAAAGCATTAAAAAAGAAAAGAACGATCCCGTGGCAATGGCTTGTGGACAACTTGGCCCCTTCATACACAGGATGGTTTCACAGCTGCTGACAAAAAACAGAAACGGTATTTTACTACTTGGAAATAACTGATTTTTTTAAATAAAACCGTACAAGTGAAAGAAAGCCTCGTACAGGATAACGAATTACAATCACGAATTCAACGGAGAACCACTCGTGCTGCTATCTCAGTGGGAGCGTATAGGAATGCCCATGCCAGCTGGTCTAATCAATGCAGCCATTTAGCAATGCAGATAAACAAAACTGTAGCATTCATTGGTAACAGTTGGTTCGGGACACATTAACATTATAATTGTCTCGTTCAGGTATATTACAAACCAGTATCTGTTGAATCAATGAAAGAAAATGTTGTCATCTTAACATTTGCGCAAGGTGGAGGACCGGCGGCCAGCAGCTGTGGGAACACTGGCGAACCATTTAGCGCGCCATTTTAAATCTGAGCTTTATTCTCGAACCATCCCTGACTTTTCTAACCGTAGCTGTTGTTTAGAAAAAAAGTTTATTTTAGCAAGAGACTATACGAACACTGAGTAACAATCACGGCACAATTCCGCTAGGACGATAACATATGTAAAGTACGAAGCATTGTATACCCGGCACGTTTTCAGTGTCCGAGTTCGTTGCCTTGCCGAGTATATTTGTGGGTATATATACGAAGGTTATATGAAGGTACCCATGAGAGAGAGAGAGAAAACAAGGGTAGGAAAGGCAGGGAGGTCAACCAGAACAGCATCCGCTTTGCTACCCTACACTGGGGTGGGGGAAAGGGGAATAGAAAGCGGAAGAAAGGGAGAGAGTAAATATAAACGGTCTGTTAAGCCCGTGCACTTCAAGTACCGCACAAGTGCACGAATCGCTTTTCGAGCCAGTGACGGGTGTGGCCACGGTCCGAGTATCTTTGCCTCGGTGAAAGGTCTCGAGTACCCATGAAATGGCTCATTAAAACTAGGATGTTGACCACATATTTCCAGCTATGTGATGTGTAGCAAAAAATTACTTCGAACACAAAACCTGCGCCTATAATGTCGACTCACAGGCATCTCTAAAGCACACCGATCTATTGATGGAATGGTAAATTATATTTATGAATTCTTCGATTTAATTAATGTTATTTGATTCAGCCGTTCATTATATGCCATTGGTTTCTTGACGAATCCTCCAGAATGAGCATGCCCCACTATATATGTACGTACGATTATTACGTAAGAGGCGATGATGTAATGTCGGTTCACCAGCTTCTCTCAAACACACCGATCTGTTAATAGAATCCTCAATTATATTTCACAAATTGTTTGGTTTAATCTGCTTTCTTGTATTTAGCATTTCGGTATGTGCCAATGGGGTTACGCCCGTTCTTGTCCAATCCTACAGAATAGGTACGTGCCACTGCGACACAGAATGCCTTCATGTTGCTTGATACCTGTCGTACATTTGTGTGCATGCACATGTCATCACTTAATTACACGCATTGCCATTAGCTGGAAATCATTTCATTAACTGGTTTACTTAGGCTTTGCTTCGTACGGATTACAAGATGTGCGTTGGATGTGGATGCTTCTTTTTGTTAGTTAGAGCACAAATCCAGCGCTTAATAGGGGCATAAAACGCTTATCTGTAGAATTATTTACGCCCGGAAGCGAACGCGCCACACCACGCTAAGCAGCTGAACGCCGTATAGCCACCAGACCACTGTGGCGGCTGCCCTTGTGCATAGCGATGGAGGGCAACACTTCAAGCAAAGGTTTACGCTAGGTAAAATACACACAGGTAAAGAAAGAGCGCACACGCAGCGATACGTGTGGCTGTCTCTTGATGCATGCAAGGGTTCTATCTTGCCGTACGTATAACTGAAAAATTCAACGCTTTCGAGGCAGGTGAAGAAACGATCAACAGCACCGCAACTTTCGTCGCTGTTGTATAACACGTGTTGTGTAATAGTCGCAAAAGCCGTTGAACGCTACTTTAAAGCCTATAGCCTCTGCGAGCTCCGGAAAGGCCACCGGATGGCAACGAAGAGCACCTAAGAGCTGCGCATCTTTCACCATCCGACGTCGCGATAAGGTCGCACGACCTTTTCTCAAGGGAGGTCGCGCGACCTTCCGTTGCCAGTCGCTCATCCCGACGACGCGTCGGAGGCGTCATCAGCGGTGGGTGTTCTGCGGCTCCTTCTGGCTCGACGTCGAGGTCTCTCCGAACTCGTCGTCGTCGAAGAGCATCATCGCGCGTCCTCCTCTCGCTTCCAGGCAAGACCGTCACCAGGGATCACGAAGGCGAGGGATGTCGGGGAAGGGGAGCATGTTTACTTTCTACGGCAGCGTTAGACAAAGAAGAGGAGTCGCCGCCTTCGCGCGCTAAACTCTTACGGAATAGCCCCCCCTCCCCCCCCCCCTCCCGCCCCCTCCCGCATCACCACACCACGTAACTCTTCTCGGTTGTTTGGCGCGCGCCCCTTGAGACGGTTGCTGCCGCCGCCCGACCTGAAGGTTGCGAGGGTTCACTGCTGAATAAACATGTGCTCCTAGGCACGGGTACGGTCTTCTTGAGCTGTGGCCCCTTCAGACAGCGGGTTGTGAGTGTAGAGGTGTTTGTACGTGTGTGTGCGTGCATGTGTGTGGCTGTATGTGCAAGTTAGTACGTGCGCGCGCGTGCGCGCCTACCGAGGCTGGCTGATCCCAGGAAGTACCCGTGTTCACGGGTGAAAGGTGGAGTCAACACGCTCTACCGGGTTGTAAAAAGTAGGTTACATTGTGTCGAAGATGCTAAGAGGAGAGCTTAAAGCACTTGATGTTGTCGGAGAAAGTATGATACTGTAAGTGCGCCAGTAGCAATAGCATAGCATAGTAACATTGCAATAGCAGTAGCAATACTGCAAGTGCGCCAGTAGGTGCAATATACCCTAGGCGCTGATTATACATTATGCATTTAACAAACTGTAAAAAAGTGACGACACATGTTAAGATCGATATTTCCATCGACAGCTCGTATCTGCATCAGAGCGGGTGGAGGTAAATGGCGACGAACGGCGTGGTAATGCGTTCGACATGATTATTTGTATGAATTTCATTTGCAAAGGAGCTACAAATTGTGGGTCGCTCATGCGTACGCACCCATCGGAACGTGCCTGCTGTCACACATGTGACTTCAACGCTCGGCCGCGGAAGCGATATGAGCCAAAGCCAGCGAGGCACCGCAACGCATGAGCGTTGCATTACGCAACGCTCTCTTTAAACAGGACTCGTGCCAAGTATTCATCCCGTTTTGCGAGAGAAAGCGAGATGTCAGGGATCAACCACGACTTCGACAGCATGCTGCCGATGCTGTGCGGCACTCTCCTCGAGAAGGGGCTGTGCGCGCGCCCTCCTGCGCAGTCTGCAGCGACAGCCCAAGCAAGACCTCTCGGTACCTTTGCCCTCGTGAGGCGCGCTGCAAGCATATTCGGCGACACGAGCGAAGTGCGGAATGCGTGTCGCAATTCCGCCGCCTTTGCAGAACGAGCTGCGGCGGCAGGTTGCCGTTCCCTCTGTCCTATCGCCCACCGTGACACCCGACGAGGCGAGAGTCGGTGGTATGCATACGCTTTACCCTGTTTTCGTTATTTCAGTGCTGCCGCAGTGAGTTCAACATTTTATGAATATCAAAAACATGCGTATAGTGGACAAATAGGTTTATCACTGACAAAGTTCAGATTTCGCACCCATTTGAAGGGCTTTGACCCGATATTTCGGAGCTCTTGGATAAATGTTTCCCCTTGGTCGTGGCGAGCCCGCAGCACTACATGAAGAAAAAGAATACTTTGGAGCCGGTGAAATAATAATCCATTTCTTTTGATCATGACGACCTATTGCCTTTTTAGCGATCCATAGCGATCTGCGGTTAGTACCTTTTCGCCTTAAGTAGTAGGGCGCCCCCAGTCCATGTACTTCTTGTTTTGGAAATCTTCTGAACAGCCTCGTTGAAACTCCATTAAGCCCGGAAAGAATTTCAAAGCACGCCACTATTATCCACTGCTTAATCTTGAGTTTTCATTACTGCCACGGAGAGTTATTTAATATCGTGTTTTTCCTTTGTATAAAGGAGCTGACGTTCACATTCTTTTCTTTCCGGATCTTTGTCCTTTATTAATTTCATGTTCTTATCCATACTTGCGTTCTCGCCGCCCGTAACTTTCTCTGTTTTATGCCAACATTAACGGTGGGGCAGGACTTGCTACGAACCTGTATAATAACATAGCCGAGTAATAGCAACATTGAAAAAAATAAAGGAAAGCAACGTCACCGTGCTGCCAATATGTATCTAAATTCCGGGTTTTAAATATTTACGAACGGTCTTCTGCTTAGTCTATTTTTGTTCTTTTACTATTTATTTCTATTGTCTGCTCTAGTTTCGCAATCTCACGCTGATTTCCGTAGGTAGGATGTGCGTCTCTTTTTTCCAGTTTTCCTGCCTTGCAGTCATTTTCTACATAAAACATTGTTCTTCGTTGCTTCAAATACAGCCCTTTAGCTGCTTTGAGTCTGTCTGCAAGCACAACACTGGCTGTCAACATGTTCAGCTGGATCGTCTTCTTAATTTATGTATTCGTTCCAATGGTTTCAAAATATACTAGGGAAGGCGCGGTTTCTTTAAACTGCTTCTCAGCACTTTATTTTCCGGCTCTCCCTTTCGCCTTTGCCCATAAAGTTTAATTCCGATTTTTTCTCTTTGTGTATTACTTCTCAAGACCGTTCTCTTTCATGCCTTTGCTTGGGAGTTTACGGAGGTGAATTTTCTTCAGAAAGTTGATTCGAACATGTTGCGCCAGTGACTCCACGCGTTACTTTCTCGCCTAAATGCCAAAAGAAAAATGCATAAATTGAGATATCTAAACTGTATTACTAAATTGCCCTTCTACAGTACACCAAAAATCCACTGTTACCATTGGAGGGAACGCGGTCAGCCCAAATACCAAAGATGGGTGGTGACGTCGCACCTAAGTTATTTGACCAGAGCATCGTGACGTCATGGATTTTGACGACGTTTCCACGGACTTAGCTAATACTTTAGTGCTAAGGATGGACTACAATACATTGTATTCCAAAAAAAGAAGGGTGGGGGGGGGGCAGGATTTAGGAACATTTACTAAACCACAACGGCCCAAATACGAAAAAGTATATTGAAACTCGTGATGTCAGACTGAGGTACCCACGCTGATGTTTCTGCGCGAAATTAAAAAAAAAGGGACCTTGACCTTCATTGCCTTCTCTAATATAACAAAGCTATCAGCAAAATAACGAAAATAGACCTATGCAAACACACTGTATCAGATTCAACTGATTTACTGTTTAGCTTTAGCGTCCTCTTGTCACCCTGTCAACTCGCACGAAAACCCTTCGCGGTAATCCAATGGCTTTTGGCACTTTTTCTTATTGAAATGAAGATTCGGAGAGGTTGGCGCTTTTATGGCGGCATCGGTTACTCCTTGTCACTTATCAAAGAAAACAAATGTGCGTAAAAAGGGAGAATAATGACACAAAATATGGTGCTACTCAGCTAGAAGTCGCGAATTCGATCCCAGCCGTGGCGACCCCATTTCAGTGAGGGCGAAGTGTAGTATGTTACATTGGGTGCACATTAAAGAATCCTGAGTGGTCCAAGTTAATCCTGACTCCTCCACTGCGGTGTGCCTCATGATGAGATCGGGGTGTCACTACGTAATACCAGGATTTATTTTTGATTAACTATTGTAAAAATTATTTTGGACTCCCTCTTTGTGAAAGCCTTTTGCGCCACAACGCAGCCTACCCATCTTGGTGAGCCTGGCGTCGGTCATACCTTTACGCTACGTTTGTTCAAAATCGATGGTAATGTTGATCCAAGCGGCGTTGATAGAGGAGGCGTGTCTCTAGCCCTTGAACTCTGAGCAATCCTTGGAAGCGGCGCTGGGGTTAGAGGCCGGAAAAACCGGCCGTAATGCCATGGGTTTCGATTATGCCTCTACGATCACTTCGTTGTTAGGCGGTTTAGCTAAACTTGGTTCAGAAAGGCTGAGGTCAGTGTCATATCACCGAGATGGAGAGGGTGGTAGGCGCATGCCGAAATTACAGATGAAGTCATATCCGTTACTGCTGTATCTGGACACGGCCGCGCTCGCAGGTAGCAGCGCGCCGCATACGGCCTTCCCGCAGTCCGCGTACCCCAGCTTTTAAATTCGGCCGCCTGATTCCTGCCGCTGCCGTTAGTGGGGCGTCGACCCTACGTCAGCTAGAACGCGTCCTACGGCGCCTCCAAACTAATACGTTGATCTGCCCAGCTATAGTCAAACATTTCGATCCAAATATCAGTGGGCAATCGAGCAATGCAATGATTTGGCGGATACATATCCCATGGCCTGGGCCTGCCAACAGGATCCCAAGCTATCCCCTATTTCCCACCCCAATCGAGAGGACTCGGAGGCGGCCCTGCTCAGCAGCTCCGAACTAGATGAACAATGAGCTCTGGTCCAACGGGCTTCAGCGATGGCTTCAACCAATGACGTGCCGGACTAAGGACGACACCTAGTTTAGTGGAGCCCACGAGCTTCACGCTCTCTCTTGAATAAAAGTTTTCACCACCACCGCCACCTGGCCAGCGTGTGAAGAGAAGCAATTGAAAGAGAGGGTTCATGGTATTTGGTGCATTCTTTCGACTGCTTTTTCAAGACAAGTGTGCGGTTTCGCCAGGTTTCGACGATCATCGCACATTTGTAAGGGCATGCCATACTGGCAAGCGCATTCCGTAACAATGATTAACTTTTGTGTGTAGTTCTGGTACACGGTAAGAGTCCTGGAATACAATTACGTCCGTTTCCAAGTGATTCTAAGTTGCGCGCACGATGGCGGTCCAACATCTCTCGCGAGAACTTCAGCGCCAGGTCCGCTTCCTCCGTTGTCTGCGACCGGGACATTCACGATTAGGACTGAAGGAAGAATTGCAAGCAGAACAAGCTCACAACCGCTGCTGTTCCTACAGTTTATGAAGGCTATTCAGCGTGCACGGTCCCGCGTGAACAAAAGCCTCGCGAACCCCGGTGAAAACAGCCCCTCCTTTAACTGAAATAAAAGCGAGACAATTAGATATGACGATGATGGAGCGACGACTGTACGAAGGCGATACGATGACTGCACGACGACAGTGGTATGACAACAATGTAATGACGACGATGGTGTGAAAATGGCGGCTTGAACACGAAGGCACGAACGACAAATGCATGACGACAATGGGTTGACGAAACTGGAATGACGACGACGGTGTGACCGAGACGGCAGCACGACGGCCATTAATATACGATGACAAGTTCTTGACGACGCATTGACGACGATCACTTGACGAAGACCAAATGACGACGAGGCGGGATGAGGATACGAAGATGACGGCGTGATGACGACCGTGTGTCGATGACCGTGAGACTACTGCGCACATGCGAGGAGTGCACGGACACGACGACGTGGCGACGACAGAATGACGGCTACAGAATGACGACGAAGTGTTCAGGACGGCTTCACATCGTGGTGTGCTGACCACGGCATGACAACGCAGGGCCGTCGACAGAGTAAAGATGTCGGAACGATGACGACGGCAAGAAAACAAGGGAATGATCACAATAGAAAAGTTACAGGGTCTCTTAAGATCTCTCTTAAGAGGTGAACGTTGAAGGCCTATTCTTCCTCATCTTATCATTTGCCTCTTTCTCTTTGCCTCTTCTCTTTCTCTTCTATCTTTTAGTCGTTACTGCTGACTACTAAGCATTTTTAGTCATTTGTAATCAATTGTGGTCATTACAACGACGACGACGACGACATGACGAAGACGGAGTATTTGTGTTAACGCTCGCGTACGCACTAACGTGCATGAACAGCCTCCTGTGGGCTGCCTTTGTTTTTCACTAGATCCGCTCCTGGCCTGCACTATGCGCAGTACCGGTCAATCGGAAATACAGTGTACACACTTAAAAAATTTTACACCTTTTGGGACTTATCTTGTCCCACAACGATAATCGTCATCGGTCTTGCCCGCGTTTCCTTTCTTTAACGCTGCGAGCCCGGCACTTCCCAGTGAAGAACGGCATGCGCGTTATCAGTGTGACGCAGCTTCTCGACAGGAAAGTAGCGAGAGCCGGGTTTTCAAGAAAGGAAACGCAAGCAAGGCGGCTGACGATTATTGTTGTGGGACAAATATACACCCCAAAGGGTGCAACCGTTTTAAGAGTGTATAGTGTAAACAAATGTACACCTTTTCGGGGTGTATATATGCCACACAACAATAATCGTCGTCTGTTGCTTGCGTTTCTTGAAAACGCTTGGCTCGCTACTTTCCTGCCTAGAATGCTCCGTCATGCTGATAACGCGCATGTCGTTCGTGACTTGGAAGTATCGGGCTCCCAGCGTCAAAGAAAGGAAATGCGGACAAGACGGATGACGATTATTGTTGGGTGGCAAGATAGGACCCAAAGGGTGTAATTTTGTTTAAGAGTGTGTTAATGTGGGCCAGCTGGTATTTCGTCAATGCCGAAACTAATATTACCCCGACCAGGTAACAGGGATCGCAGCCAAGCGTTTGCGGGTATTGCCTCAATATTCTGAGTATACTTCAATAGTGTAGTCTCAGTTCATTCCCAACACATGCTGGCAGCTTGCTTCTACATATGGTGAATACACAGAGGTACCGGAGAATACTGACTGCCGCTAAATTTTACCTTGCGCTGTGGGAGTTTAGACAAGCAAGGTTAGAAGAAATGGGGCATCAACATACGCATGCAAACTTACCACAACGAGGAAGCCTTTGAGCGCTTCTTCTTTTTTTTTTTCTGGGAGGGAACGTGCTTCTGCATATATAGCCGAGTTCTACCAGTGAGAGCGCATCGTGAGTTCAGTGCTCCCGCCTGTCCCGCCGTCGTCAGAGCTCCGGTAATTCGGCGACACGTTCGGCGAGACAGATTCCTCGTAGAGCAGACGTTGCGCCACCACCGCTGGGCAGAGTCAACTAGAGGAGTGTTACGTCGGGCCTAAACGGATGAAAGGATACCGAGGACGACTGATGCCATTTCTGCTGCGCTGGAGGAGATTTTTTCACGCGCCGTTTGCTGAAGCATACGCGGCGAAGCCGACATGTGCCGAGCAGCGTGCGCCACACGAAGGTGTTGAAGGCGTGTCTGGCAACGCACTCGAGTCCTTGAACCCGGGGCCTTGGCCGGTTCTCGGCGCAGGCGGGGCGGGGATGGATCGCGCGGCGCGTGACGACGCGAGAGGAGGCACCTGGGGACGCCAAAAAAGCGCCTCGCGCATCGCCGCACCGGGGCAAACACTTTCTCCGCTCGCGACCGCGGACGAGAGAGGCGCCCGCGCGGGAACGCCGTCGTCGACGATCATCCGTTCTGGCTGCTGATCGCTGACGCCGGAAGGAGAAACCACGCCGGCGGTGGAGCCGGGGCCTGCCAGCCGACGAGGAGAAGGCCCCGACCCAGTACTGCGACGGAAGTGCCTGCACTGCTCTCTCTCCCGGCCGGGTATGTAAAGGCTTGATTCGGTTTGAATTTAGGCAAGCTTTGCTTGGACACAGAACATCAAAAGTAAGGACGGTATACGTAAACTGCGAAACTAACTATTTTTATGTCAGAGCAAGTGATGTGGCATTCAGGCGCAAATCCAAGGGGGATGTTCTAAACACCCCAGAGTTCTGGCAAATAGAGGACTGTAAAAGACGATGGCAAATATTTCGAATTTTCCGTCCGCAAGAAGACTTTTTTCTAAAGCTTCGCGCAGCTTGACGAGTCGACGTTGTCACTCTTCGGAGGGCAGTCACGGACATTCCCAGCTACGATTACTGACTGAAATGTCCGAATACTTTTTTAGAAGATTTTCTGTGTCCCATATTAATGTGCCGCACAACGCATGAATAACAGATATATCGTAATTAAAATCTACGTTTTCATAAAACTGAAGTGTGCGTAATCATAATCTTCATCAAGAGGAAACTGGCTCCTCCATCAGAAAACGCCCTGGATCCACTGCTTCGTTACTGCCCCCAAACTACATGTGGAGAAAACGCACAAAAGAAAATTAACTAATAAAATTCAAAGTACGTGCCGAGACATTATGTCACACCCGGAAGGATCGGTTCGCATATCGCCGTTTATTGTTTTCAGGTGTTCTTAGCGTAAAATAATTTTCTTTTTTTGCATCTTTCCCAGCTTTCTCGTCGTTTTTCATCTTGTTTTCTTTTTGCATCCCAGTACATCGCGTCTATATAAGTTAACTTAACAATGAACGGCGAACAATGAACGAGCCAGTAGTAGACTTGTTGGCTTGAATTAGCTGAAAATCACAAGTAAAAGTTACTCTCCCGAATTAAGGAGTCTATACTGGCAATATGAAATAACATGACGCACTCATCTATTCTAAGAGAAAAGGGGTGAAGGCATCAGAAAGGCATGAGAGAGACGTTTAGAATAGAAATGAGATACTGATACCACAAAATGTCTGCATGTCGGTGTGGTCTGAGCTAGACTTTATTCCTTTCCATTCGCAACGCGTGACTGGGCAACAGTTTAGATGCGTTTCACCACCAATTTACAAGGGAACATTACTTTGATACACCCTGTGCCTTTAGAGGAGAAAGAAAGGGGGCTATTGGTGAAAAGAGACAGAAATACTAATATAATCTGCAATTAGGGGCGTGAAAATCGGCATGTCACTGTAATTTGCGCTTCATTTTAAGTTGTTTTGTCAAAGTGGTTTATAAAGTACAGCTAGAGTTCCATGTCCTTGCGCCTTGTGTTTCTAAATACACAAAGCCTTCTGAACATGCCATCAGCTAAACATCCTATCACAACATGTCATCATCGATCATGCCAATGTGTTTGTGGCAGCGTTATGTACAATATGGTCCTGGAGCGGTTCAGTGACAAGCATCGGCTGTACCTACTCCATAGAGTGTTTCTTGCTTTGTGCTTTTTGTTATTGTCCCATGACTTTTTAACAAGCCTCATGTCATCTGTTTTAAACCTCTAAATTATTTGAAGCCGTCTACTGGTGAAACAAATTTAATTGAGTCACAGGAGATAATAAAAATAATTGTATCTAATTGCAATGTAGAGGGCTGTGTAGCTTTCATTTCATTTGTTGTGAGGCTAGGAGGCAACAAAATGAACTCCACATGCTCACGTTGAAAAAAGTGACAAGAACAACTTGCTTGAAACTTTAAGCTACTAAAGTCGCAATTTCTAGCTCTTACGTCGAAAACCCCCTTACGTTTACGGCTCACGCTTGAGTGCACCTGAGTGGGCACTTAAGACTGTCAGGTCTTTCGCAATAAAAAAAGCCGGGCCACTGTTTGTCTTTAACAACAACACATCGCTATCACTAGTAGGGACATATTTTGCAACCGTTGTTTATTTCACACACAAAAAACACGCTTTGATATGCATCGCCGATCACGTGTTTCGTAACTCCAACTCGGTTTCCACCCCGAACAACTGCCCCTCTGCTCACTGCTAGAACCACGATGAAGAGAGCGCGCAATATGCGAATGAATTTCGACATGCGTCACAACATTCGAATCCTCGTTGCATGCTGAATGTGATCTGCGGTGGCATCATATCGTGCAACAGAAGGGAGACAGGCTATACCACCATGTTGAACTTGGAGAGAGATCTGAGGTTTACAGGCCTACATAATAGATTTTGAGGACGCCACCTGCTACTGCTGGATAGTGTACGTGGCTTACTTCGTTTGTTATCCTCTCTTTTTCTCTCCCTTAATGCTGTCTTCCCCTTTCCATCTTCCTACCCTCTCCCCTCACGCTGGCCAGACAACTAGAGCTACCGTTTATCTTTATTGAAGAAAAACTTGCTTTCATTGACATGTAGGAAGCTGAGTTCCTTGTAGACACGAGGCATACTCGCATAGGTGGGGAAAGTAGCCGCAATTGATGTTTTACGGTATACTTATTCTTTATCAGTACGCTGAGGGTCTTGACGCTTACGAAGCTGTCCCGCTGTACTCTAGCTGTCGAGAAGGCTTTCACCTTCGTTGGCACTGATTAAAGTGAAGTGCGGATGCCATTGCAGCGATGTTGAGGCGAGAAAGGCGCCTGCAAAAGGAAGCGAAGCGTATGACACGCCTCCGAGCGCTCATTATCATCGCGGTCAGCCGGTAATAGTGAGACGCGGTGAGTGTGTGTTTGCATGAGTAAAGATTATGCATATCCGGCGCACATGCTGCAACCTGTGTAAAGCGAAGCGGTTATACGTAAATGCTTTACAACTAACTCGATGCGTAACTGTTGTATTTGCTTTCATCTTGCCCAAAGTGTATACTTATGTAATGTTTAGGTTCATCCACCACAAAGGTCACAGCTTTATCCTCAGTATATCTTTTTGTTTGTGCACTACACCACTCACAAGCTATGCAGAAATGCAAATACAAGATCAGCCGGATGCACAGTGTGAGACGGCTACACAAGGACGCCACGAAGACGAAATCAACGTATGCTGCTTTTGGAGGAAATTGCGGTAACGGCGGGTGTAGGCATGTAGAAGTGCAACACATATCTTGGTAGATAAAAGGATTCTATATCTCTTGCCTCAGAGTCGCACATACCCATTCCGGACGATTGACTATGAATGGGCACATACCCTGTGACACATGCCGAATGGATAAACAAAAAAAAATGAAGTAAATCAAAGAATCCCCCACCAGTAGCGCCCCAAAGGCCGTGAGGGTAAATAAATAAATAAAGAGATAAATAAATAAATAAATAAATTGGTTGAAACAATGTGATACCTTACTAACAGGTCGATATGCTTAAAGCGACACCTTTGAGCCCACTCTACATGTGCAGGTTTCAAGTAGATTTCCTTTTTTTACGCACAACAGAGCTGTGCCTACAGCCACAAACTTGTCAGTAAGCATATGTGAGTTATATAGGCCTGTTTGCTGGTGCTTGCATTTGTCCTACACATAACCCTCGTATCCACAAACATATCTGTCTGACCCAATAGCAGGCGCCAACCACGCCAGACCGATGAGGGCAAGAAAAGAAAGCTTCACATTGAAAGAGAAAGGACAGGCACGGGGCTCAATTGAATTTGCGTTCAGCTCCTTGAGTGGAGGAGAAAGGAGACGGGAAATGGTAAAGGTGCATTTAGTTAAAAGGCAGCTCCGGCGATTTTTGGATGTCCAATGATCCTAATAAGATTTTGAATTGCGTTCTCTTTTGCACTCTGACGTGCTAAGCAATATGGCTGCGAGTCGTTTAGTTTTCCTGAAAATGAATTTTAAATATTGGTTGCGTTCCCGACTCATGATGTTTTACTTGCCACCGTGTCTTTGCGACGTCAGAGACTGCATCGTCACCGTCACTGATGTCATCGCTGAAGTCGTTGTCTAGTTCGGGAAATCTGTAAAAGCTGCCTGTGTCGTCAGAAGACATCATAAGCTTCGCTTGTTTGGCCTTAGCACCACGTTTACTGCGTGTTTACATTATGGTAGTGTAGGACCTGAAGTCATCAACTCATAGTGACGTCAGGCGAAGGTGCTACCCATTTCGGTTTTGGTATCTCGTTTATCGGCTATTTAAAGTGATTGATAAATTTCTAAGAAAACTGAACCACCCTGCCGGTGACATGACTGTCAATGTCATTTTAAAATGACCATAGCCTAATATGGTGAAAAATACGCAGGACTCCCCTTTAAAAAGTGAAAAAGCTCCTGCGCGCCAAGTGTATGCATGAGAAATGTTAAAACCAACCGAGTTCAGACGCTACTCATGCCCAGTAGACTAATTTTAACTATGAATGAGATGACTTTGTGCCTTTTGGTTTCGCCTAGGTAGCTTAAACCCCACCAGTCTTTAAAACAGCGAAAATCAATCTCAGCGGCTCCTGTAAGCGACAACAATCGCATGCACAGCGTCTCGTTATGTAGAACGTAACTGAACCACCTCAGGCATTCGTTATCGAGAGCGCCAAATTTTTTGGCACTGTGGAGTGGTGATCGAGACGTCGAGAAAGATGCTGCGATCTCGGCAGTGATTTATTCCTCTTCGGGATCTCACGCGTTCTTTGTTGCAATACATCACCGGCAATGATGATAAAGCGTATGTGACCTCTAGCACTTTCCGCGACTAATACCCACAACGAAAAGTTGCTTTATTTCCACGGTGTATCCACAAGCAACGCCTTGTGTATACATGAACTGACCTTATTGATCTTTTCTTCAGTTTTAGGAATCTACCCTATATTGTAAGGTGCCTCTCAGGAAAGACAGTGCTTGGCAAATGAGTTCTACAAAAATCCACAAGGTAAAGAAAGTTTGACAAAAGGAAAACTTTTTCGTTCTCCTGAGAGTACCACAAAGCCACAGTAAAACCATGTACGAGTTTTTTGGAAATAATTCTTCGCGTCAGAGAAAATATTGTCCGGGTCAGGGGATCGAACCGTGGACCAACACCTCCCCGAAAAGGTCGCTGTGCTATACGATATAACCAGGGGGCTTTGTAGGGCGACGTGACAGCGAGCGACGTGGCGTGCCGTCGTCCCTATTTATTCTGGAAGGCGAAAAGCGGAGAGTGCACTTACAGGGCGCACTTAGCGCTGGTTGTGCGGAAATCCGAAAGCTGGAGGAGGTTCCGTGAAAGGTCGCGCTACTCTCGCGCGAATCACAATTTTCCTTTTCAATCCAAGCCTAGCCGTCTGCCGTAAATATCGAAAAGCTGAAATGTTTGGTTGACCGCTTCCTGACAGCGCATAACACCAACGGAGAAGTGACGCGCCGGGCTCTGACAGGTGGCCTTACGGTGGCCGTGTTTACGTACGTACGCTTGACAGAAAACCTTGTCGTCGATGGCTTTGAAAGCAAAGTCGACATGCGTCCCTCCACAGGCTTAAGCAGGTTTCCTAGTCCCGTCGCCGGTTACTTCAGCGTTAAAAATGACAAGACTGATCGCTTTCTCACGGGAAACTTATTTAATTGTGAGGTTTAACGCACCGAAACTGCACAGTGGTTTACGAGGCACGTCGGGATGTGAGGGTTAACTCTGACCACATGGGGTTCCCCAAAGTGCACCTGTAAATCTAAGTACACGAGCGTTTTTCTAATTCACTCCAATCGAAATGCGGCAGCCGCAGCCGGGAGTCTCACTCGAGACCTCGGGCTTGGCACCAACACGCAACAGCCACCGCGCCAGCACGGCGCGGGCGCAGACAGCCTGATGCCCAGCAGCCGCCATTAGAGGACTGGCGATTCCGATGGCTGCCGATCGAAAATTTTTAAATGGTCTCTTTACTACCATATCTCCCAGGTAACACTGTTAGACCAACCGGGGCGTCAACCTTGTGAGATTCGCAGTGGTTTGCCATGCGAGAGCAGTCTAAGATAAGAAACCACTAAAGCACAGTTACCGTGAGCTAACACTGTCTGCCTACTCCAGAGGAGACCTACCCATCAGTGAAACATGTGTTGTGGGCGTTCTTAAAAAAAAAAAAAAACAGAAAAAAAACAGAAAGAAAAAATATATATATATCTGCACATTGTACCGTGAATGGAAGGACTGTCATCAGTATCGCCGTGCATGCTATGCATGGCGCACTCAACGTCGGTTCGCGAAGCTGCCGACACGCATGGAGGAGTTCCGGTTCCTGTATACCCTGATCTTGCCCTCTCTGACACGTCAGTCTTCGAGCTTTCCGCTCCACGAGCGAGTCTTTGTGCTAGTATAGGACATCCAAAGAGAAAGAATGAAAGGGCTGCAAATGTTTCGGAAACTGATTGTCGAAAGATGTTACACGTCATGCAGGAGTGGGCTGATTAAATAACACGAAATTGCGTGTGCTTTATAGTTCATATATGACATATTTATACGCAATACCAAGGGTCAGCGCACTGAAAGAAACTGAGTCTTAAGCGCAATTTCACTTCCAGATTTCAAACAAGAAGCAAATTACTAGCTTAAGCAAAATGATCAAAATGTTGGTACTAACGTTGTCTGTCTCTTAGCCAGAATGACTGGCCCGTGCATGCGCCTTTGACTGAGCTGAGCTGGCGGCGCATGTGCGCGCATTCGTCGCATATTTCCTCGCTCTCGCTCCTCACCTTCCTCACCTTTATATTCCCCCTTTCTAGCGCCGCCTAACTTGGGCCAGTAATTAAAAAGAAAGGAAGTGGTTAGCCCCAGCTGGATGAAAGCAACGGCATATGGTTTGTCGTCATGTGGCGCTTCTTAGAGTATTTTTTTATATTCCACTTAATTGGTTCATGAAATGAATGAATTATGCAAAATTCTTAAAAATTCGTTTTAGGGCCAAGTGCGTTTCGTTTTGTTGTAAAGGGGGTTCAGAAACGACCGATCCAGTTTTTCTTGTGGCAACGTACATGCTGCGTGGCGATTTTCTTTCGGCGTGTCAGAAAGCCCGCGAAATATGAAATAAAACCACGTGACTACGCTCGCGCGCTATCGCGTTGCAGCGCTCTCAACCGTGCGTCGAGCCTATCGCTCATCAGGGACGAAGACGCTTTCTTCCTGTGTGCCACCGCCACAGATGCCGACGCACTGTGAAGCCTACGCCTGGAGCCGCCGCTGCTCACTTGGCCACGGTCCACGCGCGCGGTTCTTTCGCACGAAGCGCGATTGTGAGCACTGCAATACGGCAGCGCACGAGCGCAGCCACGTGGTTTTATTTCATATTTCGCGAGCTTCCAGAAGCGCTTGGATTCAAAATACACCGAACCATCGACTGGTCAGTAGTAGAGATAAGTACGAGACGTTTAAAGTACTGGTGGAAAAAAGCAGGCTAGAGATTGATACGACCAGATCCGCTACGGAATAGGCAGCGGTACAAGGTAGATAGAGAAGTTTTGAGAAACTGAAAAAAAAAATGAAGGAGATGTATACAAAATGCTAGAATTAAAAGCATGTATAGCATATCTGGTTAACTCAAGTAGGCTATACGTGACTATTTGCCACCGCCCGGTTTGAAAGGGGACGTCAATAAATAATCATAATTCGCCACATCACGGCGATGGTGATACCGCCGACGACGACGGCAAAATGCGCCTGGGGTGTCTATATACCACAATAAAAAAAGTTATGGAATCACTTTCACTCTCAAGGATGCCCCTTTCCGAAAATACGGACTCCCCTTCCCGCCCCCTTTGCAGAGATATTAGTGCAAAAAGATCGGCAGAAACCACTCTTTACGCCGATTGCGTGAACAGGGGTAGAAGGAAAGAAAGAGGGAGCTAAGGAAGTAAACGAGGGCAGGTTAGCCAGATTTTGTCCTGAAACGATAATACGTGCTGGGAAGGTAACGGGTAGGTGAGACAGAGAGTTTAAGAAATATTTCAGCCTGGCGTCATCATTGACCGCAAGCTCTCATGGAGCCCTCACTGCGTCTATCTGAAGAAGAAGTTAGTCGCCATTGCTCAGGTCTTCAAATTTCTCTGCGGAAAAAACTGGGATACACCAACCCATTCTATGTTGCAGCTGTACAGGGTTTTGTTTCTCGGACTCCTACGTTACAGCCTGCCAGTGTTGTCAAATGCATCCAAGACGAACTTTCGCGCCTTGGAGATCATACAAGGAAAAGCCCTAAGCACGTGTTTAGGGCTGCCTCAGTGCACCTCAACAGCAGCAACAATCGCCATGGCGGGAGCCCATATAATCCAAGCACATGTAGCTGTCGACTCTCTCAGAGCGCACATTCGCCATCTGTCAAGGATCCCCGACCATCATTTGGCCTCCCTACCAGCCGAGAGACCTCAAGCGACCTTTTAACAAGTGATTAACGCTCATCAAGAGTACGTACCGGCATCTTTTACACCGGCGGCGAAGCCTTCCTCTCCCCTGTGGTGCCTGCGACAGCCTCAAGTGAATTTTGCTATTCCTGGAATTACAAAAAACTCCAATCATCCATCGCTGGCTCTGAAGCAACTTACGCTCCTATTACTGCACCAGACGTATCATGACCACATTCATATATATACCGATGGTTCGACCTCACCTAACAGCTCAACTGCCGAATTCGTCGTTCCAGCCAAGAACGTTACAGTTAAATTCAAATTGTCGCACACGACTACATCTGCATCGGCAGAACTTGCAGCTCTCCATGCCGCTATGATGCACATCCCCGAAAAGCCAACAGAGAAATGGGTCGCATATTGTGATTCTAAGGCAGCCCTTCACAGTATCAAGTCTGCATTACGTCACAGAACTTACGAGCAGATGGTATCTGACATCAGGGAAGTGCACCACCATGCTCTGCAAAGAGAACACCAAATTATATTACAATGGATTCCTGCTCACTGTGGCATCGTCGGCAACAACCTAGCTGACAAGGCTGCCCGGTGTGCCCACGAAGATACCAAGACGCGTCCAACACCTTTGGCGAGGTCGGACTCTGCCAGAGAACTTCGCCTACTTGCACGCAAGAAGTCACACGATCTCTGGATTTCAAGTGCCTTCAATTGCAGATTACGTAAACTGGACCCCACGCTACGGCTACAACTGCCATCTAGCCTTTCCCGCGGCGAGACACCTTGTTGTGTCGCTTGTGGCTGGGAGTGGTGTTCACGAACGCATACTCCTACCGTATGGGAATGGCCGAGAGCCCGATGTGCGACTCCTGTGGGCGCGAGGAGGCCATCGAGCACCTATTGTGTACCTGCCCTCGCTACGATGTCCAACGCCTCTCTCTGCGGGCAATTTTACGCCGACTGGACTCGAGACCGTTCATCGAGTCAAAGATACTCGGACCGTGGCCACACCCGTCACTGGCTTGAAAAGCGATTCGTGCACTAGTGCAGTACTTGAAGTGCACCGGTTTAAGGGACTGTTTATAGTGTCCTTGTGTATGGTGTCCCTCCCACACGTACTCCGGGCTTACTCTCTCAATTTCTTCCTCTTTCTATTCCCCTTTCCTCCCTCCCCCCCCAGTGTCGGGTAGCAAACCGGATGCTGTTCTGGTTGACCTCCCTGCCTTTCCTATTCTTGTTCTCTTTCTCTCTCAGCCTGGCGACATGGACCATGCAAAAGACGTAGTAGCCGTGCCTATAGTGGTGCGCTCAAGTTCATTCCTCCTCATTTCTTCTTCACTGCACCGATCACACTTGCACAACACAATTACAAGTTGATGGCGCTCTAGACGCTCATATGTGAGCTCTACAACGTTGGGACCCCTACCTCATCTTGATTTGCTCGCAGAAGACTACACAATGACGAATGCATCCTAATATGTGATGAGAGACTGCAAAGTTTAATATCCATGCTCGATCCACCCTTGAACCAAACCGCCTGACAGAGGGAGACAGGAGGCAGAGAAATGGAGAGGGAAAGGTAGGAAGGCTAACCAAGGACGTGGCCGGTTGGCTATTCTACCCTTGGGGAAGGAGAAGTGGGAAGAATTGATAAGAAGTAGGAAGAAGGAAAAGTCATCCATAGCCAGTCATTGTTAACACATGTGCAGATAGATGTTCGCTAGCAGTCAAAAGCGTTCGTATACTACAGTCGCCTTCAAGAAGTTCGATGTGGCTTTTGTGGCCTTGTGCATGTAAAACGCTTAGGCCATGGTCCCTGGATCTCTTCCTCCAAGAGTGGTCTGTCATCCAAGCGGCTCAGTTTAGCTTGATGTGTATATCGTTGAGCGTCGAAGCATGCGAAGTGGCACAGAAGGGGCTCTATTGACTCATTACACCCGCAAAACTAAGCGGACTAAGTATCAGCACCACTTCCGAGGTCATCATCACAATCACTACCACAAGAATCATTCCGTGCAATGAGCGCACACTTAATGTCTATGCAGCTTCGAGCGACATGTCTCGAGCCCAACAGCCTTCATTGGTTGCGGTTTAGTGTTGTTACTGCATAAAATTTTATTCATTGTTGGTTCATTCACACCAGCGAACACTATAGTAAAAACACACAAACGCCTTCGCGACGGTCAGCGACAAAGATCAAGGACCAACGCCCTGTGTTACTTCATGACCCTCCCTCCGACAACCAGAGCGACACGCTCTCCCTGACGAGCCTCGACCGCGGAAGGCGACGGTCGACGCCAAGTGCCTCTGTGATGTAACGCGTGCGACCACGAAATGGAGCGTGTTCCTAGGACTAACAGAAAGAAATGCCGAATCACGACGCTCGCGCCGCTTCATCGACGACAGCCATACGACAACAGTCGCGCCGCGACCGGTCGCCACCACCGCGGGCAAGGGTTGATGACGGAGTTTCTCCATCACGTCGCCGCCGTGGAGAGCGCATCCAGCCGCTAGGAAGCCGCAGCGTGGGGCGAAGCGGAGAGACGAGCAGCCCGCGGTCCCGCTCTGATGCTCGCGCTGACCCCGAAAAAGCGGAGCGCAACACGTGACGGACGCGCGAGCGACAGCAGGCCTCTCAGCCGGCACGACTAGAGCCTCCCCCCCCCCCCCCCCCCCTTTCATCTCGCGCACTTGCCTGCTGCCTTCTTCTCACCGCGGCGGAGACGAGCATTCTGGATCAGAGGAAAAAGTGCAACGCCGCCCGCTTCTGCCTCTCTCCTCCGCACACTGCATCAGGCCGGGCGAACGGCTCAGCGCCGCTGTGCCTTCTGCGGCATCGACGGTGGTTTCGCGCGGCGCCGGAGTAGTCCAAGGTCAGCGCCGGCGCAGCCGATCCGATGCGGCTGCACAGCCCGGAGTACAAGAGTCCAGGACCTGTGCAGTGGGCGTGCGATCACATATCTGGAAGGCAGCCGCCGCTAGCAGTAGCGTGAAACTTTCAGTGGTGACCGT
Source organism: Dermacentor albipictus (assembly GCF_038994185.2). Lineage (NCBI taxonomy): Eukaryota > Metazoa > Arthropoda > Arachnida > Ixodida > Ixodidae > Dermacentor > Dermacentor albipictus. Next base: position 11,200,918 of record NC_091826.1, read on the forward strand.
GATTCCTAAGCGACCTCCTGTATCTGCATGAGAACGTGCGCGTGCCAAGCAACGGCCGAGAGTGCGCGAAATGCAAATCTGTGACGGAGCCAGTGAGTTGTGATCTTGCGCACGACGACCGGTGGCGTATGGTGCACGGCGGAAGAGGCAACGTCGGTCAAGGTCAGCGGTCGACGCTTCGTTCGTTGACTCCTAGCAGCCCGTGAGCTATTCTCTGAAGGCCCGTGGACTACGAACTTAGCCTACCAAGGGCCATCACGTGCGGTGCTGGTGCAAATTTAATTTTCGTCGACTTCTCTGAACATATCATCATACGTTTTACTGTTCATTCAATTCGAGTGCAAGTAGACGACCTGAGAAAAGTCCTTCGTTCAGTGTCAGTTGCTGGCCGTATAAAGAATGTGTGCCGAAACTCACCCAATGGAACTTCATAATGTTCTTCCTCCTCAAAATAGATTTATCGCCGCGACGACATGGCTTTTGTGATGTGGAACCTCTGTGCGTCAAAGTATCGACCGACGGAAACTGCCAGAAATCAGAATCTTTGTAGACTAGGATACTTGATAGTGATCAGTTTTGTTAGGGCAGATGTTGACAAAGAAAAAAGGCCAAGCGCTTTCACAACCTGAACGAAATGCCTTCATGCATACCTGGCTCGTAATTTTGCAAGTGCTGTCACTTCATTATACACAATGCCATGTTCATCTTGTTGGACGCATCCGACATCGTGTCATAATTACGGATACCGTGCCTAAAACAAACGCCGTGCGTTATTCTGTGTTGTGTTCGTGTAACCCGTGTGCAAAACATCGTCGCTACAGTTTCAACCTCCACTGTGCTCAAACTGTAGATCCTGCGCTCCCTTAAACAGCAAAGATTGATGGAAGCGACAAATGTGCAGGAAAGTGACGCAGAGGGATCGGTGGCCAACCGAGGTTGTATTTATCAGTGAGCGAGCTGAATGTACTCCGTGTCAACCTTATGTGTAAAGTGGTGCAAACATAAGCAGCTTTGGATATCCGATTAGAAAATTCATAACATCTACACGAAGAAATTAACAGCTTAGGAACTGTGACATGCGGTGCGCTCACAACATAAAGTGTCCGCTCTTGCTGCTTCTAAAGACCTTGAAACCATTCTTTGCGGGCTACGAGGATTACCATCTCGACAACATATGCGGCACTGAGAACGGACCTGGGCCTTAGAGCTCAGATGTCCAACATGTTACGACTCAGGTGAGTACTGGAGAATACGTTAAATTACGTAACTGATGGCATATTCACCTATGGTAATCGGATCTGATTGAATTCATGTTTCGCAAAATGATAGCACAGCTTGTTTAATCAATTGTGTATGATGAATTGAAGGGCAGCGCATCCTTCTTTCTATGTTTTTCTTGCTACCTCTATTCCGCATAGCTCTTGTTATTCGCAAGTTAAAATTTGGATAATCTTATTAGCATGTCTCAGCGCATATGACTGACATAATGATTTAGTTGTTTCTGTCATATTTTTCGGTTGTCTCAACTTTCTTGCATATACTTTTTGTTCATTTTTTATCCCATGACTCTATTCCCTCTTTCCCGTCCACCAGAGTGAGTAGGGTAGCCAACCCGACGCATTTCTGGCTAACATATCTGCCTTCTCTCTTTATTACCTCCTCCTCCTCCTCCTCCTCCTCCTCCTTCTCCTCCTCCTCGAGCATTAGTTTTTGCCTGACTTTGCCCTCAGTTGCATTTCTATGGGTTCATATGTCAGGTGATGCCTGAGGGAGTGATATAAAGCATTGTTCAAACGTTTTTAAGCCCTCTCACGAGCTAGATCTTTGCCAGAATCTCTTGCGGGGATCATGCGGCACGTTTGCTGCTTCCAACCTTTGGGGAGCGAGGCAATAAGCGTTTTACATCTCAAGGTATTTAGAATTCAAGCACAATTCAAGAGGAGCCCCCGAACGCTGCCCGTCAACAGGCCCTGTCACGCGCAAAAAGGCATCAGAATTTTCCCGAAGCGTTGTGCCTTATCACAAATATGCAATAGAAAGTTGACACTACAATAATCAAGAAACTTCTACGCAATATTGCCTACTTTCTGATAATCACTTCATGTACATTTTCACTGCATTTCCTCAAAAATTCAACAACTTGTCCGACGTCTTGCGAAGTTATCGGAATGCTTTTGAAGGTGTATGACCAGAACGTTTCATATTTGTTGTGATATACGCCTTGCTCACATCGTACTTTACACGTTCTACGCGGTAGCGTTGACGGTAAATGAGAAACAGAAAGGTTAAAACCTTGAACGCGAGAAGGAGCAACGTTTATCACGTGGCTTGAGTGCGTAAGTCGACACAAAATCTTTCAAAAGGTGCGAATTGAGTCGCGCTCAAAGACGTAAGAGGAAAGAAGTGTTTAAAACCTCAACAATGCCAGGTCCTTTTTGTTCGACGGTAGCATTCAAGGTGCCGTTCTTAAAGTCATGTAGGTCGTGCAGGAAAAAAGTGTGAGGCAAGGTTAGTCGTTGGCTGTGAAGAAGAAGAAAAGAAAAATGCTTTTCGCGGTCAGCAAGGTGCTCAGAGCGTGAGTCGAACTTCCGCAGACCTGAAGGAAGAAGAGCACTTATTATGTTCTCCCGCAGTACGAAAGACGCATATCTAATGCAAGAAGAATATTGTACAGCTGTCGAATCATAATGATGACGGCGCATAGCATCGTACATTAGAGATACAAAGCTCACTTATGTAGTGTTAGTTTTGTTCGCAATGATTTCGTTTCACACACGTTAAATTCTCATTTACGTAGCTGTAGTTTGCTCCACAGCATTTTCATGGAATCAGTGCCATTGATAGTCATAATGAGGTAATGAACGATAGAGTCTTACGTCCCAGGGATGCAATTTGACTGTGAAGCGTGCCGTAGGGAAGTGATCTAGATAAATTTAAACTCCAGGGTAATTTAACGAGCACTGAAATCATCGCTACAGGGGAATTCTAGCATTCTGCCAAAATAGTGATTATGATTCGAGTGTGGCGACAGGAAGCCAAATCGGCAAGCATTTGCACAGGAACGCCCTTTGCAAAGGGACATCATAGCCGATGAACCACAGCGCCAGATGAACAAGTCTTACCGTTGACCCTTTACATCACAGACAGTCTGCCCATTCTCTTCCTTCTATTTCTGTATAATCGTATTTGGCGGGACTTCATCTCCCGGTCCCATCGTGGGCGGAGCCACCGACTTGATCTTCGGGAGCCTTCGGGTTTGGCTCCCCAAGATCTCAGTCCCGCAGGACTCAAACAAAGTTCTTGACATGTCATGTCATGCCATGTCATGTCATGCCATGTCATGTATATGGATTTTTTGTATATGTATATGCATGTATATGCACTTGCATTTACATTTGTATATGAATTTGCATTTGTAGCACACCGGACGTGCGTCAGGTTGACTCTCCTACCTTTCCTTCCTTCCTTTTCATCCTCCTCCATCCTGTGTGTGCATTTTCAAACAGCAGTAGCAACGAAACACCGCTGCGGAATTGCAGCGCTTCACTTGGACATTCTTAACAGCTGTTCTGAATGCGCAACAAGTGCGCGAACCGAAACGGCTAACTAATCGTTTTACTTTAACCAACGGCTGAGTGATCGCGAACAAGCGTAAACTGAACTTAAGTGAATTGATTAACGACGGCGATGCGTTTCCCAGCTGGTTCCGAAATAGACTTCCCACAGCGAAGGCCTAATTATAGTAGACGAACAGCCTGCGCAACGCAAGCGAACCGAATTAGAGCACGTTGCGAAGATACCCGTTGAGGTGTGAACAACCTACTTATACAATGCTCTACGCTCCACCGAGCCCCTCCGTGAGCTTGTTTTAGGAATGAAACGACACATACGCCGATCGTAGCTGGTTCTACTGGAATCGTTCTATAGTTCTATTGGAATTATGCTCGCATTATTTACTATACTTACAATTCAGGCGAGAACTTCCTTCTAGCTTTGAACAGATATCTACCAAAAAATGCCAAAGGGGCAATGTGAAGCTCCTCATGAATGCAGTAGCTTATTCTATACATAGAATAAATCAGCAACTGTGTCTACCGTGCAACAGCGGGTTCCAAATATCCGCGCGTTTCCGTTAACTTGGAAGCGTACATCTCCATCCAAACTAAATAGGTGGCTTTTTGTTGCTGAAGGCTCAAAGCAACGGCTTCCAACTCAGCCCTATAGACCAGACCAACCAGGCCGCAATGAGAGTAAAGCGTGAAAACTCCCTGAAACTGGCATTTTGTTTGGCGCCAACCAAATAGAAGGCATTTCTGTACGCCCGAATCGTGCTGCGCAATAACTGCTCTGTTATTGCGGTCTGTATGCGTCCGACTGAGTTTCAGATTCAGTGTATATCGTGGTTTGGCATAAAATGGCCATAATTACAGTTCTCTGATCAGGGAATTTTAAATGGACACGCCAGCGCTGGCCGAGGGACCACCGAAAATACATCGAAGTTGCCCTCCACCTGGGTGTTACTTAATACGGCAAAGACGCCCACGCGTACGTGGTTGATATTATTCCTTAGCTTTCCACTACAGCGTTTCGCGTAGCCATTGTGTGCCTCTTGGGCGTAAAAACCAGTAGCTAAGTGAAGGCGCCCATCCGATCTCCTTACGCAAAAGCGTTGTCATAATTAGCGCCAACCTAATCAAGTCCGCTACGTGATAAATCACTCTCCCTCATATAGCCCTATCCTGCGAGAGAGGATAGCCAATTTACCAGGAGCAATCTCTTGCCTCGTTATCCGCTGACTTCTATGGATTCCATTTCATGTAAGCTATCGACGGTCGTTGCTGTGTGCATATACGATTTCATGTACACGGATTTATATACATCTCTTAACACATGCCATTTTACTCTCCATCACCAGTTTCTAGCTTCCACCAGCATGTTTCTAGCTTCCTTCGCAGTTTCTTCCTCACCCTCTAAGCTCTGGCCTCGTCGTTTAGTTATCGGGACAATACAGTGATAATGTAGTACGTTTCTCATCAAGGATACTGGCAGGCTGCCATTCATGACCTGCGAATGCTCGCCAAATTCACACATGGTCGCGCCCGGCTAAGGGTCCTATATAACGCTCACTGAAACGAAATGGAAAAATTGTTCACTCGCTCCCTGTCGCCGTGACTACAACGCAGGCGTACTTCGGATCTGGTGTTTTTGGAGTGCTCTAGAGTAGCGAGAGTGGTGGAGTAGCGGACATCAGTTAATGGGGAGTGCTTTTTTGGAAGAGACGAACTTGATTTTTGGATACGCACAAACGCACACACGCGCGCGGCCGAGCGCGAACGTTGTAGAGCTGACGATATACAAACTTCAAAGCACTTAATATTCGATAACGAGCAAGAAGTATTTGGGCATCGATGATACCAGTAAAAATTAAGGTTGACATTTTTTTTTTTATGTGACTGTGCAGAGTGCAAACAAGGTTGTGCACCGTATTGGTCGCACATACAGGCACGTCCATTACGCCACTTCATTTCAGGCTCCGTGTACAAGCTGCAAAAATTATTTCTTTTCTTCGCGGTGACTCCTTTTTCATTTTTTCGCGGCCAATATTTCGCTCGCGATTGCCCATACGCGCGGGTGGGTTCGTCCAAGCCGGCTCTCCATCACTGCAGACCACGCAGCGTCGCGGTACGCGTCCACAGTAATCTCGACCACAAGCCGAGGCGCGCAGTAGACGTTGCCCCCCCCCCCCCCCCCCTCGGGGTGTCGCGCTCGGTGCACAGTACCGAACGCACCGTTCGACAGAGCGAGCGAGCTGTAGGGACGACAAAAAGGTGTCGCACGCCTGCGAAGGAAAGCGGGCCGCCGCCACTCTCGCGGAGAACGCAGCCGTGGCGTGCATGCGTGCCTCACGCATTCTGTCGATCGCGCTCTCTTAGCCCGCGAGTCGCTGCACAACAATGGAGGAAAGAAACTGCGGTCTCCCCGCTGCCTGCAAGGCACGGAGTCTCCTTTCGCTGCGCGGGAGGACCCAGCACGTCGCGCGTGAGCGCGCTGGCAATGCGAGCAGCGCGTGCTCGTGCGTCGGTGAGCGTGCGCGCGTCATTGTGCAATGGGCGCGCGTAGAAAAAAAAAGGGTGAACTTGACTCATTGTGTTCGCGCGAGGCGAGAGTGCTCGGTTCCCATTTACGCATACCGGTGTTATAACTGCTGGTAACGATCGACGCGAGGCCGAAGTGCGTTCGATCTTTGCAGAACCGCAACCATACTGGCCTCGGCCACGATGATGTCTTCATGCACTGAGGCCAGACTCCGTTACACGAAGTGAGAGGTGGTACTCAAAGTACGGGGAGCCGCCGGCGCTATTGCGTGGTTGTGCTGAACAATTATTAGGTGCATGTTAACACGAGCATTGAATACAAATCATCATCATCATCATCATCATCATCATCATCATCATCATCATGGTTACGCCCACTGCAGGGCAAAGGCCTCTCCCATACTTCTCCAACTACCCCGGTCATGTACTAATTGTGTCCGTGTTGTTCCTGCAAACTTCTTAATCTCATCCACCCACCTAACTTTCTGCCGTCCCCTGCTACGCTTCCCCTTGGAATCCAATCTGTAACCCTTAATGACCATCGGTTACCTTCCCTCCTCATTACATGTCCTGCCCACGCACATTTCATTTTCTTGATTTCAACTAAGATGTCATTAACTCGCGTTTGTTCCCTCACCCAATCTGCTCTTTTCTTATCCCTTAACGTTACACCTATCATTCTTCTTTCCATAACTCGTTGCGTTGTCCTCAATTTAAGTAGAACCCTTTTGAGTACGAATACGCGTCTTTAAAAAGAGTACGGAAAAGGTCTCTGTCTCACCTCTCGCTGACTGACATCTGGCGAACAGCCTTGTCCATGCTGATTTATCTTGGGACACTTGCGTGACAATACTAACTCGGCCATCCCATGGGCAACCAACATTTTCGTGCGTATATTTTCCTTGCGTTGATATTTGCCCTCGCCTTTGCCTTTGGATCCGCAACATTTCTGCAAGAGGTGGACGATTATAAACTTTCTTCGAATATGAATCCAATACAAATATTAAGAATAGAATATCGAATCAAATATCGCATAGTCAAACGCAGGAGAATATATTTACAGTAGAAATATTTGTTTAAGTATAACTAAGTACCGTGCCTCTGCTTTCTAGTGCAAGAGGGACAGCTATTATAGGGAGCAAGGATAAATGTTATACGCTAGATCACTAATTGTAATTAAAAAGCAGCACGAATAGCCTCTTGACATATTCAAGCCTCGTTGCAAAGAAGCTTTCCAGGATCGAATGGCTGCTGTATTGCTGGCTTTCCCCAAAAGTCAAAGAAATGGCTGACAAAAAAAAATAGAAGTGTAGAAAACAAAGGGAACTGCTGAAGGACTTTCTTGCCGTAAACACATTTGAAATGGTCCGTTGCAAGAAAAACACCTCCGGTAGTAGCATAAAATATATAACTGTCACATGACTAGAATTCGACCCTAAATGTCAGACTAACAAGCAAGAATCACGGCTGTCATGTAGGATTCCATAGCGAAGCCGAAAGCAATTCTTGCATTACCGTTTTGTATCGGAATCGCTTACAAACCTTTGTATTTGTTTCACTTCGGAATGTTTGCGACACTTTGTTTTGCAGACAGAGAAGTGGATCAATACTTTAACAGTAGGTTGTTCCGAAATATTTTGTTGGTTTCAAGCATTCGAAAGTACTAGTTCCTTTTCGAATCCAAATACAAATAATTGGTGCACAACATTGGCTCCGTATTCGAAATTTCCCATATCCGCTTGTCCCTAGTTTCCGCGTCATCCTCCACATCGTGCACCAGCGAATTCCATTTCACAATAATTAGGCCTCGCGAGGTATAAGCTGCGTCGGCGTACGGCGTGGCGCTGCCTCCGAGGTATACGCTTAGACGCCGCACACCGTACGAACACCGCACGAACTGTCAAGCGTTCGGACTGCGCAGGAAGGAATCGCGTGCGCCTCGGAGGATTATTATACGGCCCTCTGAAAAACTTCGATGTTGTTGAAATCAAGGGGGCTGTATTGAAACGCTTTCATTGTGTTCGTGCCGATAGATTAGTTAGCCTGCTACGTCAAACTCTCTCCCTTTCATTATAATATCGTCTCTCTCTCTCTCTTTGGCAGTTGCCATTAGGTTTTTCAAAGAATAATTTTTAGATTCTTATGGCCGATTCCATAAAAGTTGAGTTGTAAATGTCGATAGCATGGCTGAAATCTGATTAAAAACCGACTCCAACGTCTTTGGTTAACTACGTTGCACAACCAGTGATCTCAGAGGCGCATTTTATGCAGTCTGCTAAGTGTTTGCGTAGATCAGGGTGAATTCGTTCATTCACTCTTGCCTAGATATCGCATCAGCCATGTAGCTGACGGGATTTGCATTTGACTCTGTATAGAGGTCTGAATGTGGAAGACCGGATGTGTGGCGCATTCTTGTCAAGGCGCGTTTATGTCATCTCGGCCTTGTACCAGGCGCCAAGTCTCGCACAAACACGCATTGTTTTTCGAGAGCGAACTCGTCCATCAATGTTTTCGGAACGGTCTCCAGCACGCTTATGTAACCCAGAATTTGCTTTCGTTCGTCGCTCCTGCTCTTTAAAAAAGAATCTAAACTGCGTGTTTATTGTTTTTATGTTTTAAAGGCAGCTCATTTTGTGGATGTGCGATCTTAGAAATAATGCCTACCGTACCGCTATGATACCCGTACCGTGTCACAGTAGCTTCTGTAAATGCTGCAAATTGCGCACTTTATTCATGTCTAATGTGGCCTAAACTTTTAATGCGGCTTTCCGGCATATATATATAAATTAAATAAAATATTGTTGTTCTATTCCCCTTTCTTCTTCGCTCTGCGCCCAGCAATAATAGGTTTCCTTATCATTTAGCTGCTCATCAGTGAGGGACATTGCTGTACAACTACACACAACTTGGAGCTTGGCGGGTTCGGATACGTTCGGTATTTAACTCGACGGGAATGTCTGAGCTCTTTTCAATTTATTAGCGGATGCGAGCGTGAGCGTCTCTATAGATTCTGCGTGGTTAATCCCCTGACGGTAACGTGTATTGTTTGACGAATTTCTGATACACGTTCTTTACGACGGTTTCATTGATCCTATAGAATAAGGCAGTCAAGTATCAGGGTGATGTCTGTGTCATTGCTGTGACCCGTGAGGTCGAGACGTCTTGGGAGGCCCTTTTGCTGCAAGATTTCCTCAGAGCATGTCTTGTTCAAATTTGTGAAAAACTGCTTTGTGCAGTGCACACAAACACCAATAAATAAGCTCGTAGATAAGCGCAAGTGAGATCTTTTGCTTGTTTACTCGCACTCGCTGATTGTAAGATGCACACGCTCACTGTAGTCGATACGTTTGTTTAGGTGACTTGAATGCCATGCAATACCACGCGCTCATAGGGCTCGTACTTCGAATCGTGGGGTGTCCCATTCCGCCTGTGGGTTCATATCTTGGCGGATGTGATTTCATGTCCATATGAATTGCTTTCGTCAGACTCGTGCAATAAATGCGCATTAATAACCTGGGTACTCGAGTAGGCGGCTTAAATACGTGCGTCCTCGTGAAATATGTGACTGCGTTCACGCATGAGTAACGTGAACGCAGATGAATGCACGAGGCGCCGGTGGATCTTTCATGGAGATAATGTCCTGGCAATGTCAATATACATGAGCACCTGCGAGCCTTAGTCAAGGAAATGGGTATATGTACGCCTTGCTTGCGAAATGCCAATACATGTGTGCATATCTGCGTAATAAGTGCATATATGCATGTGTGTGCGGGAGGTCGTGCGATCGTGCACGCTAATTTGCCTTCGTGAACTGAAATGAATGCATGTTTGAGTCCGCGAGAACAAGATTACGCGTCTTTGACATCAAGTATGTTTTCGCTTTTCGCGCGCGCATTACTAAAAAGGACAGCGCAAGAGTTAATGAAGCAGGGCCTTGTTACTTAGCGTAAGGAAAAAAAGAAAAGACAGAAAGCGATGCGAGCAGACAGATAGTGGCTAAGGTAGGTAACAAAAATATTGTTTATGCAAGCAAACCTTATACATCTTACCAACATCCTGCCGGGATGCCCCATTTAGAGTAGCAACAAATTTTAGCAGCAAATGGACATCTCTAGGCTGAAATATTCGGCATGAATACGCATGAAATTTATCTGCTTAGTAAACAGTACCATCAATCTTGAAACCTTGAATTTCTGATGTTTTAAGATTTTAATACATGTAGGGAATGGAATAGAATGTGGTGATGAGATAGTTTCGGATAGTCGCAGACATCTTTCGGTGCCTTCAATGCGCAGCAACGCTAGTGAAGAACCCACAAGTGTCATACTGTCGACAGCCCAGATTCTTTCCCAGTTCCATTGTGCGGCCTAGTTATCCAAATGTCACATGAACCACACAGTTGTTTCAACAAGTTCCTGATAACAAAACAGATATACGCACATATCTTACTTGGGATAGCTGAGATGGTTCGGTTTGGGGATTACGGAACCCGGGACATCTCTTTTCCTTTTTCTTTTTCAGTTAGGGCACAAGTTAGGCCTGCGATCTGAATTAACTTTGAGGTCCTTTCCTTACACTGAACTGTTTCATGATGGCGAGCTGTGACCAAAAAAAAAAAAAAAGAAGTTAGACAAATAAGCGTATATCTTCATGAAACACGCCTTCATGCTCAATTAAATTTCATCCTAATGTTATCCCGAGTGACAACCTAAGCGAAAAAAAAAAGAAAGTCGGCACACTCTTGTGCCGACTTTCACTTTTCACGAAGCCGAAACGCTCCTCACGAAGGGATGAACATTATATTTGTTATCTGGCAAAACTTGAGAAAAACACGCATATCCTGCAGACTAGACGTAAAGAAATTTGGTTAGTGCCGACACCTAGGGCACATTATGCCGAGAAGTCTCTTATAGACTTCCAGTGTTATTAAATAAATTAAACAATCAATTGACCCCCTTCAGCATTCAAGTGATCCTATTAGGCGATTTTTTCTTAGCAAAATTACGTGATATTGCACTCAGTGTAAAGCTACACCTGTTTTTGTTTTTGATTTTTCTTCGTTTCCCCATAACCTGTTATTTGTTTTTCTAATGCGTGTGTTTGTGCTGCAATGCATAGCGTTGCTTTTTACAAAGTGTTTTGTTATTTTGTTTGTGTGTCTATTTGGAAAATTGAAAATGTCTCTCTGTACTGTACTGCCAAGTTGATAAAGGGGGCAGGACCTCTGTCAAGCTTACGAGCTTTTTGTCCTGTCTGCTTTCTCTGTCCAAGAGAAAAATAGACTGAATTGAATTAAATTGTGTGGTCACGTGACACGGCGTTCTATCTATAACAGAAGAAAGTTTATACGTGCGCACATCGCATTGGCAGACAGTCATGTAGCGAATAAAGCGCAACACAAAGAGACCTCCTATAGGGTGGAGCAGAAAGCATGGTGAGATTTGCGGTTACATGATTTGGCGTCGCGGAGAACGCAAGAAGACAGAAGAAAGCGCAGATCTGTTTGTTGCTTATCTCCTAGTATCGTACGTTATACGCCGTTTCACAATGCTCTTTAGGACTCACTCGCGCTGAAGTTATAATATGGGACTTATTTGGGACTTATATTGTTTGGGATAATATGGGACTTATATTGTATCACACAATATGCACGTGCGTTTGTGCCAGAGAATTAGCGTGAGCGTTCAGCTGGCCCAATATTAGGCTGACCACAACTTGCATTATTTTGCCGATAGATAATTCACCTGATATACGTTACTAATTCCTTCAGAAGTACACGTGCGATTATCACCTGATGGCTGGCGTATTAGGCTGCGGTGCTGGGGGACCGAGGTTCGATCGTACGATCGGGCCACGCAATACAATCATTTTTTCAAGTGTGCGTTATTCGGCAAGGCAGAAGCAGCATTCACGGTTAGGAAAGTCCGGGAGAGTTGTCGAAAAAAGCTTCGCTTTTAATAATGTGTAAGCAGAGATAGCGCTATTTTGCGCAATCGGAAGAACAATGCTCGGAACGGGAGTTCAGCAAAACTATTTGGTGCTGAGATGGTATAAGTTCGCTCACGTTTTAAATATACATGCATCACCTTACATAACGGAAAGCACCATAGTGCAATGAAAGCACAAATGCGCGATTAGATACATCCCGGACCCGATCTAAAGGTTGAAAATTTAGGAATTCAATATGAAGTAAAAATTTACAGCACCAGACGCATGTCGGTAAGGGTGCAGACAAAAAGCCTATACGCCAGGGCTTGACTAGGGAACTGCACCCTAGCAGATAACTTGTACCTTGAAGTAAGAAGTAAAGCAGTCCATACAATCCGATCGACAAGAAAAGTTTTCTTCTGCCTTTTCGTAAGGGAAGAACATAGTTATGAGCGCAAATATGTGTTAAATTTTAGATAAGAACCCTTGAGTAAAACATTTTATGCGTGCTGCAGCGTTGGCCTGTATCAGCAGTATTAGCAAAACGTGATGCCGCTGGTTTAGTATCGCAAGGTTAGGAAACGAATATGCGCCGTTGTTCTTTTTTTTCCGCCGTGAGAATTCAGCTAAATATACAATGGCGAAACGTCTGTAACTGCTCATTCGAGGACAGCTGTACGATCAGACATGCACACAGCAATTTCAGCCACTGGAGAGTGTCTCAAATAGTTGAGCTAGGCACACAAGTTTTACAGTGCAACTCGTGCGTCTTTTTGCACACGTGATTCCCCGCGAGCTTTTTGCGTTCGTGACTGTGGCTTCAAAGAACACCCGCGAGCGGCTTCGTCAAGACGGTCAACTCGGGCAGACGCGGCCCGTCTCTTCCTCACCCTAAAGCTGCCCACATGATCGGTCAAACTGGTGAGGGAGCCACTAGCGATTGATTCGCTCTTTACGACATTCAGTTCGATCATGCAAGACATTACGCACACGCTGAAAGGTTGCTAATGGAGCGGACCATGCGCGCCCTCCCACAGCCAAAACGGAAAAGCCGTCTTTTAACGACGGGCCGGCTCCCCCCCCCCCCTCTTTTTTTTCTTCTCTCTTTTCTAACCGTGAGCGCTATTTCACGACTTCGCCATACGATCGCGCACTGACCGCTAAGCGTTTCTTTCAAAGGACATCCATTAGCGGCGAGCGATCACGAACGCGCTCCATATATCTTCAGGCATTACGGGGCACAGCACGCAGGCGCAGAAGAACCCCGCAAGTCCGATCGCAACCAGTTCTTCGGCGCCGATCACAACACGGACAGGCACACGCAGATAAAGGACAGACAGCGCCTCCGGTGGCAGCAGCCAGAGATGCGATCGCTCCTTTAAGGACTCCATCGCCGGAGGCGAAAGATGGGTCAGCCTCGCGACGCCGCACGCGACCAGGTCACTAATCGACGCAGTCATGCGCACGCTTGCACGAGGAAGCGGAGGCCCCATCGATGACGGTGCTGCCGCTGCAAAGACAAGGGCCACCTATTCGCTTGGGCTGAAGCACGTGCAGTATATGTGTTCACGGCCAGTTGGGCTGGATAAATAGGGCGGCCGGCTTTTACGCCCTTGTTTCTTTTTTCGTAATGTCTCGCTTCAACGTTATCCCCGTCTGTACTGTTTTTTTTTCTCTCTCTCGTTTCTTTCTCAATGCAAGATATATACCTCGCAGTGCCGGGTCCGCTTCTGTTATTGCCGCAGCGCCGCGCCATCTACGCAGTGTGCCGCCGTTGTCCTCTCGTGTGCCTATCTCTTGTTAGCATCGAGTTTGCGAGTTTGTCGATGCCCTTCTTATTTTATTGTTATTCTCGTGGTCGTTTCGATCGAATCACAGTCATCGACGACTCGTAAAGACAATGGGATGGTTTTCTTTGGCCGGCCATTCTTCTGCCGGCGGGGCTCCTGCGACAAAGCAAAGCCGGGACTTGGAGCCAAGAAATTAAATGGAGATAAGGAACATGCAATCGGCGGAGACACTGTGATTTTTCTTTTGCCACGGTGGCTGGAAGAGATAATTCCTCCTCATTCTGGAGCTGCTGAGGAGCCCGGACTCATTACGAGCACCTGTAATTAACTCCCCCGTATATTTCTCTATAATTGGTTCCGTGTCTTTTCGGGGCACTTCCTCGTAGACTTCGGGGAACATATTGTTCGCTTATATTGGCTTTTTCTCCTCTGCCCTTGCAAACACAGTTTGATGTCTCTGTTTGGACATATCTGAATGTGGCTCGGACTGCTTTAACAGCGCAACATCAGAAAATTTGCAGTCGCTGAGTTGATGTCCCGCAAATAAGTGAACGAGTGGTTTATTAACTGCTCATGCTCCTGTATTATCTCCACCATATTCTACGTACGTAATTCCGGTAAGCGAGTTTAGATTGAATAAACAGGCAATACCTGGCTTCATCCACTGGTACAAATTAGTGCCCGTATAAATGACGCTGAAGGGCTTCTAATCGATAGAAGACTAACAAATTGGATTAGCTGGGGCCATGTCGACCTCCTTGATGGCGACAACATACGTATCTTCTGGCTTAAATATGGTTCAAATTAATGTTAGGTTCCAAACTCAGTAATATCATTCATACGCCCGCTTTCCAGGTCAAGTTCAAATGTTCCCTCTATATTGGAGTCGTATTCTGAGCCCGAAATGCCTATACCGGAATTAATAATTATCATCCGAAGACCAATCTTGTGTAGTTATAAGACAAGTAAGCTTCATTTAAAAAAGAAAAAGAAAAGCTCTTGCTGCCCTGAAACCTAGCATGTAACATCTTAATTCCTGCTCTAGGTGAGTGGCTGTTTTTACCAGCAGTTGATCAGAGTAGCAGCTGGCGAAGTGTGAGGCGAACGTAGGAGAAGACGATGTGTACGCTAAGGACCCTCATTCTTAATGAGACTTTATTGGGACAGACGAAAAAAAAAGGGGGGTATCTGTTAAGCTAGTCACTATATTAGACTTCAGGAATAGCAAATAGACTAATCCCTCCATGGTCTGAGGCTTCTTAGGTGCGCGCACTTAAAATACCCCGCCCACACAAACGCACGCATGCACGCACACAAAAAGAGAGGAAAAGCGGGAAAAAACTATATGAGCGGTGGCGACACTGTTTTGAGATTTCGGCACAAACTCCGTGGCGTAATTGATTTCGGCGCCCTCTACACTGGGCTTGGTAATCGTCTGATGATAAAAAAAAAGCTTGCATCGCTTCGAAAGCGAGCAATGGCAACCCGGCAAATGTGGGAATCTTTCCTAAATAAGAACCACTGACGTAATCCAAACGCATTGAAATTGGTAACGTCAGAGTGAAATCACCTTGTTGGAATCGGTTGGCGCAGGACAGGGGTAGATCGCAGGGAGAGGCCTTCTTCCTGCAGTGGACATAAAATAGGCTGCTGCTGCTTATGATGATGATGATGATTTAAATCAGTGTTTCCCATTCTTGGGCTCGAAGTTCAACAAGTGACTCCAGTGCCTTCATTTTCTTCACTAATATACAACTTTCTTCATCCGAAAAAGATTGCATTTGAATTTTAAAATAGCATTATGTCAACCTAAATTTATTTACTTTCCTTACTTAGTGGTTCTTCAACCATTTGCCTTCCACGGCTCTTAAACAGTGAAAGTACCGTTCCTCTTTTTTCGGTTTTTTTTTCTCCCGGAGCAACCTGTCGCAACAAATTTCAACTCGGCTTTGTGTGCAAGTGCATTAGGTATCTTGTATATGTGCTTACAATATGATAAAATACTATTGCACGCAGCGCAATAACCGCACATGCGTGTCCTCTGAGTCATTGTTACTGTTATGGTGTGAATTCCCTCAACACTACTTATGTTGGTTCCCTGCTCACCTTGGGATAATCGAGGGAGCCCCTCCGAATCTCAATGAGTCCGCTCATGAGGCAGCGCGAGATCTTAGCCTCCGCTCTGCCCCACGCAACGGCGTGGCGGTACTCCCCGAGAATAGAGACTCCCCTTCCACATACAATGAAATCACGAAGTATTACCTTCTTAATCGCAGGGTTTACAGTTTGCCGCATCCTAAACTAAACAGGGCTCAGGCACTTACATTACGCTTACTACAGACTGGTACTTATCCTTGCCCACGGAGACTGAACATGTTTTATCCAGAGACGTATACAGAGCCTTATTGCCAAGATTGTGGTGGTTTAGCCACGCTCGAACACATGCTCTGGTCTTGAGAAAGAATTGAAGACTCGGCGATCAAGGATGCATCCAGGTGGGAGGCTGCACTTCGCAGCCCGGACGTGGATGAACAATTCTGGGCTGTCCAGCAGGCTCACGATGTGGCCGTGAGGCTTGGCCTTCCGGTCCCGACGTGGAAGCGGCCCGCTTAGTGATTAATTATCACTACTTGCTGGACCAAATAAAGTTTTCCTTCCTTCCTTCCCAATAGCCCGCCATATACACGTGGCTAAACAACAAAAGTACATTAATAAAAGGTGTTTGAAAATTTCTGCCTTGCAAACAGCAGCTACGCAGTATTTCGCAAACTTATTGCTGCCTGTTAGCAAGTCCTTAAAGCTTATACATTTTCACATTTATACTTATACATTTATACACTTATACATTTATCAAGGGACTATTTAAATGCCCCTCCACGACACTCCGGAGAATTGACTGGTCGGCGTTTCGGTCGCACATGGAGGAAGTATGTCAGCAAGGGAACCATTCAAGTCTGGAAATCGAAATTCAAAAAGCCATGCAAGATACTACGCGTGCTTTTCAGCCTTTCCCGAAATACGAAGAATTTGAAGCCGAACTGCAGCGACTACGAGCAGTTCGCCGGCGGGCTGAAAGAAGATACAGGAGAACCAAATCCATCCATGATCTCAGAGAGGCAAGGCGGATGCAAAAGAAGATTCAACGCCGCATTGATGCACTTCAATCTCAAAGATGGAAACGTTTCTGCGAGTCGTTGGATCCACGTCAGCGATTATCTCAGATATGGAGAACTGTGCGTGGACTTCGTGTATCACCGCAACAGCGTGTTCCTTTTAAGTCCCTCGCTTTGCAACAAGGTCGCAGCGAAATAGACGTTGCCGAAGAATTTTGCTCAAGGCTTGCCAGCTCGCAGCCTCAACGCGCCCTTACACCATGTGTCACTCCTGTGCCACGGGACTCCCGCATGGATGTAATGTTTTCGGTGGAGGAGCTTGAAGCGGCACTAGCGACTTGCAGGCGCTCTTCGTCACCTGGGCCGGACGGCGTTACCTATGCGGCGCTCGCCAATCTTGGGCAGAATGCACGCCTCATGCTGCTAAACCTTTACAACGAGTCTTGGCGCAACGGTTTGGTTCCACGTGAATGGAAATGCAGCCGCTTGGTTCCACTTCTCAAACCTGGTAAATCACCGTTAAACTTGTCATCGTACCGCCCCATCGCTCTGGCCAGCTGCATAGGGAAAATAATGGAACGAATGATTTTGACGCGCCTGGAATGGTACCTGGAAAGCTACAACGTGTACCCAGATGCTATGGCTGGCTTCCGGCGTGGGCGCTCATCGATAGATAATGTCATCGATTTGGTCGCGTATGTTCAACATCAAAAACGGATGAAACGACTCACTGCGGCACTATTCCTTGACATAAAAGGCGCCTATGACAATGTAGCACATTATGCCATTATAGAGGCTCTGATTAAAGCAGGAATCGGTGGCCGCACTTTTCAGTGGCTGTGCAGTTATTTGACTGACAGGCATTTCTTCGTGATGACCGAGGAAGGCGCCACGACTCAACACCAAACGTTCTGTGGAGTACCGCAAGGCGGAGTGTTGAGCCCGACGCTATTCAACCTAGTGCTCGTTGGCCTAGTCAGATGCTTGCCCAACACAGTTCAAGTATCAATCTATGCCGACGACATCTGCATTTGGGCGTCTGCTGTAACACGACTGCAGGTACGAGCACGGCTACAAAAGGCAGCTACCTTAACATCACTGTACTTGCGAAAACAGAACTTAGAGCTGTCTTCAGAGAAATGCTGCCTTGTTACTTTCACTCGGAAGGCAATGAAGCGTTATTCTGTAAGTGTCAACGGACAAGCAGTTGCAAATGTACGTAAACACCGCTTTTTAGGGGTAATTATCGACCGCGACCTATCATGGAGCCCGCAAGTTTCATACCTAAAGAAGAGGTTGCTGACAATAATACATCTCCTCAAGTTTCTCGGCGGAAAGTCATGGGGCACATCGGTGCGATCAATGCTGCAGCTTTATAACGCCTTGTTCCTCGGCTTCGCAAGATACAGCCTCCCTGTGCTTGGAAACACCTGCAAAACAAACCTGCGTGTACTCCAGGGACTACAAGCTCGAGCCCTAAGGACGTGTCTCGGCCTTCCGAGGTGTGCGTCTACAGCGGCAACGATTGTCATAGCTCGAGATCACCCAATAACAACGTACTTGGTAACCGACGCTCTCAGAGCGCATATTCGCCACGTTGCCCGACTACCTTCTCACCACCTTGCCGCTCTACCCGCAGAAAGGCCACACGCAGCTATCAGTCGTATGATTGTTGCCAATCGCACCTCATTGCCAATGAACTACATGCCTGCAGCAAGACCATCCACACCTTTATGGTGCCTGCACAGACCTGAAGTACGCCTAACCATCCCAGGAATCACTAAAAAGGCTAACATGCCGTCGTTTGCCCTGAAGCAGGCCACATTACAACTTATACATGAGTGCACAGCGGCCGCGTACACGTTTACATCGATGGCTCAGTCACATCTGCAAGTTCAGCTGCTGCTGTGGTGATACCAACAAGATCCATCGAAATACAGCAAAAAACGTCGCATGTATCATCAACGACAGCTGCTGAACTGGTAGCCTTGCGTGCGGCTCTCCATTTCATTCAGGAGGAACCACCGCATGCATGGTCAGTCTTCTGTGATTCCAAGGCAGCCCTACAGAGTGTACTCTCAGCACTGCGCCATGGATCACATGAACAGCTCGTCGCAGAGATCAGAGAAGTACACCATCGCATAGTTGACGAAGGACACGATATCATATATCAGTGGTTGCCTAGTCACTGTGGCATACACGGCAATGATCGAGCAGACGCAGCTGCCCGATCTGCCCATGACGGCGTCAGCTGCGTTGCCATTCCACTTTCGAGAGCCGACGCAGCGAAAAAACTTGCCGTACTGGCAAACGACCTGACATTAGCTCAGTGGAATTCATCCAATTTCACAAGTGCGCGACTTCATACCCTGGACCCTACTTTACAACTCCGTATTCCGCCCGAGCTTCCACGACGCGACTGTACCCTTCTAGTTCGTCTATGGCTTGGAGTAGCATTTTCAAATGCGTACTCGTTTCTTATCGGAATGTCCGACAACCCACTTTGTGACTTCTGCGGGTGCAATGAAACAATCGCGCACCTTCTTTGTGAGTGCTCTCTTTTCAACCCGCAAAGAGCAGTCCTCTCAGCCACCCTAGACAAACTGGACAAGCGCCCACTGTCAGAAAACAAGATTCTTGGACACTGGCCTACGCGAACATCAGCGCGATCGGCCATGAAGGCGCTGCTGCGGTATTTAAAAGACACTGGACTTTCTGACAGATTGTGACTTCACTGTGTGACTCAGGATTGTACGGTGCACTGCATCACAGTAGGAACGCCTTTGCGGGCTGCGTGACAGTGCCCACAGAAACAGTTTGTGTGTACGTGCGTGTGTGTGTAGTTTGGTTTTTTTTTTAATCCTTCTCCCTCTCACCTATCGCTTCCCCTTTCCCCTCCCCCAGTACAGGGTAGCCAACCGGAGATAATCTCTGGTTAACCTCCCTGTCTTTCCTTTGCCTTTCTCTCTCTCTCTCTCTATACATTTTCACCATTAGCAGACAACTCTTTCGTAATAAGGCACCCGATTAGCGCACCAACAAAGTGACGTCACTGAAGCAGATGCGAAAGGGGCGGCAAAGGTGGAGATTTCATTCCCAGACGTCTATATATAGCACAAAGCGGCCGTTTATTTCCCCCAGCCTGAGTAGTATGGCATCGCTAAAACATGTCAACCCGTTAAAGTCCTCAATCATGTCTTCCTTGTGTGTTTTACGTCTTCTCCAACTGAACGCTTTCCGCCTCAGAGTTGAACTCGTATGATGATGCATATGCATGCTATAGGTATGTTGTTTGTGGCAGGTGACTTTGTACTCTAATGAAACGATTCAAACGTTTCCCCTGTCTAGTCTGATAATCCCATATCTTATTTATAATTCTCACGTTTATAGACCGATGAAATGATTCAGCAACAAAGCTTCGCCTATTCGCGCGTTATGCCACGTGATCCACGTGGAACACGCCAGGTTTCCGGCATACTCGACTGCGCTGCCTGGACCCATCCCTCCGACAACGCATTCCATCTGGCCTTTCCCGAATCGAGACAACTGTTCTCTGCCTACTGTGGCTTGGGGTGTCTTTTACGAATGCATTTATTTGCCGTATCCGAATGGCTGACAATAAAGAAAAATAAAATTATGGGGTTTTGCGTGACAAAACCACTTTTTGATTGTGGGGCACGCCCTAGTGGAGGACTCCGGAAATTTCGACCACCTGGGGTTCTTTAACGTGCAGCTAAATCTAAGTACACGGGTGTTTTCGTATTTCGCCTCCATCGAAATGCGGCCGCCGTGGCCGGGATTCGATCCCGCGACCTCGTGCTCAGCAGCCCAACACCATAGCCACTGAGCAACCATGGCGGGTGGCTGACAGTACTGCCTGTGATAGTTGCGGTATGGAGGTAACAATGGAAGATGTCCTCGGTCATTGTCTCTGCTACAGCTCCGAAAGACAGTCGCTTGCGACAGAGTTGACACGCCTCGAAGACCGGCCGATTTGAGCGCCAGCTGATGCGGCCTTCACACCAGAAGGTGATGAAGGCACTATATACTGCAGTTTCTCCAGTCAAGCGGCATGTTTGAACGACTTTGACACTTCTGAGGTCCTTCGTGTGCGTGTGTGTTTTTTTCTTTATCTTTCTGTATCCCCTTATCCCTTCCCCAGTGCAGGGCAGCAAACCGGATATTTATCTTCCGATTAACCTCCCTACCTTTCGCATCTAAGTTATCTCTTCCTCTCTTTCTCTTTCTTTCTCTCCCGATCTCGTATATGTGATATGTACCCGCATCACCCACATCAACACACTACTGCGCTTCCATCGCATCTGCCACGACTTCGCAGACGGCAAGTTCCAACGCACGGCCAGTTACGTGTACGTACGGTATAGCATGGCTGGAACTAAGTAGTGCAAAGTCTTAGCCGTGTCTTTTTTCGGTATGAGACGTATGTGGCAGCCCGGTAAGCATTTGCCTTGTATAGCTGCTTCGTTTCATAGGACGGGAAGGCGTACTTACTGTACGATAACACTGAATAGCCAAAGTTTTCTCTCTGTTGTTGGACTACGCGGAAACGTTTCAGTTGGTAACTTCTGTATTGAACACGTACACTGCAGCGTAATCCAAGTCCCGTTGCATTCGGCGTGCAGTAGCTTAAAGCGCACATCCACCTGTTATCGCGCGCCTTTTCTTGGGCCTCCAACGCGACCACTAAATGTGAGGGCACATGCGGAAGGAGGTGCGCGGGCCCGGGGGGTGCCCGTTCTTGTCCGGGGACGCCTGCAGCACCGTGCACCGTTAACCGTTGCGAGGCCGCAAACCCAAGCCCGAGCAACCCTTTTCTTTTCTTTCGACGCAGTCTTTCTTTACCCGTTTGGCGGAAGTTTCGTCAGTGGTGCGGCTAGCCGGGCCTTCCTTGTCGGTCGTTTCTGAGTCCGCACCGTTAGCGCTCATGCGTGCAGGACCGGCCGATTCCTTCTTTCTCTGGCGTCCTGGAACTTTGGTAAAGAAGGAGAGAGAGACGGAGAAAAAGAAATAGTGCACCACATTGGCGCTGGGGCACACAGCCTATAGCCTTGAAGTGGACCATGCGGGTTGCATAAATAAAACGAGAGGAAGGAAGGCGGAGGTGGGCAGTGCATGCACGGTGGCCAGACGAACCGGAATCATCCGCAAGCGCAGCACTTGCTATCCTCGGCGCCTCGCAATCACCTCGCTGTGCTTTTGCGGCAACGCAGGACGCGAGAAGATGCTCATTGTCTTTGCGGGCTGCGCGAGCTATGCCGTGGTTTGGGTTCGAGTGCTCCTGGTGGCCCTGTGGGAGGAAAACGCCTCCGGAGAGACACGAAACAATGCCGCTACTCGCGCAGCGCCTGGGAAATGGAGGACGCGCTGGAAACTGTAACGTGAAGGCAGAGAGCGAGTCAGCTAGGCTCATTTCGTGCACGGTTGGTCGAGGGCTCTGCAATCGTGCGATTAAAACACGGCCAAGAGGAAGATAATCCACAGAAAGTTTAAACAAACAAACTGCGGATAGAGACTTAACGTAACAGAATGAACAGTATATGTATGCCTTTAAGCGAACGCAGAAGAAGCTTGGCGGTTTAGTGAGATAACATGTCTAACTGGGGCATGATAACGTTAGGTAACGCGGCTGGTAAATCCTGCTACGCTACTGGGCGGGTTCGGGTTTCCAAAAAAGGCGCGTTGAAAGAGGTGAACGCGCCGAAGAAGCGATTGTCAGGCACGCCTAAGAAAATGAATCGAGATGAAATGCTCTTCCCAATCTTTTCAGCTTTATATTTTTTGATATTTGGTAGTCGCCTCACCAACAGCTCCGTGCGCTGTTCGTCGGCAGTTCTGGTCTGGCATGCAATGACTTCTAATGTTGCTTCATGGGTAGATTGTACATCTTAACAAAACTTGAAAGCGTTCAGCGTCTCAGTCACGACGAAATTGATTCTCACCCGGCCGGTCACTTACATTCGCCGCCACTTCATGGTCGTGTTGGTTTTTGAAAAGACGGAAGAGGCGATCACATGAAAACGTAATTCATTTTGTGCGCTTGCTATGTGGTGCCTATACGTGGCGAAACGTCCACTCTTGGTTTTTTTTTTTTTGCTGTTGTGACAACACAGTGTATCATCTGTTGGGAAATCTCTCCTACCCACGGTGTTTAAAACATTATACAGCGGTCTCTTTCCTGATTCGAGCGGAAATCGAGTTTCGCGTCGACCCGACAGAACTGGCTACGAGCCGAGTGGAAGTGAATCGTCCTTCTTTCTTTCTTTCTTTCTTTCTTTCTTTCTTTCTTTCTTTCTTTCTTTCTTTCTTTCTTTCTTTCTTTCTTTCTTTCTTTCTTTCTTTCTTTCTTTCTTTCTTTCTTTCTTTCTTTCTTTCTTTCTTTCTTTCTTTCTTTCTTTCTTTCTTTCTTTTACGGCCGGAGAACAAGACTTTGTCGCAGACAGGTGTGTGCGCCGCAAGAGACGGCAGGACGTGCGACCCACTTGGTCACCGCCACGAGACTATCGGCCGAGGCTGCAGGGGGAGCCAAGACAGGAGCCAAGCCAACTGCTCAAGGGAGCGCGTCGCTGGCCGCTCAAGCGTCGCCGCCGTAGCAGGGCTGTCGCGGCGCACTGATTTTTTTCACAGGTTGCCGCCGCTGGCTGCACTAGTAGCGCCCGTCACGATCTGGAAAGTTACAAGCGACCGCAAGAAAACAGGGCAGTACTTAGCAGCATGGGCCGATTACACAATGGCGCAGTGCTTCGTGCCAGCAGGGAAACTCGATCTGATCTCATTTCCCTTGTCAGTCGCCAGAACCTCGCACGAAATCATTGCTTTAAGAGGCGCTCAAGACAATTGGTGTAACCTATACCAATAAACAAAAAAAGGAGAAAAAAATAAAATGAAAAATAAAAAATAGGACCAAGAAAGCGATGCTTACCGTTTGTGCAAAGAGAGACAGAGAGAGAGAGAGAGAGGGGGGGGAAGTCAGAGAGGCTAACCATGGTCGTGCCCAGTTTACTTCCTTACACGTGGGGAAAGCAAAAAAAAAAAGAAAAGGAAGGAAGGAAGTAAATGGAGTAAGGACAGAGAGTCTGTTTGCTCTCATTTGCAAATGAATGTTCGATCAAGTGTAGTTACAAGCGCTGGCATAGTTCAGGTGCCTTAAGGAAATCGGTAATCGATAAAAGATGAAGAAACGAAGGGTGAGGAGCGACGCCAGCTTGCACTTCCTGCACCAGCGTGAGGACATAGGTTTCTACAGGAGGAAGGCATGTTTATACAGGGTCTGATACATGCACCATTAAGCCTTTACCAAAAAAAGGAGGGGATTAGGTTCAGTTTGAAAGCAAACATAAAACTCAGCCTCACAAATTTCAGTAATATTTCATAAGCAAAAACAGCCGGAATACGAAAAAACACAAAAAATTCATGACGCTATTTTGACACCGCGCAAAGGGTGAGAAACAAAATTTTATACCGTAATAAGGTAAAATTTTTGCAAGCAAGAGCTGTAGGCACTGTTTTGAAACCTTACCAGTCTAAAGTGAGCTGGTGCTCAGGGTCTCCTCTAAATTGGTCCCCCGAGCCACGGCGTTCTTATGATGGCGGGAGTCCAATTGTCGTTGCCTGTATACGGTTTTGAACCTCGGCCAGAGAAAACAGCCTGATTGCACGAGAACGCGTGGCAAAAAGCTGAGAGTGTGGTAGATGAAACAACTTTTTATCGTCTTTACATTCTCCAAGGGTTTGTTTTTTGGATTTGTCTAACCAGCAGGCGTTTTGTAATATCTCGAAGTAAGAAGTTCGGGCATACATGGTCTCTGTTCAAAAGCGATGTATTATTAATTTATTTAGTATGTATGTTTCGCAAGAGTTTTTGTTAAACGTTCAATTGGCATTAAAAACGCACTCCAGTCCCGAGCGTTCCCAATCCTTAGTCTTTCTCTGTGTGGTGCAGATAAATAATTTTTGTTGGAGATAGTGTCTGCATGTCTTGTGGGCAGGAAGAAAAATATGATATAAGGCAAGTTCTTATATTGGAAAAGTTTATTTCAAAGCGACAAAACACTCATGCAGTAACAAAAAGAGGGTGATATGGCGAGAACACCTCTTGTTTTTCTGTCAACGTTTTTTTTTTTTAATATTGATATGATATAAGGAGATGTTGGCGCGCAATTTAAGGCGCCGGCTACTCCTTATCTCTTGGGTGGTTCCGTCATAAATCATTCAGGGTTGACGGTTACATATCAAATAATCATTTCACACAAGCACCAGGACTTATAAAGCAACGTTTCCACAGGAAGACTATGGCAAATGTCTCCACACCTATGTAGTCGAAAGTCTCAAAAGTAGAAACGATACTGTCGCCTAATAACACATTTTCTAGTCAGCGGGTCAGCGGGTACATACAATATACATGGCAAATGTCTCCACACTTATGTAGTCGAAAGTCTCAAAAGTACAAACGATACTGTTGCCTAATAACACTTGCCTAATAATAAATATATTAGCACATACAGTCGCAACAAAGTCGAAAGTCTCAAAAGTACAAACGATACTGCTGCCTAATAACACTTGCCTAATAATAAATATATTAGCACATACAGTCACAACAAAGCAGTCAA
Source organism: Dermacentor albipictus (assembly GCF_038994185.2). Classification (NCBI taxonomy): domain Eukaryota; kingdom Metazoa; phylum Arthropoda; class Arachnida; order Ixodida; family Ixodidae; genus Dermacentor; species Dermacentor albipictus. The sequence continues at coordinate 11,226,471 of NC_091826.1, forward strand.
CATAACATAATTCCCAAACAGATGGATATATAGAGTCACATTGAAATGAACAGAACAATGAAAGCACTAATAGCGTCCAGCGATGCCGCTGTCTTCAAAGAAAGTCTTTAGTGCTTTTAAAGCGCTCTTCTGCAAGGCCGTTGTTGGCCAAGGGCCCAAAAGTGTCCTTAAACTGAAAGGTCTGCGGTCTAATTTACTTAGCGCTGATTTAAGTCGGCATCTTGGTGTATCGTGATGTGGGCAATCTAGAAGGAGGTGATATATATCTGTCAACGTTAGCACTTAAGGGCTGAGAAGAAGATCGCTATCGCAAAGCATATGGGCAAGATTTTGCCGTGTGTTCCTTGCACCAACCCCAAGCACAGAAGTCAGCAATTGCTACTGCACGCCCTCTGATCCCGTAGGTCCCGTCATTACTGATTTTCACGTGAATCAACCGGCACCCCGTCTTGCCATCAGAACAGCGAAAGTGGCTATTTGCCTGTGTTCCGTACCAGACTAACTGCGCCAAGTGGTAACTAATGCGACAAACACGGTGACGGCTGGTTGATTTGTTTGATGATGTTAGAAACGTTGGCAGCCTCCAGCGCCCACTTTTTCACAACAATTGATTGTCAAAACGAATAGATGGAAATGACAAGAGCAAGTGACCAAATAGAACCATCAAACAAACGCACACACACAATGTCGAGCAAATAGCGTCGAGGCGTTTGAATCTACGGGCAATACAATGGACGCGAATGTACAGTCGGTACCATGGGTACATAAGTGTTCAGCTACATAAAGCGAGAAATTGACCAAAGCGCCGGAATATACAAAATAAGTAGCATTCACAAAGAAGCGTTGGTTCACTTGCGCAATGAATAGAGAAGAGAGAGAGAGAGAAAAGATAATGCAGAGAAAGGCAGGGAGGTTAACCAGAGGTAGTTCCGGTTGGCTACCCTGCGCAGGGGGACGGGTTAAAGGGGAATAGGGAAAATGAGATGGTTCAAATCAGATGCGACGCGAACACGCGGTCGCCCTCCTGGCTAGTCCCTCCTCTTTTCCTCCGCTGTCTCCGAAGAAGCGAGATTCGCCGGGCGAAACTCGCGCTTCGTAAATTCCCAAGTAGAGCGTCATAAACACGTTCCTTTGCTCCCGTGGCCGCCTCTCGGTGACGGAGGAGAGAGGACTCGTTTTGGCTGCTCCGACGCGGTAGCGGGCCTGAAAGGGGCCACCTCGACGCGCCGTCTCAACGGCTGGCTGGATGCGCGCCGGAAAACGCGTGGCCACGCCTGGCTGAGCAAAGGTGACCGGGGCAGCTGCAACGCACCGTCTCTTTGCTTTCTTGAGTACAAGTGGCGCTGCAGATCTCGTTTGCGAGCTCGGGCGTGGAAAGGAGGTTGTTGTGCCATTACCACAAGCCCGGATCCCGAATCTGCAAGATGCAGAATCTATCCTGCGAGCGCCATAATTCTCCCTTCACAAGTCAAGATGCTGCGCCTTCGTGCGGGAGAAGCCTCGGCGGAGCAGCGTGTTTTGACGTGTCCGCGTGTGCCCGACGGCCCGGCGCCGCACCTCCCTTGCCGGGAGGTCACCGCGCGCGCGAACTTTGAACCGAGTGGCCAGCGCGGTCGCTGGTTGGACCCCTCGGACGACCGTCGTGTGCTGACTTTGTATTGGGCCGTTTGAGTGACAATGGGCCTCGGGGATTATAAAAGCAGCAACACGCCGCTCGAAAACAGGATCCGCCGACCCCACCTGGAGAGAGGGTCGCTCCCGACTGGGGTGAGATGTGTCACGCGTTTTCGCCGGACGCCGTCGTGCGAGAACAGTCGCGTTTGTGTGAGCTCTCGGCCCCAGTGCCGATCCGTTCATGTCCTGTATGATAACCTGTATATAATGTATAAAGTCCCTTTTGTTATTCTCATCGACGCCAGGCTCGGAGTCTTCGCTACCAACGCTCTGTCACGAAACGGGTGACGAGCGCTACGGGACCACAAAGCCGTTATCGTGGTGCAGCGGTTGAAGTTCGTAACACTGGTGGCACCGGTTGGGATGTCCGTAACACTGGTGGCACCGGTTGGGAGTTCGTAACACTGGATGGCAGCTACGGGATTGACCGGCATCAGCTACCTCGGCGCGGTGAGTGCCTGAAGTTTACCTCAAACACCAGACTTTCTTTGACACAGGTTATAGTAGCTTAGGGAAGGATTTGGTGTTGCATTGTGATAACCTTGTGTGTTTCAAGCCTAGTAAGAGTGTTTTGAAAACCAGGGGATGCTAAGGGGGTAAACAGGGCAGTGTGTGAAATACTTGCATATGTCTTACTAGTAGTGTTATAGTAGCGTACGGCAGGTATATTCAAAAAGGGTAAACAGCAGGAGGACAGTGTGAACGATGGAGAAGTACAAGGTGAAGGAACTTCTCGAAATTTGTGAGGAGTTGGGCATTGAGTTGGGCTCGACCAAAAGAAAGAATGCGATCCTTGAGGTCATGAGGACTGGGGACGTAACGGCTGAGGAAGCCGCTGAGGCCTGGGCGGATATCAATGAACGTCGGGAGGAAAGGAGAAAAAAGGAACTTCGCGAGGAGGAAAAGGAGGAAAGGAGAGAGAGGGAGCGACGTGAGCACGAGCTTAAAATGAAAGAGTTGGAGACCCGAAATAGCTCGCCAGCGCCTAGTCTCACTTCTAATGTTCCAAGAATACGCGATCAACTTCCACCCTTTGTCGTCGGAGAGGATATGGCCAAATACCTCGTGAAATTTGAGCACGTGTGTGAACGGAATAGCATTGAGCGATCCCTTTGGGCACAGAATCTGTTAGCGTTGCTTCCTGGGGAGGCATCAGACGTAATAACTTGCTTATCGAAAGAGGCGTTTGAGAGCTACAGTGATGTGAAGGAAGCGCTACTGCGGAAGTACAAATTGTCGCCCGAAGCTTTCCGGCAGAGGTTCCGGTATGCAAAAAAGGGTAAGGAGTCGAATGTTGACTTCGCGTTTCGTCTAAAAGCCGACTTGGTGGAATGGCTGAAGGGCGAAGAGGTTTACGACGACCGCGACAAAATTGTCGAATGCATCGCGTTGGAGCAGTTCTACCGTTGCATTGATGAGGATGTCCGGCTCTGGCTGCAAGATAGGCTAAAGGAGGTTAAGCTAAACAAGGCAGCAGAGTTAGCGGAAGAGTATTACACCCGCCGCAGCTTGCACAGCAAGGCAGTGCGCATAGAAAAAGCAGATAGAAGAGATGGGTTTTACGGGAAGCCCGACGAACGGAAGGAAATCACGCGTCGCGAGTTTCGGGACGACGAGTCCCTTCCCAAAGAAACTGTAAGGGATGGACAGAATGCATCTCAGAATGATGACGATGGTCCGAAACAGCGAAACGAAATGACGCGTTCTTTTGAAAAACGGAGACCGTTAACCTGCTACAATTGCAAAAAGCAAGGGCACATCGCTGCAAGCTGCCCAGAGAGAATTGCTTTTGCAACGGTACAGGAAACTCACAAAAACATACGTCTATTGGAGCCCTATGTGCAGGAAATTAAGGTAAACGGCAAGAAGTGCCGAGCACTGCGGGACTCTGCAGCAACTATGGACGTTGTTCACCCGTCTTTCGTCTCCTCGAGGGATTTTACGGGAGAGTGCGTTAGGATACGGCAAGTGGCCGAGAAGGAGAGTGTCTGTTTACCGATCGCAACGGTTAGCATTGAAGGAGAATTTGGGAAACTTAACACCGAAGCCGCTGTGTCAGCCGCCCTCCCGGAGCAATTTTCCTACCTCTTCTCAAATAGCTCGGAGCAGCTGCTGAGGGATCAGGGCAAATCATTCTTTGCCGACGTGGCGTACATGGCCCCCACGCGATCCAAAGCGCGCCCGCTGTCGAGGGAACTTGACTTAGCGTCGGTGAGCGAAAGGCGGTGCGGCACACGGACCGATCACGGTAACTTGAGTGGCGAGCAGTCACGGGAGAGGCAGAGCTCGGAGGCTGGCCTAGACGAGCGGGTCCTGGAAGTGAGTGGGAGTGACGCGTGCAGTGCTAGCCGCGATATAGACTCGACGCCGCAATTAGGCGACGCGGGCTCCACACTCGCTCCGGTTTCCGCCAGCCGGCAGGAGCAGGCTGCAGTTGAAAGAAAAAGTCTGATTCGCGAACAACAGGAAGATTGTTCACTAGCCGATCTGAGGAAGAGCGTCAAACGGGGAGTGAAAGAAAAGGGGGTTTCATTTGGCAAGGAATCTGGCTTATTGTACCGCCGCTACACGGATAAGCAGGGTCGCAAATATAAGCAGCTTCGGATTCCGCGAAAATATCGCCGGGAAAAATGAATGACCTCATTTGCTTCCTCAGAAGTATGTTTTCGGTCCAAGCGATTTCAAGGGGACCATTCTATTTGTAATTATTATTGCTGATTAATAATTGTTTCTATTTTGTTGTGTTGATGATTTGAAAACTGATTGTTTAAGCCTTGTGTGCTAGATCGTACACCTGCCTCTTGTTGCAGCGGGAGAAAAAAGGGGAAAACAATTTAGTTAGGTTGATTTGAATTATGGCCTTGTCTGGTGTTTGACGGGAGACAGAGGGCACTTGTTCGTGTTGGGTGTTGCCTTTTGCCGGTCGGTTTTGCAAGCTGCAGAACGACCAAGCGGGACCAGTGGCGAGAAGCAAGGTCTTAGGAACGACCCGAGCGGAGCTGGTCAAGGTGCCTTGGCGACGACGTGGTGAGCAGAGCTCCTGTCCTGGCGAGTCGGACCTGGGCACGTGAGGTTGCCTGGCGTCCCGACACTGGACGTGAACTTGGACGAGCCTGACGAACGTGCGCGCCTGGCATCCGAGCCACGTGGAGGCAGCTCGTCTTCCCGGCGCCTTATCTGAGGGCGGGGATGCTGTTGTGCCATTACCACAAGCCCGGATCCCGAATCTGCAAGATGCAGAATCTATCCTGCGAGCGCCATAATTCTCCCTTCACAAGTCAAGATGCTGCGCCTTCGTGCGGGAGAAGCCTCGGCGGAGCAGCGTGTTTTGACGTGTCCGCGTGTGCCCGACGGCCCGGCGCCGCACCTCCCTTGCCGGGAGGTCACCGCGCGCGCGAACTTTGAACCGAGTGGCCAGCGCGGTCGCTGGTTGGACCCCTCGGACGACCGTCGTGTGCTGACTTTGTATTGGGCCGTTTGAGTGACAATGGGCCTCGGGGATTATAAAAGCAGCAACACGCCGCTCGAAAACAGGATCCGCCGACCCCACCTGGAGAGAGGGTCGCTCCCGACTGGGGTGAGATGTGTCACGCGTTTTCGCCGGACGCCGTCGTGCGAGAACAGTCGCGTTTGTGTGAGCTCTCGGCCCCAGTGCCGATCCGTTCATGTCCTGTATGATAACCTGTATATAATGTATAAAGTCCCTTTTGTTATTCTCATCGACGCCAGGCTCGGAGTCTTCGCTACCAACGCTCTGTCACGAAACGGGTGACGAGCGCTACGGGACCACAAAGCCGTTATCGTGGTGCAGCGGTTGAAGTTCGTAACACTGGTGGCACCGGTTGGGATGTCCGTAACACTGGTGGCACCGGTTGGGAGTTCGTAACAAGGTGCGTGTTTGGGCACGCGGGGACGCTGCTGTCGCCTATTCGTGTTCGCGACACAAGTGGGCCAGGACAGCATACTGCACCCGAATCGTTGTCGCGTCAGCGTGGGTTATCGGGGTTGAGACCTAGCCACGCCTGACTGTGCGTTAACAGCATAAGTTACGTGCCCGTGCCAGCGCAGTTAGTGCTAGCGCACCATGCACTTTCTAGAGAAGGAAACACAACAATTAAAAAAAAGGAAAAATGCTTAGGCGGAGTGAGGGCGGAACGATGTGTTCGCTCAACCTTTCGCACTCAAGATTGTGAAATGCACACACTTGCGGCATTTCAGGGGTGTAGCCAGAGGAATCGTTTCTGTGTCAAAACACACGGCGTTTTTTTTTATAATCCTTATGTAACAGCTTCCCAGGAAGAAAGAATAATCTAGATAGGTATGGTACATGCTGAAGAAACACATAGATATTAGGAACAAGCTGAAAACTCTTCCATAAATGGAGTTTTGGGTGTGCTTTTCCGGGTCTACGCATTATTTTGTTGTAATCATGCAGCAGTATTACGGAAAATAAAGAAAGAACGTGATATACAGACATTATATTCATCATGTCTAGTCATAGAGCATTTATTTATCTGCTTACACTAGAATGTCAAAGACTCTCAGACTCTCTAACTTTACTTTAATGCGTGAGCAGCTGCAATGACTATCAGATTATTTGACAAGACTACAATACTTCAGCAGCGACAGCGCTGAGGTACAAAATAATATTCGAGCTTTCTGTGCAGAAGTCACGGCCCCGAGGCCCAGGTCAACAAGTTTCAATCGTGGATGCAGCATTTCTAGCGCGAATATTTCCTCTTTCCTTCACAACACCCCTGTGCTGTTCTCGCGCTGAACTTCCAGAGCTAGTCAAACCAAGCCAGAACTACAGCAACAGCTAGTAAGACCGCAAAAGCTACGAAGTTCAGCGAGATGGCAAACTGTCTTACTTGTCTTATCAGTAATATTACAACGAACGAGAAGAAAGGGAACCGAGGGGCTTGACAGAAAATCGGGCCCCTCGGTTCCTCTTCTCGTTACCATATCTCAGTAATCTTATGCCACTTGACTTATTGAGATAATAGAATTAAAACTGGTGGCTAACTTACAGGGCTTGAAATCATAAAGAAATGTCGCGGCTATAAATAACGCCAGAGTGGAGGGCTCAAAACTAATTTTGAGAGGCTGAGATCCCTCAACGTGTGCCTACACATCGATGAAACACGCGTTTTTGCATACCGACTCTATCGAAATGCTGCCGCTGCTTGTAACCAGGAATCGTACCGCAACGTCGTCATCAGCAACACAACGTCGTAGACGCTGATCACCGAGGCTGGTATAATTGAGAGGGTAAGCAATGACATGGAGCAATTACCAATCAGCTGTGCTAGCGCCAAGGCAGTCTTGGTTGGCAGCATCGTGATAGTTTCGTTTATTAAATGCCATGCATCCGATTGCTGCACCCCAGTCTCCGAAGCTTGTCGTAGTATGTTCTACCAACACCGACTGAATGGCGGTGATAAAAAACACATTTCACGGCAGCAGAGATTCTTTTCAAGTGCGCCAAGTCGCAGAAACTGTGGCAGGAGTAATCGTTCCTCAGTCGTTACACAGATTGCCAGGAAATTTGAACTTTGCGTCGTGTGGTGAACTTGGCTTTGTACATAGTCGCGAGTGGTAAAACAACATCACGACGTCGTCATTATTCATGCAGCGTGTGGCACATATGCGGCCGGATGCATTGTTTTCCTACCGTACAAATTAGAACCATGCAGGTGTACGTGAGCGTGAAGGAACATGTATGCATGTGCGATGTTTACGAACAATTTGATCCTAGTCCCTCTGGACGTTGGCGATGAGCCTCTCTCTTCATGCTTCTCTCGCATTCTCAAACATTTCATTTCGCCATTGATGTAACATCTGGTACCTCAATGCCGAAATTTCCGTCCTTATATGATGAAAATTTACTCCACACTGCTGAGGTTTAGGAGTGTAAGTGTCCCTAGACTGTCATATATTTGATTTCACTCCTCGAAGAATATGCATCCACTCCTTTCCGTCTCCCTTATCATCATTAATCACTATATTTTTACTACCTTTCCTCTTTCACTCCTCTTCCAGAATGTTTCAAAAAAAGTGCGGGCACCTTTCCTTCGCCGACGTAAAGTTGCGCTCAGGTGGGCGCTGCTCGTGGATAATACCTCGTCACAACCTTGTTTCTTTTGACGAAGATCAGCTAAGCCTTCAACTAACTGTCCTTCTCAGAACATTACCGATGTGCCATCGCAAGTAAAAATTTTGGAGACCACGGTAGAATCGAACAATGTAAACTTCTTGTAGCATGAGGCACGAAGACTGGAATTTGGACGGCCACTTTATCAGTCGAATACGCGCATGATGCACTGAACTGCTTAATTTGAGTCTGCATGTCCAGTCTGTGAAAAAGAGAAAGTTTCTTCGCGGCACGCGAGGTCCCAACTTTTTTTTCTCACGATTATGCATAGAGTGTGCAGTCTACACGCTAAACATGGTGTGCTTGAGATGAAACGTCTGTAGTGGTATATCTCAGTGCAAATACGTATTGCATGGCACGCGCACCGCCACATTAAAAAATAATAATAATAAAGGCGGTTGTTTTCTTCTTTGTCGCGGATTTCACGTTATTTTCTTTCTGAATTTTCCATCATTATTTTTTTATTTAATCCTCTCTCTAGCAACATTGAATTTATTGAAGTATAGCAATATCTGTATTAGTATCACTTACAGCGCGCACTAAATACATGGACGAAGAAGAGAGACGAAAAACTAGCGCTGACTCACGACTAAAAGTGTTTATTGCATTCAAACAGTCATATAAATAGGAAAACTTACACATACGTGCACCCGCGCACCACACAATCACTCAACCAAAAGCGAAACAAGACAGGCGGGCGCTCGTTTTTCGTCTCTCTTCTTCACCCGCGTTTTTAGTGCACGCTTTAAGTAATAATAATACAGATGTACCGACTCCTCCAGCTGGCTATACCGTACTATAGCCAGGACCTTGTAGAACATTTACTGCCTTTCAGACATTCCGCAGGTCTCCATAAGTGCGTAGTTTGGTAAGCCACAGCTTTTCTATACAGCCCAGGTGCCGGGCTCTACAATTGCCCAAGTATGTCATTCCACTTCTGGGAAGTCAGGCAACCGGAAGAACTGGCCTCGCTATACAAAACCCTGTGCCGTAGAGTTCGGAGTGGCTCTTGTCCTATGCACTTTCAGTGGCATACTCTGTATTTGAGGCGAGGTAATGGGGCCCTCTTAACCAGAACCACGCACCTATCCAACACACACGCGTCTACTTCACGCCCGCCAATTACGCGAGGCCAATGGCAAAAGGTGCAGATTCCTGAACCGCAAGTTCACCTTGCACCGACGTCGTAGAAGCAGCGGCCGCGGCGGACACATTCATTAAGGCCACAAGGGCACGGCACCCATGGCGATTAAATAACATGGTTTGGTCGCACACTTCATAGAAACAGCGTGTAAAGCACCCACGAAATTGAGAAACTGGGCACAAAATGGGGAAAAGACTTAGAAGAAGAGGAGAAAGAAAAAAACACGTCGGTAAGAGATAACAAGACTTCGCAGGGCTGTCAACTACAGAACCTGCATTGAGGGCACTTCCGCACACTGTGTGGCCTCAATAACGGCTATCTTAGTGAAATTTTGGTGCAACATAGTAGGTCTGCTCCGTATTCATGGGTGTACAAGAGCAAAAATCGACCTACAGAAATGTCACGTGACTGCTGTCACAATGCAGGCTTCAAATAAAAAACAATACAACCTAGTCAACTAAACGTTTGTAACGTCATTTGTAACGTCAGAGAAAGAGAGCGAGCAAGAGCGAAAATAGGTGAAGGACAATCGCGGAAGGAAGGAAGGAAGGAAGGAAGGAAGGAAGGAAGGAAGGAAGGAAGGAAGGAAGGAAGGAAGGAAAATGTTGAGAAGGAAAGGCAGGGAGGTTAACCAGTTTAGCTTAACCGGTTTGCAACCCTACACATGGTAGCGGGAAGGGGGGGGGGATGAAAGATGGGAAGGAGAGAGAGAGCACATAACAGCACACTTATCGTCAGTTACACTCCGTCGCTCTTGCGCGGTACGTGATATTACTGTCACAGCCGTTTGTCCAAGTCCGTCTCTTTCAAAAACCGAAATAGTCCCTTCGTCGCCTTCAGCTGCGATGTCTTCTGTCGGCGATATGTGCAAATAGTTGGAACTGACAATGGTCTATTGTCAAGGTGCGCTAGAATGGACGCCAGGGACAGTCTCTGAACATGATATTCAGAACAGCCGCACAGAATGTGTTCTAGCGTCTCTTCGCAAAGACAGGCATTGCAAAGAGCGTTGTCGGGCCAGACATTCCTTGAGGCCAACCAGACGCATGTACGGTTTGCTGCCGAACGCTGGGGCAAGAGGGTTAAGGGACGAAAAGATATAGAGGAGACAACATTCAGGGTGTCGCTTTTTCTTGAGAAACACATCGAAACTGCAGTCGCTCACTCAGGTCTATCGATCTCAGGAATTGCAGTAATGCGCGTATCGCTTATTTTAATTTTGGAGTTTTACGCGCTAAAACCACTATCTGATTGTGAGGCCGGTAGTAGCGGGGGTCTCTGGATTAATTTTGACCACATGAGGTTCTTTAACGTACATCCAATGCATGGTACATGGGCGTTCTTGCATTCCACCTCCACCGAAATACGGCCGTCGTGACCGGGATTTGATCCCGCGACCACGTATCGCTTTCTGGGCTTGTGAGGTCATAATCTAAATACTTTCGTCACCGTGAATGACCTCAATTGCAGGTGATCTAACGTGGTGCGGAGTAGAAAGCGATGGTCGTCATAGTGGGGACAGGTGCAGAAGAATTGCTCGATAGACTCTTCACTCCCGCAACTGTCGAAGGAAGGTGTCTGGCTTATTTCAATTAAGAGCTTTTTGAATGCCGCACCCAGCGACACAACGCTGGCGCATCGCAGCAGGGGAAGCCTTGTTGGTAGCTGGAGCTTCATGGAAAGGTCAGACGTTTCGGCGAAGGGCGTAGGTCTGCATACTCACTCGCGAGTACACGCTGACTGGTACTAGGCGCACACCCATATCACTGCCGAGCGTTGGTGAGATATGAAGCCTGCAGTGCGAGGACGTGAGTATTAACGGGGATGAGTTTGAGCTGACGGAAGTGTGAACAGGAGTAGGCGCTCGTTAAGTTGAATACTAATGAAAGACCGGTTCGGTAATTTTGAGTGGTCATTAGTAAGAGAAAGAGAGAGAGAGAGAGCGAGAGGAATACAGGAAGGCAGGGATGTTAGCCAGTCAATAGTCTGGTTGGCTACCCTACGCTGGGGGATGGGAGAAGGGGAAGAGAGAGAAGGGAGAGAGAAGGTGTAGATACGTATACGGACAACACTTGAGTTAAAGCCGCTCGCGCAAACCAGAAATTCTGAGAAAAAGCAAAAGTGCCTTTCCTGCCTTCTGAGCCGATGATCGGTCGGGACGGTGCTCTAGTATTGTCTGTTCACTCAGAGGACGATCATCTAATTTCCTCAATGTGTTGGACAAAGATTGTCTTTGTGCTTTAAATTGAGGAAAATGGCACAATAAGTGGTCAATGTTCTCCTCGCATCCGCAAACATCACATGCAGGACTATAGCCATTCCAATTAGTGCTGAGTAGGCATTCGTGAAGGCAACTCCAAGCCATAACCGACACAGAAGAGACGCTTCACGTCGGTGTAGACCGGCTGGAGGTCTGAGGTGAAGTGACGTGTTTAGACTGGGCAGTCTTGTGCGCCTTGTATGTACGGTATTCCACTCTGCTAAGGAGATCGTGCGTGCTAGAATGCCAAGTTGTCTCGCGGTGTCGGTCCTTGAGAGAGGAATGGGGACGCAGTGGTCTTCTTGGTTTGACGTCCGAGCTGCCTTATCGGCGTCATCATTTCCAATGATACCGCAATGACCTGGTATCCACTGAAAAGAGATATCATGGCCTTTTTGTCTTAAGTGATGGACAAGTTCCGCGATTTCGCACGTGAGCTGATCGTGAGTCCCATGTCAGAGAAACGACTGCACACATTGCAAGGCCGGCCTTGAATCGCAGAAGACTGCCCATTTTCTAGGACTTTCAGCATTTATCGCTTGAAGCGCATCGTGGAGAACCGCGAGCTCTGCAGCTGTAGACGTAGTGACATGGGAAGTCTTGAACCGCTTGGTTATTCTCATTGCTAGTATAACTACAGCGCCACCGGAACTGGTTGATGTAGTTGATCCATCAGTGTAGACGTGTGCGCAGTCGCTGTATTTCTTGTACAAGAGAAGTAAAGTTAGTTGCTTGAGCGCTGATGATGGCAAGTCCGACTTTTTCTGAAGTCCTGGGATTGTAAGGCTCACTTGAGTACGGCGCATACACCATGGAGGAATGGAAGGCCTTGCTGCAGGTGTGTAACCCGACCTGAAAGAGGCATGGTGGGCGAAGACAGTCACACTGAATGTCGTGTGGGGCCTATCTACTGGGAGACTTGCTAGGTGGTGTGTAGGGGTCCGGGCGAAGTGTTTTATGAGCACACACATTGTTTCAATGCTAATGTGCGTTCTAATAGTGGAATCTTGAGCTACTGCAAAAACATCAGTCGTTGACGCACTCCGCGGTAGACCAAGACATATCTTGAGGGCTTGGGCTTGGATGCTTTGGGTTATATTCAGGTTAGTTCTGCAGGTGTTGGACATGACCTGTAGGCTGTACCGCAGGAATCCAGTAAAGAGGACCCTGTACATTTGCAGCATAGAGTGTATTGGCACTCCCCAGGTCTTTTCTGCAAGGAACTTAAACATATGGCAAATTCCTGTCAGGTGTTTTTCACAGAATTCACATGAAGGGTCCAGGAGAGATTTTTGTCAATTACCAACCCCCAAAATCTGTGACTCGTGCTGTGCAAGGTCAGTTGTTTGTCGACGGATATCACGTACGTAGACATTGATTTCCTGGTAAATGCCACCACTGCGCACTTTTCATATGATATATGAAGTCCTTGTTCTCGAAGGTAGGATGATGTTAAAGTGGCTGACTTCTGAAGTCGCGCACGAAGCTGCAGTCGCGTCACAGCCGACGTCTAAATGCAAATGTCGTCGGCATAGACGGAGAGCCTAACGGTGCCTGGCAGGATGTCGGTGAGTCCAATGAGTGTTAGACTGAAGAGCGTTGGTCTGAGTATCCGCCCTGAGGCACCCCACAGTTACTGTAATTCTGGGAGGTCGGGCCATCCTCGGTAAGTACGAAAAAGGATCTCTTATGTAGATAGCTACTTATCCAGAAATATACTTTGCCGCCAAGTCCTACTGCCTCTAAAGCGTGGAAAATCGCTTCGTGCGTTACGTTATCGTACGCTCCTTTAACATCCAGAAACAGGGCAGCATATAATATTTTGCGAGACTTCTGGTGCTCGACGTAAGTCACCAAGTCGATAACGTTGTCTACGGAAGAACGGCCACGTCTGAAACCGGCCACCGCATCTAGATATACCTGGTAATGTTCGAAGTACCATTCTAGCCGTGCTAGAACCATCCTCTCCATTAGTTTTCCGATGCAACTGGCGAGCGCAATTGGTCGTTATCATGCAGTGTCTACAGGCGGCATTCCAGGCTTGAGCAGTGGAATGAGGTGACTGGTCTTCCACTCCTGGGGAACCGTACCTGTCTGCCAGGAGCTGTTTAGAGCAGGAGCACTTTCCGAGCCTCTTCGCCAAGATTACATAGGGCATGGTAGGTTATACCATCGGATCCTGGTGAAGATGAACGCTCGCACAAGGCCGGTGCAGCTTCAAGCTCGTCCATGGAGAAATGACTATCCATGGGGGGGTCGCGTGAAATCGGTGAGTGGTGGAGCGTCAATGTTCCAGCGGAACTAGTTTCGCCAGCAATCCTCCTGCAGAAAGCTTCCGCTACGTCAATCTCGCTGCATTGTTGGTGAAGGGCCAAAGACCTAAAAGGGTGGCGCTGCTGAGGGGTTCCACGGAGACCACGAATATGCGAGACAAAGGTTTTCATGGATCCAAAGATTCGCAGAATGACTTCCATCTTTGCGATGCAAGTTTGTCCATGCGAGGCTGAATTTTCTTTTGAGTTCTTCTGGCCAACCTCAAGTCATGTACACACTTCGTGCGCCTCTATCTTCGCTCTGCACGACGACGAATTGCACGAAGCTTCTCTAGCTCAATGTCGTATTTGGTGCGTGTATACGTTCTCAGAAACGAATGTTTCGCAGCCTCTAGGCCACCCTTTATGATGTCCTCTAGGCTAGAGGACAAGTCATCATGACAGCCGTCTTCGACAATTGACTTGAACATTGGCCAGTCGAGACATTGTGTGACGCCGGCTAACCTGGAGTGTGTCAACCGTTCAACGCTAAGATAAGTGGGTAGGTGGTCACTTCCCCGCGTTTCAATATCCGGAAACCACCTGACCTTTCTATTGAAGGAGCGTGAAACAAAGGTGAGGTCCAGGCAGCTAGAGTAGGCAGTTCCACGCAGAAAGATGGGGATTCCAAAATTTAACAAGCACAGTTCTTGTTCGGAGGCAAATGACACTAATCTTCTGCCTCTCGGGTTTATCTTAGAACTTCCCCAGAGATGGTGGTGGGCATTAAAATCTCCAGTAATCACCAAAGGCTGCAGAGTCGCTATCGTGATTCGCCATAATCTCTCGCAGTCCAACTGTCTTGAGGGCGATATTTAGGCTCCAATTAATGTGAAAGTGAGCTTGCCTTTCTTCACTGTCAGACATACGTATTGGTTTTCTTGGTCAGGTGACACTGGATGATGGGCATACGTAAGATCACGTCCCATTTATACGAGGATCTTGCTGCATTCTCCGTGGTTGGTGGACATGAAACACTCATACCCGGACACAGAGAGAGATAGCAAGGAGAGGAAAGGCAGGGAGGTCAACCAGACGAGCGTCCGGTTTGCTACCCTGCACTGGGGGAAGAGAAAGAGGAAACAGAAAGAAAGCACACCCGGGCAGTCTCATGTATGTTTCGCATGTTGTTCGTTTCACATGTTTGACATGTTTGACATGGTTCGCATGTTTGCGTTCACGAATAAGTTCCCAGTCATCGTCCTCTGCGAGCCCCATACCCGGACAGTCTCATGTTATCTGATAGGGGCTCGCAGAGGACGATGACTGGGAACTTATTCGTGAACACAAACATGCGAACCATGTGAAACATGTGAAACGAACAACATGCGAAACATGTGAACACAAACATGAATACAAACATGCGTGACTTCAGCCCTCTGACGTTCCATTGAAATATCGACGCGTTCCGGACTTCGTCACGAAACGACGGCTTCTGGACAGCCATGATTTTAACCAAGAGCTGCCAGTACTGGACTCAAAGTGTCCAGCACCTGTAGCGCGCTTTGCGCAGACGAGTACTTTATGTTGTTAAATATAACGTGAATGGCATTCATGAGCAACCGCAGAATGTTGATGACCTGGAGATCATCAGCCAGCGTCGCTTCAACACTTGCCGAAGCCGTCGAAGTATGCGCGTTTTGAGGTAACTTAGCAGGGAGTTGTGCCCTCGGTAGCTCAGGCCATTCTTCAGGACGGGTGAGCCTCTCCGCTGTGTTTGCTTTCCTTGTATCTGTCATGGTGGCGCAGTGCGGTGATGTGGCAGTCCTTCTGACGGTAGCTGGCGTGTCCTATATGCAGTTGCTGAATTTCGTGAACCTTTCTCGGTGTCGATGCCGACGTCGCTGAACAGCGGCAGCAGCCTCTCGATGCGTTGAATTGTCCCGCACCATTCGTTTTAGAATCGCGAATTTCTTCCGCACCCGCGGGCAATCCTTTGATGAGGCCTTGTGAGGACCACTGCAGTTAGTGCACTTTAGAACATGAGTGCAGCAGGTGTCTTCTGAATGGGACTCAGAGCACCGCGGGCAGCGACGTTGTTCACGCAGACACCCTTCACGTGGCCAATCTTGCAACACTTGAAACACTGGAGGGGCTTCGGTACGAATGGTCGTACCGGATTGCGGACATGTCCTACTTTGACGTGGGAAGGAAGGCTGTCTCCTTCAAACAAAATCTTCACACAGAGTGTGTTTCCCAGTCTGAAAATTCTTGTAATGAAATTGCCTTCTGTCGTTGGCTTTATCAGCGTTGGCAAGTCGTCATTAGGAATGGCAACGTCGACGTCATAAATGACGCCCGCAGTACCATCGCCGCCTGTAGGGATCATTGATCGCACCTTTACATTGTCGATATCAGTTATATTACGTAGGTTTTGTAAAGCGCTGCGATGTAAGACATCAACTGTCAGGACATTTTTCCGCGAGTTTATTCGCACGTCTTCAATCTCATTTGGTGCGATTCTCTCGACTAACGACGAGAGTACCTGCCTGTTGAGGAGCCGCAAATTGGTCGCCGGGTCCACTGGCATAAAGAGCACATTGTGCGGCCAGCGCAGCTGTGCACTCTTCACTGTAGAAGCACTTGGCGACGAAGATGCGCGCAGTAGTCTTCTTTTCGCTGATCTACTCATCACGACCTGGAAGTCATCGACCGACGAGTCGTAGCTGTCCGAATATATCTCAGTGGCCTCGCTGTCTGTATCGCTTGACGCACTTCCACGTTTCCTGGACGCTAGCCGACCTGACGGTTCACTCTAAAAACTAGGAAGGGTATCGCAGGAGTGAAGCGGCCGGTTCACTCTTCAAAGCGTCGTTTTACTCTCGCAAAATGTCGAGGAGAGTGAAATGCATTGTTCACTCTCTCACCAAGGAGAGAGTGAAATGTGCTTTTCACTCTCCCCCTTCAGAGGGAGAGAGTAGTTCTACTCTTGCGGCAATAGAGAACAAAACGTAGCGTGATCTTCTGCTTCAACCGTAGGTGGCTGGCCCCGAACATGGCAATGTATCATTCATGCACGCTGAGCAAAGAACACATCGTTTTGCTTCTAAGAGAACAGGCTGCCGCAGTTCAAAGGAACGCGTAGCGAGCGCTCTACTTTTTCACTCGGAGTTCTCCACCGCGCGCGCGCGCGCTCAAGATCGCGGAACAACACAGCACTGGAGAAAGGTGATCTTTTATTGTGTCTGTAGCTCTCAATTTACTCATCACGGCTTTTCTTTGAATGCCTCAACCGTTGAGCTTCCTGCTTCTGCTCCTCCAAGTACATTTGTCGCCGGTTCCATGTGCCTAAAACTGGTATCTGCAGCTCCTTTGTAATTTGAACTTTAAGGATGTCGCTTTCCTTCTATTACCTCCACAGACAATTCTCTGTGACATGCGAAGAATGTCACAGAAGGGAAAAAAAACACTTGGCAATGTCTGCTATGTCTAGCCAAGTGTACAAATTTAAGGACTTTCCAGTACTTCTAAAAATTCCAGGCTTTTCAATGCCTTGAAAATGGCATTTTAGAAATAAAGGGTTTTCAAGGATCGCTACAAACCCTGGTTTCTAGCACCTAAATAATTTTACAAGCTTATTTTGGCATGGAGTTCGGAAATTCATGCTTTTTAGCTAACGCTGCATCATCTCTGTACATTGAAACCACGAGAGCGCAACCATTTTGGAGTAACGAAAAATACTGAAAGCTTTTCATACCACTCTTTTTCTATGGAGCTTCGTATTGCCTAGTTAGGTTTACGAATGTGCCTGGTTTTGGTGGGCGTTTCTTCGACATTTTCTGTGAGAAGTAGATGACTAACCCCCGTATTCAGAAATGTATATTAATACAAAGCCCATGCTTGACTTTATATAAACGACGCCTGGTGCGAAAGTCCCCCAGACGCTCACTGCCTTTCTTTTGGTGCGTTCACGACTTGCGTCATTTAGATCAAGTCAAGCATGGGCTTCAAGTTATGATGCATTTCTGAATATGGGGGTAAGCGTGCGCTATTTCGGGCAACGCATTGTGCCATTGACACTGAGAGGAAACGGGGAAAACAAAGTTAACGCCCTATACTCCTAAACTTTCGCGTACCTGTGGTGTGCGTGTATCGTGGAAGAAGAAACAGCGCTAACACCAGGACGAAAAAAAGCATCGACCACACCAGCGCTTCGTGGTGTTGTCCATGTTTTTGCGTCGTCCTTGTGTTGCGCTGTTTCTTCTAAAATGCTCAACCAACTAGCCGGCAAGTCTATCCTGTGCATATATATTGAACACACGTATGAATGTAGATGGTCTTCGAAGCTTTTAGAACGAGCACTGCCACAGGATACGAGCAGTGCACGCGTAACAAGTGGACACATTACTCATTTAAACATGCGTGCCAATGCATGTGACGCGGCTATCGGCATAAGCAGTCTCCAAATGCTGGAATGCGTGCTCTTCAAAACGCTAACGATCCGCTGCTAATGCAGGACAACAGCTCACAGCGGACTGAACCAAACTCTAAACTAATGCACCTGAAAAGAACGCCTACACGGCAGCGTGAGGCACGTCGAAATGCCTGGTACTGGCATCGCAGTTGACCACATACGAATGGAACTGGCGGAAAAAATAAACAGAAATGCTCACCAGTATACGCGCGACATAAATTCACATACGTGGATGGTTGGCACGATACTTTGTATCCGCGTATTTTCGGAGAACATATAATGCATGGACTGGAAAAGCACTCGATCGTGAGCTGAACGGCACATTTGTTATTTTCCTGGGGTGACGACAAGCCGCGAACAGTTCTCACGTCGTCGTCTACGTTGTATTCCTCCGTTAGTCGTAGCAAGGAATGGAAATGATGCAAACGCAAACGTATTCCAGTACACAACAGCACAGCACACTGCAGAGAAACTCCAACTACCGCAACCGATTCCTCAAATACATTTGTTATGTATATAAGCTCTAAAACAACACGACTGAGCGTGGTGGCTTTGTGGTGTAATGGTTAGGATGTGTGCTTTGAATTGTATGGATGCGAGTGTACGCGGGTTCGAATCCACGTGATGTATAGAGCAATGTGGTTCTCCATAAGTGTGTGATTCCCTCGACTATTGTGTTCTAATTAGATTATGTGTCTCCTGATTGTGAAATATGCGAAAATATTTGCGGATTAAATGTGAATTAGCTTTTTTTTCTCCGCAGTGGCGCTCGGGACACATACGCATAGGCCGATTACGAGCCGTCACGACTCATGGTAGGCAGCAAATAGCCAGGAAAAATGACTTTGAAATCCTGCATAACATTGCTCACGCCTATTCTGAAGGCCGCTTGGAATCGGGCCACTGAGTCTGAGGAGCCGCCTAGAGAACGGTGTATCAGCGACCCTAATTTGATCTGATTTCCTGCCTGCATGTGTGGCCAGGACTTCGCTAAGAGGGTACTGGGAAGAGTAGTTGCACTCTGTTTGGGGGAGTAGAAATACTCGGTCTGGTGGAGTGCCATTACCCCTACGGTGAGAGTATTACCACTCTGCGGAAGAGTACTAGCACTCCCTGTGGGAAGAGTATTATCACTCTGCAGAAGAGTACTAGCAATCCCTTGCGGCGGAGTAACAAAACTCTGTCAACAGGAATTGACCTACTCTCTCTCAAAGAGGGTCGATCTACTCTCGAAAAGAGAGTGAAATATGGGACAAGCCGCTACTCCCTCAAAGGGAGTGCCCGGCACTCTCTTAGTTTTTAGAGTGTTGCACATCAGGGAAGTCCTCGGAGATCTCTTCATCCATTGCCGGAAGGAGGGAGTGGCAGCTCCCAGAAATGCAGGGAAACAAAGCGAAAAAGCAGAGACAAAAGTACAAGCGTTCTATGAAAGAATCACTTCGTCTTCCTCCTCCAATAAGTAAGATAGTGACGTTAGTATGAAATGGACATGCGTGAATATGCAACTGAGTGCCGCTGAGGGGGAGCTCTATGCAAGCATGAGCGTGAGTGGGTGCCGGTAAGTATAAATGGAAGTGACTACGACTTCGAATGTGTTTGTGAGTTGCGCGAGCGCGAGTAGGGACGTGAGTGAGTGCCGGGAGAGAAAGATAGAGAGAGAGAGTGTGTGCAAAGAAAGGCAAGGAGGTTAAACAAAGGTAGTCCCGTTTGGCTACCCTGCACGGGGGGAAGGAGTATGGGTGTGTAGAGAGAGAGAGAGAGAGCAAATGATAAAGGAAAGGTAGGGAGGTTAACCAGGACTGAGCCCGGTTGGCTACCCTACACTGGGGAAAGGGAAAAGGGGACGGAAAGATTAAAAGAGGAAGAGAAAGCCCACTGGGGATATCATTCGGTCACTCAGGTCGGATCACACACGCTGACTCAGTCCAGTAGCCTTCAAATATCGCAGCAGAGCTTTTGTGGCCTTTTGCAGCTGCGATATGCGAGGCCATGGTCCCAAGATCTTCTTCAAGGTGAACGGTGTTCTATCTAGATGATTGAGAGCTGTGCAGAGGTCATGTCTTTCGTTTTGAAAAGATGGGCAGTAGCACAGTAGATGTTCTATAGTTTCCTCGGCACCGCAGGCATTACAGTCGGCGCTATCAGTCAGTCCAATCAAAAACGTATATGCATTGGTGAATGCGACGCCCAAGCGTAAGCGGCACAGTATTGTTTCCTCATTTCGCAGAAGTCCTGGTAACAGCCGCAGTTGCATAGAGGGGTCGAGGGAATGCAATCGTTCTTGGGTAAATTCAGGTGTGTGCCACTTCTCTAATGTCATACGGTGTGCTACCTTGCTTAGGTGTTGGGCTGCGTCGGTCCGCGATAAAGGTACAAAAACAAGGGTTGCTCCTTCGTGTGCTTTCCTAGCAGCTTCGTCAGCGAGGTCGTTGCCGGAGATACCGCAACGGCCAGGCAGCCACTGAAACACGACGTCGTGTCCTTTCGCTATCATACTATGGTGCATTTCTCGTATCTCCGACACTAGTTGTTCACACGACCCGCGATGAAGAGATGAAAGAAGACATTGTAAGTAAGGGTGTGTAAGTTAGTACATAGCCTGCGAAAATGTTGGTGTGTGAGTATGAGTGAGTAGACGCTTATTATGGCGACCTATGACGCGGGTAAAGGTGTAGAGCAATGCGAAATCGGCTCTACAACAGAACTCATAGATGCGATATAGAAGCCTTATGGCACGGGTTATTCGGCAACAACCAAATGAAGTGGTGGAAAGAATCAAATTTGACGTGCTTTTACAAGACCCCAAATTGAGGAGTAAATGAACACGCGAAATCATGTTGGCATTTCATCAACGCTTGCGATCAGCTTCCATGCTTTCCTACCTCTAACCTTTTTTAACATATGTGTAACGGCGCTCTCATAGTTCGGTCATCTGGCAAGAGAGCATGCCATGGTGACTTAAGGTTAGCGGCATTGGCTCGGCTTTTGAGTGAGGTACCTGGTAGCATCGCACGTTCATGGGTACATTCCGCCGCACCCCGTTGAGGGAACCTGATCGGAGGACACTTTAACGTGAAAGTTCCCGTATAAATACATGGGACCAGAGAAACCATCCTAAATAGACATCCACAGTGCTGATTTCGACAAACTTCGTTGCCTTTAAAAGCACAAGTTACAATGTATCGATTGTAGGGAGCATGTGCTCTTTTTCGGTCATCAGTCATCTGTGCTGATAATCATAAAATAAAACAGCATTACAGTCATAATTTTACAAACTGTATCTACCTGGACATCTAAAGTGGACAAAATTGATAGAGTATGCGCCGCTCTGAAGTACCGCCCTAATAGTTTATGTTGGCTTCATATGGTTGTGACTAACAAAATTCGAGCTCCTCGGTTCCCCTTCTCCTCGTTAAGTTTAAGAGCAGGAGTTCTGGAAACTTCACGCCAACAATGTAACAAATGTAACAGAGAAATATAGCAACTGTAAGAGGCGGTGTTACAGAGTTGTGATATCCGCCCGGCATCTACACAGTGCCAGTTAACTTAGTCCATAACGCAAGATAACGTCGCCTTCTCAAGAAAAGTTACGTCACAGACGACCGCGAATAATGTTAAGTGTAACGTTAAGAGGCAGGAAGAGAGCGGTGTGAATCAGAGATCAAACAGCAATAGCCGATATTCCAACTGACATTACGGAAAAAAATGGTGCTGGGCAGGCCATGCAATGTGTTGCTTAGGTAACCGGTGGACAATTAGAGCTACAGAATGGGTACCAAGAGAAAGGAAGCACAGTCGAGGACGGCAGAAGACCAGGTGGGGTGATGAAATTAGGAAATTCGCAGGCGCAAGTTGGAACTGGTTGGCGCAGGACAGGGTTAATTGGAGATGGCAGGGAGAGGTCTTCGTCCTGCAGTGGACATAAAAGATGATGCTGATGAAGAAGAAGAAGAATAAGAAGAAGAAGAAGAAGAAGAAGATGATGATGCTGCTGCTGCTGCTGCTGCTGCTGCTGCTGATGATGATGATGATGATGATGATGATGATGATACAACCGTGCATGCTTTGAAAGCTTTGTTTGCCGAGTAACTGCCCGAAGAGTTACACTTATAATGCAGCAATGTGATACGGGCGCTGAATTCAAGGCAGGAAAGTTTGAACTTCACTCTTTTTTTTTTCAATTGAAGTATAGTATTCAACGTTTCACTGCCTAATAAAGTCGAAATGAAGTTTTTCATTTGACAGTTAGAGATTGGTAAGGCAGGAAGGTTAACCAGATGCGAGTCTTTGTTGCGCATTTTTTCAAGTGTTCCAGAGAGAGAGAGAGAGAAAGGTTGTATAGAAACGCAGGAAAGTTAACCAAAGGTAGTTCTGTTTGGCGACCCTGCCATGAGGGAGGAAGTAACGAACGCTTAACCGTCCAGGCTGATTTATCATTGTGCTTATTTGCCTATTTAAGTTACTTATTAGTAGTAACGAACAAAACACAACAAGATACATTCAGCTAGCGAAGCAGAGCGTTAGCGTTTCACAGTTCACGTAAGGGAAAAGGAAAAGAAAGCGCGAGGTGGTAGGAAGCCCATCGGGTCACCGGGCAGTCGGGGCAGCCGGAGAAAAAGAGCTGTCAGCACGAACAATGTAATCTCACTTTCGCGCTCTATAGAGCCGGACATAAAACGCATGCCACCGATAGTCGGGCGTGCATTGCCCGGAACCGTTCGCGGCCATTGGTGGCAAAACGCCAATGCGGCCATTGTCGTCGCCGTGCCCGCCAAACTTTCGCGGCGTCAATCGACGGCGCGCGCCCCCTTTTGGTCGCACGACGCGCGCTCGAATCGAGGTCGCTACGCGCGGAGCAGGCGCCCCGCACGCAGCGTGTCACCCTCGCCCTCGAAGGGGGCGGTCAGCGAGGTGTGAATGGGCGTCCATCGGTTCTAAATAAAAAAAAAATAATAATCATGAAATAAAGCAGCGAGAGCGTGTGCAAGCTGGGCGGAGGTGCTGCGGTGCGGCAATCCGGCTCGGTATAGCGTTCAGCCTCGGTGGAAAGGCGTTCGTTTTACTTTCATTCGTCAGCGAGTTTTCGTTATATTGCGCTCCTTTTGTCCGGTTCGCTGCTGATCCCACATTTCTGTGGTTTCACTCGGTTCAATACTGATAAGATTGCGGGGTTCCGTCGACGCCGCTACGCTTTTGTTTCGTTGCTGTTGCTGGCGTTAGTGACCTGACACTCGGCCGCTTTTCGTTCGCCTCAATAACTGCGAGATTGCCGAACTCCATTGGCCGTGCATAGAATGTCATTTTTTTTTATGACAAACCTTTTTATTGTAAGTTACACCCTTACGGCAGCGCGTTTTGGAACTCGATCGTACCGTGAGCGCAATGGCTGTAGTATGACAATAAAGTTTAATCTTGCCCACTGGCCGGCTTCCGTGACGGCCTTTTCTTGATGCGGGGATCGGTTCCCTGCAAAACGTAATGATAGTAAGACGACTTGAAGCGATTCTAGTTTTCAATACTCTTCACAAGCCTAGTCAAAGCGATTCCTAGTCATTACAAAAAGCAATAACCACCCCCCTCACTTTTTTTTTGTATTCGCTCTTTGATTTAATGTCGGCGCCCAAAACAATCGCGCACAAAATATAGTTTGACGACGTTTTCAAATTCAAATTGTTTGTTTGTTTATTTTGTCTGTTTATTATGTTTGTGTATTAATCCTTGAAAGCACCATAGGAATTTGTCCAACACTGTTCGGACCAGTAGCCATAGGCTAGCCATGGGTCGAGAAAGGAAAGCACAATAATGCAGACACAACATTATATATAAAATACCAACATAAAACAGCGGGGAAAGGGAAATTTACATGAGTAGACATGTAAAAGAAAAATGAACGCATAACAAGGGGCAACTGTATCAGTTCAAGAAAACATCTTACATGTTCCCATTATATGGTACAATTGGATGCACACAACAGATAGAATATATTTAAGATAAAGAATGCAGGTGCATGAAGAACTGTCTCGCTGCAGGAGCAAACGTTCGAGCATATTGTATGTGGTGCGGAAGGGTGTTCCATATTTTTGCCCCGATAAAATAGAGCTGCTATTCTCAATATACGTTGTGTGTGGGCGGGAGGTTGAAGTTACCAAGTGTTACATTTCTAGTAGTTCGACATGATGTACAAAAGAGGGATATATGGAAGGGGTGGTTATACCTCATGATGCAGTTCACAACAGTTGCGGTTTTTTTGCAGGCGCAGTGAATCGAAGGTTAATATCTGTAGGTTGTCGAATAGTGGCTTGCGGGAGTGATCCCGCTTAGAATGAGCTATGATTCTTAATCACCGTTTCTGTATCTTTCGGACTGGTTCGAGGTAACTATTGTAAGATCATCCCCATGAATCGAGACAGTATGAGAGGTGGTTATGAAAAAAGGAGAAATATAATATGCGCAATTTACTTTTGCCGAAGAAGTCACGAGCCTGCATCAGCTTATGGCGCCCTGAAGCCATCTTCGCCCCAGCGCTAACGAATAATTTTGCCAGTGCAGGTGCCTATCAGAAACTACGCCAAGATACCTAAAAGAAGGTGTATATTATAGTACAGAATTTTCAGTGCTAATGCGCAGATGGTTAACGTCTACATGTTTACTACGAGAGTGAAAAATACTGTATTTTGTTTTCAAAACATTTACGGAAAGTTTGCTGAGAACCATTCGGAGATGCTTGCCAAATCTAAGTTTACTTTAGACTCTATTTCCTTGATATTATCTCCTGTAATTATTACAGCGGTGTCATCTGCATACGTCAGCATATCTCCTAAGTGTAGGGCATGTGGAAGGTTGGAAACATATAAAGAAATAGCAAGGGTCCCAAAACCGACCCCTGGGGCACACGTGCATGTGCAAGTTGTGGTGACGATTAGATATCATTCATTGCTGCTATCCGACCACGTCCATTAAAGTTACTAGCAAACAGCTTGAATATATGTCCTCTAAGCCCGTAGCGCTTAAGCTTGTACAAAAGGATTGAATGCTCTACCGTATCGAAAGTATCTTTCAAATCTAGAAAGACTACAGCCACAAGTTTGTTATCGTTTAAAGCAGAGTTTATGACCTGGCTAATGATTGCACTGCTGATGCAGTTAATGATGCTGCCGGAAACCGTGTTGCTGTGGGCAAATTATGTGATACTTTTCTATAAATTTATAATTATGATTCGCAAAAATTTTCTCAAAAAGGATATTAATGACACTCAGCGTCGGTATATACCGATAACTGGAAGGGTTTGAGCGATCTCCGTCCTTGTTTATTGGAACAACTCAGGATATTTTCAGCAATGTTGGGTAGCTGTCGGTTTGCAAACAGTGGTTGAGAACGTGGTTTAATATAGGAGCCAAAACATTTTCGTTTTCTTTTAACATACGTAAAGTTATGTGATCCACACCGGCTGCCTTATAACTGACCATAGTTGCCAGTGTAGAATGTATTTCGTAAAGTTCAATGTCGTTCAAAAAGAAGGGATTTGGGAGTGGGCTTGGTAAGAAAGAATTTATATCTTTCTTATTTATATTGGCACCTGAAGAAATTCAAACGGTAGCAAAATATGAATTAAAGCTGTTTACATCACTTTGATCAACGGCTTCAGGAAATGCCTGTTTGCGCGGTTTGCCAAAAACACTGTTCACAATTTTCCGCAGTGTTTTGGAGTTACCGGAGCTCTATGCGATTAGACGTGTATAGTATTCTTTTTTCTAGGTAGGCATAAGGGCTACCAATTTATTGTGCATTTTTTGTACTGACCTAAGCAATAGATATTATCCACATGCTGTTTCCATTTATGGTACCAAAATCCTTCTGTTGCAGTATTGTTAAAGTCTGCCTCGTCATGCAAGGTGCAATGGGCGTCCTACAGGAGCAAACAGGTTTTTTCGCACAGCTGTTAGCTTTAGCGCGTGACAGAGCGTCAGTTAGATTGGAGTATCAGTGTCAATGTCACCATGGTATATGGTACCAGTGTCGATTGGCTGGATGTTGGATCTCAGTAAAGCGTAGTCGATTCTCGTACTCATTGGGGCATATTTTACTGTAGGTTTATTGATGTTTTTGACCATGACATAGGTGGGGAGGTGATCTGAAATGGACTCGTTGCATATCACCGCAATAACATCCAAGGTTAAATTCGTTAGAACATGATCAATTACCATTGGAGATGTGTTTGTTATTCTAGTGGAGATAGTTATCAAATGTAACAGAGAAAGGCGGGCTAGTTCGTGGTCGCTATTTGAATGCATAATGTAACCGCGCAAACGACAACGGACGAAGAAGGAAACACACTGGACAAGTGTGGAATCCGCGCTATTCCAGTGGGTTTTCTTCTTCGTCCATTGTCGTTTGCGCGGTTACATTATGCATTCAAAGATAGTGATCAAATTTTGAAAATTAAAGGACTCTAACAGGTACGTGCAGTCATTATGGTGTGAATTGCGGGTATCTATGTTGTCACCGCTAAATATGTCTTTGTGTTCTGACACTAGGGTGAAGAATATTGCTTCAAGTTTTTGAAGAAACAAAGCTGCAGCTGAGTTGGGGGACCGGTACACCACAGCCACGGTAACAGATTTGTCCATTCTGATAAAGGAGGCTTCGATATCAGGCATGCTGCAAGACACGTTTGCCAATGCTGAGCAGGCACGGCTGTTGTGAACAAAGGGGGCTAAACCACCACCGCGTGAAGGTGAATCGCGCAGATATAAAATTGTTAGGTAATCGGAAATGACAACATCTGTACCATCTTGAACCAAGTTTCGAATATTGCGATCAGATCTCATTGTTTTTGGCGCTGAGAAAGATAGGATGCCTGCATGCCTTGTCACAAAAGTCACTTATGACCGCATTACGACGAAGGCGACATTTGGGGAGCTTCCATGAGCCTGGCCGGACAATTACTGGCAATATCGGTGTATATATAGGAAGATCTTGTGTCAACGCAGGTGCGGGCTACGCATAGGCACAGTAGGCCTGCTGTTCCTGGAAGGATTGCGTCAGAGAGCCAAGGTGACATGTGCACGTCGAGGCCTTGTGTTGATAAAAACTTTCTACAAATGGCACAAAAAATGTCGAACGAAAGAAAGAAATTGTTGATAGAAAGCCTTCAAACGTTTATAGATTGTTGTACTGACAACATTTTCGACAAGTCATTCTGCTGTATTAAAGCAGAGCAAAAAAACCTCTACTTTTCCAGGTCGTAAATAAGAACATTAGGGACTCCCAGATCTGTGCTGTGCCCCCGGAGCAAACATATCGTGTGATATTTTTTGCTTTATCTTCCACGTCCACGTCGATGCCGTTCGAGATTGACACATTCATGCGCTTGATCAACACTGGACATTGTCTATCAGTACTAATCTTTTCCTTGACTTTTTCCTTCTCGTAGTGCAGGGTAGCCAACCGGGCTCAGTCGTAGTTAGCTTATCATTCGTTTACTGTTTGTATCCACATTTTCTTTTCAAGTTTCTTTTAAGGGCGGTTGTTGGCTATACAGCCTATTTCTGCTTGTTTTTCGGGCTTTTTTTTCGTCAATGAATAATTCTTACTTGCTATTGTTCTTTTGAGTTCAGAATATACTTTGTTGTTGCTGCCCCCTCCCCTTAATTATTGCCCTCAAAAGAGGGCCTTTAGAGCACCATAATGAATTAGAGAAAGGAAGAAGGAAGGAATAAAGGAAAGAGCCGGGAGCGTAAAGTAGGGAAACACGAGGCAAATGAGAAGCTGGGACATCAGTGGGTCTAACATTACTTAGTTAGCTGCTGCAAGTACAGAACATTCTAATGTTGGCAATACAACGTTGTCTAACAAGAAAAGAAAAACAACTTAACAGCGAAAAAAAGAAACAAACTACAGAACTCTGGAAACAGCGACCACCTTTTTTTCCAAGATCAGTGTGGTTCATCTTTAGTGCCAGACGAAAACTGAACTTCAGTAATGGTTTGATACGAACCGATATACAGGGAATGCAGAATGGGTGCTGTTATGACGGCACCTTGATTACCTGTAGTATGACTAATCGGGTCATGAAGCATACTTAGCAAAAAAATTTAACAGGTCCTGTCCCGCCTTGTTGCTTCAGTCATGGCACACATAGCTTTCGGTCTTCAAAATTTTTCTGTCGAATTTTCATTTATCGCATATCTTTATTTTATAGTCGAGGACGCCAAAGCAATTTCTGTCAAGGGATCGTTTCGTCGGGTCTGCAATTAAATTACTTTTTATCCAACTCGTTTTATGCTGCCGCCTGTATGCGTAACTTGACAACGTCCTGAGCCCCTGAGAAGCGAGCTTCTGGCTTTAGCACGCGATCTGGAAAAAGTTGGCTTCGCCCCATGAACATGGAGTCAAGGCACAAAGCCCGCTTTCAAGCACTCTTGTGTTTTGCGCTGGCTTTCTTGCTCCACTGTAACGTGCTGCGGTGAAGCACAACTCAACACGTGGGATGCTTTATTCAGTTACCCTAAAGACCCAGGGGGGGGGGGGGGGGCAATACATAGGGGGGAAATGATAACAAAACGAAAATACAATGTAACCCATTAAAAATAACTACGTAACGGCAAAAAAAGAGGAAGACAAAGCGCGATACAAGGCAATGAATCTAACACACACTACAGTTAACAAAAGACTGTTATTAGGCGAAAGTATCGTTTGTATCTTTGAGGCTGTTATCTACATAACTGTGGAGACATTTACCTTGTATATTGTATGCAGCATATGTTTCTGACGTCATAGTCTTCTTGTGAAAACGTTGCGTGACAAATCCTGGTGCTTGTGTGAAAGGATTATTTGGTATCTAATCTCGAACCCTGTATGTTGTATGATAGAACCATTCAAGAGATAAGGAGTAAACGGCACCTTAAATTGTGCGCCAACATCTTCTCATACCATATCAATAAAAATAAAAGACGGTAAGCAAATGCACAATGATGCAAACGTCGCAACATAAATTCTTATACACATTATAGTTAATGTACAATTACGGAGCGGAGATTACAATGACCAAATAACCTATAACAGGGCCTGCAGCTTCAAGGTCCCCCGCACTAAGTTCACTGAACAAAGTAGTACAGGAAAAAAAAAGCAGAAACATGACGCAATTTAACTGAATCTGAAAGTGATAGAAGTAGGAAATAAAATCAGTAATATTCATAAGAGGGTTCTTTAAGTGGCTAACAAATGCATCATGATTGGTAAGACATGTAACATCTTCTGCGAGCTCATTCCAGTGTCTGATAGCAACAAGAAGTGGCTAGTAAAAAAGTGTTTAGTTCGCACATATATAGGCTGCACTTAAAACAATAGTCTAGTCAAGGAAAAAAACGCGATAAGCCGGCGTGGTGTAACGGGTGGTGAAACGTGAATGACTGTGATTAAATTTGGAAAAAGGACAGCAGTGCTTGATGCCTGCGATCTGCAAGTGAAGCTAATTTGAGCGATGTTTTTATCTCCGTTAGGCTAAATGTTCCAGAGTACTTCCTTGCAGTTAAACGAGTGGCTTTGTTCTGAAGCGATTGTAGTTTGTTCGTTAGGTATAATTGATGAGGGTTCCATATTATAGATGCACACTCTATTTTTCAACGTACTAATGTAGTGTAAGCCAGTAGTTTTGTATCGGTGTTAGCAGAGTGTAGGCTGCGCCTAATGAACCCGAGTGCGCGAGATGCTTTGCTAACATCTGTCTATATGGCAATTCCACGAAATATCCGATGTCGAATTAATTCCTAAATATTTATCATTAGGCTCCGGTTCAATGAGCATGCTATTTAATGCGTAACGGCATTCAACTACGGGGTTTGATGTAGTAAATGCAATGGCTTTTGTTCTCAAAACATTTATTTCCATCTGCCACATTTCGCGCCATTTATTAACTTTGTTTCGATGATCCTGGAACGTGTCAAAATGAGAGGTATTAGTGGCCGGTCTGTATATCGCGCAGTCGTATGCAAACAATCGTACTGTAAAGCATATATGTTAGCGTTTAGGTCGTTCACGTATATTAGAAATAAAATCAGCCCAAGTACGGTTCCCTGGGGCACCCCAGATTTCACTTGGGCTAAGTGAGATAGGTGATGATTTGCAGAAACAGTCTGTGAGTAGCACGTTGAAAAGCTTTCGATCCAGTTGAAAATTTTCGTGTTTATGTTTAGGTGTGTAAGTTTCTTTAGTAACCGGATATGTGAAACCTTATCAAAACCTTTCTTGAAATCTATAAATGCGGCATGTACTTCCTTCCTGATGCTAACAAGAAAGAGAAAAAGAAAGGAAGGATAAGCAACCAGTCGTGCAAAGCATGCCAAGATCCGGCAGTTAGGTTGAAATCCGACTTTTGCCATTTCATTTAGCTCATCTTACTCCTGCTGCTTTTAGTGCTTCCAGAAACAATGATGCTGTCACTGCAGCACCTGTTGCTCTCACAGGTGATCTTACAGGTGTGGCCCTTAAAGGTGTTGTTACGGTGATCGAGACCGACGATTACTCCGCCTGGGCGTCTCTTTCATTGTCGCTGGGGTATTCACCACCTGTCGAACAGTTCACTGTATTTCAGCGGTCATCTGAGACATCCTTCTGATACAAGGAGCTTGGCGGGTATCTGTCAACGTTAAGTTCTAGTCTGCAGGTCTTCATAGATCGTATTCTGTCGCAGCAATATATATGCATACTTAGTGCATATGCATAGAAGTACGTTAAATCGAGTTAGTTAGTACAGATTTATTTCTCTAACCAACTGGGAACAAACGACAAAGAGAAAACATACGAAAAACGACACACTAATTGTGGAAAACGACAATTAGCGTGTCTTCCATAGGTGTAGTTATTTGGTCGCACTGTTAGAGATATGCATAGGTAGATCGCATGCCATCTGCAAGCAACTCGCGGTTTCCTTCGTTGCAGGAAACCACGAGTCTAAAGTGCGAGCAAGGCGACACTGCTGCCTAGCTATTTTGTAAACGCCGCAATGTCTACGGTGCCCAATATCTGCTTCATGATGCGCATGGCGTGACAGGTGGTGCAACTGTGGAATGCGAAGTGAAATTCCATTTCATTTTTGAGCAGAGGGGGAAGTCCGGGCTAAAGGCAGAGTTCTTCTCTTGAAACGTTGGGCGTGTAAATTACCCCATCCCGTTAAACGTATACAATTGTTTTCAATTAAAGGCTCTCGATTCAACAGGTTAATCATTTGTTTGGCTAGCGGTAGTAGCAGCATCTGCAGAAGCGTGTCCGATGTGAAGTTTTTATGCCTAAGTAATGACAGAAACTATGCGCGGAAAGCAGTAGTAATCGCTGACAGTCTGCCGGGTTGTGATTAAGCGCCGACAGCAGCAGTTCCAGCGTGGAATAAACCGCCACAAAGCAACCCATTGCCTGCATTCTATTCTCGCAGGTCAGATGTCAGGACTTTCTAGAGAGAACAAACAATGAAAAAGACATAGATACTTACGTTTCCTGTTTCTTTCATCCTTCGGAAAACGGTAACATGAGTGTTCCTCCTCAGTTGCGATCACGATGAAATGTTAACTCGTTGACTGTTGACAGGCGAAACGATAGAGGAAGTATAATGCACATACGTCCGGAGTGACAGGACGTGGTGAAAGGTCAGGAGGAAAATGACTGCGCCTGTAGCTTTTTTCGAGGCAATATTGCGTAGACGCAAAGGAAACAGGAAAGCGACGAATCTTTCAGGAGGGACGTCTCGCTTATTTTTAGCCCAATTTTGACCCTGCCCTGCGCGTGACAAAGGAAAGGTTTTGCGCGTATTATTGCCTTGGCGCTTCGGCTTGGCTAAAAGACGTTTAAAAACAAGACAGCAGACTGCGGACTGACTTACCCACTTATTCCTGCGTAGCCCATTACAGAGAACCTACTTGCCTTAATTACAAAAGAAAGACATATATTTTTGCTATGACGGTCCTGAACGTGAACGCTCTATTAGCAACGCCAGCAGAATTCGACGTTGTTGTTATATATTAGAAAGAAAAAAATAGAGATAAAGAAAAAGAACTATGTAACCAAACTGCTTCGTATACGATTGCATGCGTTTGAACATGTTAGAACAAGTATCTGCTTATTGGCAAATACTCCAAGTACGCTGCTAATGGTGAAAGTCAGCTAGTAATTCCAAATTAGGCCGTTCCTAACGTGCATTAATAAACGTTGAACTTCTGGGGGACGAAAGATGGGTTGCATATTTCCTTCATTATAACATACCACATTGTTCTTCCACAAACCCATGAACGGTAGTCGAACCGAATCAACGAGATCCTTGAGTGGCGCAGGTTAAAATTTACATTTATACTCGCTTCTTTTTGTCAGTATATGTTTCTGCGGAGCACTTTCTTGTTGGTTACTCTTATGGGCAGCGCCCAAATAATGAGCTCTATTGAGTGGCAATAGAGGGCAACAATTAGCGACATTAATTGAAGCATTTTTTCATCTTGTGCGTTAAAGGATGCTCTATATCGGCCGCCATGGCCATGAGTGGCACTTACTAACGCTCCCAGGGCTAAATACACACTCTTGTGTGCATGCACATGTACACAAAAGGGTGGACGGAGAGAAAGCGGTCGCTGTAGTTAAATTGGTAGAGCACCGCACGAGTAACGCTGGAGACGCGGCTTCGTCTCACACCGGGGGCAGGCTGTGTTTTCGTCCAGTTTCGATTTACCGTTTCCTTACCATTTGTATATTTCATTTAAAGGGACAGTCATTTTTTCTTACACTTTCTCGGACTTGATTCGCTGTTGGCTTCATGAGCTTGTAACTGACAAAAAAAAAAAAAAAACGGGCGCCTCGGTTACCTTGGTTCTTCTTGCACCTATTTCTGTGTAGCGATTTGTTGGTGAAGATTGCAAATATCTTAATGTATAATACCGAATTCTACTGGGGCATCACTCCTCCAGAAGGTCAAATACCTCCGAGGATCTGCCTGTACCGCCCCTCTATCCGTTACTTTAGGCAGAAACAGAAAGCGTGGGAACCGCTCTCCGCACTTTCACGTTCCTCTGGGTCGACCCGCGCATACAAGAGGTAGCGCAGAACGTGCATACGGCCGCGTCCTAAGAGTAAACAACCGCGTCCCAGAAAATGTCTCCATAAAATGGCGTTGAGGAAGCCTGTAAATCCTTAGGCGCAAATATCTGTTTTTGCCGTTCATTTGTACTTTTTGTCACATTTCGGAGGTAGTATGCGAAAAAAAAAGTTTTTTTGCACAATTCAAGAGAGAGAGAGAGAGAAAATGATGTATAGAAAGGCAAGGAGATCCAGCAGAGCTAGTTCCGGTTGGCTACCCTGCACGGGGGAAATGTTAAGGGGGATAACGAGAGAAAGAGTGTGAAAGGGGAGACAGAGAGAAGGAAAGACGAGCACGAACACACCGCGTACACTACAGAGCGGTAGGGGGCGGCGTGCTTAAAGTCTATCGTGAAGCCCTGTAGGTTGCAGGAACCTTAATAACGCGAGTAAAGCCTTCGGCGCTGATGTTCTTTGGCAGTATTGACCTAAAGCTTTGAGTTCTGATATTGTACTATTGCCCAACTAGTCCAGTACTCTGCACATCACTTGTCTCTGGGCGCCATATAGCGGGCAGACACATATAACATGTGCGAGCGTCTCATCACTGTTGCATGTGTCGTACGAAGGGATGTTGGCCATTTCAACGAGGTTAGCATATGAGTTCATAAAGGCAACGCCTATCCACAGACGCTGCAGCCTGGTCTGTTCACGTCGTGGTAACCCAGGCGGTAGGTACATCCGTATGTCCAGAGACAACGAACGCAAACGACACTTGGTGAAAGCGTTCAAGTCCCACATAGGCAAAGTATACATTCACGGGACATCAGTCGCAGCCCAGCCGCAGCATCTGTTCGTAAAAGCGGAATCAAGACGCGTCGACCACTTTTCATGTGCATATCAGGCGGCTTCGTCGGCTTGGTCATTCCCGCTGATGCTGCAATGTCCTGGAAGCGACTGAAAAAATTATGTTGTGTCCCTTGTCATGGCTGCGATGATATATTTCCACAGTTCAAAAGCGCTGAGCCACTAAATGTCACTGCAAACTATTACTGCAGACATCCCCATCTGCGACGAGAAGGGAAACTAGTGGCGACGATCACAAACACTCTCCGAGAGGCAGCAGCGGGTTGCGGAAAATTAAGAAGGTCATTCATCGTAAGCCTTCTTTCAGGAGAGACGCCATGTCACAAACGCCAACGATCATTCCAAATGGAAGAACGCATGCCTAATATTTGAGAGTCCTTGATTTTTTTTTTTTTGATGACACGCCAACGTCTGTCCTCTGCGCAGTCGTATAAGACTGACCGGTGTCGTCCGAAACCTGACACGATGACCATCAGGGGCGATCGCGTCAGTCCTCCACAGCAGCATAGTTCTTCGCTGCCACACAAGCGGCCCCTGTCTCTTCTCCTATGGATTCCCTGCATCGACTTGGGAACACCGAGGAAGCGCGCACACACGACGACAGCGTCGAGCGCTCGTGACAGCACGGCCGGCAGATGCTGCGCGCCGAGCACACCGCTGATAGCTTCCCGGTGCGGGCCGAAAAGTTATACCTGGCGTCGGCTAGCGCTGCTGCTATTGCCGGAGTGCACGCGATGGCGTTGACCACCGAGAGTGACAGGAATGAACCGCTCTTTCCCGTTACCTCCTCCACCAATCTGTTCGAGCCGGCTCCTGTCATCGCCAGTGACGATGGAAGGCACACTGAGCAGGGTAGCCAGAAAGGGAAGGCTGCCACTTCGTCGCCCAAATCTGTGCAGCGCAGACAAAGCTACGAATCGCTTCAGTCAATCAGGGCCGGCTAAGGCTCCCGTGCAGGACAATGACTTGAAACGGTCACTGCCGGAAGCAATGAAAGAAGGCTGTCCCTGCACGGTTCTCGCTCACAATTGCCTGAGGCTATGCTTCCCTTCGAACACTGAGCCCGAATTTAAGGAGTCACAAGTGAGTTTAGTGACAAGATTACATGACACGGCAGTTAAAGTAAAGGCCGCTTACACCGCTAAGGCTGTGGTCGCAACATACTGCAGGATACGCGTGCGTTGCACTACCAATTCCGCCACAGCGACGGCCATCAATCCGTCCCACACGTCAAACATCAATACCCAATAACTTCGGTATTGATGCTTACTAGGTTGAGAGTGCTAGCCAGCGCCACTCAAAGTCATGGTAGGCGGATGGAGAACATACTTTTCTTTTTCACTTACATTTTCATTTCCTTTATTATTTTCTACATTTCAACTCCCACCACAGCTACAACATTGCTCGGTTTTTTTGTTGCCTTCATTGTCTGTTGGCTTTATGATGGTCATTATGAGATCAGACAGACAGACAGACAGACAGACAGACAGACAGACAGACAGACAGACAGACAGACAGACAGACAGACAGACAGACAGATGGACGTGATAGATAGATAGATAGATAGATAGATAGATAGATAGATAGATAGATAGATAGATAGATAGATAGATAGATAGATAGATAGATAGATAGATAGATAGATAGATAGATAGATAGATAGATAGATAGATAGATAGATAGATAGATAGATAGATAGATAGATAGATAGATAGATAGATAGATAGATAGATAGATAGATAGATAGATAGATAGATAGATAGATAGATAGATAGATAGATAGATAGATAGATAGATAGATAGATAGATAGATAGATAGATAGATAGATAGATAGATAGATAGATAGATAGATAGATAGATAGATAGATAGTGTGCGGACAGTAACCACCAATAATCGATCGAATCAGCGGGCTCGTCGGCAAGAACTATCGATCCGCAATATTGAACAGTATAAGCGAACTTTGTTGATATCATTCAGGAACGGAATTAAAGAGCGAGATTCTCGCCGGCAAGTCTGCGAATTTTCGCTAACTATCGTTGTCGCGGTTCGGACGAAACTACCAATTCGGGACATCGTATTCACAATGATGACTAAATGAAAGTGCTCACTGCTACTTCTTTCATGTGACCGGAAGATGTATTGTCGATTGCTAACTTAACAGACAATTTCTGTAAGGAATTAAGTATGCGACCATTAATGCACATCGTGAAATAGAGAAGCAGAAAGCCCATGTTTAAGGATTATTCGCTAACTGAAATATATAATATAATACACGCACATCAAGAACAGGAGAGATAACTTTATTATTATTATTATTATTATTATTATTATTATTATTATTATTATTATTATTATTATTATTATTATTATTATTATTATTATTATTATTATTATTATTATTATTATTATTATTATTATTATTATAGGAAAGGTAAAGAGGTTGGCCTGAGCTAGTATGCTTCTGGCCTGCTACTCTGCAAAGGTGAAGGAGCAAAGAACACAAACGCAATGATGAAAGATGACGATGAAGACTGCGGAAAACATATAAAATAACTACGTAAGACATCGGCTTGCTTAAGGACCCGAGTCTAGTCTGGTGCTCTTCAAATTGGTGCCGTCTCACGTAGGTGTTGTTACTTTGTGGTCACACATTGCGGACCAAATAGTACTTTCAGACAATGTTCGCCTTCCCATGCCTAAAAGCGCATAAGCCAGTGTCTTCCGACGTGCCATCGAGGGCAGTCGCTAGACAGACATAGATTCTCGGACACTTGGCACTTTAGGCTGTCCACACAAGAGGGCTGTAGCAATGAGTGAAGGCGACGCCCAGAAGAATCAGGTGAAGTATACTTGCTTGACTTCGCTTGACTTTAGCCGGGAGGCAAACAGTCCTGCCAGAGTCTAATTCCCTGAGACGCCTGTAGCGATGGTCTGGTTGAGCCCAGTAAGCTACTGGGCAGAGCGAAGTCAATAAAGAGTTAACATCGCTTCGCGAGTACAGTGTCTTTGCGACAACGGCTTCAGAAACAACGGTTGTTGCTTCCGCATCAGCTTGTTCGTTTCCGGCCAAGCCACAGTATCCAGGTACCCATTGGAAGGTAACTAAGGGACCGTTCCTCTGTGCAAAACTGAATACCTTCATTACGCCTAAGGCCGGGGCACACACCCAATAAGAGTAACTTGTAACACCCACAGCAATCACACAATACACGCAAACAAAAGATCCCGGTAATAGTATGCACACAAATACCCTCACTTATGCACGAGTACGAGAGAGAGACACAAGTGAGGGGCGAAAGGCAGGCAGGTTAACCGGAAGATAGATATCCAGGTTGCACTGGGGAAGGGGCAAGGGAAGACAGGAAGTTGCACATATGTACATAGGCACGTTCCACCACACGTGCCCTGCGCAACCAAGCAACTTCGCGGAGAGGATGCATCACGTCGCCGCTCATATATAATGAAAAAAGTCAAAGAAAAAGCAACATTTATTGCAATGGAAGTAAAAGCGATTATCTAATTTACCTAAAAAGATAACTTTTTTCTGTTTATGGTCAAAGACGGATTTCTTTTTTAAAAAACCAAAAACCAAAATTGGTCTTTATATGTTAGAGTGAAATATTTGTCATCAATGCTATGAGCGAAAGGACATTTGTTCGTCTCTTTACTATCCTCAATTATGATTTATGTACAGCTTCACCAGTCACGCAAGTATAGGCAGATACGTCGCGTATGCACAAGTTACATGATATTAGTTTCTGAATAAGATACAGTTGATATTCAGCCGAGTGATGCCGTTTAGGGCATGGCTGTATAAAGTCGTACAGTAGCTACTTGGATATTCCACGTGTTTCCGGGTGCCTTGGTGCCAGATTTCTTGTCCGTGGCCAAATATCATACGACTAAGCAAGAACAAACTCTCCCATATCATATCTTTTACGGAAAGGGCTTATCTGTAAATGCATAATCTCTTACAACTGCGTCACAGCGTTTGACTCTTTCGTACCCCATGAAAGCTGCAGTCTATTCGGGAGTAAATGTTACTCTTTTATTGAACAAAGTATCTAATATCTTCTTTCTGTAAAATTACAGAAAAACAACAAACATTGCTTTGTTGAAACCACAGGAAAACAAGCTAACATAAAACGAAAGAGAACAGAAAAGATTTGTTATAAAAAATGAGACACTTTACCTTTTTTTTTTCTCAATGGTATAGGCGACCTTAACTTTTGACTTAAGTGTCTCTTAGTGGCACTCGCACCTCGGCGTTGGTGTTCTTTAGGTTACCTTCAGGCGAACGCAACGCACGAACCGAAGTTGGAGGCAACTGTTTTCCATTAATGATCCGGTTAAATATCCTGCCACCATCTTGTGTATAACGTCATTAGTGACATCATTACTTCCGCTTTCAACTTTTGGGTTTCCAGGAATTTCGCGAAAGTCGTGCTCGCGTGTCGGGTCTCTAAAGATTACGATTCTGTGCTTTGATGTGCGGTAATCAGTGATTTCCAATTAATTCCAACTATTCCAGGCAATCAGTAACTCAACTTGTAACTAAACTTATGCTCTGATATCATATCTATAGCGAAACCCATACGTTTTGTACTGTACTATATTTTTTCTATATTTTTCTTATTCATTTTGAATTTCCTCCCTGATCGTCTCAGGAGGTGAACCGGAAGTTCTGCGTAAGATGGAAGAGTACACTCGATGCTCGTGCCACTAAAATAAATTAACAGTGTATCGAATAAGCACGGAATGTGCTCACACACCAGCAAGGTTATTGAAGGGGGAGTGTATCGATTCTCCGAACTGTGCTGCACGGGACGAGACAGGAGACATTGAAGAGTTTCTGAGGTCGTGGCCAAAACACACGAGATGAAATTACCGCTCTTTGTATTACGTTCAAGAGAAGGACCTTAAGCATGCATGCCTGCAAGACACCGTGTTCCCAGAAGGGTCAGTCGTAACCCGGAAAAAAGCTCAGTCTCTTGTTGCATTTCTTAGGGAGACTGGTTTGACGGACATGTGGTAAAATGCCGTAATAATACTGTAAGGTACTCATGGGCAGAACAATTAGCCGTGTTCATCGCCAGGTTAAACACACCTGTTGCTACGGCAACCTCCCCCCCCCCCCTCACCCGACCCCGATTATAACAATACGTTAACGCAGAGAATATATATAGAGAAGAGAGCTGATGCAATTTCGTGTTATTAGTGCGTTCTCAGGTAACAAGGATGATGTAAAAGAGAAGGCACAGCGCGACACTGCGTGAGGAGTGGCGCAAGTTCGTGTCATCTGAAGTGAAGAGGGACCTCGGGCGAGGAAAGGGTCCGGCGTGACCCACGGACAGTGCACGATCGACCTCGCTACCGCGAAGACGTTTCATTCTTCAACGGCGGAGACGGCCGGTCAGCGAGGTACGCGCACGGCGTCGGGCGACGAGGAACGGGAAGGGATCGCGCGCGCTGCGCATGCAACTTCGATTTCGTTGCGCGCACATCGCTCGCGGCTGCGCCAAAACGGAAGCGGGAAATTAACGGTCGCCAGAGCGGAGGACCAAGTGGAGGAAGCGGAGGGGTTCCCGGACGGACTAAAGCCGGTTGGTACTACAACGGGAAGCGGCCTTTCCTGCTCGGAAAGAAAAGCAATACCCAGAAGAAGGCTGTTCCCCGCGCTTTCCCCCCGTCCACCCCGACGCTGCCTATAACGCCGCACAGGGCCTCCGCCTGCCAAACAGCCGCGACTGGAAAAGGAAGCGCGCGTATCGCCGGCCCGGCCGGTCGGCCGTGCTGCTATTGAACTTGGCCGAGGAAGGACCTTCCTCCTCATCTCCGCTGCTGGCGTCGGCGGCGGGGAATTGAAAATAGAACGAGGAAGGACCGTCGTCGTCCGCCGTGCACTTCTGGAGCGAAGGGGGCAGCCGCCGGCAGCGACCACCGAAGAGGCGTCGGTGCGTGGCCATAACGCCGCGCATCGCGATATCCCGCGCCGGCCGTGCGTTCGCGAGGACGCGTTTGCATACACACCGAAGCTGCCACCGGGTTTCGCGTTTCTTGAATACGCCGACCAGGCCTGCACTCTTCCTGTATACGTACCTCCCATTCGCCCTTCTCCAGTACACCAACACGCCCGCTTCTCCTCGGCTCGCCCTCGTCATCATACTGTTCCGTCGCGCTCTGCCCTGCTTTCTCGCCCTCCGCGGGTTCCCACCGGCCACCGTCTACGTTCGCCGGTCTCATCCGGGGTCGAATCGAACGCCCGGTGCGTCCTGAACGGAACCGCGCGTGTTCCACATGCGGCGCAGCGCCACGAGATCTGCATACAGAGGCGCCGGCCGCGTTCTTGCGATTGTGTACAGCCGCGAAGATCGTACCGGGCAAATGCGGAACTCGGAACGGTTACAGGGTTGTGAAAGCGAATGTGGCAGAGCGCGGAAGCGGAGGAGGCCGTTAACGGCAACCGGGCTTGCCGGGCGTTGAGAGAGGAAACCTCCATATTATTCTATAAAAGGCGTGATGAAGCTAGGTGAGGTTATGTATTGCGAGCGACGTGGATGGCGCGGCAACAAGAAAAACTTCTCATGACCGTGTCTCTAATGACGGGAACAGCGTCCAGAAGAAAGAGACATGTATTTCATAAAAGTTAGCCGATTATATATTTGCAAGCGTACACTGCTAAAAATAAATGTTACAGAACAAAAAATAAATATTTATATTTTTACTACACTGCAGAAAATATCTTTCAACGGAAGAAATTCAAAAAATGACTTTGTTTTCTGCGTATGTCAGACAGATTTTTGTTTGTTTTTTAGCAGAGTTGGTTCCCGTACTCGAAAGTGAAACCTCTGTCAACGATACCATGACTGAAAGGACATTTGTTAGTTAATTTATTGTCCTCAGTTAACATTTATGCGCATCTTCG
The DNA here is from genome assembly GCF_038994185.2 of Dermacentor albipictus. Taxonomy (NCBI): domain Eukaryota; kingdom Metazoa; phylum Arthropoda; class Arachnida; order Ixodida; family Ixodidae; genus Dermacentor; species Dermacentor albipictus. Next base: position 11,267,277 of record NC_091826.1, read on the forward strand.
CCAGCCACGCAAATGCAGGCAGATAGATCTCGTATGCGAAGCCAAACGCCCTTAGTTCCTGAATAAGCAACAGCTGCAACCGGGGCGAGCCATGCCGCTCAGAGCACGGCTATATGAACTCGTAGAGCGGCTACTTGGATGTGTCGAGTAGTGCTGGGTATCTTGGCGACAAATGCCTTCTTGTCAGGGGGAGGTCACACCCATATCTTCTAGGTAGCGGGCTTATCTTTACATGTATGATCTGCTACAACCGGCATCCCGACATTTGAATCTTTCGTGCTACATGAAAGCTGCATTCATGAGGGCAGTAAAGGTACTCCCTTATTGGAATTAACGAAGAAAGAATTTAGTTTTTACTGCGACAGCAATTATACGGAGCCTCATTTTTGCCATCCCCATCGCCGTGATGGAGGGAAGGATGGAAAAAGTGGAGAAGAAAAGGCAGGGAGGTTATTCATTTTAGCTTAACCAGTTTGCTACCCTACACATGGGAGTGAGATGGGGGATGAAAGATGGGGAAGGGAGAGAGAGAGAGCACATAGCACAGCACACACATCGTCACTTAGAGCCCATCACTCTTGCGTGGTACGTGATATAACTGTCACAGCCGCTTGTCCAATCTCTCTCTTTCAGAAACCGAAGTAGTCCCTTCTTCGCCTTCAGCTGCGATGTCTTCTGTCGGCGACATGTGAAAATCTATTCGAGTGACGATGGTCTAATGTCAAGGTGCACTAGAACGTATGCCAGGGACTATCACTGGACATTATATTCAGGACAGTCGCACAGCATGTGTTCTAGCGTCTCCTCGCAAAGATAGGCATTGCAGAGAGCGTTGTCGGCCATTTCAATGCGAAATGGGTAAGACTTCGTGAAAGCCACCCCTAGCCATAAGCGATAAAGCAGAGTGGCGTGGATATTCCTATAAAGTCCAAGGAAGATAACACCATCGCTGCATATCGCATGCTGCATTTGCGAGTGAAATCACGTGAGGGATGCCGACGATCGCGGCTCAATCTGGCACGCGCGAAGAAAGAAAACGGAGAGCAAACGCGCCGTCTTCCGTCGCGCGAAAGGCCGTGGGGAGATGGCGGGTATAGGGAGGCGTGGTGGCGTTGTGCTCCGGCAGCAGCTGCGCATTTCGTGACCGAGAACAAGGGTAACTGACAACTGCGGCTTATTCTCGCGCGACATTTATGGAGGATTATAGAGATTATGGAGATTGGTAGGCAGCGCGGGAGGGAGGGGGGAGGCTTCGACTCCGCCAACGAGTGCGCACTCTGCACGGCCGCGCGCGTTCGCACGCGCTGTATTTTGAAAGGGACCTGCAGGCTGCTCATACCATTGGGCGCGCTGTGTTTTTCGCCGCTTTTGAGTTGAAGCAATAGACCGCACGAAGACGACTTCGCTATCGCTGCCGCAGCTGCTGCGGTTGCTCACAGCAGCGTTTTGTCAGCGAGCGTCCGCGTTCATCGAGTGTGATGTGTTCATGGTTGCTTCTGCGTGCGCGCTTACACCATGCTTGTTGATCCAGTTAGTAAGCGAATGCTTCCAAGGTTATACGGCCGATGAACCTGCAATCCTTACTTCGTATATACCTGTCTACTAATTTGCCATAGTAATCGATGCTATGCATTCCGGGCGAAACTGCTACTCTTTGTTTCTCTACAAAAATGGGAAAACACTAAACAGATTGTTTTGGTGAAATCACAAAAAGACAAAATAACAAAACCGAAGAGAACAGAAAAGAGATGTAAAAAAAATTGCCAGACTTTTTTCTTTTCTTTTTCAGTAATAAATTAACAATACGAGGGCGTCAAGGACAGTCTCTTATATTGGAGATGTCAGGAGATTTCTCTTATATTGTTCGATCATTCGTAGTTCTAGAACATTACGGCCTATCGCATAGCCTTGTAAAAAACTATCCAAAAATAGAACAGATGACGCTAACTCGTTATATTTTACGGTAGTACTTCACAAATAGTTATTTTATTGAACAAATATGTAGTTAATCAGTGAACTAGACTGTTTCTAGTCTTGGCTTCAAGATTTAGAGTGAACTGTGGAAGCGCCCTCATTATCTTTACTTTAGGCCCACACTCATATACATACAAACAGGTCGCTGATACGCATCGATGTTCGCAAAGGTATACCTTGGTGTCCATGTTTTATATACATCCGTCATCAATATTTCTCGAACATTCAGATGGATTGATCGATCGGACGACTGATTGATTGTTTTATTGATTTATTGCGTGAGCATTCAAAACGCTGGCAACATAATACATTCACTGGCACCTCGGCAACAATAAATATGATTAATGAATGGAAACGTGACACGTTATGAAATTAATTATGACAGAAATCTAGCAGTCCACTATAGCACACGCGGACGCAGTCAGGACCAAGCTCATTCTAACGTAGATCGCCTGGGTGCACCTCCACCCCGTGCATGTCACGGCGTTCTCAGCGCTGCCCGAAGTAAAGGGAACAGCAATCCGCGCTATATTTGAGAGCTAAATCATGCGCAGTGCCTCATTTATTATGATTGATCGAATGCGACTTGTGCGGCAGGACCACCTTCGCGAGTCGAATAAGTGGTACGCGCTTGACTTAAAAGCAGCGATGCGGGCTATTTGCACACAGCACGTTCCCCGGCACCGCCATCCAGTTTTGACGGGCCATCAGGGCCGTTAGGTCTGGAAGAGTTTCGTACGTGGTGTGGCAGAGAAATAAGACCACGTCATTGTTTCGCGGCGTCGAATCGAGGTCGATCATCGTAAAGGTGCAGTTCAGCTGGAGGAGGAACGGGAGGCCAAAGAAGGGGGGGGGGGGGGGTGAAACGACATAGTGAAGAAGCCATAGCAGCATTCAAAGACTATAGTTCCTGATGCGCACAATGCGATTGGTCACCGCCCATCTTGCGCTCTGTTTCCGCGTTGTTTCTGGGCTTGTAAGTGCCCCCGTGAATTGCGTTTGTCGTTATGTTCTCGTCGTTCACCGGGAAGGGCCTTGCCTGAACTGGCCTTGGAGAGGCAGTGCCGAAATTCGTCCCGTCTCCGAGAGAGGAGCTCGTTGGGAGACGCAGTTGAGAGACGGTGACCTTCCCATCGGCTATACCATATTGACCGGGATGGTCTAAAAGCAGAAGCGGAACTTGACGCCATAGCGGAAGATACACTTCTTGGGGACAGAAGGTCGTCGTTGTTGTGATGTAGACTTTGGCATCGAGGGACCTGAATGGCCTAAGGGCTTCCCCCATCCTTTTCTGCAGTGTTTCCTTTTTACTTGTTTGTTTGTGCGTGCGCGCGTTCGTGCGTTCGTGCGTTCGTGCGGCTTAATCAAAATAGTGCAATTGGAGCCTCTTCTGTACGTGCTGAAGAAAGCTAGGAAGCCAGGACAAAGCTAATCTTTCATGGGACACTCAAATTTTAGCAAGGTCATGTATTGTAGGACAAAGTTAAAACGTTAGTAAAGAAATGAAGGTTCGCGACAGAAGAATCCATTTACCATATTAATCTATACCGGGTGTTTCAGCGAACACATTCAAACATATTTTAAAATTGCCTTGGTAGATAGCACAATTCTAGTCCATAGCAGGCTTACACACAGAGGCGAAGATTGCACATAAAATTGAAATGCATAGTCGACTAAAAATCAAAATGCATTACTAAAGTTTTAACCTAATAAAATTATGGCACATATTTCAATTAACAAAATCTAGCCGGGGCTTTCGCTAGGCGAATCCGCCTGGAACGAATTCTCAGGATGAAATCAGTTGCGAGATATTAATTGCCGAACTTTGCGAAGAAATTCATTGACGTTTCAGCTACTTTTATGCTTCAACAGATAAAACAGCTTTTTTTTAAAGAAAGTAACTGGTATGAGACTCCATTTTTACCATACGTTTGACAGCGCATATCTCGTAATTGGTGTCATGCACACAATTCTTTTCAAATGAATATTCCTTGCAGCCTCACCCGCTAGCATTCGTAAATTGTAATATCTGCCATGCGGTAATTAGTTAGAAACATAATTTGTTAAGTTTTGCTAATTATTAGATTATGCATTTCAATTTGTTGTGCAAGTAATGTCCACCTCTTCGAGTACACCAGTTCATGGACTAGAATTGTGCTATCTCTCACACGCAATTTTAAAGACTTTTTAAAAGTGCTCGCTGAAACACCCTGTATAATCTACAGAAGCCTTGCAGGCAATATCATTATGCTATCTGTCCGCCGTGGAATAATTTTTGACTTCATAGGAAGTATAAGTTTCTGCGGGCGTAAGATCTTAGAACGCTTAAGGCCATCGGGGTTTTCGCTGTTTATTGGTGCGAAAGCATCAGATGGTTCATTAAGTGAAAACGCCGGCGTCTGTAGCAGCGAAATGGCACCTAAATTCCCATTGGTTCCGACGCCACGTCACGTGCGCGCCTCGACTGAGCAAATCGGGTGAAAGCGAACAGCCGACGCCCCGATGGCGCACCAAGTATTGCGTGAAGGCAGAGGGCATCGCCGCGACGCCACGTCAACTGTATTACCCGCGCGTTCCTTGACCGTGCAAGCTCTCGCCTGCATTCTGATCTCCCCTCGGTAATTGCTATAGAGAAATTAAAGTACAAGAAAAACAGAACAGCAAGCTTGTGCACTGTGCTTTATGCCATAATGCTACTTGTACCGAAATTTCTTCCTTTGCAAGCCCGGTATGACGAAAGCGGTGACGCTAAAATCACCGTGACTTACACGGTAGCGTCCCCTTTAGATACTATGGCAGTCGAGCAAGGCAGCATGACGTCACGGATCGAAGTGCAACGGCCTTGCGCTATCTATCAGGTGTTGGCCAAGCGTCTCAACGCACTCGCTTGCCCACGAGGAGTCATAACTCGAAGGACCGCTCAGCGGCGTTCAATTGGACGTTAATGCTTTCGCATTCACAACTCTTAGGAAGTTCTTGTGTTCCATCGGATTTTCATTCATTCATTCATTCATTCATTCATTCATTCATTCATTCATTCATTCATTCATTCATTCATTCATTTTAATGCAGCTTCGCGAAAGAAATCGGTGGAAAGTCTATGAAGCACATGACAAAAAACTATGGCTTGCAGGGAATGTATGTATTATTTAACATACAACACAAAAAATCCGCAGGAAAAAGAAGAAAGCCGCACGTGAGATGTTTGCAGAAAACCAATAAACGAGAACTGTAACGTATAACTTACTTAGTTGCCAGGAAACTACTCGTAATCTGAGGCGCACCTTGACAAGGACAAAGGAAATAAAGAAAAAGATAAACTTTACATGTAGCGAATAGAAGGTCCAGTTGGACAGCCTGGCAGCGTTGCTCTGGGGATCGCGAGACTCGGAGTAATTCCCTCTTTGTCCGATTGAAAGGAGCTAGGTAGGTTAACGAGACCTGTAGCGCATGCATACACATAAAAAAATGGGGTATCACATAAAGCATAAGAACGAACATAATTCAAAGGTACAAGGCCAGCCGGATTGAGCGTCATTCGCCGCAAGATCAGACGTTTCGATGCAGCTGCCGGTGCATGAAAGCGGTTGCATTAGTCATTTGATGTCCAATAGCCACGAGAACCGAAAAAAAAAATAAACTTCTCCTCGAATAGGCAACAGCTTTGTAAGCACCATGACGTCACGATGATGTGCGACAGAATAATAAATAAATAAAAGATCAAACGGGAGATAAATATTCAGAACGACGCATTCACCATATATGTATGCGTCTCTGTGTGTCATTATAGAGCAACGATATCCGCGTGCACTGTCCTTATTTGACAACCAATGCTTGAGTGACATCACTACGAATATATATGGTACACTAAACACCTAGTGCGTGCCTATGTAGTGACATTTTGGGAACCGCATTTCATGTAAATGCGCGCTGCTATATACATGCCCGTTCATTATCGATCTGAGGGCGTGGAGATCTCGCGTCTTCTGTACTACGCCAGTTCACTAAAGCTCTCTAACGTCACTGCTACCCTTACAGCCTTTCGCATTGTAATACTGAGTTCGCCCAATAGAAAGCACCGATATTCCTAGATCTGCCTTCCTTAGTAATGTTTCGCTGTCCCGACAATATGCTATAATTCGCGATGAACTTCAGTGAAGTTTCCAAGAAAAGAATTTACGTCCAACTTACAGTTTTCTTCTTAAGCAGCTCGTGCCATAAACAGCAGCAAAACTAATTCATTACTGATCAAAATATAAGCCACGAATGAGGTCGGGCAGTTGTTGTTCAGCCTTATTTCCGATCATTTATCACTCAGGCTATACGCGCAAACTTTGTTTCATTCACTCTTCACGGCCTCTCTAACAATTTTCATCCAACAGCCGCACCAATGATTGCATAGATTTAAATAAATCGAGGTCGGTAAGAAATATAAAGAAAAACGATTCGAAAGCGTTTGCCATCTTATCGTACGCCACGTACAACAAAGCGGTCAAATGAATTAAACGCGGGCGGGCCGTCATAATGAACGTGGAGAATGCGGAGGGGGCGAAAACGGGGCAAGGCAGGTTGAAGATTGTCAGCTCCCGTATGCTTTGGATTAAGCCTTGCGCACAACACCCAAAGAAAACAAGAGATCCGAGATAAGAAAAAAGAAAGAAAGAAAAGAAACAAAAAGTTATGCAAGGAGGTACTATACGCGGGCGGGAAAATCTGCATGCCATTTGTTCCGCTAGGGGGACAGTCGCAATCACCGGCTGGCTGGCCGGCACCACTCACAATGGGATGCGGAAGTGAATCTTCAGGCCATTTGTGTTCCATTTGATAAGCGATCTGCGGCGGGGTGAAAAACTGAAACCAGTGCACCGCGAGGGTAGATTACCCGAGTCCCCAGGCAAAATTAAAGAAGAAAACAAGCCAACAAAAGTGAACCTCTCGAGATGTCTCGCGCGCGCTATGCGTGTACCGTTAGCCCGTAAGCCTCTCGCCGTCCATGCATGCATCCCGATCTTTCCTGATCTTATAAGATGTTCGCACAATCAAAGAAACAAACAGAGCGTCGATGGCTCTTAGATTGCGGCTTTTGCGTAGTCGCTCGAGGCCAAGTGGCTGAAAGGCAGCAAAAGACGAGACCGCATCAGATGACGCCCCAAAGTCACCAGAGTGTGGAGGTTCTGAAAGAAGTCGCATTGTGGGACGTCTCAAAGGTGTTACAACCTCAAGGGTGGTTGCATATTATTGAAACAAGTGGTTAAATTCACTTTATTGGTTGTACAGATGACTCGAAGTAGATGCACTTGTCATTCGGACGGAAGCCTTATATTACGTGTGACCGTCATTGCATCGCCGGAACTTCTATTTTGTCTTCCGCTGTTTCTTTCTTCTTTCGAAAAAGCTTATATTCAGGCGGGTTTTTTCACGCGCATCAATCTAGCAACTATGCCTGTTAATCTCAATGTTTCTGCATTATTTCAGTCATAAGTAATAATAGATTTTTGTATCTTACCATGACATTCTCATGGCTGTCTCAAAGGGGTAGTATTCTTAGTACGGCACCTGAATGCACCTGCTATACATGCATTCGCAGGCGTACGTTACACACTTGAGAATGTGAAGGTTATATCTCTCTCATGACAATCTGCACATTTCAACCTATTAGCATTAACGCGAGAGCGTTAAGGGCCCCGTGTCGCAGAAAATCCGGCGTCGGCGTTTGTCTAGAAAAAGTTTATTTCAACGAAAGATGATACGAACACTGAGTCGCAATGACCGGTCTGATCTCCGCGTCCGGCGTCGGACATCGCTTCGCAAAAAGAATTTCGAACCACGCATATCCAACCACGCAGTCCCTCCATGTGGCGCAAGAAAATTACTGAACTAATTTCTCAGGGTAAAATAGATAGAAAAATAGTAAAGTAAGACTTACACACAGCCTACAGACATGATAACGTCGAATTGTAATTTGAATATACGAACAAAGAAACATGATTGTGTTACGCGGCAACTCGAATACAAACCTGTTTTAACACGATAGCGCTTTCCAGCTGCCGCTTGAGGCCTGTCTGAGTAGGAGCGGCGCGGCCCCCTCGGTTCCTTGCACACCACCAAAAAAAAAAAAATCTCAAAAGTCGGCTTCGTGCATAGCATTCGCCGCCAGCGTTTTGTGGTGAACATTATCGTTTCATAAGCTGCAGTTGCCAGGAGGCGCGAGACGCCCTCGGTGATCTTTGAATGCTAGCGCGTTCCAGTCTTAAAGGCGAAGCTTAAGCGTCCTCCCAATTTCGGAAGATTATTTACCGCTTCGTCCAGAAGACTCATATAGAACCTCATAACAACAAATCAAAGTCCGGAGCATAAAAAATCTGTGCTGCTTACCATAGGATTTCAGCAAGTATAATCTAATTTGAAACCTATTGCTTTCGAAAAAAATATCTCAGCCGCGATGCTGCCAGTACCTGACTGGTTCATTATTTGTGTTTAATTATTTATTTATTATTATTTATTTAATAATACTGTCAGCCCATGAAGGGCCTTTACAGGAGTGGAAAATACAAACACATACAAGGATACAGTATGACAACAAAAGCAAGTAAATGAACAGCAGCAGACATTTCAGCAGGGACGTGAATCGGTTTGGATTTTATGCACCTTACAAACTTCCCCCCCAAAATAAGAAACAAAATGAACAGATACACCTTTGACAAAGTTATGATATACATATTAGTTAGCGGCAAAAAGAATAACATGTACACATTGCAAAAACTCCTCAATGCATGAGGCCGACATGACAGAGTCGGGGAGCGCATTCCATTCCGTAATGCCTCTCGGGACAAAGCTGTACTTAAAACAGTCATTTCTGACCTGAGGGGGTGTGATGTACTGGCTATGACGATGTCTGGATGTTTCATTTGTCGAGATTTTGAAGAAGTTGTGTTTGTCGACAAGCAAGTGACCATTAATGATAAGGTAGATTAGTTTCAGTCGCTCATACTTGGTACGTAAGTCTAGCGGAGGTAAGTCGGCAAGCTTACAAAGTTCAGTGGGGGATTGGCAGTAGCGATACTTGTTAAATATGAACCTTGATGCTAACCTCTGGATTCTGTCAATCTTTTGTTGGTTGGATTTAGTGTAGGGATCATACAGCTTTAGCATACTCCAAGATAGGACGTATTAACGATTTATAGGCTAAAAGTTTGACCTCAGGTGTCGACGCACTTATATTCCGTCTTAGGCTCCAGAGCGCTTTGCTGGCCTTACCACATACAGCGTCAATGTGTTGATTCCATCTGAGGTCAGAAGTGAACGTTACTCCTAGATACTTATGTTTATCGACTCTGCTAATAGTTATACTATTTATATTGTAAGGGTAACGCAAATTTTTTTTCTTTCTCGTTATGGACATAACAACAGACTTAGCTGCGTTTAGTTCCATCTGCCAGTCGTCACACCATTTTTTAATTACTTGCAAACTAGACTGTAAATTGGCCTGATCATTACTATCCCGAATTTTATTATACATCACACAATCATCAGCAAACAGTCTGACAGGGACACTAATATTACTGGGCAAGTCATTTATAAAGATCAGAAATAAAAGAGGACCTAGGACACTTCCTTGCGGAACTCCGGACACAACACAGGAAGGGCGTGATGTGCACCCCCAGAATTCAACGTATCGTTCTCTAGAAGAAAGGTAAGATGAAAACCACTGAGTGATTGCGGGGCTCTGAAATACAGAATCAATTTTTATGATTAACTTCGGATGGGACACTTTGTCGAATGCTTTCGCAAAGTCGAGGAAGATTATGTCTGTTTGACCACGGGAGTTTAACGTTTCAGAGAGGTCATGTACAATTTCAATGAGTTGGGTAGTTGTTGAAAGCCGTTTTCGGAAACCGTGCTGTCCAGGAAAAAACAAGTTGTATTTGTCCAAGTAAGAAACTAATTGTTTATTAACAATGTGCTCAAGGAGCTTAGAACACGCGCTTGTAATAGAAATTGGTCTGTAATTTGCCACTTCTGCTGTACTGCCACTTTTGTGTATAGGTATGATTTTTGCGCGTTTCCATGCTACAAGATGGGAAATGAACAAGGACAGAGGTCACGGTGGACGTCCTTGAATAAATTTCGCCGGCTGGGGTTCTTCAGTGAACTTGAATGGATGTACATAATCGTAAATAAACGGAAAGAAAGAAAATTCTTCAGCGCCCACATGAAGAAGAAATAGAAAGAAAGTGATTATAGTAAAAGAACAACCGCTCAATAAACAGAAGGGTATTTGGGCCGACAACATGCGACTAGTACGTGGAGGACTGTTGCACCAATGAATTAGGACTACGACGTGTATATATCGTTCGGTTAGCGGCATAGACCGAAGTCGAGTGAACCATTCATTGCTGTTTTTATTAATTTATTGATTCTAGTATTATCATTTATTTCTTCATTTCTCGCTGTATGAGATATATAAATGAGCAGCCGAGGTATTCTTTACCTCAATTTTTCCACAGCAACCCATGTATAACAAAACAGAGCAGATACAGAAGGCTCTAATGCAAGATTATAAAGACATAATTAGTGGCACTAACCGTAACATTCTTCGATTGGCTTCCTTTCGCAGCGGAAACTACTGGCCTGGCCAGTAGTTTCCCTTGGCTACTGGCCGGCTACCCTTCACAGAATTGCGTCCTTCGCAGGATGTAATTTTCCTTTTGTGCATATGTTATCCATGAACGTAATCGTCTCTGCACGCCCTGCAGCCCTAATTTTACTAGTTTTGTCCGGCGCAAAGCGAAATCGGTGCCATCCCATACCCTATAGCATGATCTCAACGGTACCGATATCCACGTCAACCGGTCGGTACATGAAATAAAACGCTCGATGAACTTGTGATTATTTATCGCAGACATCTACTACGCGTAGCTACCAAAACACACTGCGAGGGCGCCGTCCTTACTTTACCTTATAAGGCCTGGCCGAGCCTTACTCACAGCGTTTCGCGTTTCCATAGCGACGACTGGCACATCTCCCTGCTGTATCGCTTGCGTCTCGCGTTGCGTATTCGGTGCGCGCTCTTTGAGTTCAGAGTCACCAGACGTAGGCAACGCAATTTGAGTATATCACCATTGCAACGCGAGCGAGCGCATGAATGCTCCAAGATAAAGAAGGAAAAATGCCCCGCCAGCGAAGCCCGCTGTAAATTAATTCAGATCGACGCGGCGCGCTTGACACATGTCTAGCGCCGGTCGGCAACTTGTCAGCCGCGAGTCAACGCCTGCCACGCGTTTGCGCAGCTCTGCCTGTGCTGTTTTCTCTCTCGCCTTCCAGTGCTTCGCTTGTTACTGCGTCTGCCGAACGACGTCTCGTTGCCATCCCACTTTAATATAACTCACGCTCAGCATAACTGCACGCAGAAAAGTGCCTCCACATTACGGCACGGCTGTTGAAGATGCGCAGAATAAATTTGTGCATGGCTGAGCACGCGCTACGTGTTACTTGTGTATACTAACGTGTACCCTTCTTGCGCACAGTCGCGTATATATTTTACTGTCTAATAACTCGTCAGAGATGTTGGGATGCATGTATACATTAGTTTCTGAAGCTCATGTACACTGCTGCATATTTATTAGTATTTCTTATTGAGCTAAAGAAATGTGACAGCAATGAAACTAAGATTTAGTTTAGGGCAACTCTTCCCTCAATGACCAGTTATTTTCTATAATTAGAACGAATACCGGATCGTTTATACAAGCTGATTACATATACATATATATATATATATATATATATATATATATATATATATATATATATATATATATATATATATATATAACGCGCCGTTCCGTACATTGATGCTTCACAGCGACATCGCGTGACGTTTGTTTGTTTTTGCATGCAAGGTGATGCCTCAATGTAATGCTCAAGATTTCTTTTTAATAATCATAAATTAAGTTGCCGTTGGTTATGAGTAAAGCCATGATGTGGCCACATGCATGGCAAAGGGCGATAACAAAGCTTGACCAAGGTGGCGCCGTCCTGCCAAATGAGTTTTTCTTTTTTTTTCGTAAATTTCGAGATTGGCCTTAAGCTCCCAAAAGATCGCAGTTTGTAAGGCGCAAGAACTACAGGAAGGCACCGAACAGCCTCGTGGATGGTTGCCCTAATTGTTTGGCAACAACGAGCAAAGCAGGCACAACAGAGCATCGCTCTCAATGTCCCTTACTTCTGTCGCAACCCGCTCGCTCGTGCCAAAGTACGCCGTCCGGCGTTGTCTTCCTCCCACCAGCTGTCCTAAGCATAGTACTCAGGCACTTCACTCTCCACACCCAGCTCATGCATTTCAGAGGTCACCACACGCGTTGCGTTTGAGTAAGCGTTGAATTTGCTTGCCCGTTCCTGTTGGACTGAGAAATTTTGAAAGCTTTCGGATTGAAATTGACAAGGAAAATATGGGAAGAAACAGGCTGGAGACTGTCATCGGAAGGTGACAGTTGCCAAAACACCTTCCTACATTTCAGGAAGGATCGACAGAAACACAAATTGACCATTGAAAAACTAAATTACTTTCAAAAGCTGAATTCTGGGGGATTCACGTGCTACAAGCACAATGTGATTATAAGGTACGCCGTAGTGGGTGACTCCGGATTAATTTTGACCACCTTGCTTAAGAGGAAGCTTTAGCTCGGGCCCGACTCCGACGCGACCTATTCAAATACATGTACAACGCAAAAACGTTTTTCTTAGAGAATCCCTGGACCGATTTTAATTAAATGTGATGCAGTTGAGAGAGAAAGTTAAATTCTAGTGAGTGTTGGAAGCAGAACTTCTATTTAGAGCTTGAATTTTGTTTAAAAATTTTTTTAACATTTCGGAAGTTCTAAAAAGATAGAAGCACGAAGTTTACGACTTAATAGCTCTCCATCAAGAACAGATATCACGGCTCTGTAAACAGCATCCATTAGATCATTGAAAGCGGACAAATTCGATATATTATTTTATAGCTTATGTGAATTTGTTACGTTGTGTACAAAGGTTCTGCTAAAGTTGTATTTCGATATTACTAATTTTTTTCAGATTTATGTGTAACATGTCAATTTTGTCCGCTTTAGATGTACTATTAAATGCAATTTACAGAATTGTGTTACCGTTTTTCAGTGCTGAGTTACTTGATAGTTTCGTTTTTTGAAAATTTTCGATTTATGCCAACGTTAATAAAAAATTAACGACTTAAATAAAAAGTTCGAAACCAACAATCACTAGATTTTAAGATTTTCTTTTAAACGCAACAAACCTCGCCAAATTTAGTGCCGTGGTTACCTAGACAAACGAACTATCCTTTTACATGTATTTAGATAGGAGCACGCGAGCTGAAGCTTCCTCTTAACGAGCACCAAAATCTCAGTGCACGATCGTTTTTGCGTTTCCACCCCCTTCGAAATGCGGACGTGCGGCCGTGACCTCGAGCTCGGCCGCAAAACACCACAGCCACGGGGCTAGCAAGGATAGAAAGGATAGCAGGAAAGAGGAGAGAAAGAACTCGGTGTCGCAAAGTTGAAGGTAGAACAACGACAAACAATAAAGCACGATAGTATAGGAACCAAAACGAAATTCATGGCAGGTCGCACTAAATAAAGAATACCCATAATTTTTTTTTTCATAAATGAAGGATTGTCAGAGGTTTTGTCATTCTCAAAGAAAGAAAATATATGCTACGCCCGATCTCCCAGTTGGCCCTCGTTAGCCCTCATTCAAAAAAAGCAAGAAAAAAAAGTAGAAATGCAGTTACAGAAAAGCTGGTTGACACGCCTTGCCCAAAAATTATTCGCTGAAATGAATTTGTTATCAGCCCGATCTCTTGAGCTGCTTTTCGGTTATTGTTATTATTATCATCGGGAGTGATGGATGCATCATTAGTTCCTACTATCTTCCCGCCTGTGAAATATACTTTTCGTTTCACCATTGAAATTGATGTCCGCGGAGACCGTAAGACAAATGGGCAGCGCAGACTTACATCTGGTTTCATCATCCGTCAATCCGGCGTACACCGTGTGCCAAGTGTTCTTGTTGCCTCGCAGGTGTAAATTAAAACCCTCGAACCAACTAGGCTCGAAACAAACCTCCCTAACCTGCCCCCCCCCCCCCCCCCCCCCCCCGTATCTGTCCACTTCTTCGACTGTAGAAGTGAAGCCGTCTCTACTCGCACGCCGCTCACAGGAGCGCGTAGAGAGAAAGAGGAGCAGTATCGTCGTCATCGTCGTCGTGTTTCGATGAAGCCACGAGCCGCAGGGCCGAAGCCGCTCTTGCCTTTTCGTCGGCGCGGCTGTTGCCGCGGTTGTTACAGCTGCTGCCGCGGAGTCGCAACGACATCGCGGCGATCGGAATCGTGCCCCAGCGGCCGCCAGCAGCTAGCGCATCTCAGCGGCGGCGCTGGACCGAAAGTCGGCCATCGCGCCGCGCAAACGCGTTCGGCGATGCGTGCGAGTTGCTGTTGTTGCTGCTGCCCCCTGCGAGGTCACGGAAAGGGCGCTCCACCCGCTCTGGAAGGGCGCAGAAAGGGAGCAGGAAGCGGCGGCAAAGGAGCCTGCGCTACGCGCCGCGGCTGAACGCCACGGTGGCCACCGCCCCCGACGCTCGCGCCGGTATACACGGTCGGGTGTTCCGCGCCATGTCACACCCGCAGCTTCATTCGAGGACCTCGAGTATATTGATTTCCGCGAGGAACTCGATATGAATCTCCTCTCCTTCCGTCTTGTCCGCACAGAACCATTTCCATCTCACTGGGAATATCCACGTTTTGTACAGGCACCGTGCGCTCACGCTTGTGTGCCGACATATAGTCCACATAGCCTAGCGAGCGGCTGGTGTTTATCAGGTGCCCTCTAGCCAGCGTTCATCCCGGTGCCTTAATTCGGCTGGGCAAAGCCAGTGCAACCACGCATGCCGTGCATGACTCTAGGACATGCTGGCGGATACCGATGAAATAGGCGCGCTCAAACGCTGCCGTACATCCGGTAAAACGTCGCTGAAGTTCAAGCGAGCCCGGTAACAGGGTTCGCTTGAACTGTATCTAGAGAGGAGGAAGTACACCTGCGTTTTCCTCTAAAGCAGACGTTTGATTCTTATATGGCATGCTCTACATCCGAAAAATAAAACAGTAGAGGGAGCACCAACGTCCGATAGCGACATGGAATACTTCGTGTGTCGCCTTGTAGGGCGGCGCTGTTTAACTTCGGTGATCTGACGAGGACCACCGTATTCAATGTGAGAAGGCCGCTGACCATGTCCTTCTGAATGCACCAGTTCTCGGCAGATCACCGAAGCTAAGCAGCTTGGTAAATACTTGCGGGGGAAACCGTGTGAGAGTGCCGTGGGCTAATGGCTGTTATAGTGCCGCGGAATGGTGTCAGTTGTCCACCTTGAGCTAGATGGTGATGACAATGTCCGCGACAGGATATGTTCACCAAACCCCGCACCCTAATGGTGCACAACTTCGTGCAGTAACGCCATGCGATCAGCTCCGTACTTAATTCAAGACCGCTATTTTGCTTTCGCTGCATAAGCTCCGAAATGTTTTTAGGACAAACGCAACATTGATAACTTTTATGTCATAATTTAGTAAGCTTTATACGAATAACCTATAGTAATAGCTTGTCCCCAGCGGTGCAATTTACCAGACGTATGCCGAATGTTTCGACATACGGGCATCTGTATCACGTATGGTGTTCAGTCTATCCAGTTAATAAATAAGTAGGAAAGTTCTCTGAGGTCGTGACCTCAAGAAGATGCAGTGAACTTGTCAGGCCTTCGTCCGTCGCACCCGATAACCTTCTCCGGATGTTTTGAGCCAGCAGCTGCCTGGAGACGAATGAGCAAGGAACTAATTTGTTTCTTCCTTGCGCGCGCATTTAATCTCGGCATAATAACTTCGTCGAGTCGCTCGCTTGCCAGTGGTGATAATGGGGGGCCGATTCCTACGTCCGTGTATAGATGAGAACTTCACGAATACATGAACGGATAATGAGGATGGCAGAAGTTGCAGTAATATACCCAGGAGTTTCTTCTATTTCTCATTCTTTCAACGTTCCCCTTCATGTACAACTCAACAATTACGCTCAGTTTTAATGACAGGTTCGGAGCCCTTCTGGAGAAATATTTTCACTCCGAGTTGGATGATGTCTGTACCAGAACTAACTAACTTAGGTTTACGTTTGTTGCATGAACATTCAGTAGCGTGACCTTCAGTGACCGGCCCTACTGTGTGTGATCAGTACTGTACCCTAACGCCTCTTCCTTCGAAGATGGGAGGTGGCGGGTTCAAATACCTTATAGTGTATATTGTGAACCGACTAACGGTCAAACGGTGATTATGTGCAGCTTTACTTGGCGTCTCATCGTGGAGAACACAATTAGCTGCATAGCGAACTAGCCATGGATATGGTTGATAATTGTGGAGGCTGTTCGACGCGGCGTCATTTTAATTCCGGCTGCAGAGTACTACTTTAGTCTTTAGATTTGTCCTGTTGCAATGTTCTACTTTGGTCTTTAGATTTGTCCTGTTGTTCTCCTTTCCTCTTTCCTTTTTCCTCCCCTCCTTCCTATCTTCCATTTCTGTGTTGCTGTCACCTCCCTTCAGAAGAGTAGGCAGGCGTTGTGCCCCTTCCGGTGGCAGTTGCCAGCCTGCTCCTCGCTTTCCCTTTCCTGTTACCTGTGTATATGTGTATATGTGTTCAAAACAAACAATAATAATAATATCAGGAGCGGATCACCACCCAAGATCGGCAGATTTTATAAATATTCGTGAGGTAGTTCATAGTTAATACATCGGCCGTTGACAATTATCATCCGTGCAGCACATGATGTCATACGTACAGCACGCGAGTGAGTGGCTCTTCTGCTGCAGCGATTGATAATGGTCCGAGTTTTACTGCAGCGCTGCTGTTTTTTTTTTCTTGAGCAAGTGGCGAGTCGCAAAGCAGTCACTCGTCTTTATGCAGCGAGGATTCCGGATCAGACGATGCCAAATGCACTAATGCTTGCGAACACGTGTCTGACGATCTGTTTGGCCGAACCAAGAGGTCGAAAGCATGGAGCATTAGAGGGGAGGTTACGCGAAGGTCACATGAATAGCTATGACCAATTTTTAGAAATGGTTTTAGGCGCAAAAAAGTAAGACATGGACAACAGGATAACAGACACGGACAGGCGCACTTGTCTTACTATTCTTTTGCCCGTGCCTTATTTATTGCGCCTGAAACCATTTCTAAAAATCATGTACTAACTAGCCCGGCAGCAGGCGTTACTAAGCTATGAGCAAATCCTGATCCTTCACCTTTGATCAGATCAGGCTTTCTTGGAGTTTGCGCTTAAGTTTTTATGCACATAAATAACTTAAATTCTGCACATAATTCATCACGCCACTAGATTGCATCCAAGCGCTGCTTCAGTGCACCAGCTGATAACCACGATTGAAACACCAGAAAATGTTGTTTCAGATATTGAGGGGATACAACGCTTTTTGGGAATGGATTTTCAAGGGTGCATTTTGCAGCCAGTAGGCTATTTTGCAGACACTATCCGCTGATTTTCCCGAGTCAGTGAACAATAATAGCACACGAGCCTTATACATGTGCTCAACGGCTCTTTCGCCAGCTTTACGCTGAAGAAACCGGCCCAAATGAGCCCTGGAGTTACATTGCTTCATTCTTCAATGGCGTGTACCCCTAAAGAACGTTCATTCAGACATCCTGTAGAAACTCTACAAAGGTTTGTCTAAAAATTGTACAGACTGTCTACACATAGCCTATGGTATTGTGGATTATACTTTTTGTCAAGTATTGTCTAGAATTTACTAAAAACTAGTTCGGAGATTAAAAGCAGCCAACAGACAAAAAAAAGGACACGTCACCAATGTTTGCAAGAAAGTCTACAACTTTCACATGAACAAAAGCACATTCTGAAATCAAGGCGGAAATACATTAGACAAAAACTCAGTGCCCTTCCACTCTGTGAAGAAGGACGATCAGCGAACCTGTTTATGTACCTTCGCAAGCTGCACCTTCGCCGCGGGTCGGCCTGGCATTGCACTATCTTCGGGATTTTTTTATACTGGAGGACACGATAGTGGGGAAAGTATCCTTTAACAGCTTTGCTGTAAAGAGAAAATAAGAAGAAAAAGAACAGCTTTTATATGAACCAAAATCTGTAGGTGCACTTACACGGATAAATAGTTATCTACAGGAAGTCAAAACAACTTTAGCCATTATAATATCAATATATTTAGCATGGACAAAATTACGAGTTGATATATGAAGGCAAATGTCTGGGGAGTCTATACTTAACGTACACTCTCCAGACAGTTTTATAAATGAATGAGTGAATTTATTCATCCGAAAAGTAATCGGGATTATGACAGAACAAATAAGCTGAACCAGAGAGAGAGAGCACGAGTGCTTTCCGTGTTCATTCGGCTCCGCGCCCGTCGCGGTGGCAAGGCCCTTCCGCCGACGCTCCTATAGCTTCGCTGCGAACCCAGCGCTCTGACGTCGTACAACGCGTGCCATTATTGCGAAAGGAAACGGGGCATTAACCAAAAACCGACACAGTTCGTGCGGATTCCGAAATAGAAACAGATGCAAGGCGGCCTCTTCTCTCTCGCTAATTCCCCTGCTCCGTGGCATTGTTAGTTCCGCTGCCGTGCGCTTCCTTTAACTGCCGGCTTAAGGAGGGGCTTCCGGTGTTTCGGCACCAGGTAAACAGCCGGCACGGAAGTCCGTTCGATACCAGCGAGCTAGCGCCCCGGTACGCACGGTATACCGGCCGTTTTGTTAGCACGAGGAAACTCATCCGGATTGCTTGCACTGTGCGGGCGAGGCTGCGTTGTTCTTATTCTAGTGCTTCGGTGGCTCGGGGCGTGCGTCCGGCACGGTACTTTGATAGCCAGGAACTACTAACA
Organism: Dermacentor albipictus; assembly: GCF_038994185.2. Lineage (NCBI taxonomy): Eukaryota > Metazoa > Arthropoda > Arachnida > Ixodida > Ixodidae > Dermacentor > Dermacentor albipictus. The sequence goes on from NC_091826.1 coordinate 11,286,202, forward strand.
CGGGACGCGAATGCAATAAACGCGCCGCCGCCAACAGGTTGTTGTTACGACCGACGGCACTAATCCGCGACTATCTATAGACGAACATATGCGCAGCCGGCACTTTCGTGGCGTCGCCATTTCCAGCTGTTAATATAGAAACTTTCTCCAAGCGCGGATTTGAATAGAGTCAGAAAGGACGAGTGCTTTATCTAAGAGAAACCGAGAGCCCCAGTAATCGTGAAGGTCCATTCGTGAACCAGCAGTACGAGATTGCTGCGGCCGAGGAAGAAAGGTGAACAGACTGTATGTATTACACTCTGGCACTAGCGTCCTAGCGTCTTCAAACTGACTGCATCAGAAGGTGGTAGGAATGACTCTTCCGAGCCGTCTTCTCACACATAAATACTTAATAAAAACGGCACTAGCTTGAACGGTCTGTCGAGAGCTCCCGAGCCAGTTTCGGATGGCAAGTTATGTAGCACTCCAAGAAAGCCAGCAACGAGGTTAATGACATTTATTCTGCACCCGGCTATATAATCTCTCTGTATTGCCCTCAATCTTTCGGTACCGCGACTTCATATGCCAGTGAACTAAATGCATGAAGGACAGTCAACAGATCGAGCGAGACACTATGGGCAAAAGAACAGTGCCGAAAGTCTAAGGCAGTGGTGCTCAAACTTAACCTGCCATGGACCACCTGACCCCCTCACAGTCATTCAGGTACTCGAAGGAATAAAAATTTTTAAAGAATTAGCTTCCTTAGAAAACGGTGCATAGAGTTACAGTCGTAGAAAGCAAAATCACGCTTTATTATATAGTCAAGATAGATATAAAAATTTTCCTCATTAAAATCTATTACACGCTGCCTTTATTGTTCCAGGGTGGTCCTGATATGGGATAACAGAGTATCCTGAAAGATTAAAGAGAGGGCAAGACAGGACGAAAACAAGCAAGAGTGATCAGGGCAAAGGCGGCGAGGTATTTTCGACAGGGCCAATCCTACATGATTATCTTTTATATACAACCTCACAGCAATATCCAGAGATATGCCACTACGTTTCTTTTTGCGCCCAAGAACGTTATGTAAAACACCCGCCATATTTGCTAATATTCTCCTACTGCTATTAGCCAGAGCCACTACCACAAACTGCATTTTCCGTTCAAAGACACAAGTGAAATTTCACACGTGACACCTTTTGTTTGTTTTTTCACATCAGTCGATGCGGTCAATGGCGCTTCACACAAACAGACCGTCGCAAATGCCTTGATATACGTATCGCTCCATCGTTCCGCAATTGGCACTAGAGAATGGTGCGTCCCTTGAGGGTCCAGAAAACCAGCAGCACCTGGCAGTATACATATCTGGTGAGCGCTGGAGCGGCGCCAAGAAAACGCCCTTCAGCCGAAATTTTTAGCATCATCATCCCTTTGTACCCTTTTAACTCACTCGATCACCTCTGTTTGTATACGGCTGGCAAACCGCAGCTTCACAAACGGCCCTCTGAAGCACGTCCCTGCCTCGTCAAAGGACGCACAGCTGCAGCTTTGTATTCCGAAGTTTCAAGCCCAGCATACTCTCGGCCAGTCTGAAGCCATCATCCACGGACCTCTTTCGCAGTCTGTGTTTTGCCATTCGGCACGCGAGACCACGCACAATAAATTATTACGCCTCAGGGCGCCTCAAAATCGAAAGAAGCTTCACGGTCTGAGCAAAACGCATCAATCGTCACCGGCGTGGTCAAGCGGTCAAACAGTGCGCCTGCGCATGGGCGCGCCTCAGGCGAGAGCGCTTTCGTCGCGGACAACGTGCCGGGCTCTTCTGGACAGGAGAGGAGGACGGGGTGTGCCACGCCCAGTTCTGCTGTCCCTGTTCCGGGGCCGCTCTACTATGCAGTGAAAGGAAGCGGGTGCCCCGGGCGGAGACTGCGCATCGCGCTCCCCACTCACGACTAGCTTCCGCGAGTTGCGTGCAGTGTAGGGGCAGTGCGTATTGTTCAAACATGGCCCGTACTGCCAGCGTTGTTGTAGAGCACCACAGAAAGAAACGTGAGTGGCCACGGGAACGAGCGGTAACCAGCCAGGCAACAACCACGGCAAGAGTGACGATAGTCGCACGACGACGAGGACGACGACGAGGACAATGAAAACAATCTCGATTCTTGGACCCTTCTCCGCAGGGGCTTGCGCGCCACATTTGAGAAACGTCAACAAAAGAAATGATGCCGATGACTATACATGACTACTTCTCTTTCTCGTTCATTACATAACGGGGCTCTCGAATCCGGCAACATTGATGCCGTCAGGTAGCACGTGCGGGCTTATTGACCAGTTGCCTTCACTGAAGATCACGTACTCGTGACGCCTGCGGCAGAAATGATGTTCCACATCCATCGCCAAGGTATGTGAGTGGTGGCGCTGGCTAATACTTCCAGGGTTAGTTATAGTAGTAACACATAAATGCCCCGGAATGTGGACGGGCAGATGGTGCCGGGGTAGCTCAATCGGTAGAGCATCGCACGCGCAATATGAAGACGTGATATCGTTCCCCATCTGCGGCAAGTTGTTTTTTCGTCCGCTTTCAATGACATTAATTTATAATTTCTTTAATTCAGTTACTAAGTACAAGTAAGTTCCCGTGTGTTGTCCTTGGTGTCTTTGTTTGCGGGCTTCTTATGATATGATAGATCACTACGGTACGACGAACGACGACGGAAGGATGTACCGGACGTACGACGACGATTCCATGGTGACGACAACGCGGAAAATATGGCACTATGGCTAGCACTTTGGTTACCCTGGACCAATTGGTCGACGCTGACCAAATAGTGCTGTCTTTCCTGGAGACCTCTTCTGCCGAGAAAGCGTGCCAATGATAAGCGTGACAGTGGCACATGCGACAGAATGCATGAAAGTTGGCTAAGCCACATTTGACCTGCAGCTATTGCTGTACATTAATAGCGCCCATATTTTTTGCGTTTTCAGCGGACGAAAAGTCACGAGAGACAGAAATACGACGCGGACACAGAAGTACGACGTGGACACTTCTGTCTTTCGTCTCTTTTCATGCGCTAAAAACGTAAAAGTTGTGGAATACCAATATGCCCAAACTTATGCTCTTTCAAATAGCGCCCAGAATCTGTTGCTACTTTAGTGGGCGGCTAATGCTGCCCCATCAAAGCCAGATTCTATTGACGTACATCTTTCGAGGAGTTCTTTCTCACTCGTGCGCGTGACGTTCTGGAAAACTACAAAATTCACCAAGTCACCAATAACCGCGAACCGCCGAGTCACATACTTGGGGACTGCTGAGTCAGTTTCTCTTCTTTTCTGTTTAATATTGTGGAATTCATCATTGGATGACACGCCAACGCACCGCCGTTATTATGGGAGCGGCGGCTTATCGGTGGGGCGGATGGTTAGAAAATAACAGAATAAAAAAAGAAAATAATTGTTTAATAAACTTAATTGATGATCATATATAAAAAGGGCCAAGAATAGCCCTTGACTTGGTGTCAACTCGTCACTCTCCCCGACTACGTATACTTCCACTTCTCTCGCATTTGTGCTGCGATTGGAGCTTCCATGCTTGGTAACTTGCGTGCTTTGAGAAAAGCAGACAACGTTGCCATCTAACAATTAAACAAAAAAAGGGAAATGCCTCGCAATGGCGCCACAGTCGTCTGCTTCTCGTTTATCCAGCTGCTGGTCCCACACCATGTTCCCACAATAGTCGCCTGGTCAGTATACCACGGGGCACCGAGCCACTGCGCACCGAACTATTGTTTCGCGCCAAGGTTGGCAGGCTGTTTGCTAGCGGCGTGCTGTTTCGTTAATGGCCCGTACTTCCTAATCGGGACCTTCCGAACGCGAATGGCAGCCGCGAGTGAAACTATGAAAAGAAAATAACAAAGTAAACAGGCAACAGCTGCTGGAAACACCGCAAGAATAAATGGGGCAGCGGCGTGTCTAGAAAGGGGGAGCGAACGAAAGCCGTGCGCGTGTAGAAGTACACAAAGCAAAAATAAACAAAGCAAACACACGGGCGGCTCGTTTCTTCCTGGCCTTTATGCTCACGTTCTTATGCCCCGGCGTGTCTCGCCCTTCCTCGTGGCCTTCCGAAAGCGTCCTCTGTGCGCAGAAGCGCCGTGGCACGCTCCTTGCCCGACACTGCCGTCACTGAAGGTCCTTCCTCCCGGAGTCTTCAAAGCCAGCCTCTTCTTCTTCTATGCGCATCACACTGGTCTCCGGCAGGGCGCCGTGCAAACAGCGCATCCGCGACGAGAAAACGGCGGGGGCAGGGCCTGGTCCGGCAGGGGCTCGCGTGGCCGGTGCCGCCCTGTCACGAACTGGATGGGGGGCGCGGCGCTTCCCGGAGCCGAAGGCTCGACAGCGCCCGTCTGTAGACTCGACTTCAACCCCCTCTCTCGTCCTTTCCGATAGCAGTGCTTTCTGTAATGCGCGCACTGCTAATAAAAACTGCCAACGTTCTTTTCTCTGTTACTTTTAAAGAGAAGCTTTCTTTGGAAGCCCTCGCGGACTTCACTGGCCGCAGCTGTTGAGTGCTGCTGGCTGCTACTGCTGTCTTACGGAATAGCTCGTACTTAAAAAAAGGGGGAAATTGAATTAGTGACGGTAGGCTTTAGCGCTCAAGCTAGGGAACGAAGGCTGTAGACTTGACAAATAAGCGAAAAATTTTCACTGCGTTTTATTGACGAAAAGGGCGAACTTGTATACACAGATCACATGTGACGTGCGTCCGGTTAGTGAAAACAAGGAACCTCTAACAAGCAAATGGAACATGAAAAGGGTGGCAGGAGCGACACGCACCAAAGGACCTACCTATGCGCCGCGCGGGCCTACAAATAATAGTTATTTAGCTGTGGATCGTGTCAAAGATAATCCAGCTCTTTTTGTGACAACCAATATATCGAATCCGCACTGACCATTTAACCCCCAGGCGAATAATTTCTGCCGCCTCAATTATTGTTCTACTCAAGTGGCTGGGATGCTTGGGGACCACGGAGCAATCTTGGCGGCTGCAGTATTCCGAATGAAAAGCTGTCGTGTACCTAGATCTAGGCTCACGCTAAAGAAGCCCCAGTAGTCACAAATACCTGAGAATTGCACGGCATCGCCCTTCGTAGACCGTCATCATACTTCGGGCGTAAAACATAATCAACTAATGAGTCCTCTACACCAAGTCTTTCTACGGAGGGCGGGGACACTTCAGGGACTACTTCTGCGAGCCAACGTCGCAGCAACAGGAAAACATCGTTGTCTTAGTTGAAATTGGTCACGAAGTACCAGTTAGTATGCGAAGTGAATAAACGATCGCTAGACGATGGAAAAGAAACATTATGTCAAGCCTGTGGCAATCTGACGTAACCGCAAACTTTTCCCGATTGTATGCATCCCAGTTTGACACGTGCTTTGGAATTCGTTAAAGTAGTTGCATTCGTTGCTGTTATGCGAGAACGGCATCGTCGTTCGACCACAAGGGTGGCAGTTTGGTCGAGTTGGCATTCCATGAAGCTTTGCGAACGCGAGAATTGGTGAAGAAAAATATACCTTCAAAATCGAAAACAAGCAGGAGGAAGGCAAGCGTTAACCTGTCTTCTGCTTCTTCTTAAGACAATTTTTTTTTTACCCATTCTGAATTGCAGTCAACAAAACCTCGTGCGATCGCTCTCGGCAAAGATAACACATCTGCATGACATGAAATTTACATGCGATGCTTCACTGCAGCTACGGGTGTTCTTTAACGCAATGCCGTTTCTGTAAGCCAAGCCTCTAAAAAACTACGCGACATAAAAAGTGACAGTGCTGAAAAGCGCGCGCACCCGCTTGTTTCACTGCTCTCTAAGAGTTGCCATAGGCAGTTCGATGTAGATACTAATGTGCCCCCACGGACGGATATCAGAGAGCGCGCAAGTTCTGCCGAGGTTAGATGCTGCATAAGGAAACGAAGTGATACTGTGTCGAACTGGCTCCAGTTATGCAGATGAGGTGCAGAGCTATTACCTTTGCATGGTGTGCCCAATGATCAGAACATGTCAACTTTTAGGCCGCCTGAACTTCAGGGCACGTAACGCTTGAAAAACATAACAGGAAGCGAGGAGGCATAAGGGAAGTTTCATTCGATCGTTATGGAATCAATGTATGGGTAAGTCGTCAGCAAGTCGTACTTTGAGGACGAGCACGCGAGGTGGTCGTAGTAACGAAACGCAAAACACGCAAGCCAGGTATTTAGCCAGCCCCAAGTCGAGTACGTGCATGCGCGGATTGTAACGACTAATTTGGTATGGCTAAAATCGATCTGGTAAAGCCTGCTAGAGTGTTCGAACAAAAATGATGAGAGGAAGGGGCATTTATTCTTCCCTTCGATGTTTTTTTTTTTTTCGGATTAAACGGAGTGTGGCGACCTGACAGTAATATTCGCACCAAGCACGTCACAGTGGACACGGCCCGCTGCTTCGCTAGTCCCTTCGGCCTAGCTCGCAAAGAAAGAAGAACGCTTTAAGCTTTTGACCGTTCGACGCTCGTGTGCCGCCATATACCTCGGCACGATACACGCACCCCGTGCGCTCGGCATTGAACATAAAGGCTTCCTCCGCGGCACACACACACCTTTCACGCTTCAGGAAGCGCGCTTAAAAGAAAATCGCTCCCCGATTGGGCAGTGCCACCATTTCCTCCAACCGCAGAAGCAGCGACAGGCAGTCCTTCGCGCTTTCTTTGTGTCCAGCGGTTCCTGCGCCCGCATGTCTCCGGGTCGCCGAGTGGTGGGAGGGACGTTTCGGATTGTTGCTCGGCTGCTGTCGCCTCAACACCTTTCCGAGAGGGTGCGCGTGTGAGTGCACCGAATCGTGAGACGACAGCGCTGCCGGTGCTTTCTTGCGTTCTTTGCCGCTGCGGTCGCTGAGCTGGTTGACAGCCTGGGTTGCGTGACACGCGGGGAGGCCTAGGTGCGAGCGTGAGAGCAGAAGCTATTAGCGGTCACAACAGTATACGTAATGGTTGAGAGTGATGTCCCATTTGCACTTTCAGCTGCCGTGTTCGGGTGTACAACTCAGCTCGCACACCGCGACGGCCTATAGGCGACACCTCGTATACAAAACGGCCAGTTGTGGGGCGCTTTGAATTCGTGTGTTTTTATGCCGAAGTACTTCTAGCTATGTTACACCTGGCAGAGTACAGTCAGGTGACAGCGATGATAGACCACGCGCATTGCGCGTGCATGCTGTATTCGCAAAGGATACGTACAGTGATTGTCTCTTGGACCGACCAGTTCCTGGAGGAGTTATCACAGATTCACGACAAAAAAATGTTGCGTTCACCAGGCAATAAAGGCTGTTGCGGATCTTCTAGCAAAGAACAAACTCGTTGTAACACTCTCATGTGAATGATCGTTATTGCGCACATATTTTTCTGCATCATAACCTTAATCATCCCCTAAGGTTCTTAACGTGTACCCAATGCATGGTACACGGGCGTTCTTGCATTTCCCCCTTCCCCCCGTGTAGTCTGGCCCACCAGACTCAGCCCTGGTTCACCTACCTGCCCTTCATTTATCATTTTCTCAATATCTTGCCTCCAACGATATGTGGCCGCCGCGGCAGGGAAACGCTGAATAGTTGGGCACACTGATTCAGACATGTTAGCTTTCGTACTTGTCATACTCTCATACTTCTCATACTTGTCAGCTTTCCCTTAATAAACATCACTATGTTCCTTCCTTCTTCGTATAGGGCTGCTTATACAAGCAAGAAACAATAAGCCGAATTCAAGTAAAACTCTTGCTTGGGCTAGTTGGTTCATGCTTGAAGTAGTAAAAGCAAGGCGCAGAAGACCGGGACTCAAGAAGAAGAACACAAATGCCGGTCCTGTCGTTTGCGTTCTTCTTCTTGAGTCCTGGTCTTCTGCGCCTTGCCTTTACTACTTCAAGCCGAATTCACACGTGCGCGATACCGTTACAGCACAACCCACCTCGAGAGTCCGTATAATTGCAACAAGCATAAAAACTGCTTATTACCAACTGATTTCGCCAGTAATGCCTTGGGTATTCCAGTTGACCAGCGCTTCTTCTGACGAACCACACAGGCGTATGAGCTGCTTTCCGAATACAGGTTCAAGGCGCGTATTTACAAATCCAAGTTTGCGCAACAACAGTTCGCAGTACAAGCAGTATTAGGTTTGATGGAACTGTTGATGGTAATGAAATGGATAGACACAGGATATTTAAACCTGCTTTCCGGTTAAAGACCAGACAGTGATGATTTGACGTTATTTGGTAATTTAATTCTCCCATCGAAAGGCATGGAAACTTCGCTGTGCTTCGTACACGACGAAGTACCGCCGCGCAGATGACGCTGCTGAACAACAACTTGCGACCACGCGGCACATCGTGTGGGGAGCATTCCAGGACATCGTATCCAGCGTCGACGAAATGACACCGAGGGCTTCGTACAGTGTACACCATTGCTTCGCACAAAAAGCCGGAAGAGCTTGACGCGCAAAAAAGAAAAACAAAAATAGGCCGTAGGTCACAACAAGGAGGGGGGGGGGAAGACCTTCGGACCAGTGCCAACGTTCTCGCTAAGGCTGGTCAACGAAATTTATTTTTCTTTTTTTGTTTCCCGAAGAGCTGTTCCGCCATCCCTCTCACATCCATTTGGCTCCTGGTTTCTTGTCGCTGCCTAATAACGTGAGAAAAGCCATTTCCTCAAGCCTCGCATGATGGTTTCGTACACGAATGCTTTGCCCTTCGTGATGCCTGGCCAATTTTCTTGTCACATGAGGCTTACTCCTTGGGTAGGGCACAATGGAATCTTCACTTCATCATCAAGGAGTGTCACTTCACCCACTGCCCTCTTAGCCAACAACAGTTTTGCAGACTCCTCATCAGGATAGTACCTTGAATTCCAAGCGATTTCAGCCACACCAGCGTATTTTGTCACCGCGAAGCTGCCAGAAAGAGCGATCGAAGTGCGAAGCACTTCAATATCCCCGTCGCGCACAAGTGGAACGCAACGAGTCAAAGTAATCTTGTCCTTCTCTCTCTGCCTCGCCCTTTCCCTCTACATTCAGCTCGAATTCGACAACTCGCCACGACTGCAAAAACTCGGTTGTGCCGCCTAGAATTACCGAGCAAACCGGCAAAGTCATACCGTTATAACGACAAATTCGAGTCCCTGACCTTTGTCCGTCTCACCGCTATATACGTGATGCCGCGCCCAGAGGTTAATTGATTACCCAGGAAAATTCCTCCTCCAACTCGTTCGTAACTCAACGTCGTCGCGTGGCCACGCCGAGAACCTTGCACTGCGGGGCAACGCGCAAGGCGTAAAAGTAACAGGAACTAAAAGAAAGTTTGGCATGCCAAATGCTCTTGGCTCTGCACCGTCGTCACCCGCACAATCAACGCTTGCGGGGAGAGAGAAAGGTACAGAGGGACGGAGAGAGAGAGAAGGCGGTGAGAGGGAGAGTGCACTGTTCTCTCGGTCCAACCTGTTCAGCCAACGCCGCTTACAGGCGCGCCCGACTCGACGCGCTCGGAGGACGCCGCCGTCATCAGGCAGCCAGGGCACGTCCGACAGGATATCGCATTTTACCGAAAGGCACCGGTTGAAATGGAGGAAGAATACATGCCTCCGAGTCGGGCTGCACAAAAGAGAGGAAGAAAACGATGAACAAGACGGGGGGGGGGGGGGGGGGGGACCAGTTCTTGCTTTTTTTTCTTCTCGTTTTTGTTACCCACGTGCGGCGGCTTTTCCACTGCACGCTCCACTTTCTTTCCTTCACCGCGCGCGGCGTCAACCGCGCGTTGCGGGCCGCGCGGTTTGGCGCAACTGCTTTTCGGGCCGCGCGCTCCGCAGCTTTCGCCTCGACCAGCGCGGAAATACAGTTGCCCGTTCCATCGGCGCGCGGGGCCGGGCGGGCGAGACTTCTTAGCGCGCCCTTTGCGAACCGCTTCGCTGATCGAAGACGAAAATCAACGCGTGCGCGAGGAATGGGCCTCTTCGAACACAAGGCCGGCGAGGTGGTCTGCTAGCCGCGACACATCAGACAGCGCCGCTCCGGAAAGCTCGGCTTGGCCTGGCCGGCTTTCGTGTTGCTTTGGATGTGCACCTACAACAGTGGCGACAAGTCCCTGCCTGTTGTAAGAGCGTATAAGACAAGCGATGAAGGAGACCCCGCGTGTTGTCAAGTTATCGGCACGACTGCGCGGGGGAGCAAGCGTGCTGCTGCAGTAAAACGCACTAGGGAACGTTACGCAATGCGTCGAGGCTGACGTTTGTCCAACTCGCCCAGCAAACGAAATTTGTTTATTTATTTGAGCCAAGTTTAATCCACTAACGTGAAATTATATAGAACACGTGATTACTACAGCGGTTAATGCTGACGATTATTATTATTATTATTATTATTATTATTACAGATAACGATAATGACGATGATAAGGATGGTTTATCGTTGATGGTCCAGGTTCACTGTAAGCGTATGGTTATACGAACGAAGTAATTTACTATAGGCGGAGATATCAGTCTACGGCATAACGGCGGGTCTTATTCATACCGTAATTAACTACACTGATCGCGGAATGCACCGTAAACATGCGCAATCAACACAGCGTAATATAATACCTTGATGGAGAAATGATGTCCAGCCGCCCGGCGCTGTCACAATGCATATAATATAGTGACAAGCAAATTAAGTGGACTTAACCAGTGTGTGCTCTCGCAGTGCGTAAAGTGCGTATACTCTTGACAAACCTTCAGGTGGGTATGTTGGGAGCAACGTACTTTCATCCTGCAACTACGGCGGCGCTTTGTTTTTGTCTCTCCCTCTCTCTAAACGGCGCGGGGTTTTGATATCACCGACAGCGGTAAATAAATGGGCCGCAAGATCACTTCCGAATAACACGATTCGTAATAGCTTATGAGCTGCTAACAATATATTTTGATTAATCAGCACGGTTATCAAAGCATTACACTTTACAACATGGCATTTTCTTTCCGCTTCATTCTTGTTGCAAGCTACGTATCCCCAGCCGGCCTGAATAACGTGCACGGCTGAGCGCTCGTAAATGCACCGCTGCGCACGAGCATATACGTGCGCGCTTATCAGTCTGCGCACTAGGCAGCTCTGAGCGCAAATTACCAGCCAATTTGCCATCTACTGCACTATTTAGCCAGCTTGGAGCATGCAAACGGTCTGAGAGCTTGCCTGCTAATAGTGCTGCAGTGAAAGTGCTTCAATTTCAGCGCGCCAGCCTCCGTGCCAATCTTGTAATTTACACGCTGGAAAATTCTGAGCGGCTTCCAAGTAAACCTTCTAACTGCTAATACTGTGTTTATTTTTTTAACCTGCTGAAAGTCGGTCATCTTATTTATAGGTAAGCGCCTGGATTAGTTGTAACACCTCAAAAACGTTCTGCTAATGTACTTGTCATTCCACCAATTAAACCTCTCGCATCTTTCAGACGCTGTCCTAAATTTCCCGTTCCTCAACCTGCTAGTAATGAGACATTAGAGGTCATGGGGATGCTGTCTGTGATGTAGGCGTTGCTTCTTGAATAATGGCTGGTATGCACGCCATGGTGAGCCAGTATAGCGACTCCACGTCAGTGACTGTTCCCCTGTGACGAAGACGCGTCAATACGTGTTGGACAAGTCATTTTCACGCAGGAGTGCGAAGGGAGAGCGAGATACTTACTTTCTGATTAGGTTCAGTTTCCTGGAATAAATACCTAACAACAATGGAGTGCAGGGTGCTTCATTGTGTCGGACGAACTATAGTAATACCTAACCGAACATTTGAGAGCGCGTTCTATTTATTCTCAGGCCGAGTACGTTTATACTAATAACACCCAATCAAGAATCATCGGTCAGTGTATTTTCCATCTTTTGCTGCGATTTGGGGGGGGCGGGGGGGTGGATGCATGAGGTTAAATGGGTTATTGGAGATCACTGAGAGTCCGGCTAATGGAAAAAAGACAGACACTTGACTGATGATATTGATGACAATGAAAGTTCGCATGGGTGGACAGGTGTACTTAATAGTCGTCAGACAACTTAGCCTAGTTGGCTTTTAGAGCTCTAAGCAACAAGGCCTCAAAGCTGGAACACGATGGTGGCCTGTTCAAGTCATTCGCACCCTACCCTAAGCATAAGAGTGTCTGATGTCTTATGCACATGCATGGTAAATCGGAGAAGAAATCGCACAATTGAGTTTCGTGTTCATGACACCCGTGTTCGCTCTTTAGTATTCATTCGCGTGTTAAACACAACCACCCACTTAATACGAAAGTCTCATCGTCTTAACATTCAACGGCACGTCTTCAAGACTCATCGAGCAGCCAAGCCCTTAGCGCGACAATGATACTTATTGAAAAAGAAATAGAAAAAGAAAGGAAAAATCGCTGCAGGCGAAGAAGAGCAGTTTTTCACTTCGTTAGTGTTCGTGTGATGTACGTGGTGGCGCAGCCAAGACCAACTTGGGAGAGACCTTGGCACAGCTAGGTGGCCTCGACGAAACACTTCAGCGACGACACCCTTCCCAGATAATTTGTCGTTGTGAAAACCTGAGCTGCCAGATTATTCCAAACAGCCATGCTTCAAGTGGTGCTACGAGATTTTCCTCGTGAATTCCTTTCGAAGTCTCACACGTTGCCTATAATCAGAAGGTCCATCGTCGGCCGATATACTTGCAAAAAAACTAGCGCGTTGACTTAGGTTCACATCAAAAGAAGTAGGACGGAATAGTGACCACAGGATCTTTTGGCCCTGGTTGCGACTTCTCATTCTCTTTATTATTAGATGCCACCACCATTTACGTTGATGCACTTGTGGATACATCTCGTCTGCACAGAGTTTTATCAACGTTAAAAGCAACGCACAAGGAGATGCAGCACAGCCAAATGGCGTCGATATCGATCATCCGACCGTCACGACTCCCTGTACTAGCAAATCAGAGCAGTTTGTTTGTTCCTCAGAAAACACACAGGGCACTGCGCATGCGTGCGTGCGACAACGCGAACAACAGAAGAGAGAAAGGTTCTCTCTTATACATTACGGTATACACTTGCCAAACATTCTCGTTAACACTGACACAGTATAATATTGTTGGGCTAAATCTTCACCAAACAACTTTGACACTCTGCTCTGGCAGCGACACTCACGTACTTAGGAAGCTCCAATGCGACCCATCGGTTGCAGTCCTACGAAATATTTACCAGGTTTTACATTGGCCTTCTTCGATTTCATACAGGAGCCTTGTTTTGACGCTATCCGATCATCTGGCTTACAGCTCTGCTTTGGCACAGTCCGCTAAGGCATACGCAAAGAGTTGTCCCTGGAAACCACTTTATGATTACAAATAAGAAAAATGAACGTCTGCAGACATTTCCCGTCTTTCGCCACTCCATGTCACACGGAACAGGGCCCAGTGCGCACCACTTCATCACGCATGCGCAGGTTGTCCTTGGCGCCTTCCTTTTGTCATACGCTTTGAACGCGCCTTCAGAAAATGAAAGAAAGGTAGAAAGAAAGAAAGAAAGAAAGAAAGAAAGAAAGAAAGAAAGAAAGAAAGAAAGAAAGAAAGAAAGAAAGAAAGAAAGAAAGAAAGAAAGAAAGAAAGAAAGAAAGAGAAACGGGGAGCTTTTGGCATGTGTCCGCTGACTCTATGGGGCGCCGTCCGGCCATATGTGGTTGCTTGAGTGTGGTGCCTCGCAGCCTTCAGCAGACCGAACACTTCACCGTGCCCAACCCTTGGCGAACGGCAACAGCTCTCCACATCTCCGTTCGGACCGTAACGGAGGCAAGGACGGAAGGCGGCACCCATAGATGTAGAGGGGGGGAGTGGAGAGGGCGGGTGCTTGGCGAAGAAAGAACAAACTGTGAACGCATGCTTCCCAGAGACCTGGCAGAAAAGACGCAACAGGCTTTATAAACTAGCGCTGACAACGCACACAGAAAATGACCAACGCTGAGCGTATTCGGCGCCGTAGCGACAAGTCCTAAAGGATGTCGATAACGGGAGATACGTGGTTTGTCAAGGTTTACTCACGGCCGCTGCATGAAACATGTGACCATTACAGTCCCATCTGTTATATACCCAGTACTTAAGGAGACTCGAAGGAGTAAGTGATAGGTATAAATGGGTTCAGTGGCGAATGGCGATACGACAGCAGCTACGAGTCAGCGACGAAGATCATTTGTGTTCGTTTAAGGAAGCACATGCCTAAATCAAACAACAACGCTACCTCGAATTTAGCCGCGCACGGTCTTGCTCTGCGTTCGCCTTTCGGCCTCCTTTTTCTACGCTTTGTGAGTCGGCGCAGCTCAACTAGATCCGATCGGGATCACCCGGGAGGCCGAAACCCACAGTTTGAGCAGAGCACGTCAACGCATGCTCGGTGAGGTAGTTATCGACAGCGTCAAGGCAGTTGGCGCGTGCACGCTCTTCCGGGAGAAGACGAAATGGGCCACGGTCTAAGAAGCCCACTCCACAGAGATCGGGTCCTTGTCCACCCTTCTCAGCTCGGTGCTAGGAGGGTGGAGGAAAAGAAAAAAAAAGGAAAGAAAAGGAAAAGAGAAGGTTCTTTTTATTATTAACCCTTCATTTCCTTTTCGTTCGCGTAACGCACGACTACTCTTCCGGACACGGAAGGAAACAGACACTGGGCGATAACAGTGGACCATGTCTTTGGTCACGCCTTCGCGCGCGCCCTTCCTGACACAATGGCACGGTTGATGGGCGTACGAGGACTGAGTACCTGTTTCCGCTGTGGATATTAACAAATTTAGGAAGTAGTTTTCGCATTTGCGTAGAAGGCATTTCGGATCGCGCTGTTTCTATCTACATTAATGTATCAACGCGCGTGTATGCCCTCCACTGTTATAAACACTCGTCCCGCTGTTTGAAATCGTGCGGAAGTGCGATGGTTATCTCTATAGCATACTCTATACTCAGCACCCTACGTTCTATACTCTGTAACAAGGTACAACGTTTTTCTGGAATTGGATGCATGAAAGAAACAAACTACTTTTCTATTCACCATCCCTACTAGTTGCTCTCTGTGCATGCGTAGCGGTACACGGCTAAACTATGCTTCAATACACTTTGGTACAGAAACGGAAACTACTGCTGACATCAGCCAATAGAGATAGCCATCATGAGGAGCCTCGTCTGCTCGGTCTAGAATGATAGCGAACGCCTCGTAGCTTACCTCAGTGCCCCATTATCCTGAAACAAAGCACAATGCACACGAATAGCTTCAACCTGTCTACAGTGGTAACATCAGCAACAAAGCTGTAACGGTAAGCTAAAATACTTTGAAATAGAGTATTTTAGTGCGGCCTAATGAGCTGCCTTACGGAGCCAACTCCGCAAGCACAAAATCCCTTCCGAACAGCGCACGTGTACGTCAGGGGAAGAACGTCGAACATCGTGTTATGATCAAATTTCCGAACACTGCATCTATGCGAAGATGTGCGTTTCTGAACAGTGATACCCCGGAAAGACAGGAGAAGGCCGAGCAAAATTTCTCCCACACCTGTTTTGCCAGTCTTGTGGGCCATGCGTGAGTGTAGGAAAGTGCCTTCTGAATATGACGCCATCTGAGTAGGTGGGTGCTGTCATCGAACGCTATACCTCAGGAACAAACATGATCGCGTTGACGTCTCTCGCGTCCTCTACCTAAATGCACGAGCTATCGGCCTTTCCTCCTGATGTCGCAGCTCAGAGTGCGCAAACCTCCTATCGATAGGACGAGCTGAGTGAGCACGCCTGGGCACTGAGAGGAGCAACTTGAATCGCGATTCGTCCGGAAAATAGTGCGCAGGTTTCAAGAATTACAATTTGTCTTACTTCACTGCGTTTTTCCAAGACAAAAACTTGTATTTTTTGTACGTGTACTTTGTATTTTGCAAACTTATACTTGGTTGCCCCCGTCCCAACAAATTTGCGCCGGCCGATGACGCAGTAAAAGGAAATGATGGTTGCACGTGTAATGACGAGGCACCGAAACTGTTTCAAAGAAACACTTGCGTCCACGCTCCACTGACTGCGCCCTCGTACACTGGATAAGAAAGACGAGGTGCACAGACCCAACGGTAGAAATACATTGCGTGTTTCGCTTCAGTTACAACGTCAGGCGTCGTCGCTTGTCAGTCAACGGCGCTGCCTTTAGTGCATTTCATTCGGTGTGTTCTGTGGCCCGCCTATCTATCTTGTGTTCTAGCAAACCGGTTAAGCTAAACTGGTTAACCTCCCTGCCTTTCCTTCTCCACTTTTTCATTCCTTCCTTCCTTCCTTCAGACTAAACTGCACAAGTTGAAACTTCGACCATTGAATCAAGAGAAACCGATCGAAAAGTAAATCGCATCTGACGTGTATTCTTGACCAGAAGTGACGAATTCATGGGGAAAAGGTTACCAAGAGACCGAAATTTTAATCTATCAACATAGCTCTGCCAGAAATATTAGCTGTGCCGCGAAATCTGGGCAATATAATCCCGAGGTGAGGATCTTGTTCTTCCTATTGAATATGTTATCAACATAGCTCTGCAAGAAATATTAGCTGTGCCGCGAAATCTGGGCAATATAATCCCGAGGGGAGGATCTTGTTCTTCCTATTGAATATGTTATATACTTCTCCGACACTACAGTTGCTTCTCCTTCGCATCCCAAGCTCTCAATTCTTCACTTTGTTACGCACCTTAAGCTAGATAAACAGCGTCCGCAACAAATAACTGATTGGTTCAGTGAGTTACTGATTAAATCATCTGCATTATCTCCGCCCTGCGAATTGGCTGAGCCTCGCGTATAACTGACATCGTGTAACTGTAAAACTGTTGGCATTCCACAGAAAACTCACGAAAATTCCCAAGTGAAATTTCTTTATGAATACTTGCTGATTATATGTTAGTTTAAGCGCGGGGCCAACTGAGCGCAACCTCATATTACACACACACACACACACACACACACACACACACACACACACACACACACACACACACACACACACACACACACACACACACACACACACACACACGCACGCACACGCACGCACGCACACGCACGCACACACACACACACGGACGCACGCGCGCGCGCACGCACACGCACACGCACGCACGCACACGCACACACAATTTCTATGGCAGATAGCACACTTCTACTCTATGAGCTGGCCTACTCAAAGAGGCGGACATTACTAGCACAAAAAATAAAATGCATAATCGACTAATTAACAAAACTTCACTCATTCAGTTTCTAAGTAAATAACTTGTGGCACATATTGCAATTTATGAATTCTAGCCGGGGAGTTCGCAAGCCGGATCCACTTTGAACAAATTCTCAGGATGACACCAGTTTCGAGATATTAATTTCCGAACTTTGCGGAGAAACGCATTGGAGTTCCAGTTACTTTTGCGCTTCGATGCTTAAAACGACGTTTTCTTAAGAAAGTAAGTGAAATGACAGTGTATTTTTAACGCTCGTTTGACAGCGCACATCTCGTAAATGGTGTCATCCTCACAATTATTTTCTAGTGGATACACCTTGCAGTATCACCCGTTAGAATTTGTAAATTGCAATGTGTGCGATAAGGCAATTAGTTGAAGACTTCATTAGTGAACTTTTCTTAATTTGTCGATTATGCATTTTAATGTTTTGTGTAAGTAATGTCCGCCTCTTCGAGTAGACTAGCCCATGGAGTAGAATTATCCTATCTTCTACAGGCAATCTTAAAGAATTCTTGAAGACGTTCGCTGAAACACCCTGCACATATAGCCGAGCAAGCGTGATATTTCTGCAAGATATTGCACATCTGTAGGCCTTACAACACCTCACGAACACCAGTTTGAATGTCATTAATCATGCCTACTGTGGTACAGCGAGCTCTCTATACAACGCGACCATTCCTGCTTGGATAGACAAACATACTGCCTCTCTTGCCGAGGTACGCCTCTCAGAACGCCGCACGCGAGGTTAATTTAGTTCCGATTACGTCATCAGTGAGGCGAGAACAGCGTCATCAGCGCATGCCAAACATGCAAGGCCGAGTAATGGCTTCTTTCCTCTAAACAACAATATCAAAGTAAGGTGCGTGGGTTGTATACGGTTGCAAACATACAGGGTGTCCCAGTCAACTTTAATCAGAGTTTAGAAATATGCGAATGCCACGTAGCTGGACAGAACCACTTGGTGATACTCAAATTATTCTTTTTTTCATTTCGCCTACTTAGACAACTAATCATAACCAATTAATCAACTTCTCAAATATTATAATTAGATAGAAAGTGTCAATGAGAAAACTCTAGAGGGATATAAAAAAAACTCCCGACACACCTTTTTGTTGCTCAATGCGTGCTACATAAAATAGTTTTGCCTAGCATGAAAGAAGCCCGAAAATACGCTCAGAGTACCTCGAGCGGCCAGTCGCGCGGCAAATTATAATATTTTAGAAGCTGTTTAATTAATTAAGACCGATTGTCTAATTAGGCGGAATGAAAAAAATAGTTTGAGTATCTTCAAGCGATGACAAACACTATTACATCGCTTCTGTGGAGCTACGTGGCATTCACATATTTTAAAACTCTGGCTAAATTTAACTGGGACACCCTTTATAAGCGATAATGCTAATAACACGTTTTCGTTACATCGATTTCAGCTAGCAACCCCCTCTGATCCTTTTAAGGACGTTTGACGTCGAAAAAAGAGTTCTACAATAGTAAAATAACTAACTAACTAAATAAATAAATAAGTCAATACAGTAATGTCGAAGCGGGCAAAGCAACATCGCTCGAAGTACACCAAACACGTCCGGCCAGTGTGCCGAACAGTCCGATTTCGCCACATCATTCAGCGCGGTGGCCGCCCATCCGCTGATCCACTGCCCGTATTCGAGGCTGTCCCAACTCCTCGCGCAGCATCGTGCAGAGCTGGGAAAGCTTGTTTCACTGCACGCCCGCTGCGCTTCTCGTGCAAGCGCACAGCTCGCGCCGCAGGGGGGGCGGCAGTCCACTTCCTCGCGCACCCATACGCGCGCGCTGCCGCTCATCGCAGCGAGCCCGGCGACGGGCAATCTGAGAGCCGAAACGTCGGCGCGCGAGCAAAGCGCGGCGGCCGAGCGAAAGTCGAAAAGCGAGGTGGCGCGTCGTCGTGCGTCGCTGCGTCCGCTCGGCGGGGGGAAAGAAAACACAGGCGGAGGGGGGGGGGGGGGGAGGGCGCACTTTCTTCGGGCAAGAAGGGATGACGGGGGGGTGCGAAGGAGTACGGTGCGAGCAGAGAGAGTAACCGAACCGCGCTGCTGGACGGACCGAGCAGCGTAAGAGGCAAAGGAAGGAGGGTTAGGAAAGGCGGCGGCAAGTGAAAGTCCACCGCAACCGCCGCCCGGCCAAAGCACCGAACTGGGTCAGCGTCGTCAGGCTGTGTGTGTGTGCCGCTGCCGCCGTTGCAGCGCTCGCCTCCCGCGCCGCGCGCCGTGTTTCGCCGAGCCGTGCTCCGCAAAGACGACCAGATCGGCCGCGCACGCTACCGACGCTGCGCCGTCCGCGTAGCGAAGCACGTCGCGCACACGCACACACACCACGCGCCGCCGCCGTCGCCCGACGCAGCCGAGGAGATAGCGAGTGCGCCGAGTTCGCTCGGAGAAAAGCGACCCACGACCTCGTGCCAGCGGGAACTCCGGCAGAGTTTGTGCGCCGCCCGACGACAGCGACGAGAGCGGCTCGGTGGTTCTCGGCGCAGCAGCGATGGGTGCGCATCGCAGCAGTGCCCGCTGGATAATATGAGTGGCCCGAGCGGATTGCACGACTCGCACGAAGCCGCCGTCGGCAGCAGCACGGAGAGCGGCCCGAGGCCGCCGCCACTGGGAGCAGCCGGACCGCCGCCGCCCATCGCGCGGTGCACGGGGTGAGTCGGAGGCGGCCACGTGCCCGTCAGTGTCACTGCCTGCAGCACCTCACTCGGTACCCACGGGGTAACCTCACCGCGCGTGTCGTCGGTTTGTGTTCTCTTCCCGCGTCTTCGCTTTTATGAGCGTTCAATGTGATATGCGCACCGTTACGAACTGACTCACAGTGCTCTGATGTTTAATTTAATATAGATCTAGACTTTTATTTTCTCGTTCCTTCAATTTCTTATATACAGGTTTGTTCTTCGCATTACGCACCAAGGTTGACATTTAGCGAGGCCCGCTTCTATATCTTCGCAGTCACTGTCGGAACAGCTAGACGACGGTAACGTACCACGAACGTCAACGGACAGCTCCTGATCATTTGGATCCCTTTTTCTGTGCGTAAATTGACTGTGTTTCATCTCCTCAATCAAATATTAAATCAATGTTCAATTTCAATCAACGTACAATAAAAGGTCCAACAATCGAACGTTCCGCAAAGGCCGCCGACAGTGATTTCCAATAAGTCCCGCGGGACCAATATCTATCCACGAACCACGCCTAGCTACTGGACTGAGTTTAAGAAAGATTCCTAATCGATTCCCGGAGGATGAGGAATTCGATACGTAACGCAAACATAGCTAATTAAAATATAGGCACGTGAAAAGTCTTATGGGGATGGGAACATTATTTTATATTTTTTATTTTTCTCAGTCGCAAAGCCCCGCAAACCATGTCAGACTCCTTAGCGCGCTGCAACTCTCGGTTGATTTTGCTTGTCTTCTAAATTCTATAGCAGACAGATAAACTGGAAGCCATGCGCCTGCTGTTGCTCCGTTTCATGTTTATGTTGACACGCGTACATTGTTTATCTTTTCCGGGGGCCGTTCTTTTATTCATTTTTCACCGTGTAACACTGCTACTATGTTATATCACTTCTGGCTAAGGCGGCGGTGGCTCAGGCTGCAGTTCTGGAACTGCAACAGAGACTGTTGTATTTCTTGGTGAGCGATCTCAGAAACACTACAACCGGACAATATATGCTTTATAGTATGTGTTCTAAAACTACTTCTTTTTTCTCTCAAAGTGAAAAGACTGCCAAATACATATGTTCTCCGTACGGGTGCTTGGGCTTCTCTATATAGAACCTCTGTGGGCACGTGCATTTGATCATCCATTGAAATGCGCAGTCGTTGAAAGAACGAATGTGTTGACGGTGCGGAAACAATTGTAGTAAATGTTTGCCTTGGCACTTTACGTTCGTACGATGAATAGCGACCGTTAGATTGAGCTGTGCATTAACAGCGAAGAAACCACGGCTCCAAGCAAAACGCAGCTGCAACATGGGAAACCGCTCTGTAATCGTACTCGTCTATCAGCTAAACTCGACATCTACAACCACGTTGCTTAATAATATGAGTAATGAAAAATTTTGAATATTGTGAATGAACTTCACAGCAACGCTGCGTCAGTAAATGGAACACTGGGATGCAATAACATATATATGCGTATATATATATATATATATATATATATATATATATATATATATATATATATATATATATATATATATATATATATATATGAGAACCACACGTTCGCGTTTATAATCGGTTTATTTGCCAATCCGTTTCAGTCCACCGGCCACAAAATCACTCGACGTAGGCCTCGGGGAGAACCACTCGCCAATCTTCAAGCTTAATTATCCATTATTTTTATTGTTATTGCTGGTCATGTTACTTATATCTGAATTCGGAACATTGACCACATATAGCTCCGGCTATATACCGAATGAGTGAACTGTCTCTCTCTCCCTACCCTTAGCGCAGTTTAGCCAACTAGACCTTTGACTGGTTAACATCCCTGCCTTCATATTATCTCTCTCTCTTTTCACGCTAAGGGGAAGAATTATTGAACAACATCGATAAGAAAAACGCAAAGATTATATTGTTACGAGCAGCCAAGCACTTAGACAACTTGCCTTATGACGGGTCTATATATATATTACATTTTACACACACAGTCACTTCTATTAACCGGAAAAGCGTGTGCACCTAAAATGTGTTTTCCTCAATCTGCGCAAAGCGATTTAGTTCTGCACCTCGGCTATGATGAAGCCTACATATTTATGCATCACCTTTCAGCGCGTAAAAGCGGAAAGCAAATGGAATTTGGCAATCTGAAGTCTGTATGGTAAATTAGCTTCTTGGTCACGCACAACATAATGGCAACAGCACCTCATATGGATAACAGCACCTCGCAGAGGTCAGATATAAGCGTACCACGTACAGTCAGTACTTACACAGATCCCTCGCAGAGCTTTCCACTGCGGAAGGAGTTTGAATAAGTTCAGTTAAGGTAGCTTGTAAAGTTTGCCCTGCCGTTCTGTCAAGCGTTCCGAGCGCACCAAACACAGCCGATAGAAGAGAAATTATCACTTGTTCCCAACCTGATCCGGAACCGCATTGGAAGAAGACAAAAATTACTTTCCATGCAAGAAAACTGCCCTGCAAGTCGTTGTTTTCCCTGCATGATAAATTTATTTTTCTCCTTCTTTTTATATACCAGAGGTTAAAGAATAGCATGCTTCTAAAACTAGTCGTTTTACATGCACCCAAACTTTGTTTCAACGCTGTAAAACAGTTTGCCAATTTCTTACATACTGCGTGAGCGCGGCATAAAAGCAGTATTTCCGGCTCCCGAGTGCCCTGTTTCGCGGGGAAGTATTTTACGCGGTGCTACAATTTATTTTGTTTCGTTACTTCTGTTCCTACGTCTATAACGCTAAATGATTAGCAGTAACAACTGCTTTGAAAGTTAATAATGTAAGCAATACAATGTGTCATTTTTTTCCTAATACTATATGAAGTATTGAGTGAGAAAGATGGCGAGAAAGACTTATACTTCTTTGCTCCTCCCACCAACCGACCACAAAAAGAAAGGCAAAAATTAAAAATAGACGATGGAATCGGGAATGCAATGGGAAACCACGAGTGAGCGCTCACTCCGAATTCTCAGCAATTACTGCACTTAACTTCCTTCCCTCGTTATGATCGAGACAAGCACACACGCGGTCTGACACTGGCGCACACATCCTCCTTCACGACGCCGAGCGAAGTAGCCGCCGCGTTCCTAAAACACACACGGAAACGTGATAAAGTAGCAGCGGAGACGGGTCGTGCAAGTGTGTTTGCCCGACAACAAAGTGAGCACTCGGCGAATGCCTTCGGATGAAGTCCTCGTCGTCTGGTCTGATCAAACACAGCCTGAACAGTCGAAAACGCATCCAGGTGTATAATGCAGAACAAGTGTAAGACAGCGGAGAGCCTCTCAGGAACAGTACGGGCGCGTATCTTGTTTGAGCGCGGTAGCGTGCTTCCTTGAAGAGCAAACACCCGAGAGGCGAAAGCTCCTGCCGCTCTCGAACAAGTCGCTGCTGCTTCAACTGCTGATTCTGTAATATGTCTCGTTAAGCGTTACGCACGCTTGAGCTGGCATCAACTAATCAAGGAGGCCAACCCTATAAAAACAAATTTGGTCATCGTATAGACCACTCATAACTATATTTCATACATATAGGTTACTCGATTTGCCCCCTTAAATACTTTTTTTCTTTTAACCATTCATAAGCTATATAAATGCCCAGTACAGGGGCTGATTAAATGTCTGGTACCATTACTTCAGTAGAAAATTCAAGAGCCGCAGAAAATTTGTTGGGGTGATGAAACTAGGGCATGTGCAGGCGGAACTTGGAATCGGCTAGCGCAAGACAGGGGCAATTGGATATCGCTTGGAGAGGACTTCGTCCTGCAGGGTGCACGAAGATAGGCTGATGGTGATGGTGATCATCATCATGGACTCGATAGACTGCCTATATACAACCCGTGGACTTTAGGTGGGAACCACAAGGCCCGTATTTCTATCGCGTCTACAACCCGTCTATACAGCACCTGCGACGAACGTGCTATAGCAGCAGCCTGAGCATGTTCTATAAACGCGTCGATTACAGCGACTACATTGCGATACGCATTTAGAACATGAAAAGAGGTTGCACTGTTATCGTCACCAATTCGATCACGGAGCGCAGAACAGACGCATCGGCGCCGTGTGACGCCAGGCCGAAAATACATCGGAAATATGTAGGCGAAAAAAGTTTGGTGTCCATAGGGAGTCTAAAAACAGTCAAGTGACTCATATTATTCATCGGATAGCTAAGTCATGTATACATACGGTGTACATATGGATGTCTGGGCTCACAAAATTCATCAGCTTATAATAAATATTTTTATTATGTCTCAAGTTTGTGCATAGGAGAACGGATATGCAACGAAGTAAAGTAGTCACTAGAGAAACATAATAGGATAACTTTCTGATTGCCACAGAAATTGCTATAGTCCTAAATCTCTCGTCCTACCGTTACAAAAAAAAATAATATAAAAAAATAAAGAACATCTATTTTGTACGTTGTGATAAGAACTTCTATTGCAGGCCTGACGCATTATTGTTACGGTGTCACCAATCCTGTCGTGGCGACAGAAACATATGTCGCCAATATAAGAGGGCGGGCTTGAGATAGCGACATAAACTTTTTTGGGTAGTTCATGAGATGTGGCACCGCCCAATCCTCGTCTGCCGCATTGATCTCTGTCGCATCGCATCACTTACGAACAGTTCTTACGTACAAATATTTTTGTGAACTTTGTGAGGTTCGTCCACCGGTTTCAGTTTCACCTTTCGCAAGGCTGCACCTTTTTAGAGACACAGGCAAAGTAAATGCGAACGAGGAGGAGAAGGAGGGAGCGTGTCTCAGCTTCCGCACTCCACAGAGGAAGCATTTTATTCCAGTAGCTTCCGCGGACGCCGAGTTCGCCACGGTTTGCGACGGGAGAGATTAAGAATAAGTGGGGAGAGTTCGCATAAAGTGGAATGTTAGCAGACACGACAGCGAGGAGAGGTTGACTAGAGATTTAAAAAAAAAGAAAGAAAGAAAACCGCAAACACGCGAGGAGATTCCCGCATTTGCCACCGGCGGTGCGACCAAGCGCGCAAGCTTTCACAGTTAGAATGAAAAAAAAATTAAAAGATAAAAAATGAAAAAGACTGACGACCGCGAAGACGACACTCGGAGACATGTAGCGTTGTCACGTAAATGTTCACGCTCTTCTTTTCGGCCAACACGTCGTCGTCCCAGTCTCCTCGCGAAAATAGCTTCTGTCGGAAGCACGCCGCCACTTTCCGACACGCTGCATTCTGCGGCGGCTTTTTCTTCTTTCTATTTCCTCCGAGGTTCACAGAAGGAAAGATAAATAAATAGATATATAGATAGACCTGAAAGTGACGTCGAGAAAGAGAAAAGAGAACGAAGAGCACTGCAGCAGGAGTAGAGCAACTGCATCGAAGCCTTCCTCCGCTCTTTTTTCTTGTTCTACCCAGCGGAGAAAAACGCAACATCCTCCTCATTTTTTTGGCATTCCCCTTGATCGACCAAGTTGTTTCTGCTTTCGTAACGCGGCGTGCAAACCGAGGCGCCTTTCCTTGCGGGCTTATTTCACGAAACTGAAGACACGGAAATATCGGCGGACCGGAGGAAAAGCAAAGCTCCCGAAACCGGCGAAGGGGGGGGGGGGGGGGTGCGCTCACGCGCACTGTGTGTAGCGACGCCGACTATTTGCGGGGTGCGAGAACAGGAACTCGGAAATTGTCGTGCACCGATGTGTACACGGATGTTAGCTCAGCGATTCGTTGTCTATTTTCTGTGACTCTAAGTCCACGAAAACGGTGGAGAAAAAAAAAAAAAAACTACACACTCCACGCAAAGCGACGTGCAATTGCAGGCTTTGTTTCCGGCAAGGAATCAATTATTCGGTTCTATGCGGTTTGCTGCGAAGTTGCAACTCCATTATCCTTTGTTCTGAAAAGAGAAGAAAAGGCTCCTACGCCTGCCGTCTTTCCAACTTGCACTTTAATTATTGGTTATCAGTCGCCTACAATGCTATAAACATTTTCTTTCTTTGTGTTTACAGACAAAGCTCTTCACAAGCTTCCGGTCTCGCCCGCTTTAAGGGCCTACAAGAGAAGGCATTCGCGTGACACTTGTTCTGTCCTGTTAAACATCGAGCCTTGCTCTCTGTAGGGCAGCAGCAGTAGTGCCTTTTCCTCTATGCAACCTACTTCCCTCTCTTTCACTGTAGAGGGAGTTAGGCAGAGAGCACCTCGGCTGTTTCACTTGTATATGCTCTAGAGCAACAAGTAAGTACATACATACATAAAAAAGTTATAAATGCATAATCCTGAAGATAATTGTACTGCATATAATAATGCCACAACGAAGAAGTAACTTGACGTCGGTACACGCCACCATCACAGTACACTATGCACTTTGTAGCCTTTAACCGTTGGCGCAAGAGTCCTGCAGACTAACTTGGATGGTAGATCCAAAACCACAGCTGAGCTGACACACACGTAACGCCATTAACGCGGTATTGCTGTCTTGTACGCAGTTTTCCCAGCGCCGCTGAAGCGAGAAAAGTGGATCGAGATAACGCGCAGTTGGTTAGAGCGCTAACTAGGCTGCATTGAGGCGACTGCGATGACGTCAGCGCATACTACGCGTTCCCACCGGCGCTTGCGGACGTGAATTCGAAGCGGCTCCGCGGAGACTCGCAAAATCAGGTCCCAAAGCCGGAATAATCCTGGCGTACGGTGTAGGGCGCCACAAAGCTACGAGAGAACAGATACAGTAGCATTTGCTTTTTCACGGCGCGAAGAGGGTTCACATTTAGTGCATATATGATCATATACCAGAGTAATAATTCGCTACTACTTATGGCTAACGTAACGTTTCATGATGAAAAATTGTATTACCCGTTAATTACGTGGATAACTTCGTTATCTGCATCCAATAAATGTGATTTGGACATTTCGTACGAAATTTTTAAAGTATTTATTTTTATGAAGTGTACAGTTCGCTATCGACAGTCTCTGGGCGTAAGATGTGCGTAGGTATCATGGTCAACCTTTCGTTAACAAATATCTATACACGTTCTACAGACAACCCGTCTGCAAGAGCGTAAGTTTGGGCATGTTGGTATTCCATAACTTACGTTTTTAGCGCACGAAAAGGGACGAGAGGCCGAAATACGAGGCGGACACATCGCTAACTTCCGACAATCGTTTTTATTCTACGAAGCGTGTAACGCTTCGTAGAATAAAAAACAATTGTTGGAAGTTAGCGCTATAACCGTCTGCAAGCCTACACTGCACAAATGTTAAAACATACGTGCTAACGGCGTTCAAGTAATATATATTTCTCTTAATGCACGCAGTGCATTTAAGAGAAATTTTCTGTTGTGAAATATGCATAATGTTTATGGAAGGAGAAGGTTAAACAGCTGCAGTACTCATATGAAACAGCTTACCATCGGAAGTAAAACAAGCCAAAATTTTTTTCAATATCATTGAAATCCCATTATCACTCACTATTATTATCTTCACAGGGTTTTCATCTCACTGGTGGCTTCATCTGGCTGGTTTTTTCACGTGCAGTGTATAGTTACTAAATACAAATTCCTTTTTGTAGATTTCTCGTAGCTATTACAAGTACAGTGCATTTTGTTCAGAAATGAATATTTATGCATGTATGATTTATTTATACTTTGTCGTATTGCCGTTATGATTGTGAATAATATCTATCATGAGAGAGAGAAAAAAATGCAGAGAAACGCAGGGAGGTTAACCAGAGGCAGTTCCGGTTGGCTATCCTGCACGGGGGGAAGGGTTAAGGGGAACAAAAAGACAAAGAGAGGGGAAGGGGGAGATAGAGAGAAAGAGAGACGAGCACGAACAAAGCGCGTACACTATGTAGCGGTAGGGGGCGGCATTCTTGAAGTCTATCGTGAAGCCCGTAGACCGCAGGAACCTTAATAACGTGAGTAATGCCTTTAACGCGGTTGTTCTTTCGTAGCACTGACCTAAAGCTTTGAGTTCCCATGGTGGATGTTTGCCCAACTGGTCCAGTACTCTGCACTTCACTTGTCTCTGGGCACTATATCGCGGGCAGACAGATAATATGTGCGAGCGTCTCATCGATGTTGCATGTGTCACACCTGGGACTGTTGGCCATTCCAATGAGGAAAGCATGAATCCCAACTAGCCTTGAGCTAGGGATTCAGATGTCCTGTACAATATTTCCTGTGTGCTTTTCCTATTTTGAATAAACTGCAAACTTCAGCAGTGATGTTGCAAACAATGTCAAAAAAAGAAGGTAGGAAGGTTAACCAAGGACGTGCCCGGTTGACTACCCTACACTTGGGAAGATCGAAAAGGGAAGAACAGATAAGAAAAGAAAAGAAAAATACTGGTCAGTCATTCACAGTCAGTCGCAGAGGAATCTCCACTGTCACAAGCGTTCATACAATCCACTGTCCTTCGAGAAACGCAGAAGGGCTTTTGTGGCCTTTTGCATGAAAGAACGCATAGGCCATGGTCCAACGATCTCTTCTGAGACCGCTCTATTATGTAGCAGGTTGAGTTTCGTTTGTAAAGTACATCTTTGAGTGTCAAAGGATGGGCAGTTACACAGAAGGTGCTCTAGAGTCTCAACGCACCCGCTCAAATTGCACGCCGCACTGTTGGCGATTCCTATCAGGAATCAATAGGAATTCGTAAATTCGACGCCGAACCATACGCGACACAGTAAAGTGGTTTCGCGATGGGAGAGTCCAGGTGGAAGGCGAAGTTGCAATTCAGGGTCGTGAGGGTGCAAGCGTGAGTTGGTGAAACCCGGTGCATTCCATCGTAGACGTGTGATGTGGCGACCAAGTGATTGAAGTTGTCGCGCAGCATTAATTCTTGAAACTGGTATAGGAATCTGCTTACGTTTTTGGTGAGCCGAACGCACAGCTTCATCTGCGCAGTCGTTGCCGACAATTGCGCAATGGCTTGGCAACCATTGAAATACGATGTCGTGGCTTTTATAGTGCGCGCGATGATGAGCGTGCCTTATATTGCACACTGGGTGCTCATGTAACCCATGACGTCGGGCGAAGTGCAGAGTTTGTAGGGCTGCTTTAGAATCGCAGAAAATGGCCTAACGATTATGTGGCTGCTGGAGCACGTAGTTAAGTGCACCTTGAAGAGCCGCAAATTCTGCTGCCATCGACTTAGTATTGTGCGAATATTTAAACTGCAAAGAGACGGCGTCCGATGGAACAACTACTGCTTCGTTAGAGCAATTGGAATTGGTGGAACCGTCCGTGTAAATATATATGCGGCCAAAATAATACTCGTTGAGTAGAAGCAAAGACAACTGCTTCAAGGCTGGCGGTGACAAGACTGCCTTCTTAGCAATCGCAGGAATTGAGTGGCACACGTGAATT
Source organism: Dermacentor albipictus (assembly GCF_038994185.2). NCBI lineage: Eukaryota > Metazoa > Arthropoda > Arachnida > Ixodida > Ixodidae > Dermacentor > Dermacentor albipictus. The sequence continues at coordinate 11,315,472 of NC_091826.1, forward strand.
TACCGGAAACACTACAATGCCGATGTTGGGCGTTTCGCAGGCTTGAAGCCAGATGGTATCGAGTGATGATGTCGGTTCACAATACCACAGAATGTAGCCTGTCGTTTTCACACTGACAAATCGGCTAAATGGTGGAATGGCAGCTTAGAAATGTGCCGAATGTGCGCTGTTAGCGTCTCGCCGACGATATGAGTGGTAATCGAGTGCTCCTGTGCAATGACAATCGTTGCAACTGTGGTAGTACTTCTCGGGAGGCCAAGACATGTCCGAAGTGCTTGGGCTCTGTAGTGCAAGATTAGTCTTGCATGTGTCGGACAAAACAGGAAGACTGTATCGCAAAAAAAAAACGGGAAAGGCCGTGTATAGTTGCAACATGGAGCGCACGGACGGTCCCCACGATTTTCCAGCTACGCATTTCTTATACAGCTCATACAAATGAGATTTTCCTTCATGTATGAGACATGCCCGGTAACAGTGATAATCCAGATAAAATGGTCATGGGCAAAAAATAAAACGACGTACTCGGGACAATAGACATTTCCTTCGCGACAGCCTGAGACGTGCCTGCACTCCTCAACATTTGCGGGCTCACACAATGTCTTACAATTCTGCAAAGAGCATAACGTGTCTTATGCAGTGTTAAATAATGAGGAGCGTGTGTGTGCGCATGTCTACGCGTGTGCGTTTATGTGTTTCGTGTGTGTCTTCGAATATAAGAAACTCGCGCTTCTTCTGTATGTCATTCGGGTTTCAAAAGAAAGCATTTCATCGTATTAGAAATGGATTTGAGAACCGAGTATAGATGCACCACGAAAGTGGTGCCAAGCTGTGCGTCCTATTCAATTAGGACGTTATCAAACCCTTTGAAAACTGTTCAGTAAAAAGCACAACTGATCTCAAGCACTAATACAGTAGTAGCAGCGCCTCTACCCCCCTCTGAATGAATGTGCCAGTGGTCCATGTATGGCTGCAGGTGTAACAAGTACACGCCTTAGGCAGCCTCTGCGAAATCATTAAGGTGTAGGAGCAGTCACCTGTAGCTGACTTAATAGTACAGTGTTCCTTTCTCGAATGAACGTTCTCATTCTCGAATGAATCTGTGTGCCGTCCTTAAATGCGTAGTTTCATTTAGGCGACAACTTTTATCCCAAGCACGCTGTCATGCGTCGACCAAAGGAAACAAAACGCGAGACAGATATAGCTTGCAGGAAACGCATTCTAGTGGGCTAAAACGCACTTACTGCAAACATCACGCATACGCATTCCATGGATGGTGCAGCCTGTAGCAATATCCTGTTGTTCGATAACTCCCCGCGCTGTAAAAAGGTTTAATATTTTTAGGAGATTCGCTAGTTTTCCGTCGCGTTTACACCGGTCTAAAGGAAAATAGTACTGATTATAAATACCGGTTCCTTCTGCGAATTCATACGGCATAAAGAAAACGGGCCTGGACAGGGATTACTACAGACACTGCCGAGTTGTGAAAAGAGCATCAAGAAAAGTTTCTATCTCACTGTTAAATTTACCACAACAAGAGTTACGGAAGACGTGGAACCAGTTATAGGCACTTCAAGTTTACCGACGCATGCATTTTGCCGCTGTATCAACCACCGAGCGCGTAGCAACTAGTTTCACGGGTGGCAAGTGTCCTAAGTGCATGTTCGCGTAGCTCATTGGTCACATTCACGGTCCCTCCGCTTCGACTTGTCGATTGAGTCCCACCCGCACTGCAACCTGCTGGCCTCCTTGTTAGTTTGGCTGGCAGAGTGACCATCTAGGAAACACATTGGTTTCAGGCTCGATCGTCGGGCCGGATCAATATTTTCCTCAACTGCAAAGCTTTCTCTCTGAGACAAATGTATGGTTTTCCTTTGTAGCTTCGTGCTACGTACTGTCGGGGGGACGACAGTACTTTCCCTTCCATCTCACGGATATTTCTTTGGCGCTGTTTAAGCGGTACTTTTACGAATCTCTATATTCGTTGCACTCAATACCGCAAACGTGGGAGGGTTTCGCAGTACCGCCTGTAGTAGTCTCTGAGACTGATTTGATGTCTGGTACTGGAAGTATTTGCTAACGAAATTCGTATTTTTTTCTAACTTAATGTGCCGCTTTTCTTGCCTAAACTCGGTGGAGACAAAATGGAACATGGAACATGGCACAGTTTCATACGCATTTGTTTCTATATCCTATACCGAAACAACAAAAGCATTCTTAACCTTCAGAAGCGTTACATTTTTGGCGAGTTGGTTGTACATGGTTCTTTAGAGACTTCTACGCGCACAAAGACAGGGCGACTTGTTAACCTTGGCTGCATAGTCTCTACGAACTGGCTTCACTTATTCAACACAGCTGGAACTACCGCCAAGCAACTTAACACGGGTAGCCGTGTTTAGCTGGAAGCAGGACAATTTTCATCAATTAGTCAGTTTCAACTTGGCTTCAACATCTACAACAGTTAGAATACTCCTCAGTCCGTACAACCTAGGAAATGTTCTTCTTATAGATGCTGTATGGTACAATGCATCAAAATTTCTCCAACAAAAAACAAGAACGCCGCGGAGCGCCAAGTACGCGTAGTTAAGTAAAACTTGCCATCAAAAGAATGAACATCAGCAAAATACACATTTTGTAAGCTCCTGTACCTATCTTTTCTTCGATTCATCCTTCTCGCGCTTTCTTCTGATCGCATAAGGGCAACATACCTCTGTCTGTGATCCTCGCTCCACACCAAGATTCGTTAACTATCGCTATTAGCGGCACAAGCTATCTAAAGTACGCTACCAATGTTTTTGTGGCTGTCGGCACACGGCTCAGCAAAGCCTGCGGGAAGTTCGAATATCAATCACTTTTAACAACGACAAAGAAACGCGTGCACCATTTCACGAAGGTTTCCGACCACTGCGCGGTTATGCGAACTCGTCGTCGTTGGGTTAAAGCCCAGCGCTGTGTCTATGTATCTGCTTCTTTCTACGTCCTCGTACAGTCGCGCTTATACACTCTACCATGGCCTTATAGTGATTGATAACAGTGCCCTCCATTTTCCGGCGCCTCTGAGTACCGCGAGTGCTACAAGAGCTCTGAAACAAGGCACGCTGTCCGCTCTTGTTGGCGAAGTTGTCTCGAAGCTTTTGTCAAGGACGGGTGGTGGTGGTGCACGCACAGAATCGACAGCAGCGTACGTGCATCACTGGGCCAGAGCTCGTCGTTAAGCAAGTCATTCAATCCAGTCTTTCAAACCGTTGAGATATAGCCTCAGAACAGGATTGCGAAGATCCACTTGAGACAATGGCTTGATTTGTCTTAATTATATGCCAGAGTAGTGGTAGGAGACAACGAAGGCAGCGCCATGACGACGTCGACATGACAAAAAAGCGCAGACAAAGTTGCCAACGTTGACGATGGCTCACCTGCCTTGCACATAGTATTCAATCCTAGGTAAAGACAAAGTTTTCAGACAGCTTGTTTATGTGAAGATGGAAACACGATGATCATAAGCATTACATAACACCTAATGATGCCTGTCGAACATGATGAGAGGCTCTATGCGAAAGCCAGATGATATATCGTATGCAGACATCGCTGTGAAAACAAGGGACGCAGATTAAAAGAAGAACGCTGCGTCGAACGAACCATGGCTCTGAGGCTTCGAACGTGTGCTTGGGAACGCGGAAGTCAATCACCAGTCACAGGGAAGTGCTCCAAGCATGGGCGTGCACACCACCGAGCACATCTCGGCTCACAACATCTCGAAAGGTGACCATAATGCGTGCACAAGCCCGTGCCTCTGTCCCTCGCATTTTATCCCACCGTTTGCAGCTCACGTACAACGCCAGGCGTCCGAGATAAAGCTCGACCCGTAGCATTATACCCACGCGGGGGCGCTGGGTCTGCGCGTACGGGCCAGATTAGACGCCGGTATACGAGCGTCGGCCCGTCATTCAGTGTGGACGCGAAATAACGGGCGTCGTTCTGCTGCGATCCATTAGCCCGTGGCGTCGCTTTGGACTAGGGGCTGCCGTGGTCGTGCCCTTTAATGCTTTCCCCTTTGTGTCGCAGGGCCGTATACGCGGCGTTTTGTTTGCTCTCTTTGTGGCGCACTTAGGTATGTGCGCTTCCGTAGTGCGGACGCGTATTCCTCTGTCAGCCTCGCCTGATAAAACCTCCAACCCATCTGAAGAAGCGGACCACCAGTATAGGAAAACAGCGCCTGGCGGGCACCAACACCGGTAATCAGGGGTGGGAACAAATGCACTGAACAAGTACAAAAAGGTGATGTCCCTTAAATGTCGCACTTTTATCAGTCTAGTTATGCCGGGGCGACGGCGCAACTCTTCCTAGCTCTCAAGAGAGTACAGCATCGTACTTGCGTTTCAAGATTTCGACAGAAACGGAGTCGTCCAGAAGTGACCCTGCACAACATTTAGAGCGAATAGCGCATCTGTGGCACTAGCGCTATGTGTTCCGTATGGCTGTATACCTGTGAATGCGCCCCGAGAGTTCGGAATTGTGTGGCCGTGACAAATTCTCTGGGCAGCTGCGAGTGACAATGGCAGCATTTTGCCGCGTTTTCAATTTGCTTTATGAAAACCTGGAAGGTATTAGTGTATCTGAGCCCCACAAAATGCACTGTTATGTAGTAGTGATAACAATCTGGGCGATAAACATTTGCGGCGCCACATATTTACTACAGCTGAAAGCCAGCGATCACACCACAAGAGCCAATCCAAAGGACACCCTTAGATAGTGCACCCTCTTATTGGCCCTTCGTAAGCTCGAGAGACGCTCAATGCTCCTCCGCAAGCAAGACTTGGTAATTTAGGCAGCTATACGCCAGTCGTCTGCCATGCTATCAGAGAAATTTCTCAGTAATATTATACGCCCGCTTAACAGAATATATAGGCTCATCTTACAGAAATATTTCTGCAGGAAAAAAAAAAGAAGAGACCATGTAGCCATAGCCGCCGAGAGGGTTTTGTTGAAATTTGTCCCGTCGGAGCTATGTGCTGCGCTTGTGTGGCTCATAATACTAGCCGACTAGGAAAGTATCGTAATTTCACTCTAAAGGAATGATCAGCTAGAGAATCCTCGACCTAGAGCCAACGTTATGGAAAGGCTTCTGGTAGATGCTGCCGTTGTCAAGCCACTGCAAGAAACTTCATCTCAACCTTCCTGTGAACTACAGTGCCTACTGTGAACTATTTCGCCTTGTTTGGATTTCTAAGGATACAAGTGGAGGCTTTGCAGTGGCGCGGCATATTTCCCGCTATTTGCGAACTGTTTGCAGGAACTTAGATTCGCTAGCGATTGCGCGTGAACGCCGCCTGACCGTCTCAGCCAAACTCGGCGACCTTCGCGTTATCACAAAGTTTCACTGCGGCGCCCGACCTCACCGGCCACGTCCTGCAGCCATAAGGATGAGCTTGGACACGTGCGACGTTGGCTTTCGAGGTCACTTCCCACATTTAAATAAGAATGGCCCGTCTCTCTTTCCCGAGTCGTTTATGGCCGGCCCATATCGGCGCGAGGAAGAGCTCAGGAAAACGACGTCCCGGCCGACGCTACTCATGCACTGCCGGAGCCCACGGTGTGGTCGTGCTTATTTGCGAACGCGTATAGCCGCGAGAAAGAGAGAGCGAGAGAGACAGAGAGGGGAGAAGCAGAGGTGGTTCGCGAACTTTGTTTAGGGAAATGCTTTCACCGATGGGTGAGAAACCTGTTCGAAAGTGTCTGACGACTGGTGCAAAGGAAGAACAACGATGGCATGCGTGCGTCTTCACGTTGTGAAAATTTATTCGTGGTTGGAGTCTTCAGGTTTGAGAAGCTTTCGTGTAAATGTTTAAAACAAAACATGAGGGATGTTTCCCGTGCCACCGCTTGTCGCTTGACATTTCACGGTGCGCGCGACGACGTTACGTAGGCGGAGGAAGAAACGAAGACAGGAGTCAATAAAACCCGGCCCAGTTCAATGGCGATCCGGCCGGATGCATGGCTTCACTCCGTCAAACGCTCTACGTCGTTGTTATCTTATGGCTTGGTGCCCCAAAGTATTTCATGCATAGAAGTTCGTTTGCATGAGAAAGCTAATTATTTACAGAACCGATACAGAAGACAAAGAAACAACGGTGAATACAAAATTAAGATAATTTGATAGAAACAAGAGATGCGATTCAACAAAGCATGTTGCTGAGCTAGTTGGTTCATGACTTGAAAACAGAAGTTAAGGCGCTAAGCAGACGAGGACTAAGTGAGACACAAGCGACATACACGGGTGCCAATATGGGCGCGAATTGGCACCCGTATATGTCGTTTGTATCCCACTTCATCCTCGTCTGCTTAGCGCCGTAACTTTTGTTTCTAAAACAAGGGAAGTTCGAAGCTCTCAACATAAGTAACCCTCCGCTCCATGGAATGTTTGCCCTTAATAAATGTAGAATGTGAATCTTACCTTTCTCGAACCACTGAGCAGACAAGGCACCCACACACTAAAGCACGACCTTTCAAGCATGCTTCGTAGAAGTAAATGTTATGTGCGTTTACCTGTATGCCCGCAGAAACAAAACGGCACACTGCAAGTTTGCGACAACAGCTACAGGCTATCCAGAGCACAATATCGGACTATAATAGCCCTCCAGATGTGCGCGATGTATGATGAAATGAAGAAAAAAATGCAAATACAAGCATAACACACAGGTTATACGCGCGCGCACAGAATAAACTAACGTATTGAAAACTACGTACGGAATATGAACAAACCTGCAGATGTCGGAACGGCCTTTGCAGCGCGCGACGCTGAAACAATGCAACGTCTTGTCAATGCCGGTATTCAGATTATTTTTTTTTTTTTGAAGGAGCGTGGGATCTAAGGCGTATAGTGCCACAGGCTGTTCACGTCGACAAGTTGGCTGGGAACTGGCTGTGGACGAACACGAGTACGACAAGGACACACGACTCTCTGGCGAGCCATCTTTCTTTCAGATACTCAATTACTGCTGCGTGATGAAGCTCATTTCCCATTGAGAGCATCTGTCAGAGAAACGGGCATATGAAAGACCGTGCCGAAAAAGAAATCGTAGGAACAGACTACGCGCACGTCTCCTTGCAGGCCGGTGTCGCCGATACGGCGTCAGCCAAACGTAGGGGTCAGTGATGCGTGGACTCGCATATTCGTGGCTGAAGCTGCCGCAGCAGCTGCGGCACTGGCAGTATTACACGCCTCAGTGGTCATGTGGGCTGTGCGTGAAGAGGGGAGGGGGGTGCTTGAGGAGACACTCAGCAGCCGGTCACTTTCGTACCGCGCCCGCGAGTATCCCTCTCCTTCAGCACAGCTTTGTATCGTTCACTCTCCCTCCTTGCACAGTACGCACGGATCGCCACACCGACCCGCTCCAAGTCACCAATGAATGGCAATGAGCCGTCGTCGGCTGGCTGCATGCCTCGCATGCACGCACGTGCACTGCGGGGCGACTTTGCATTGACGCCCATTGTAGCGGCACAGCGCCTTGCAGAGAGACGACACGGCGCGAGTGAAAACCCGCGCGCCGCAAGGCTCGGCTTCCGTCTTTGACGCGATTTGCAGCGAGGCGGCCAGAAACCAGTGACGTCAAGTACGGGATTCTTCTTGTCCGCATGCGCGGCTTTCTTGCAGAGTTCAAGAACATTTACGAACACTGTCGTGGCCATTCAATAGAGACCGGAAACGGTTAGACGAGGTGTGAAGGACAATGAAGTGGGACACTGTGCTGCGTAGGCGTAGCGTTCTATCCTGCATATCCTTTTCTTTTCTTCGTCGGATGCCCATGCTATTCGCGAAGGAATGTGTGCGCAGCTATAGCTATGACTTCCGAAGGCAGGTCAAGCGTACACTTACAAAACGCGAATGAATGCTATCGTAAGAGGGCTGCGCCTTCATGCTATATTTATTTCATTTATTTATTTATTGGGTACCTGCTTCGCCATTCAGGCATTACAGCAGAGGGTACAACTCATATAAACAAACGCTCAAAATTGAATTCATGAAGCATGGAAGAAATCATCATTTGAACAAATACAGACAGTGTCAGGTAGTAGAGTATTCCAATCTCTTATAGCACGAACAAAGAAAGGGTAGCGGAAAGCGTCACTCTTAAAAGTAATCTCACGTATTTTTAATTTGTGATCTCGCCTTTTAGAAGCATATGTGGGTGGCTGAAAATACAATCCCCTAGCTATCCCCGTTTTAGAGTAGTATATGTTCTGAAGTAATTTTAATGTGAGATTGCAACGACGGTGTTCAAGAAGATGCCAATTTAATGCTTTTTTTCTTTCGGTCATGCTAAGGATCCTGTCATAATTGCCAAGGACAAAGCGAACTGCCTTGTTCTGCGCTTTTTCTAGTTTATCTACAAGTTCTGGGATCCATTTAGGATCCCAGCAAGCACACGCATACTCCAGTGTACTGCGGACATGTGTGAAATACAGTTGCTCCCTAAGTTTCTGTGGCAAACTACTATAGTTACGTTTCAAAAAACCTAATGCATGACAGCCTTGTTCCTAACATAAGTAACACGTCTGTTCCACCTTAGATCAGCAGAAAAAAATGCACCTAAGTACTTATATTCTGACACTTGTTCAAGAGTATCATTATTTATAGTGTAATGATTGCAGTCGTATGAGCGCTTCCTGGTAAAGGTGACGTGGACACTCTTTTTCACATTCAGCGACATTTTCCATTTTTAACACCATGTGGCAATCAAATCCAAATCATGTTGTAGTGCTTGTTGGTCAGATTCACTGACGATGACCCTATATGCTATACAGTCATCTGCAAACATTCTAGATGATGATGTAATGCCGGAAGTGATGTCATTAATGAACGTCAAAAATAAAAGTGGACCTAAAGCTGATCCCTCTAGTACGCCAGAAGTCACAAGTACATACTCAGAGGAACATCCGTTGAAAGCCACAGACATTTGTCTTGAGTGAAGATACTCAGCAATCCATGCGATAACTTCGTCATCCAATTTGTAACGTCGAAGTTTAGCGATCAGTTTAACGACGTCAAAAGCTTTTTTGAAATCCAGAAATATACAATCAACAATTTGTTTCTTGTCGACTGCTGAAACTAGCTCAGCAGTCGGTCTAAAATACCGAAGTTGGGACCGCGGTTATCTAAGAATAAACGATCTGCCAGAAAAAGCTTTTTGTCACATACCTGTGGTGCTGCCATACGCTACCAGTGCGCTTTCACACAACTACTTGATGACTTGTCAGGAGTAGATAAACTTCAGTTCTCGTTATCACCTGTGCAGGTGATGACATACATACATACATTCTCCCGTGCACCTGAAGCTTTCTTCTCACTAGTTTTGTAGACAACCAGCTGTGACGATTCATAGCGTCTATGACAAACACTTTAGAGCTTGAGTTGCAGGGTGTTTAGTAACACTGTCGTCCGCTTTCATTATTGCAGTTTACGAGGCCTTAGCACGACATCATATATGGATATAACTGCAGATGCCATGCGCTCTACTGCCCTCTTTAAAACGACATATGTATGGTCACGCTGTCACACACATATAAGGTAATAACATACGTTACCACTGTGGCTACTCGTCAGTGTCATTTGGAATACATAGCTCTGCATTTACGAAATCTTCTTGCAACACTTCCTTAACGTAACCCCTGGTTTACAGCTCGCACACTGCCATTCGTAACGAGTTCTCACTGCCATCGGTGCTTTCAATCAGGCGTGGGTTCTCACTGTAGCGCGGAACGATGGCACGTCGCAAAAGACAATAAACTATCAACACAAAGGGAAATCACCTCACTTCGACTGGGAAATTGCCGCACTTGGATGCTTCGCCGATCTGCGCGCTTTCTACCAACGGGGGAAAAGCGGCCGCGTCCTTCGCCCATACTCGCCAATCCCTAACTCATTTCCTCGAGAGCAGCGAAGCCATCAATGTGACGCCATAAACACGCCTATCAAAATGCGACGAGGTCATTGAAAAGCACTTCGCGATCACTCGAGCATAAAATCAAAGTGGACGAGAAGCACGAGCAGCGGAAATTTAATAGCATACTTTCTTGACCGTGCGAAAAGGTGCGTATACGGATGAGGGCATATTGCACATTCAGTACATCGCGTGAGTTCTTCCGGCAGGCATTGAGATAAATTTTTCATAGATAACTGTCAGAGGCCCTTCATCAGGTTTGCGTTGCATCTGTCGCTGGAATTATCGTGCAAACTCATAGAGTTTATACTTACTACTAAACAGTTCCGGCGTGCGAAGATGAGTTAACACTTCGCCGACTGAGGGACAGCACAAGCGAACTATGGGTTTTTCATGTTCACATAGTCGCTTTTATTGATGTGGTAGAGCATCAAACTGGAAAAAAGTGTACTATACGAAACACTTAAAGACCACACAAAGGCAAGCCAAGCGGATCATGAAATAGCATTCCAGGGGATGCCAGGGCATTGTAACATTGTGCGTCAAAATATCCTTATATCATATCAATAAAATGAAAAAAAAAAGAACGCGCGTCGAGTAAGCTCCTGAACAATGTTGAATAATGTGGGCTGAATGCGGTTAAATTTATGGGCCCGGGACCTCAAAGAGCTGAGATGTAATGCTAACGCATTTCTCTGGCACATACCGTCAAATTGCCACTGGTATTTTTATTTATTTATTTATTTATTTATTCATTCGTTCACTTACTTCTACCATACCACATTATATATATATGTATATATATATATATATATATATATATATATATATATATATATATATATATATATATATAGTTTTCTTCGGCCTAGTCTATCCTCTGTCCAGCCGCAGGCAGTCTTTTGCAACGTTCAGCTTAGTCTGTCTGCAGCTGAAAGGGTGCTTCTTGTCTCCCATCTGCTTCTCATTTGTTCTGCTACGAAAATCTGCTGGTTTCATTCGTTCTGCTACGAAATAGGGAAAACAACGAGTAAAAGCCCTAAGGAACGCTCAACTGAGCTGGCTGCTCAGTGCGAAGCTTCGCTTGCAACCCACAGTTCAGTGCAGTGCGTCTCGGTATAACCACGCCCGAAAGCTGGGCATCACTACTGCGAGCTGGACACACAAACCAGGAGCTGAACAAGAAAGCGACAGTGGGTGTATACATATTCAACCTCTACAGAGACCGAAGTCCTGCAGCAATTAGACGGTCTAATCGTACAGCTTGCTTAAAAATAAGCGCGAGCAACGCAAACTGTGCTGGTGCAGAAACGGAGGCGTCGGTCTGACCCTACCCGAGACAATTACAGGAAGTTGGGCGCACAGAAAAAGGAGTAACTGCTGGCGTTACACGCGGGAGGCGTGTAGTGCTCGTGGCTATTTTGGAAGCGACAATTAGGAAGTGCTGTATACAGTTGAACGAGGACAGGTTTGGGGCACTGAGCATTGTTAATGACACTGTAGTTTAACAGAGCGCGAAGCTTAAGCCATTTTTTTAAAGACGCGATTGCTGGAACATGTTGGCATCTGTAAGTGGCACCGGCCACTCCGCTTCACTTCAAATTAATACATAATAAAAAGGTGCATGAAGGCGCGGAGTAGATAATGCTACAGGAGGTAATAAAACCCCCAGGAAGCTTTTCTCTTTGTTTCAAAGCGAAGCTGTTAGCCTCTCGGTGGCCGGTTTTTTTCGTGTCCGTGCTTGGGCAAAAATTATCCTCGTTAGCAATGGCCCATACTCCCCTAAGCAAGCAAAAATGTAATCGATCATCCCCCTCCTAATGCAGAAGCTGCAAACACTCAGCAAAGGGAAGCGAACAGTGCGTAAATTCATTGCAATCATGCATACAAGGTACATAACAGCGTACGTTTCAATAACGAACAACCTCAAAACGAGCACCTATCATCATCAGCAATAGCTCATATCCCCCCTCCCCCCCTCCCCCCTGTAAGCAAGCGAAAATGATATGGCTCATACCCCCGTAAGCAAGCAAAAACTACAGTGGCTCATACCCCCGTAACGCAGAGGCTATATATAAGCACCCCACAAAGTGAAGCAAACAGTGGATACATTCATTGAAATCACCAACACACAGAACAGCATAAGCTTCAATAAAGAACAAGCTCAAAACAAGCCTCCGAACCATCAGTAAAGCATTTCATACCCCCATTAGCAGTTGTGGTGGTGGTTTTGCAACAGCTTCGCTGGACATCCACTTTCGCAGGGACGAGATGGCGAGTCATTTTTTTTTCTTTCTTTCTTTCTTTCTTGCTCTCTCTCTCTCTCTGTTCATTCATCCTTTAGAATGAAATTTCCATAAGAGGAATTTTTAGCTCGGGACTCATTCCGATCTCTCTCTCGCTCTCTCATTCCGATTTCATCATTTAAATGCTTTTATGAGACAACCCCTAGATCGATTCGAATGAAATTTGTTGCATTTGAGAAAGAAGGTTAAAAGAAATTCTGGGGTATTATGCGCCAACGCCAATATGTGATTATGAGCCTCACCGGAATAATTTTGCCACCTGGGGTTCATTAACGAGGACCCAATGCATGGTACAGGGGCGTTATTGCATATCGCCACCATCAAAATGTGGCTGGGGAGAGAAGGTTAACTTATGGTGAGTGCAGTTATTGGAATTTTGATTTGGGGCCTGGAATGTTTCACTAATATTGCCTGAAATTTCGAAATATCAAAAAGATTGCAACACGAAGTTTACAAATACGTACCGCAGCAACGAAAACTGATATCGACGTTTTGTAAACTGCACTTGGTAAAACATTTAAAGCGGACAAATTTGATATAATGAATAAACATTGTCACAATGTTTACGAGGGCTTTGAAAAACTCCTGCACTCAAATTAGTGGTATATTTAAGAGTGGTGTATAATATATCAGTTTTGACCGCTTTAAATGTAATATCAAGTGCAGTTTCAAGCAATGTGATATCCATTCTTTTTTGCTGAGTTACAGAGTCGTGAACTGGTTAGTTCAGTTCTATGATATATTGCAATTTTCAAAAATTATTGTAAAAAATGTTACAGCCTAAATAAAAATGCCGTTTCCTACAGTCACTAAATTTTAACCTTTTCTTTTAAATGCAACAACCTTCATAAATATCGATGCAATGGTTGTTGACAAAAACAATGTCGCCGTTACCGTTTATTGCCTCCTTCCCGATTAAGGCATTTCGTCGCTAACTAACGTGTCACGAAGATAAAGTACTTACGTCTTAGAAAAAATTGTCAAAGGCACATCGTAGCTTGTAAGACATTCGAGAACGCGTAATCCAAAGTACTGTGGTCAAAATATGGCCTAAAGTAAATGACATGCCGAGACGAGAGTGTGAATCCTGACCAAATCAAGAAATGGTACAAACTATCAAACACTCCTTTTTTTGCACCAAAAGACATCTTTGGTTAAGTGGTGCAAAAACATTCTTCCTACTACATGAGAGGAGAGATAAAAAATATAGTTTTGAGCGGAGAAGAGCTGCAAGCGAGAGCGAAAAGGCAGCCGTAAAATGAGTCAGGAACATCCTAGAAAACTTGGAGCGCTAAAAAGACAATGAGACACGCGGGAGGTCACGACAGCACACGTTGTGTGTTGTACTCTATGTCCGTCCTTGTAATTTTATAGGTCTCCTGCTTTCGTTATGCCAAACCAGCCACTACGTCCGAATTGCTGCAATTGGTGAATCAATAACGTTACGTATGGTGCGCTCCATACAAGAAGCCACGATAACAACATCAGGGAGCTAGCGAACATTTCAGACTGTTCAAAAGGCTTTCAGGACCAAGCAGGAAGGCGTTTCTCTCTCTCTCTCCTTTGCTTCGTGGGCAGTGCAGTACAAAACTCCACAACAAAGCGACGAACGGTATACACCTCGTCGGCCCTGACTTTCTTCTCAGCAGCTGAGGCAACCAGCCGCCGCAGGAAGAAAGAAACGTCGCCTCAGGGCATCTAACAACAATAACCGGCGACGATCGTTACTCGCCCTATTGGTTCTCTGCCGTTCTCGACAACTCACGCTCCGCGGCGTACGGTGCTCGACGGGCTGGCCGGGCACAATCTCGACGGCGCCGGTAAAGCGTCAAGGGGAGGCCAGCGAGACCGCGATGTATTCCGGTGCGCGCACACGCGACCGACTCGGTTACGCCACTCGATCACGATAAGTGGCGCGGGCCGAGTTGCTCCCTTCCGCAGCACCCGGCGCCCATTTATTCTCGACGCTGAGTTGTGTGCACCGCAAGCGAGTCTCCCGGAGAAGGGCCTAAAGGAAGCTTTCTATTGAGTCCACTTGTGATCGAAAGTATAGGCGGCCTGAAAATAGTCGCGCAAAGATGCGCGCATCAAAGCGCCGTGTTGTTTCTCACTCACTCCCCCACGGAAGTAGCGGAAAAAAAGGAATTTTCTGCGTTGCCTCCAATAAGGAAGTTTCCGGCTGTCTCTTCGATGTGCGTGCGTGCGTGCGTGCGCTGTGTGCCTGCGTGCGTGGAATCACGGGTTAAAAGCTAAACTGGCCGGCACAGCAGTGTCGCGGGGCGCTTCGGGAAAAGGGGTCGTCCTCTTTCTTAAGCTCGCTGGAAAGGCGCAGTTCTCTCTCACGCGAAAATATATTTGCACAATTCACAAAGAAGAATTAAAAAATGTGTCAGCTTACAGACCTACACTTTTTTGTCCAGTAATGCCGGCGGAATTACAGTGAACTATCCGTTCGATGGTCCACAAGACCGGAGCCCATATAAATACTTAACAAATTGTTGCGTAAGAACACGACACAAACTACATAATGCGGTCTTCAAAAAGCACGTAGATAATCACTAGCCTTTCTGTATTTCTGTTGATGGGGGCTTTCCGACTGAAACATCCCACGAAAAGTAGCCGACTCTTTCTAATGCACAATGAGAGGCGAGTCATTTTCGGGCGCAAGTTTACTCAACGCAGGAATATTTATGTCGAATTTGCTGCCTAGTCGGAGTCGTCCACAAAAGGATGTCATTTGACACTCGTAAGTAAGGGGGCTTTTTTAGCTCGCGCCGACGTAAGTTGTAAATCCTCGCCCAAATCGAGTCACACCGCGAGAAGGGTGTCTTCCGTCGCACCGGAAAAAGGGGCGTCCTCCTTTGCGCACGCTCCGTAAGTTGGAATTCGTTGCATCCTTCAGTGGGGGAATCTCGAATGCCGCAGGGCAGGATGCGCGCCTGCACCGTCCCAGCCGCGGCACGGCCTGGTTTCTTCTCGCTTCCGAAGTGTTTCCCAAGCGTCAGATGTAGGCCGGGATTCGCGGAACGACAGAGAACGTTAGTCACACGGCGATGCATTTTTCATATTCCCCATGAACAGGGGATCATAAGCTTAAATGTGTGCACAGAAAAGCCGAAGATTAACGAAGTCGCAGGTGGAGAAAAAAGAAAGATATAGACGTTTCAGCCATTCGTTATTTGCGGACTCGCTGAAAATTTACCAAAATCTGTTCGAAGAATCGAACCAAGTTACTTCTTTTTCACAATGATATACGCACCACATTCAAAATGTAGCTGCGTGGCTACTATTTGAGTACGATAAGTTTTTGTTTCCGCTGCTGCTTTACCTGCTAAGCCGTAGGGTCTTTATACAGAGTGTTTTGCACACATTATATTAGTGTTTCTATTCGAGCTCTATCTGCGACTGCTACGTTGTAGTTGCGTTGTGTGCGCACTCATTGCGAAACCCATTCCTTACCCAAACAAACGTATAATCACATAGCGGTGCTATGTGTAGAAATGCATAAGAGCATACTTGTATGCGTATATACGCATAGAAAAGTTTGTACCATTTGGAGCTTATCTTGTCCCACAACAGTAATCGTCATTTATCTTGCTCGCCTTTACTTTCTAACGCTGCGCGCACAGTACTTGCAAGTCACAAACGGCTTGAGCGCTGTCAGAGGGGCATTGAATTTTTGACAAGAAATCAGCGGGTACAGAGCTTCCACGAAAGGAAACGCAAGCAAGGTAGATTACGATAATTGTTGTGGGACAAGATAAACCCTAAATGGTGCAAACTTTTTGAAGTCTGTAATACTTCCTTATCACGAGGTAGTTTTAGCTACACCAATATACCATTCGTATAATATCAATAAAACACGCTTTTAATGTAAAGAACTGTGGTACGTCTAAGATGCATTCCTGCAGCTTCTTTACAAATCATGATTCATTGCAGCTAAGCAACGACTCGCAGTACATGAGCAGCATGCTGTGGATTTAACCCAAGCCTGCACATCTTCCTTCCGTTTATTCATTCTTGCTGAATAGTGACCACTCACAGTAGGCGTACTCCACGTTTCAATGCCCGAGATATTTCACGGGAGTCATCGCGTAGGCATTGTAATTTGGATATACATGTAATAAAATCTGGTCATCGAAATGTCATCGGCAACAGGTCACATCAGGTAAACCCTGCAAGTGAACATGGCTGAGCCTTCTGCTGCCGTTTCGAGGCACACACTCGGCACAGGCTTAGAAGCTGTCCTTCAGTTTTATCTGTCTTTCAAGGCACGCATAGGAAAGCCCGCTGCCATGCAGGCATATCTTAAGTCTCTATATACTTCCACGAATCTTCGCACGTTACTCATGCGTAAATGGAAATTCCACATGGAGGCAAAGTAGTGTAGAAGATTTCTATAGATGGAATATTGAAAGACATTTCGTAGAACACTTCACGTAGACGTTCTACGTGGCGTGAAGTGTCGAGGTATTCAGCAGAGGTATAGCAATAGAGGTGTTCAGTCTCAGGCACACTGAACAGACTGGGGTAGCGATGCAGGGTGCGCTGCACATAACTGCGGGAGGCAGTGGTAGAACGCATAATGGCATTGCGCTGCGCCGCCCTTGGCGGGGTCTTACGGGAGGCCGAAGGCTGCTCGCCAATGCGCCGCCTTGTTTTCGCCTTCCGCCCGTCGGGCTCACAGTCACGACACGAAGACGACGTGGAGCGAAAAGACAAAAGGGTGGCGAAAATGGCCAGAGCGCACTATCCGGGCAGTCTAGGCTGGTGTGCGAAAGAAAAAAAAAAGCTTCCAGCGCAGAAAAGAAAGCCTCGTGCTGCTGCTGCTGCTCAACGATGCATGCCGCGATGTCGTTGCGCGATTCCGGCGTTGCACGCCTCTCGTGAGCGATCGGTCTTCCCACGCGTGCGCGCCCCGAGCTGGAACGCGTGCGGGCGTCGAACAGGCGCGCGCGCGCGATCACGTGCTTCCGCGACGGGAAAAGGCCGAGCGAACGCTCTCGCCAGAGCACGCGAGAACGATCCACGCGCGAGCCGGGAGGGCGACCTTATAGGAAGGGAACCGAGATCGCTAATCTGTTATTGTTTCGCGCCAGAACCTTCACGCTCAGGTTTTCCTTTATGGAGCGGGCGCGAAGACGAAACGAGAAAATTGTCGATTCTAGAACGCTTAGCCTTCGCTCCAATTTTGAGGCATTCGGAGAATAGTGAGTTTTCTTTTTTTTCTTGCCATTGCGCAACTGAGAGCGCAGATACAATGAAAAGCTCTCCAAGAAATGGGCCCCAGTGTGAGATCCAAGCAGCGATCGCGACAGCTGCAACAGGTCGCAAAACCTTTTCAAGCGGGCCCAGTCCTGGCTAAGCTCACTGCTCTTTCTTTCTCTCTATCTCTCGTCCGTTTTTCGCCACTAGAGCACGGCCTTTCGAGAAAGTGCACTCGGCTGCATACAGAGCTGACCATGATGGCGACTGTTCTGAAAACGTAATTGACTATCTTTCTCTTCTTCGCGTCTCTGTATTTGTGTGTGAGAGAGAAAGAGATCTTTATTTGCACACACACACACAAAAAAAGGTGCCCTTAACTTTTACATACACTTACCAGTGCTGGTGCATTGGTGCACCCTAAAATTAAAAAAAAATGACAGAAAACAGGGAAAGAGTGTACGTGTGTGTGGCGCGGGGGAGGAGGGGGGGGGGCGAAAACAACGCGAGCAGTTGTCTGGCACAGTTACATGTGAGTCAAGGAAAATCATAGCATGCCGAGAAACCAGGCCGATTTCAGAAAATCCAGGGGCATGCCCTGAAATGCAGCGCGCCGATTAATATTAACTCACGATAAAAGAAAGTCACGTATCCTGAAGCCACATGCTCAAGTGATGAATGCTTTTGTTCATTATTTTTTCTCTTGTCGGTGTATTTTGAGCCCTCCCGCAGCATGCCCAAAGCAACTCTGGTCGTCTCTAATGTGACATTGAGCACAGTTCAAGTGGACATGCATTTTTTCAAAACAATGTCCGCCGATCCCGATGCTCCCTAATGCGAAATTTGAGCGCAGCTGTATACATGCTTTCACTTCGGGATATATTGAGGCAAGGAATTTGCAGTGGCGCGAGCGCGACGGGTAGTACTGGGAACGCTGGCGTTATGAGCGGCATCGGAGCTAGCTGTGGAAGAAGGCGACGACTAACGCGCGAGCAGTGGCATGCACGAGCTCGTTTGCGCGGTTACGCCGGGGGAGATGGATGCTCAACCCCAGGAACGGGCGTCTAAGAGCTGCGCTCTAAAATATTCTCGTGGGCGAGTTGTTTCATAACTGGGAAGGAAAAAAACAGTAGCGCAAAAGGAACCAGAACGAGAGGAGTGCCCACGAAGTGCCAGTCCCGGGTGCACTCGCTCGTCCTGGTTTCTTTCGCGTTGCTGTATTTCCGTCTCATTCCTTTTCCGCCTTTGATGATGGCGATGATTATGACGGTTATCATCATCAGCACATCTCTCACGTGACTGCTGAAATTGGAGCTTCCTCGTGCCCTGACACTTGCCACTCGCCCAGCGTGTGCTAGCTCATCCGAGCGCACATCGTGGCTGCCGATCCTTTGGATTATATATATGCTCAAGCTGCAGGCTCTGGATTTATGGGCCCAGTGCCCAGGTTATGGCTAAGTGCGTTGGCAAACTCGTATTTTGCTTCGATATTTGATTTTCAGTTACGAATGCACTTTGTTGTGATTATATATATCAGCGACTGTGGCCCGCGGGAAGCTATCGCTTGACACTGACAGTCGTCCGATGCTGCGCCATCCTTTCCTCGACAAACATCATACATCGCTGTCCTCTGTCCGTGCGACATCGATGCTTAGATGTCGCACACTGTCCATCCGCCTGATTTCGTGTTCGCATTTCGGCATAGCTTGTGAACGGTGCAGGGCACAAATATAAAAATTGCACCACATCAGAAAGATACGAGCTGTGCAGTGCATAACATAAACATTGGACAAGGCTACATGGCGCATAGGATAAAGGAAAGTACAGTTGCACGCAACGCCATTAGCTGTATATCATTTAATTAAACACTTCATTAATGCTTCACTTCACATAGCTTTCAACAAGTGTTTAGGCTCTTCATGAATTTTTTTTTTCCGCTCTTCAAGGTAATGAGCCGATAGTGCGCTAACACCTTTCTCTCTCTCTCTCTCTCTCTCTCTCTCTCTCTTGTCGGGCTCATTTCGAACTAAAAAACCACATAAGACCAGCGACTGCCGAAAAAAAACAGCAGCAGCATGTTAACACGCCAAACAATGCCAGTGCGCAGCTCACACTCCCTCCCTCCGCCGCCAACGCAGCAGTCCCCGTCCATCACGCGAACGACGACGCAGTGGCGGCAGATTTCCCGATTGCGGCTCTCGCAATCGGAGCCAAAGCGTGGCGCACCGCCGGCGGTCCGCTTCCCGAACGCCAAACAAAAGAGGAGGCGGAGCGCGCGATGGTCCGGCAGCTGCGGTAGTTCCTCGTTGCTCGCTGCCGCGTTTCTGGTGGGCAGAAAGGCAAACCCGCAGCGCCTGTCAGCCGGACAACACCTTCGAAGGAGTAAGCGCTGCGCTGCGTGGTACTACTACTCGGCGTGCGCCTTGTTTAGCGCAAGTGCTATTTATTGGCTCTGTCCACAATAGTACTAGTGCCGAGTCGCTTTGTGTTTCGGTACCTTTTCTTTGCAGTGAAAAGGCTCTTGGCGATCCGAAGCGCCGAGTGATGCTTCGTGAAAACTCCGAAGGCCTTCCGCGTTCGCGTGACGTTCGGGCAGAGGAAACGCATTGTGTGCTTGTTTATCGCACAAGCCGATTATCGGCTTTCACAATGGAAACGTACGCAGCCTCTTCCTTTTGCGTCTGTCCCGACCTCTATGTGATCAGCGAGAGAAGGAAGATGAACGACGCTTGAAGAAAAATGTTCTCTTTGTCTTCCGTGTTTACGTAGAGCCAACACGAACGAATATAACTCCGAAGGGTCACGTGTTGTTGAGGACGGTTGCGGCAAGTTAGCAGGTTCGTTACATTTGCGACTTTACTTTCATATGGAAGTACGGCTGACGACGTAGGTGCTAATGTCGGTATAGTTCGCACGTACATGCCAATTTTCCGTAACGTCTTTTACGCTCGAATTTCATGCTCACGTGGTACTGCTAAAATTGATCTGATTATCTACAAAAAAAAAACAGACTAAGTAGAAAAATACGCGCAGATTCTAGCCAGGGTATATACTTCGTTTCACTAAAACGAGATCTATTTGTACGGGACTGAATAAGTGATTGGGAGTACCGCACATAAGCGCTACTTTCAAAAAGTTTTAGGCCTTATAAAAGGTTTTAAATGAGGTTTTAACGTTTGCTAATTTAGGAGGTGGTGCAATGTCATAGCACACGGCACACTACAGACTGTCGTGGTTCGGAGAAGAAATGCTACATATACGTTAGTTGAACAAGGTAAAACTGGAGTCCGTACATGGGGAGAGGGAGAGAGAAAAAGATAAATGAAAGGCAGGGAGGTTAAGCAGGACTGAGCTCGGTTGGCTACCCTGCACTGGGGGAAGAGGAAAGGGGAGGGAATGATTAAGAGAAGAAGAGAAAGTCCACTGTGGATATCGCCGACGTGTTAACAGTTTTCTGCTCTAGATCCACTGACGGTCACTCAGTTCGCATCACAGACGGTCGCTCAAGTCCGGTAGCTTACATACCATAGATGAGACGGTACCATAGATATAATAGTAGTACGTCTCTAAATATTGTTACTGGGCGTCCGTGACCCGCAGGTGACAATATTCTGCAGTGCCTAAACAAGTTCTTTTGAATGGTAGGGTACATAGATTTAATCGTGCAAAGTAACGCGAAATGAATGCTGTTTGGCAACGGCTTGGCGCAGCAGTGCTGATCACCCATTGGCCATATTGTAATAACAAATTATGACGCCGAGGTTTAGTATAGGCAAAATTAATTGAGCTATAATCAACATGAGCCTCATTCTCCTACATGAATGTATAGACTATTTTGCGGAAACGTTGTAGTATGCCACAATAGTGGGTTGTTCAAAAGGGTGTTAACCGCGAGTGTGCAGTGCTATGGTAAATTCGTATGCATGAAGATGGTTGTACAAGGACTACGTTAGCTTGACGTCAATATACGCGCGAAAATGAGAAATTCCTTCTACAGCAGACCAAGATGACCGCGCCCACGACCCGAGATTAAAATAGTTGATCAAGTCAGGATGGTTGTTCACGTGTATTCAACTTTCCGCTTGCAGCATCGTCCGGATCACATAGAGTTGAATGAGGAGACGGTGAGCTGATGGGAGTCATTGGTTATGAACCCGCCGGAATTGCCCCATGTGTCTACGGCGAAAAGATTAAGTCGCGGGGCTTAACGTTCGAAAACTGCACAACGGTTTACGAGGGGCGAGGAGGCAGTGGAGGACTCCGGATTAATTTAGACCACATGAAGTTATTGAACGTGCGCCTAATGCTCTGCACATAAACGTGTCTGCCTTCGGCCCCATCCAGATGCGGCCAACGTGGAGGGAATCGAACGCACGGATTCGTGCTCAGCGGCGCAACGCCACAGCCACTATATAAGACAGCAAACATATTTGCAAGACAATCGCGCTTCTAGCATTTTTTTCTTGTGTTTTCTGCGTTCCGTCGGAACTGTACCACGTTTTCTCTCGTAGCTCCTGCGTTACGTATGTACATTTCGAACGTCTCGTTTCCCTCCACGCTTTATTTCATGCCATTTAAGGTAACTAAATAAACAAATAAATAAAACTGCGTTCCTAAGCAATTTATGGAAGCTCGTGGCTAGTACAAATTAAAGGAAACGCGGGAATATAGATGAATATCCCATCGTTTAAGGGGGCACGATTTCACGCAAGTGTAACCAGGCTGAGCAGTCGGCTAAGTATAGTTATCCTACGCACTAGACATGACAAAAAAAGAGACTAGTTTGAAAGGAAGATGTTGGGACATCAGCCTCGCCATAATCGGTGTAGAAAAGCGGAGAAGCCGTTTTCTCCCTCTGGGATAACTCGCGTATACACGGCTGCAGTGTAGCGCGGAAAAGAACGTCTGGGGTGCTTTGCTTTGCTAATGGGTCCAAGAGCGATAATGGTCGAAGATAACCGGTGCAAAACAGCAGGGAAGCGGGCGAAATTGAAATGGGTCACCGTGACGGCAACACGTCTCCGTGCCACTGCGTCGCGCCAGTTCGCGAGCGGATTAGAAACCTTGGCCGGCTTGCGCGCGTACGCAAATTAGCGAACCATGCGCTGAGTCCTGCTCGCAGATCGGAGTAGCTTCTTGGCATTTCCTCAGGAGCCTTCTGCGAACCGGGCGTGCAGCTCACTTTCCCTCAAGTAGAGCCGTGCGAAACAAGGAATATATAGACCACACTTTCGTCTGCTCTTGTCCACTGAATCTCGTTAGCCACTGATCTTTAAACTAGGAAGCATCCGTCTGTTCCGTTTCTTTTTATCTTGATACTCGGTAGCTTTCGTTGGCAGTACGTGCCAAAAACATCGATATCGTCTTTCTTTTTATTCAATTTTCTAACAGCTTATCCTCAAGCTTGGAAATATACCCAGAGCTCGTATTGGTTTTCTTGTTGCACGCGATAGCATTCGATGGATGTGTGCCAGAAAGCTTGATAGTGGGTCCTGCTCCTTTTTGCTTATGCTTCGTGTTACTTAGGAAAAGTGTTCAGACGAAATACTTACACTACGCTTAGCTTAACGCTGCGACGATGGCGAAAACCCGGAAGTGTACAGCGCTAGAGGAATACGCTCAGTAGGAATCGTTCATTATACAGAACCTGACTCGATATTACAAATGAAATGCTTCAACAAGACACAGGAGTTCTTAGGATTTCAAAAAAAAAGAAGGAAAGGAAATGTCTCTGAAAAGCATTCAATACTCACTTTGTATGCGCATGAACTTCATAAAAGAGAAGTTGGCATCCATTTATCTAGCTACAAAGAAAGCCTATATACATATTTCGCGGAAAGAAAGCTTCGAAGTTTAAGAATTCGCGCTGATGGAAGGGACTGCTCGCTGATTTATGCATAACCGATTCGGTTAATCGATAACACTAGGCATGCATCGGTCCCAGCATGCATCGGTCCACATTGCACAATGGGGTTTTCTCCCAAGTACGTCTCGTGTTTAGGGACCCCGCAGAACAACACAGATGATGATGGTATAAGTGTACAATGCTAAACCTGGCCTTTAGCTCAGCAGATGATCCCAAGAAAGATTTTCATCATTTCGAATCAGAGGAGTAACCGATAGTTAGCTTTTGCGGGCGCCATTATCTTCTCAAGGACACTAATATTAAGAAATAGGGCTGTTTATGAATGAAGACAAGTTTTATAAGGAAGTTCACTGTTTCAGGGCTCATTATTGCAAAAGCACAAACGAGCTTATCAGAAAAGCTAGAGCTAAATCTTTAGAGCGTCGATAGCGTAGTTCGAGGCTTGTTGGTACATTTGCTGGTCAGTCGTCTACAGTCGTCTTCATTACACTTCCTCTTCACATTTAACGCATCAGCAACAGCCGTCGCTTCTTCTAATTGCTTCCCGGAACATCGACCAACCGGCTTAGGCCCAAGGGCCCAAAATATATATCCCCGATCGAAGAGCAAACCGAGAAATCAGCGGGCAACAGCCGGCTCCGCGTGCAGGAAGAAAGCCGTAAAAGCGTAGCCATCAATTCGCATCCGCGACGCTCTTCGGGACGTTTGCGCAGCCGCGGAAGACGAGATCTCCGCCGATAATTCCACCCCGACATTATACAACAGCTCTCCGCTGGCAGCCGTTGGAGCACAGGCCGCGCTGAAGCGCCGCGCGCTTGGCAAGCGGCAGAGCCCGGCGCGGGCCTTAGAGCGCGCCAAACGACTGGCGGGGAATGCGAGATTTGCTGCATAGCAATGTAATACGCGCGCAGCTCGCGCGACAGGTACTCCCTGTAAACGGACGGTATCTGCGCGAGGGCAGCTTGTTCCTTGGAGAAGCGACCCGCCGGGCCGGACGCTGCCAACGAGATTTGGCAGCGGCGCTGCGCGAAGGAGGAATCCTGCATCCTTGGCCGCGCTCTGAGAAGGTGGCGCGGTGCACAGTGCTGCGGTTGTTTTGAGAGAGGACGGCTTGCGCGACGCCGGGCCGATGGAGGATGGCTGCCGGGTAACACTCCGGTGCCTCAGGGCAGCAGCGTCTCGCCTCGTTCCTAATGTATGTAATGAATAAAAATGCCCACTCCATCTTCTTAGTCGTTAAAGGCACGCGGCAATAAATGGTTGCGGAGATTCCTTGCGGCTTCCGAGAAGCTTAGCATCTTGTGAATGCTGTCTACATTTCTGACGTTGGTTGGCAACCCAAGTCGGCCCGTAGGACATGCGCTGGCCCACTGTCTCTGTACTGTGTGTGCTTGCGTCTGCTTAACATTGGCAGGAGACAGCAAAATATAGGCAGCTAGGCCAGACGACGTATTAAGCAGCCGCCAGCTTCGCGCATGCGTACTTCTAGCTTCGGCATATCGTTAAGCTTTTGAATAGCCCTTTTTCTTTATTATTGCTGCAAAAACGAACCCGAATGCCAGAAGCAAATTGTATGTGCGAAACTTTCACTGTCGAAAGTGGGGGCATTATGCCCGACTGGGCGACACCGTTCACAGAAGAGAAAATACTTGGACCATGGCCTCGGCCGTCGTTCGCGCTCCGGGCCACAAGAGTGCTGCACATTCTGAATACGCTTGAAGTATGAGACCGACTTGGCAGCGCGGTGAACGCTGATGCGCGGCGTGCGCGCGCGCATCATTGGCTCTTCTTTTGCTTTTTTTCCCCTATTATGCCTTCTTCCCCTCTCCAGTGTAAGGTAGTAAACCAGGTGCGACGTGGTTAACATTCCTGCCTTTCCTTTTCTTTCTCTCTTTATGTGCGAAACTAATTCGTGAGAACCGACTACGGTAAATTGCGTTAGCAAACGGAATGGTAGCGAAACCACCTATCCATGACGAAAAGTTCTTAGTCATTTCAGTCTTACAGGTAAGACAGCCTCCACTCTTACAGGTAAGACGGTCTCATGACACACGTCAGGCCTCTCCCAGCGAATCCAGGTTGCCCGGGCCCAGTCACGCTGTCAAAGTACAGCTTTTTGCCCAGGTACCCCTACGAGAAATGCATTTTTTTTCTGGAAAATAAAAACTGAATGAACTGAATGAATGAATGATCACTAATTACCCCTGTCTTGCGCTAGCCGATTCGAACTTGCGCCTGCAAATTTCCTAATTTGATCGCCCCACCTAGCCTTCTCCCGTCCTCGACTGCGCTTCGCTTCCCTTGGCACCCATTCTGTATCTATAATGGTCCACCGGTTATCTGCCCTATATCTGTAAGCATTACATGGCCTGCCCAACTACATCTTTTCTCCCTTAATGTCAACTACAATATTGTCTATCGCCGTTTGCTCTCTGATACACACCGCTCTCTTCCTGTTTCTTAAAGTTACACTTAACGTTTTTCTTTCCATCGCTCTTTGCGCGGTCCTTTACTTGTTCTCTAGCTTCTTTGTTAACCACCAAGTTTCTGTCCCATATGTGAGCACCGGGTGAATGCAATGATTGTACACTTTTCTTTTCAATGAGAGTGATGAGCTTCGATTTCAACATATTTACTTATTTCTGAACGCGCGTTGACATTAGCATGGCTTCTTAAATACATATATCGGCATGGTTTTTTAACGTGTTGTCACATATGTATGAATTATGTAAGAACTTTCCGCAGGCAGGGTCTCATTTGAACGACTGCGACGAATGAGTTTCCATGCGTTACTATTTTGTAGCTGAGGTATAGGTTTTAATTGTCTGAAGGCCTCCGGTTTGACAACTCTGTGAAAGTACGCGATATTGACAAAAATAAAACTCCTTATCAATAGAGCTTCTCTGAAAGTACGCGATGTTGACAAAAATACAACTCCTTATCAATAGAGCTCCTTATCAATATATTGGAGTTAACATACAGTTGGTAACCTCAAAAGCAGACGCAAACATATTTACTTTGAACAAAAAACCAAAAACATAGGAAGTAGCAACTGATGTAAAAAAGATGTATGTTTTACGAGGACTTCGAGGGGACAATAATAGGACGATTAACTTGACAATTAAAAAAATATTAAGGACGTGTGCAAAAAAGAGGGCTCTTTGCTCTCTATCTGAATGCTTCGGCGTGTTCAAGCATTGAGAGCTGAAAATTAGCTAGAATTCTCACGGTCAGATATTCGAGGCACGCCGTCACCGGTGACGTTGGTTACTTCGTATACGCATACCAGAATAGAAGAGTACTTCGAAAACCCCCGCTTCTCGAATCCGGTGGCTCGAAACTCCCAATCGGTCCCGTGGGAGCGGAAAGACCAATCGAGAGCCGCAAATAAACAAAAAGACTTCTCACCTCCCCGTTGCCGGAAAACCTAAACAAACATCGATTTGCTTCCCGTGCTCACCACGGGCGGTCTTCCCCTGCCGACACCTTCCGCGAACGAAGGACGCCCGCAGTCACGGCAGAAAGCGAAGCGAGCCCCGGCCAACAGAACGAGTCACGCCGGTTTCCCTGGTTAGCTGCGGCAGCCACGGCTACCGGCGGGGGAAAACGTTGGCAGCTACACGCGCAGGCCTCGCACCGCCCCAATTTCCTCTTCCGGCAACAGCAACATCGCGACGCCGACTATGTACCTTCACGACGGCACAAACATCATCATCGTTGCCGGGAGAAAAAAAAAAATGCGCCGCTTATTAAGCCTGCGTTGTCGTCGATGGGCGGAGCCATCTTGAAGTTGATTGTTCGACGTAATCACCCGACCGCAGTTTGTCTTGTCAAGAGACACTCGCTGTTTGCAGCTTCGTGCTTTGGCAGAAGCAAGAGGGATCAGCGTGTATATCCTGTAGCAAGGATCTGTGCATCCTGAAGCAGGTATTCATCTGTCCTAAAGCGAGTGTCTCTACAGCATTGCCCAAAGCAAATGCTAGTGACCGCCCACGTCCGTGACGCGAAAGCTCTTGCGCGAGCTCTTAAGCGATCTCTCAAAGACGCATGAGCGCTGAACTTGTCCGCACTGTCGACACCAAGGAACTTAGGATCCTCGGCAGTATCATTGTTCGGGTGAGTTTTCATCACTTGATTTACGCCTATGGCCCGTATAGTGCAGTGATTCGAACTCCACATTTCAGACGGGGAAAAAAACGAAAAAAGAAAGCTGCGGATGATTGTCATTCCCGTTTAGAGGTTTTCAGTAAGGAAAGATTAAGATCAGCGTTCTAAACCTTATCAAAATGTTCGCGTGTGGAAACCCTTGCTCAACTCTCAGAAGTTAAGTAATTCTCTGAACGAAGGAAAAAGAAGCACCAAACAAGTGGTTGCTCTCGATCAGCGCATGGCGCCTTCATCTTGCCTTGAACGTAACCACGTTCAGATTTTTTTATACATTTGTCCTTGCGAAACGTCCTGGAATCTTTAGTGCACTTGGCACGCGTCCCTACAGCGTGATGCCAATGAGAAGCTGCTGGGAATTAGGTTTACTGCCGGGTCAGCCGGCCTCTGTTCAGGGACGTCAGCATGCCGTCAACGTTGAAGCTCTTGTCAAGAAGTCGTCATTACTGTGTTCGACTAAGCCTGCTGGCATCAGAAAGCCCCGGTGGGAAAGCACACGCAAGTCGATAATCGGCTTCACCGACTCGCAGCCGTTCATTCGCATAGAAAAAACACAAAGGATAACCTTGACCCTCGTTTAATTGGAAGCTGTTCCTTAGCGGTCGGTTGTTACAGAAAGGGGGCCTGAGAAAGCAAAAAGAGATTTCGCCATCTTCCCTGTAGCCTGTTCTCAATCAGAACAAGCTCGTTAGTAACTTTCTTCCTCATGGTGAAACCCGGCAAGATGGGAAGCATGATATGCGGGGAGCCATCAAAACTAATTACCGCGCAGGATCCGGATTCAAGCTTATGCCGCTTCCGCAGACATTCAAACTGCATACGTACCACCATAAGCAGGCGTTGACTGATCGTTTGCAAGGAATTGCAAAAAACAATGGCACTGTATCAAGACGTATGTATGCCGAGCTTATTTCAAGGTAGCCTATCTTGCATGGCTTGTTTTTAGAGTACATGTACACGGGCGCAACCCTTCAAGGGACTCCAATGCAGAATTTATACATTTTATAATCTGTGAACAATACTGTATCTAAAATGAAAAACGTTCACACTAAATGATTTAGCCTCAGAGATAAGTTTCAAGTCCGGAGACTCGAATATAGTGTCGAAGCCGTGAAGGTCGTCAGAATTTTCAACTTGGGCAGCAATGCAAAAAGGCTTGCAAGGAATTTACATCCATCTCCCGATTTTCACTAAGCACTGCTGCAGATATTTTGTGCCGATTTATCGGTCCTGTATTTTCCAGTGTCAGAGAAAGTAAAAAAAAATTAGACCCAAGCCTGTAAGTGTCATGCAAACGAGGAAATCTGTATGCTAACTAGATAGCTGTAGTCCGTGCAGACTGTACAATTTGTGGTATCATCTTTTGACTGTGCTGTTTGGTGAGGTTAGGGGCATGTTCTCTAGGAATGCTGATTGTACCATTAAAGTGAGTGTTAATAATTAGTGAGATTCAATTATCACGGCGTGCTAGCAGACATATATTTGATGTTGCCACTTGTTATCACAGGATGGTGGTACCGATACAGATAACCATGTGCTTGAAAGTGTTTACTGGCATCTGTGTCGTCATTACATACTATTACAACAGCGTTCTACCTTGCCGATATCTCAGGACTTGCTGCACAATATATTTTCCTGTTCGTTGTTATTGAGCTATGTACAGCACACACTAACGGGGACAAGATAACACTGACTGGGAACGAAGACACAAAATGACACGAGGAAGCGGAATGTGTCTTCGCTTCCAGTCAGAGACCATTTTGACCCCGTCAGGTTGTGCTGTACATAGCTCAATAACAATGAACGCACATCAACTACCCCATGACATCGCTCTGTTAAATATCATCTTACGCACGTACACTCAAGCCCTTATTTTAATCTTGACGCTGACATTCACTTTTTACGAGCCTGCTTCCGCGATTCGTATAATGAGATCTTTTAAAATCGTTACCGACACATGCCATGCACCTCTGGAATGTTGTAAGATGGGGTGATTGTGAGCAATACCACCGTAGGAAAAGCAACCATTACTTGTGCCCAGGCTGTGCGGGCTTTCTTTTCTTGTTTTGTATAACCTGCACGCGTGTCCGAAAGCTAGCGCAGAGGCGTATTTAAACGTAGGATGGTTGACACAAACGCAACTATTTGACTGCTCTAAAGCATATCGATGTCCAAGCAAACGGCTAAAAGCAGTGAAGAGTTCACAAGGCATTGCAAAAAATGAAGATTCCTACGTTTTTTGGCACTGCGCGCTCTGTGTATACGCTCTGTACACGGTCTCTACACAGAGTGCACCATTTATACTGTGAGCACTCTACGAGATACTGTTATATCAGCAGTGGTTGAACAAACGATGTCTCTCGAGACAACGTTTCGACAAGGGGCTTGTTTACCTCGATGAAGACAAGTACATATGACGAAATATAGCCTGCAAAGACATCGTTTGTTCGACCGCCGTTGACCACTTTGTCTCTATATTCCAGCGAACAAGTCTCCGTATTGTTTGTTTGGATAAGTAATAAATGCATCACAATTAAAGGATTCACAACGCGAGCAGTCCGCACACACATGCGCGATGGTGCGAGGCATTTAGAATCGAAGCTGGAGCCGCTGTAAACCGCCAGCACCAAACCGCACGAAGCGAGACGCACGACCTAACCGCTGCAGACGTAACGTTTCCTGGCGCTTCCAGAATAGCAGGATTGCGACAGAAACGAGAAAAACGCCGCCGCCGCCGAGTGTCGCACCCTCCTCCTCTCCCTTTCCTTCCTTCCCCTAATCCTCTTTTGGACAGAAGCCGACGTACATGAGAGGCACGCGCGTGCCTTTGCCAACACTCGGAGACGCAGCGGAGCCCGTCCCCGGCCGTTAGCCTTGAGCGAAGCACGCTCGACGCTTGCGGGGCCAGGAAACGCGACGCGTGGCTTATAGCCGAGCAACGCAAGGCTTACGCCAGAATCGTCGTCCCATCACAGTGTGCCCCGCGTTGCTTCGCCCAACAGTTACTTCGGCCTTTAGAAAGCAACGAACAGTGCCAGGCAAGCATCACGTCAGCCCCCGAGATAGCCGCTGGGCGAGGCTTAAATACACTTGCCTCGGAAGCTTAACTTGCGGGCTTGGAGTTCCGCGAGTTGACTTAACGGTGTCCCACGACGTAAAGATAGTGTCATTGTCTAAATTTGCAACGCGCGGGTGTGTCAAGGCGCTTTCGGAGCTGCCGTGTCTTAACGAAGTGCGCCACTGCGACATAGAAATACAGCTAACCGACTTACCCATCAAACTGATGCTGCTTATTTCCATTGCGGCACCGCGGACCACTCTCATGAATGTCATGCCACCTAAGCGAGAGGCTTAACCTCTAGACGGACGAGCTTGATCTATAAGGACAGTCGCATCCTCCCGCTAAGCAGAGACGTGCTCTGACTGCCCTTACGAATTTCCTTATAAATAAAGGCTCGATTAATCGCCTTTGAGCAGTGCGCACATATTTTGTTACCTTTGAGTGGTTCCTACGTGTTCTGTTTAGTTCATATAAACCCAAGTTGGTTACCACGTCCCTCTCACTGTTTCCCAGAGCTTCCCCTTCTTGATGCAACATCTGAAAGACGTTTTATTTCTTGCTCGCCTATGTCTCCGAAAATGGCTGATCACTGCTGTTTAACGTCCGAGTAACACTGCGCTGGAGGAGACGCCGTCGTGGTGGGCTTCGGATTATTCTCTGCCACCTAGAGCTCTTTGACGGGCACCCAAATCGAAGTACACGAGTGTTTCTATTGCTCTTCGCGCCCCACTATACCTCGATTCCCGTCGCGGCCGGGAATCGAGCCCGTGACCTCGTGGCCATGTCATAAGAACGCCACAGTCACTGAGCTACTGCGGCGGGTAAGACTGTTTATTTTCCCCTTCTAATGTTGTGCCGGAACCGTGCACACCATAAGCAAACCTTGGCCAAACCGGCGATAAAAAATAACTTGCCTTCCCGTCTTTTCTGGCGGCCGTTCCGCTGGCTGTCGGCGCAGCCTCGTGCCAATGAACACCGGTGCAAAGGTAAACAGCCAAAGAAGGACGCCATTATGTAAATGCGGCCTTACGAAGGAAGCATACAGAACACAGCGTCGAAAAAAAAAAATACAAGAAAACGGAAGAGAATAGAGTCAGGCAGGAAAGGCTTTTTTCTGCAATGCCTATAGTCACGCAGGGAGTACGCAATAGCGCCTACCTACGTGCTGCCCGTGGTCCGTGCCTTGGACACGCTGTATGAATTACCTGAATTATGCACTTGTTTTTCTATTTAATTGCGCATTTCTTATTGTGTGTTTTTTTTTATGTATAGTGCCTATGTGCACTGCCTCCTTTCGATCGAGTGATTACCCACGTTCCTACTGATTGCCATTTCCCGCGCATGCGTACCGAAGGCGTGCCTCTGCCGTAACAAAGGATGCACGCCTAACGTGACGTCAGTCGCTGGTTAAATGGCCTCGAAATGCAAAATGAAAGAAGTTTCCAAAGGAAAGGTACGGGCCCCCTCAAGCAAGAAGTGAAAGTGTTCTCTGGTTGTGCAACGTACTCTACGCCACTCGTGCACCGGAGCGGCTCTTAGTTACTCATGTCTCCGCTGTGAGCGCGTTACTCAAGGTACACGCGACCTCGTGCAGCCGAGCACGCCGTCGTTATCTCGCCGGCAAATTATCGGGGACACGTCAAGAAAGCGCAGACTCGCCTCGGCGCACAGGATGAAATAAAGCATCACCGTCGCCAGTTGGTCTGAAAAGCTTAGGTTCGGTGCTTTCAGTTACACGTCGCGCATGTTGCGATGCTGCGAAAGATATCGCACTACCCTACTGTTACACTCAGGTCGCAACCGCAATCGATTCTGAATCGTAGAGAAAAACGTATATGGTACGGTTAAACACTACATCACGGACGCCACTGTAGCGCCTCCAATGTAGATTCCACCACTGATTTAATTCTGATAAAGAAGTTTGCTTTCTTATTAAGTAAGAGCACACGTGATTTCTCCCTCTCTCTCGGTTAGATTTGTGCGTGCTGTTTATACCGACGTGAAATGTATCACCTGAACGCTAAGCTGTGACGGGATTCACAAATATCGCCTAAAGCGATGGGGGTTTGTTTTTTCGTGAAAGGCAATACTACCAAAACGTTGACTGTACCGCAACATCTATTGTTGTTTTTTTCCCCTCTTTTCGAAAGAAAGAATGCGAGAAAAAGAGGGAGCAGAGCTGGTACATTCATTTACTCCCCTTCTGTCAATACTGCACACTTTAAGAACGAAGGGTGTCTTTGGTAAGTCTGTGGGAGTAGCGAGAGTAACATGTTTTGGTGTCGTCCCATATACAACTCCAGTTTCACTCTCCCCAGTGAGTACACGTTCATTCCTTCCAAGGAGTACATTTGCTCCTTTTGTGTACGCACTACATACATGATGCATGTACCTTATCGCAGCGTTAAAGAAATCTTCATAATGCGGTGGCGTACGAAACAAGTGACTATTCGCGCGAAATGTTGGAGACCACGCTTGAGGAAGCCAGAATTTCTCAAGCTCCTAGCACAACTTTATCCTCCGCCTTCTTGGCAACATATATTTTACAAAAAGTCATTTATTTATTTATTTATTTATTTATTTATTTATTTATTTATTGATTGATTGATTGATTGATTGATTGATTGATTGATTGATTGATTGATTGATTGATTGATTGATTGATTGATTGATTGATTGATTGATTGATTGATTGATTGATTGATTGAAGTGAGCTCACTCGCTTTGTGTTTAAACTGTATATTGGGCCGCAGTAAATTGTCGCAGAGTCCCTAAGCAAGCACCGGAAAATCACACGAGTGAAATAGCAAAACTAAAGGTGCGGAAAACAGACGTTGCTGAACATCACAGCACCACCTTGCACTGCAAAAACGGTGCGGTGTTCAGCTTCATCTCAATTTATCTGTATTCTTACCTTTAGCACTGTAGTGCCAATAAGCCAAGCATTCAATCTGAGTGAAATAAATCTACACTTCATATGTAAGCACCACGACGAAAGCACGAACTGCTTACCGTGCACCATCATCGTGTTCGCTAACACCAAGACCGCATAAGCACATACAAATCCTATAAACAATTTCTGTTTCTTGTGAAACGATCGATTTGACTTCTAGCTTGGCCACTGTAAGGACGTTGCCGAATGCATTTCAGTAAATACGGTACTTGCCCGAACTAAGCAGCGACGAAGACACGGGCGCATCATCTTAGCATCGTTTTGAAGGCTGAATGTTGCGATCTTCCTTAGCATTGTCGGTCAAGCTTTCCTCGAATGGAGCGCATACCGGTCCTTGCGCTTACATCCGCCAACTCCGCATCCCGGCGCGTCATGCAAGAGTGTATAGGAACTGCTGCCTGTCTTCCCCGTTGGACGTACCTTCTCACG
This sequence comes from Dermacentor albipictus, assembly GCF_038994185.2. Lineage (NCBI taxonomy): Eukaryota > Metazoa > Arthropoda > Arachnida > Ixodida > Ixodidae > Dermacentor > Dermacentor albipictus. The sequence continues at coordinate 11,349,391 of NC_091826.1, forward strand.
CGAAAAAAGGAGCTCACGCACGCGGAAGGAGGGGAAGTTCGCGTGCGAAAGAATTTCGCGAACCGCGCCAGCTGTCCCGGCCTCGACGGCAACGTACTTCCTCTGTAAACTACACGCCTGTGAAATGGGAAGAATTACTGACATTGTGAAAGAAACGGCCTGAAATAACGAAAACAAAAGCACATCAAGACGATACGGACCTCACGACGTGCCAGATTTCAAGTTCTGCTTCTTAAGTCCTGCTCGGCCTCTGCGACGATCATTCCTGAAGCGGTGACACACAACTATAGTCGGCGACAACCTGAGAACGCAGTGGCAAACGCGCCGCTATCCAACATGATAAATTGTTTAAATGCGCCAGCCAATTGCGTTCGCTCATTTTCATGACGTCACCACGGAGGAGAACTGAATTCGTGAACATCGCCGTAAAGTGGTGGTTGGGTTATTCAAGGGTTAGCGCTCTGGAACGCACGAGTTCCTTGTTGAACACGTGTAACCGGATTCACGGCTCTAGCGTGCGTGCGTGCGCGCGCGCGCGCGCGTTTGTGTGTGTGTGTGTGTGTGTGTGAGAGAGAGAGAGTGTGTGTGTGTGTGTGCGTGCGTACGTGTGTGTGTGTGTGTGTGTGTGTGTGTTTGTGTGTGTGTTTGTGTGTGTGTTTGTGTGTGCGTGTGCGTGTGTATGTGTGTGTGTGTGTGCGTGTGTGCGTGCGTGTGTGTGTGTGTGTCCTCCCGACTTTCTGGCTAATGCCCCACCTGATAACCTCTTTGTTTATATTAAAAGCTGTTACCATCTTATCCTGGTACTACCTCCTCTGTCCATTGTCCTGATGAGATTTGGTCAAGTGATATAACTTTTACTTCGACAAACGACAAAAGCTCGAGTTGCATAAAATGGCGAACTCCTCCAGCGGCACAGATCGTGCGTTCACGCTTCAACTGCCTGACATCATTACTTCTCTGTTATACAACTGTACGCTTCCGTGCCTGTGCACCACGTTGATATGCGGGGGATGTATCGATGTGGTGTGGAGCCAGAAGTGTACCGTGTGCATTCTGCCGGAGGGGGTGCCGGGGGTTTGTGCCGAAGTTTAACTGGCTGTGCATTGAGAGAGGCACCCAAATTAAATCAAGCATTGTTGTATACTTATTCATCAGCGCGAAGCAACGGAAGACAGAGTTAGAAGGGCACAGGACGTGCGCTCTCTAACAACCGAGATTTATTGAACGCTTGAAAAAGAAAACACGAATAAGCCAACTACCTGCGTGCTCAGGAAATCTAAGTCACGCGAAAATATTTACTGAGCAAGTGCGTGTCACAATCTAGCAAAACGAAGGATGGCTCAGATACACAATCATCGCGCAACCTTTCTCGTGGAAGGCTTCAGCAAGTTTACGAGCCCTTCAGTCTTTGTGCTTGATGATGATGTCAGTCTTTTTCGAAGAAAAATTTGCAGCCACAAGTTGTTAGACAGCATTTGTTCTGTGTCCTTCAACGTCTGTGTCTTCCATTGTTCTCGCGCTGATTATTAACTACGAATCCTTTCCAATTCGCCCGTCTTTATACATTACTGTAGTCATTGTTGTGATCGAAATTTAGAAGTTTACATGTAGAAGGAGAAGCTCGGAGGGGGGGGGGGGTGAGGGGGAGGGGATATTGAGCACCCCTGCCGCCCCCCCCCTCCTTTCGCAATTCAATTTTTTAACCAAGCGATATGATAAAGCATGCAAATAATGCTGTCTTTTCAGAGCATTTCTTTAAGACCATCACTCAGATGAAATGAAATTATCGGGTCAAACGTTCTAAAGCAACACTGCGTTATAAGAAACAGCCGTTCTGGGAGGCTCCAGGTTAACTTAGACCCGTAGGTGTTCTATAATATGTTTACCACAATATAAGTACACGAAAGCTTTTGCAATTTGCGCTCATTTCAATGCAGCTGCCGCAGACGGGAATCGAGCCCCGGAACTCGTAGTCAATGCTGAATGCCATAATCACTGAACTATACCACGGCAGGTCGGTTTTGATGAGTCATCATCCCTCCATTGCGTTGCACAAGCTTCGCGTTTCAGCCGTTATACTCGAGTTCTGCGTAATGCCTTATTCTGTCACGAGTGCCAGAAAGAACGGAAGAAAAAAAAATGTTAGCAACTCAAAGCAAGGCACATAGCGTGATCGTCCACGCAGTTTCATAGAACTGAGCGAGGATTCCGTTCTTAGTGGCCTTGATGTCAGAGCCGAGCTCGGTTTGCATAACATGTGCTCCCCACTGCGCTCCATTTTTTTTTTCCTCCGCGAACAAAATGCACCTCGCCAGCGACCCGATTTCGCCATCACCTCCAAGGAAACATCTTCGGCGCGCAGGCTGTGCTTCTGTTTCTGTTTCCTCTGAATCGAGGCAGGCGATAGCGAAATGCATGCCGCTTCGTGCGCATTCTCGGAACATACGGTCGCAGTGATTTTATTGCTTCATAGGAATCACTAAGTACGCCTGCCGTTTCGCCAAAAAGGAGTCTGGTCAAAAGTGAGGACATCTCTTGCTTCCAAATTACCCTCCAGCTTTTTCTCATATTTTTTTTTGTCTTAAGAAGCAGTTCGTCCGCGCCAGGAGATTAGATACGTGTAGTCAGGAGACCCTCTGGACAGGGACCTCTGCTGTATATCTGCACCCTTGAGCTTCCATTTTTGCCTCCCTTTTTTTCTTGCATCGCCAATAACGAGCGAACCCGTCCGAGCCAAGCATACGTATGCGCGCGTCTTCCCACCGCCGATACATCTGGACTGCACGCAAGGCACGCACACGAGAGCGCCGAGGCACGCGACCTCGTCCCTGCAAGGTGACGCCGCCATACACGCACCGATCAGCGTTCTCGCGTCGCGCAATCCTGCAAAAGTGGACCGTCGCGAAGGGACACCTCTCGCCTGTGGCCTTGGACCGCGAAGCCACAGAAGCGGCGCTATTCGCGCTCCTTTTTCTTTATTTTCCCAGCCGAACTGTTCCACGCTCCCACTGTTGCCCTGTTGTGATTCGCTTTGCTTTTCCTCTTCGAAGTTCGGAGAGTCGAGAGAAGTGCGACACGTACTGACCGGCCAGCCTGTATACGGTCGCCCCGCATCGCTCATCGGGAAATCTACGAAGGCGCCAAGTCCAGTTTCGGGGCAGCGGGGAAGCGCGCCGCCGCCGGCTGCAGCGCTACGCTCAGTGGCGCTAAATCCATGCATTGCTGCGAAAGCCATAGAAAGTGCGCAGAAGGCAGTGTATAACGTGCGCCGGAGAAAGCAGTGCCGCATTCCGTTCCACCGATATGTAGAGGCGCTCTCTTAGCATGGTACGAAGTCTTTGCCTGCCACATTCTGTCATCCGTCTGTGCGCCACTTGGTAAACTATAGCCTGCGAGTTTCGGGGCGAAAACGACGTATGTGCCCACGTGCGCAAACCAACCCCAAGAAAGAAAAACGCGATGCTTCGGCACATACTCTCATATGCTCTCATATACCCTCATGTGCTTCATATTGCAATAACCTAAGGCGCACGGTCCCGCACTTTTGTGCACTTGGAAATTAGGGCTTACACGCAGCACACACTTTGGTTCCTGCCACCCCCCCCCCTTTTTTTTTGTTCAATCTCTCTTCTCTTTCACTTTGTTCTTGGTCCCTTCTAGAACCCCTATTTCCCCCTCCCTAGTGCACGGTAGTAAACAGTAAACTTTCATTTAGTTAACATCTCTGTCTTTCCTCTCAATGTTTCTCTCGCTTTTAGTTGCTGTTAGCATTAGACGCGACAAAAATTGAACACAAAAGAAATCACTGTGACATAATTTGTATTTAGAAATCACATACAAGAACGTTAAGGGATAAGAAAAGAGCAGATTGGGTGAGGGAACAAACTCGAGGTAATGACATCTTAGCTGAAATCAAGAAAAAGAAATGGGCATGGGCAGAACATGTAATGAGGAGGAAAGATAACCGATGGTCATTAAGGGTTACGGACTGGATTCCAAGGGACGGGAAGCGTAGCAGGGGGCGGCAGAACGTTAGGTGGGCGGATGAAATTAAGAAGTTCGCAGGGACGACATGGCCACAATTAGTACATGACCGGGGTAGTTGGAGAAGTATGGGAGAGGCCTTTGCCCTACAGTGGGCGTAACCAGAATGATGATGATGATGATGATGATGATGATGATGAGGAGGAGGAGGAGGAGGAGGAGGAGGAGGAGGATACAAGAACGCATAAAATTACGTACCACCAATAAAGGTTACGCCGATATGAATGCATCGTGCGGGCCGAGAGTGACAACTAAGGGTTGAGTGACTTTAATACAGTACACATCTGCAAGCATCTCAGTGAGTAAATCAAAGTATGTACGCTTGTTTCTATTCGTTCGTCTGCGCCTAGCTTCGAAAGGTAAAGCGTTCTATGTCTTTTCGGGCTTATACCGCTTAGCATTAAGAGTAACGTTTGTCTTCTGGCATACGTAAACTAAAGGTAACTAAATTTGCCAGAAGTGACGTGTAACATTTCAGCCACTAACGAGCGCCCCACATATTCTGTATTTCGAGCAACACGAAACTATTACTTACGTTACTATGCGCACAAAATTGTGACACAGCGCGCTTCTGTTATAGGTTACCGTGTTTATACAGTGCACGCACTACAGTTCCAGATTCAACACGTGCTGCACGGTTCTCGCGAGACATTCGGCGCGCGCGCGAGGAAAGTGACCCGCTCGTCTTTCTGGCCGGCCGACTCGGCAGCGCTGCTCCGGCTACGCTCCTTCCGCATTCGGGTCGCGTAAAAGGCGCCAAAGAGGAGAGCATCTCAACCATCTTGAAACGATCGGCCGCCCCGCTGAACTCGCTGTCCTCTCCTCCTCCTCTCTCTAACTCAACCTCCTCCTCGACTTTCCCGAGCCGCGTCCGATTCGTTTCTGAGTGCGCGCATTAGCGGCCTTAGGAAGCGTTAAATGGCCGTCTCGAAGAGCGAAGCGGTCTGTGTACGGCCACGCATATGAGCGAACGGCACGCGTTTATGAGCCGCGTCTTCGAGCCTCGTCTGGGGCAGGGCGTTAGGCGCTCTAATAGCAGAAATGTTTATTTGGCCTTCCTCGGCCGGCGGCCGAAAACGGCAACTCTAAGCGCCGTTTAAACGCAATGCACCACTCTGCTACTTTCTAACTTAAGCCGTGCGCCGTATCGCCATCGGGTTTCGTTTACAACAGCACTCACCTTCAAAAAGGAAATTCGTTCTGAGAAAGTTCATGGGATTTCATTGTGTCCTAAATGCTGCTGATGCTAAGTAGAGAGGCTCTATTTGTCATTTATTTATAATGAAGCCTGTCCACAACGACCATGGCGTAAAGGCGTTGGTTAATGTCGCAAGTAGACTGTGACAGGGCTTGTTGAACTCGTTGACACAACAAGCATGTGTCGAGACCTATTCTGAATAAGCGTGTTTTATCTTGTCAAAAACGAGATTCTTATACAGCGCGACACAGGACATAGAAACAGAAAAAAACACAGCACATAGTGAGGAAAGAACACAATGCACAAACCAGCCTATAAAGGAACACGCCGTATTATGTCAACTCAGATTTAATAAAGCCATGACGGTTTATCGGGACCATTTTTGCTTTTACAATGTTAAGTTATACATTTCTTAACAACCACCTCTTCTGGTTCAATGTCACGTCGACGTGCCAACTGGGGGGCACCATTCCGTGTTCATAAATACGCGTTATCCACTCAGCAATATTGACACTCTGACAGTAAAGTGCCTGAAGTTTCACAGAACATGCTAACGGCAACTTCCTGCCAGGTGCGTAATAAACGTACACGCGGCCGCGCACAAAACGGTCACTATGTTCATGCCTCTGTTCGTCGACGCCTTTCTTTCCGTGCACTGGCAACATTTCAATGATGCATTTGTCGCGCGAGCGGCACATTTTGTCGCAACTCATTCATGTTTAACACAACCAAACTCCACGTCTCAAAATCGCTGTAGCCAGGTAGGAGCAATGATCGCACACTTTATTACCGATAAAGCGCTAAGTTGCACGTATTGTGCTTTGCGTGTTGTGCTTAATGGCCCGCCAAAATAGAGGAGACGGAGAGACTTACAAAGCTAAAGAAATACATGAAAGTCGACTAAAAGATTACACTCGCGGAATAACGTACAGCTCAGTCATACAGAAACGTGACGCGTCGTAAGAGAGAGATGTAGAACAGACATAGGCTCAGCTAGAAGCACCGAGTCAATGACTGCGCTCATAAAGTTAGAAGCACCGAGTCAATGACTGTGCTCATAGATCTATTGTACTCCTTCACCTGATCCAGCAACCTCGGTCATACTACCAAAGGAATGCTTACATTAAAATAATAAACACTGCTTATGTAAATCAGTGCTTTATATTGGTCTTCACTTGAACGCCGCTGTCCACTGTTCGGTAACTGCTGTTACTTTGTGCGTCTGGAAGCGTGCATATTCGTCCCAAGCGGCGGTTCGGGTCATCAGTGACACAGTCACGTTAAAACTCGCGCACCAAATTATCGCGACGGCTCTAATATTGGCAGCGTCTACTCTTTGTATGTCTTCCTTTCATTTTATCATTCGCTACGAGGCCCTTAAAGTTTTATTTCAGCTTTATTTGTAATCATCTAAGTATATATTCTATCGTTTAGTAATGGCCTTTGCTTAGTAATTAGTGATTTCCTTTGCTTTTTAATGATATTGGTAAGCCACTGTTCATGACTACGGAATGCACCTGCCAAAGACCAACCAATTATTTGTGTCGACACATCTATTGCTCAGAATACGAGTCTCCTGAAACAATTTCGCCTGGGCAGACGTACTATTCCCTCGACAAAGAAAACAGGCAACGGAAGACCTTTTGTACACGTCTTCTTCGTCAAGCATGACATTAATAAGAGGCTTCACATTGTTAACTATTAGTGAATAAATCTTTGTTTCTCGCCCTAGGGAGCATTGCTTTAGTTTCATGCGTTTAAACTTCAAATCTACCCTTCCACTTGGTAATTTCAAGCCATCTGCAATTTGTTGTAAGTCGTCTGTAGGCCGCCGAGATAGTAATCTTTATTCCTTAAACCCAATCCTTATCAATTTGTCGTCTTGAGTACTTCATATAAACGTGCTAATAAGGCAGTGTGTTCGCTTGCTTGGTGCCCTCATTAATCTTCATTTTCCACTTGTCTAGTGAACAGACCCATGCCATAATTTTTAAGCTAGCTTTCTTGCGAGGCTTTCTGCTCAACTATTGACGGCTTAGTTCTCTTTTTCTTTTCTTTTCTTTCTTTTGCCTACAGCTTATGGGAGCACAGTTTGCGTGTATTATGACATAGAAAATGTAGACGTGGCTCTCGCGATGAAACCTCGCTCAAGAGACAAGCCCCAGCATGCAGAGCTAGCACTTTATCATTATCTGAACGATGACCGGTGGCTCATTAGTAGGGCAATTGTACAATGCAGAAAAGCGCACTTGCGAATGAGGAAAATGGTTTCATAGAATCTCCGTAGCCATGTTAATATGCGCTTCATTGTAGTCTAAAGGTTACAGCGAAACTACCAAGAATATACGCCGTGCCAGACTGCCAGGCAGGCAATGCCTGGACAATGACTCGCCGGTGCCTATGGGATATGTGTTGCCCTATCTCAATCCTCTGTAATGAAATGTACACGGAAAAATAATCGTGACGACGCAAAGCGTTCCGCCGACATTCTGAGCAGCTCTGTTTTGTCTCTACAACTGGCGCTGGCGTTCGAGTCAATCGGGGTACTTCCTCGTTCAAAGCACGCCCTACCTTGACATTTCCTAGCAAAAGCAACAAACATACCCTGGACATAATACAGCGCTGCCGCACGCGTACACGCAGACCGAGAGAATACCGACGTTGGAGTTCGTCACGCTTTCGCCCTTTCATGAATACGCGGAAAGATACACAAACGATGGAGGGGGAAGAAATAAAAAGACTTCTTTTTTGTTTCTTCCTTAGAGTTTAAGACACATTCAGAACATTACTCTTTTTTATACTTCCGCGGTTCACAACGACGTCGTCGTCGTCTTCTTTTGGAAGGAAGTGGTGTCGACCGTGCAGAAAGAAAACAAAAATTAAAAGTGGGTCTGATGGAGTTTCCTTCCGTGCGTTGTGTTTCACCGACTCCGCCCGCACTCGCCGCAAGCGACCATCTCCGCATGAGACCGACGCCCCGTGTCTTTTCCTTTCTTTCTCGTCGCGCACCGACGAAGACGACGCCAATGACAGCAAAAGGCAACACAGAAGAGACGCCGCGCGTCGCTCTGGCGCGAGTGAGACCGTCCTCGCGTCTCTCTCTCCGCGGAGCCCGAAAGAAGCGTCCGAGGAAGATGGGCAAGGGGTCCTCGACCGCAGCCTTTCGCTTTCCGCTGCGCGAACGCACAATGAGACCCGCGTGGCTTTTCGAATAAGCCAAAACCATTGTGCAATGGCAGGACTCGGAGAGTGCCACTGCTGTGCCCGCTCCACGCGCGCGCCTCGCCGTAGTCGGTTGGCTGGCTGGCGACGGTGAAGTTGCGGCATTGGCGCCGGACGACTGCCGCGATCTCTTGATGGTCGCTCTGCCACTGCAGCCGTGCTTTTTCTTTTTGTTTGCACGGCTAGTGAATGCGAATGTATGCGTTTGTATACATATTTACGCCGAGGCTCTTCATGGCGTTGAATGAACGCGCGGCGCGCTGCCAACGAAGGCGCGTGAGCCGTTTGTATTATATCCGCACGCCTTTATCTCCCATGCCGTGTTGGTGTACAAAAAGGTACATATTCTTCCATGTACTAGCCTCTATATACGTACAGAGAGATCCGACCTGCTCCATGGAGGTCCCTCGACGCAGCCGGCCATATATTAACGTTTGGGCGCAAGCAATAATCCACAACTTCATGGGTTCAGAAAGAAAGAAAGAAAGAAAGAGAGAGAGAGAATGAAGAGGAAAGGCAGGGAGGTTAACCAGATATGAGTCTCCGGTTTGCTACCCTACACTGGGGATGGGGGATAGGGGTTACAAAGATGACAGAGAGGAAAACGCTAAAGAAAAGGGAAAAAAAAACACGCACACATGGAGGTACACACACAAAAGGCGTTCCAGTTAAAGTCGTTCACACAGGCCGGTAGAACGCAAAAAGCGCAATAGCGCTTGCACGGCCTTCTTCTGTGACGGTAGGTCGTTTCGATGTTGCAAAATTCTTTTTTCGGATAGCGGTTGGTTGTCCAGTCGGTCAAGTGCCTGGCTGAGGCATGCCCTCTGTGGACTGTACTGCGGGCAGGTGCACAAAATATGGCCAATTGATTCTTCATGGCCGCAGTGGTCACAGGTTGGGCTGTCGGTCATCCCTATGCGGAATGCATAGGCTTTAGTAAAGGCAACGCCCAACCAAAGTCGATATAAAAGCGTGGCGTCTCTACGGCAAAGCTGTGATGGCGCTCGAAGACTTAGTGTTGGATCAAGTGAGTACAGTCGCGTGTTTCTTAAATGTGGCTCATTCCATTGCGACGCGGTGCACTGCCGAGCAAGTAGGCGGAGCTTCCGTGCTGCGTCAGTTCTAGAATGAGGAATTGACCACTTGCAGAAGTACGACTGCGCATGCGCCAAAACCGGCCGCGGGGCGGCGCTTCGTGAGCGCCGTCTCCGTGGTTGGAAAGCAAACTGCGCAGCTCGGGCGTGACATGCCGGCCAACTGAGTCGCTTTCGGCTGCACGAGGTATTATTATGGAAATAGAAATAGTAATTTCTTCAGATTTCCGCCCGCGAAGGTTAATGTGGAGAAGTTTGTGGACGGCAGCGGTGAAGCGGTCGAACCCGGACGGCACGCCGTGGCAGCTAACAGTGCATTCTAGGATCTGTGGCTTATGCAGGCGACTTCTATTCCCTTGTCATCTCCTGCCAGTTCTGCAACGCTGAACAGAAGGCCAGCGACGTGCTGGCAGGGCTTGCTGAGGCTGTAAAATATAAAGAATGCAGTTTTCCTTCGCGCTCGTCAATGAGTGACCCTGATTATATGCGAGTACGATTAAGCAATTTGTGAAAAACGGCGCAAACAGATGCGGCCAGTGTGAGTCTCCGCACGTCTTCTTTTTTTCCGTACTACATGTCAGTTGTGTTGCGCTCTCTTCCACCATGACTTCGAACCAATTCGTCAAACTATCTGCCTTGATGAGTATTCGCGAGTAAGCGAGAGCTTACTGGCCTGCGGACGCACGCGCTGCCCATATTTAAGCTAATATAACGTATAATAAAATAGGTTGGCGTAAGCTTTGATGCCTTAGCGCTCGCAAAAACAGACTGAATAACCTACTGCGTACATATAGCGCATGCGACATTTGGGATACGGCTTCGTAAACCACAATCATGCAACACAGCAGTTTGGCGAAACAGCACGAGATGAATATCAAATTTGCAAGCTAGAACGTGTACATATATTGTTCCATGCAACAACTAAGAGTTCGGGGAATGCGAAACGCATAAAGCACACATCCGGCCAGACATTCACAGTGCTCTCCGGCAATGTCGCCAATGGCTTTTGTGAACTATGCTGTAACCCCGTAGATGCCCGACTTCATGGATGGCGTGTACGTAGCTCCTATGAGGCCAAGTGGAGGGTCCACGGTGTTTACGTTAAGTTTTATGTGCTTAACCTAACCCTCTTTTTTTTTAAAGCCCATCGGCGGTGTGCCTGACAAACGGACGAAGTGTTGGCATGAAGATAACCCCACGCATTGTCGCTCGTTATGCAGCCCTCTGAGAAGTAAGTTGTCCGTCCTATTTGCAAAAACGGCAAGAGAATGAAGTCCTCTTCAATCATATTTAAGGCAGGTCATATATGGCAACTACCAAAGAACGTCGACGCTTTCACAAAACGTGAAAGAAGCTCTGCAAACACAACGTCGCCACTCGATGCCGCCGTACCAAAGCAAGGCTGGAGCCGGGGTGTTTTCCAACCAAGCGGCGAGGCGCAAGCTTCCTGTTTTTCGCGCTAGGTGGCGCTCCGACTTCTGCAAGTGGTCAATTGGGACGTGGCACTCCTCAGTATGGGCTGAGCGGGCAGCGTGATCTGCCCGTTCATTGCCGATAATCCCGCAGTGACTTGGAAGCCACTGAAAAGTTATCTCATGGCCTGCTTCACTTATATGTTGCAACGTCTCTGCAATATGGAATATTAGTTGTTCGTGTGGTCCGCGTCGTAAAGGTGACAGTAGAGACTGCAGTGCCGCCTTCGAATCGCAGAATATTGTCCATTTATGTGGTGGTTCATCACCAATTTGATCAAGGGCAGTAAAGAGCGCTGCGAGCTCTGCTGCCGTCGATGTTGTCGCGTGGGTCGTCTTAAATTTAATTGTTGTAGCTTTCGCTGGTATGACGATTGCCGCCGCGGAGCTACTTGGAAGGACAGATCCATCAGTGTAAATATGCGTAGAATCACGGTAGTTCTCGTACAAATGTAGTAGCGTGAGCTGTCTAAGGGCTGGCGATGATAGATCAGCTTTTTTCGAGATATTCGAGATACCAGGTATTGTGAGGTTGATTTTTGGCTGAGCGAGGCACCATGGAGGAATTGAAGGTCTCGCAGCCGGGGTGAAACAAGCTGGCAATGATTCATCATATGCCGTTATCGTCCGGCTGAAAGATGTGTGTGGTCTGTCCGCTGTTAGGGAGGCCAAGTGGTGACGAGGAGTCCTGGTCAGATGCCTTATATGGGTCCTGAGTACTTCAATTTCAATGTGGGTCCTGACAAGGTGATCTCCAGCGATTGCTATCGTAGCCACTGTTGAAGCACTCTTAGGCAGGCCTAGACAGATCCGGAGCACTTGACCCTGAAGACTTTGTATTGTGCGTAGATTCGTTTTACCTGTGTTGATCATTGCTGGCAAGCTGTATCGCAGAAATCCTAAGAAAAGCACCCTGTACAGTTGCAACATCGAACTTGGCGACATTCCCCAGGTCTTGCCAGCGAAAAACTTGAGGAGGTGACAGATGCCTGTCAACCGTTTTTTCATGTATGATACGTGTGGGCTCCATGACAAGTCCCTGTCAATTATGACACCTAGGAACTTGTACGATCGGACCCATCGTATTATTTGGCCATTTATCATTACACTGTAGTTGGCCATGGGTTTGCGCGTAAATGGCACTAGTGCGCATTTCTCTGAGGAAATTTCCAGGCCTCGATTACGAAGGTAGAGAACAGTTTGTGTGGCGGCTCTCTGAATTCTCGCTCGCAACTGTAGGCGTGTTACTGCAGACGTCCATATGCAGATGTCATCGGCGTACATTGATAGCCTGACTGTAGTTGGCACGTGCTCAAGGAGAGCAATTAGTGTTAGATTAAATAACACAGGGCTAAGTACACCGCCCTGGGGGACGCCGCGGTAGTTGTAATGTAGAGAAGTATGACCTTCTTCGGTGCTTACAAAAAAGGATCGCATGGATAAATAACTCCGTATCCATTTAAACATCCGACCACCCACTCCTACCTCTGCGAGAGCAGAGCGGACGGCTTCATGCGTAACGTTGTCATACGCCCCTTTAACGTCGAGGAATAAAGAAGCGCAGAGACGCTTACGGCATTTCTCATGTTGAACGTAGGTGACCAGGTCGACGACGTTATCGATCGATGATCGACCGCGTCGGAAGCCCGCCATGGCATCTGGGTAGGTGTTGTGGTATTCCAAGTACCACTCCAGGCGTCCTAGGACCATCCTCTCCATTACTTTGCCCACGCAGCTCGCCAACGCGATCGGGCGATATGATGAGAGTTCCAACGGCGACTTGCCAGGCTTCAGCAGTGGAACAAGGCGACTTGTCTTCCAGGTTGTTGGTAGTGTGCCATCTGTCCAAGATTCATTGTACACCTCTAGGAGAAGTCCTCTCGCTCGCTCCCCCAGGTGACACAGAGCTCGGTAGGAAATTCCGTCAGGTCCTGGCGCTGATGTGCGGCTACACAAAGCTAATGCTGCCTTAAGTTCGTGGATTGAGAATGGTAGATCCATCCGGTGATCACGTGGTGGCGGACAGTTACTCGAAGGCGATCGAATGTTGGTAGCCGTGAGTTGGCCGGATAATCTGGCGCAGAAATCCTCTGCCACGTCAATCTCCGATCTCTTTTGAGAGAGGGCAAGCGCCTTGAATGGGAATCGTTGTACGGGGAGTGTCCGGAGAGCGCGCACCGTTCTCCATAGTTGCGATAAAGGCTTGCGTGGATCTAGCGACTCACAGAAGGCATTCCAACGTTGCGATTCGAGCTTGTCTAACCGGCGCTGTATCTTCTTTTGCGTGCGCCTGGCGGTCCGTAAATCGTCCACTGTTTTCGTACGTCGGTATCTTCGTTCAGCACGTCGTCGGATGGCTCGAAGTCGTTCTAGTTCTAAAGTTCTAAAGTTCTAAAGAAAGAAAGAAAGAAAGAAGTTGTGGTGGGGGCGCTGGGAAACGTTAAGTGGCAGGCCGACCTCTCGTCTTTTCTTTCATAAAGATGCATCTCTCTCTCTCTCTCTCTGTCTCTCTCTGTTCGGCGGCACGCTACGTGGCAAACGATATCCGTTACTAAGACGTTTTAGTCAACCTTAATTTCCAAAGGGCGACAAGTTTGCATTGTTATATTCTTTTCTCGAGATCATTAACTCCGTCTTCTACGACGCCGGAAACATCTCTGTGGTAGATTATGACAGCTTCATTGAGGAGGCGGTCCGGAAAGAGTGACACGCCGGCACGTAAATAGCACGAACTCGCAAATTCGACAAAAATGTAGGTAAAGTAACTCCGTCTAGCTCACATCGGCGGCGAATAATTCATACCTCTCGTGTGTTGTGTGCATAACCGGCCGTAATGGTTGTACATATTTCGTTGGTGCAGCACTTAAGAATGCGTTTCCAGAGCCGCTTGTATGGACAGAGAATGACATCATTATCACCACCATCGTCTTCATCGTTGGTGAACCACGAACACCGCAAGATGAAGTCCTAGTAACTAACGTCGCGACGGCTAAGCGGTGTCGCTGTTCTGCGCCGAGAACCGTCCTGATTTCTGGCATTAGCGGCGACATTGCTATGGAGGCGGAGACTGCTGGGCTGAAATCGCACTGCATGCACTCAACAGTGCTTTGAGGTAAAGGTTAATCCAAAAAATATTTTGACTCGCATCTTCCAAAGCCTATGGGCATTAGAGGTCTATAGGCTTTGGACGAAAAGTGCGTCTACGACATGATCTACACGTATAATCAGGTCATCGGTTATTACATCAGTCAATAATAGATCGATTTCACGACAAGTTTCACCACTCCCGAAGGGAATAAGTTTGGGCGTGTTGGTAATTCATCGTTATCCAGAATACATAGCGCAGTAAGGACAGAGGACAAGTCAGCGCTTGTCCTGTCTCGACTTGGCCATTGTCCTTACTGTGCTATGTATTCTGTGTTCACCGCGCCACCGCCGCTGCAAAGCATGCCGGTCGTAATATTAGTCTTCAGGGGACTCACGGTCAACTATGGTAAGAACGATTTCAGGCTTGTACCCTGAAAAACGCACTTAGCCCTCGAAATCAAAGGCATATAGGTAGGAGAGAGCGAGAGAGAGAGAGAGAGAGAGAGAGAGAGAGAGAGAGAGAGAGAGAGAGAGAGAGAGAGAGAGAGAGCAAAGGCAGGGAAGTTGACCAAATATTAGGCTCCGGTTTGCTACCCTACACTGGAATTGGGATGTAGGGGTTAGAAAGAGGACAGAGAGGAAAAGGTTTAAAAAATGCGCACACAGAATAATATTCTAGAATAGGAATGTAGGCTTGACTTGAAACGCAAAAAAAAATAGTAAAACACGGGGACTGATGAAAGGAGGACCAGACAGGACGAGCGCTAACACATAAAATAGCCCTGTGTATTGAAGCTAAGCCTACAAGGCCTTATTTCCTATGTATACATATAAAATAGTATGCATTCTCACAAATTCGCCCAAATTTCAACTCTTACGCGAATGTAGGGTTGAGGCGACGCACCCGGCAAGTTCCTTTTGCGTTATCTGGAAATATTACGCCAAGGCATTCTCTTGGGCATTCCCCTAAATGTTATTTTGGGCCCAGACACAAGTGGAAAGCGTCGAGGACTATACTGTGAATATGGCGCCAGCAGGGCCGCTGCGCATGTGCTCTAATCATGGCAAAATTGGCCAATTTTCTCAAGTAAAATTCTCTCAATTCTCTCAAGCTAAATTCTCTCAGCACTCTCAATCTTCTGCTTGAATACCATAGACTCGTCGCCACAGGCTGTAATTAGTTTCCGCTTGTACTTACGTAGCCTCATCTCCACTCGTCCATACTGCTCTCCGCATCTGCTGCGCTTGTACGGTCTACCTGCTGGCTCTCGCACCCGCTAGGGCACGGATTCACAAAGTCATCGTTTAAAAGGATGTTTTGTAATAACGGGCGCCAAGCAGGCGTGATAGCGAGCGAGGAGAAGACAGATGGGGGTGGTCGGCGACGAGGTTTGCGCGGACCAAAATGTTTGCAATTTCTGGCCCACAAGCTATAAGCCGAATGCGCAGAAATTTTCTTTCCTTCGATTGTTCCTCAACTGGATGACACCTTCTGCATCACATCGTTCACTACTGAGATTTGACGTTACCAGTTCTTACATCCTAAAAGAAGAGAGTTGCACGCTGAGTCGGCTGTTTGCATACCGTCTCACTAGTGGCAAACGCAGTTCTCTAGTCACATTATGGAACCGTTCCTCGAAAGTGGCCTGCGGTGTCATCATTACTTATGATGTGTCACGCACCTTTCATTCTTTCTCCACACTAAGCCCTCGAGCCATATTAAACTATTGCGAATTGCATATTTCATTCATTCACAGAACCTCTCCCTGAACTTATTTCTCGTATTTCCTGTACTAAACGTAATCTGCATCGTATAAGTACTGCTGAACATGTAACATCACAATTTTATATAGACAGCTCATCGTACAGCGCAGCTCTTGAGTGAGTGAGTGAGTGAGTGAGTGAGTGAGTGAGTGAGTGAGTGAGTGAGTGAGTGAGTGAGTGAGTGAGTGAGTGAGTGAGTGAGTGAGTGAGTGAGTGAGTGAGTGAGTGTGAGTGAGTGAGTGAGTGAGTGAGTGAGTGAGTGAGTGAGTGAGTGAGTGAGTGAGTGAGTGAGTGAGTGAGTGAGTGAGTGAGTGAGTGAGTGAGTGAGTGAGTGAGTGAGTGAGTGAGTGAGTGAGTGAGTGAGTGAGTGAGTGAGTGAGTGAGTGTCGGCGTCGGCAACCAAACGAACGAGCACCGCGAAGGATGAAAGAGCGACGCGGAGCGCAGCGAGGGATGAAAGACGCGAAGAGGAAAGTAGAGGAGGAAGGTGCAGCGGAACCATAGGGCGGAAACCGGAGGAGGAGGGTATGGCTAAACTGGCGAACGCGTGAGAAGAAAAGCGTAGTGCGGTGACGATGGCTACAAGATGGCGCAAGAGTAGCTAGCGTCGTCTAGGAGGTCTATCTGTGGCGGTTACTGTGAACCGCGCCACCCACGCGCTGCCTCTCGCCATCTCCAGATTAGCGAGGGAATCCTGCCACAGTTCGCTCCGTTTCCAACGTCCCGCACGAGACAGATTGTCCGTGCCAGCCAATATATCGCGAAATGAAAACACATATAGTTGTGCGCTCAGATTTCGCGTTTGGGAGTATCGTCATCGTCAGTTAATTTTTTAGATATGACTTTTGATTATGCCCAAACTGAAAAAAAAACTGTGCAAGAAACACACCGTTGATCAAACAAACGGCTAAATGAATAACCAACGTGTTTTTTTTTATGTTTCTCCGAGTTCGACGCGTATTATCTTTGTGCACGCTTTGGGATACGTCAGACCGAATGATGGGGGCGCTTGATACCCGAGTGCGGCACACACCTGGTTACAGCCTTCTCCACGAGCCGTATGACGTCTATATTACGGAGGGTCGTCAGTCACACTCCTGTACGTGTCAGCCTTCACCTGAATCAAGCATGGTCGTCACGCACTCCCATGCACTTCTCCAAACCTTCCGATCATGGAACAATGTCGGCACCAGAGCTTACAGGACCACATGCCGTGAAAGTCTAGATACGGCTTTTTCTTTATTGCTTTTTTTTGGTTGCAGTTCCATTTCGCATGCCTTTTTTATAATATTTTTCCCGTGCCAAGGATGTATTGTTCGGTTCGCTTTCGCTTTTGACATTTTAGAAAGGTGACGTTCTTTTCAAGCTTCGAAAAGTTAAGTTGACTTGTCTAGCCGGCTGTGCTTTGAATTCTACGTTAACACCGGTCATGTCCCCGCCTACGACTAAAGGTATGAGACTGCATTGCATTTAGATCGTTTCGTCGAACAACTGTCGGAAGAAATTAAAATGCTGAGCTACAGTGGCCACAAAGTGCTTGCAATCGTTCTGCTAACACTGCTGAAAGTATCGGAAACGTATACGATTGCAAAAGGCTTCTGTGAGCAAAAGTTACCGTAAATCACAACGTATGCTAACCTCCAACGCTAGCCGCAACGCTAGAGGACGTCTGCGGGGCCAGGGCGACCGCCTTCTGCCTACATCATAAATTATAAGCCTCACAACAAAAAGAAATAAAAGAAAAAACAACACGAGGTAGACCTAGGCAAACGCGTGACGACAATGATCAGAAAGGCCCATGCAAGAGGGAAGGGGAAGGGGAGGGAGGGCGTAGCCGGTAGCGATGAACGTCGGTGTAGAGTCTGCCTATCCTGCGCCTGCACACCTGTATGGCTTTTCGGCCAATCCTTCTTAATGACCCTATTGAAGGATTGCATAATAGGGAGAAATTACATGCGTAGGGTATGCTCACCGAACATAGGGGGAGAGTCACCGTAGTGGGAAGCCTGCTCGAGAGTTGACGTCTGTTTTTTTCTTCTTTCTCTGTACTCAGGGAGTCCGGTCCACGATGACCCACGCTACCCTGGCGGCGATGCTGCTGCTTCTGGCTGCTACCTGGCAATGCGATGGCGCCCAGCGGGTAAGTTTGCCTACAAGGGGCGCGCTATTTTACTTTTTTTTTACAGCCGAGTAGAAAGGGGGTTAACCGAGGGGCCCGATTTTTATTAGTCATATCATAAGTAGCCAGCAAACACTGACACCGAGGAAAACATAGGGAAAATTACTTGTGCTTAATAAATGAAATAAAGAAACGATAAATTAATGGAAGTGAAAGTGGACGAAAAAATAACTCGCCGCAGGTGGGGAACGATCACACAACCTTCGCATTTCGCGTGCGATGCTCTCGCGCACGCGAAATGCGGAGGTTGTGGGATCGTTCCCCTACTGCGGCGAGTTATTTTTTCGTCCACTTTCACTTCCATTAATTTATCGTTTCTTTATTTCATTTATTAAGCACAATTTCCCCTATGTTGTCCTCGATGTCAGTGCTTGTTGGCTTCTTATGATTTTCTACAGGCAGCATTCAAAGTGCAGTTTCCTTCGAAACTTCAAAGCAGGCGAGTGCTTGCTTTATAGAAGCTACAGATTAAAGTCGTTGTTTGGTTCCCCTGCCGTTCCTTTTCCGTTCCACTGTGTTGTGGCCCCTACGTCAAAATTGTGTAAGCAGTGATTGCACTATAGACGTCGGCCTAACGACGGGACGTGGAGTTTCACAGAGAGAGGGGGCAAGGACAGGAAAGGCAGGTAGGTCAATCAGGCGAGCACTCGGTTTGCTACCCTACCCGGAGGGTGTGGGAAAGGAGAACAGAAAGACGAAACGAGGGGAATACTGCACACGGAGTGCGTGTGGGAGGAGCCGCCACAGAGCCACCTAATCATGCCTCCTAAAGTTTATTTTCTTTCACTTTACTTTACAGATGCAACTATACCAAGTTGCATAACGTTGATCATGTGAAACTAAAACACGAAAAGCACTCTCTGCGATTCCGCGACCTGTCGTTGCATTCGCGTGGCGCACGGGGTGGTATTGGGAAATTTAACTTCCGGTTCGGGAGAATACCAAAAGAAAAAACCGAGAACAATTTTGCTGCAAAACGCGGCCTCTTGACTCGCGCACGGAGTCTTGAGAACTGATGACCAAGAATGTGGATGGCCCTTCACATCAATATTCAAGAGTGCCTAGGTGCACGTTCGTCAGTGGCTACGCGCTGTCAAGGCAACACAACAGCGTAAATAAATATTTCGACAGCGTCAAACTCAGCTGACCCTATCAAGGTGAAGCAACCGCCGCTTAAGCTTTTATTATATAAATGCAGTTGGTCGTGTCTTTTAAAATGTTTATGCAATCGATTATTGTCTGGTTCGAACCACCTGAAGGGTTCTGCCGTTCCAGTGTGTCGTCGCGGTAACTTCCGCAGCGCAGCAAAGAGCAACCTTCACCGAGCTATACAAAATCTGACCGGCCGCCCAACACTAAGTGATCACCACTTCTGAATCGGTAATAAGTGACTAGTTATAATTTTGCGAGTCAATATGGTACAGGTACGTTACTGCCTGCTCACCCCATTTGTATACGGTTGGGGCAATGATCATTGGAGTTTTCCATCTTAATTTCTTCTCTCCTTCGATTACTTGCTTCGTCGTCGATTGCTGGCCTTCAGTGCCGGTCGAGGCAAACCTGCATCCAGTAACCACCGGTGACTGCGCAATGGGGCGCTCAAACGCACCGACGGGGTCACGGAAACGGTCTCTTCGCCCGTGGGAAACGGTCTGCACTGAAGAGCTGTGTCCTCGAACGTGCATTTCTTTGCGGCGATCTACTGCGTCTGAAGGGAGGTCCTTGAGAGACCGTCGCAGCCCGTACTTACGGCGGGTCTGATGACTACTGCGCAACTTAAGAGGCAATGATACACTGCTGAGTCCTTGTTCGTTGAGAAATGGCTTCGGAGGCCAGCCGGTAACTTATGTGGATACGATACCCAAGAGAAATGTTCACGCTTAACTATTAAGAATGCCAGAGCTTTGAGAGCATCAATACATACATTAACTTACAATAATTGTTAAAACTTTCGAAGCCAGTTCTCGCGTAATCTAAATTCGCGTCGAGTCGCTCACATGTGTCCGCGGTGGAACATTCGCTTTCTTTAATTAAAAACGCACAGATTTTTGTACAGAGCAGCACTCCTTACGGCGTTGTGCTTCAGAGAGGGAAAGAGGGAGAAACACTAATGATAAGAATCTTTAATGAGAAGCAATGTTACCCAGTGACCTAGTTCATTACTTTCAGAATCAGTTGAAATGTTTAGACGAAGACTACTCCTCATGCCTTGCCGGATGCATATTAAAATGAAGCAATTCAAGAAAGAGGTGTCGTTCTTACGATAACAAATTTTTATTCACTTATTAAGGAAAAAAAGGCCGTTGTGAGACTTCCGACTTGAAATCAAATCTGGTTTAAGTGTGTCTGAAAATATCTACTAGGAAGTCTGAGGTCCTCGTTTTGACAGCGCTTGACAAGGACGCTAAATAGAAGGCGCCGCTACGGTCAACTAAAGCGCACAGAAAAACGTACAATAGAAACGCAGCAAAATGCGGTTGCATGCGAGCAGGTGTGGGTGCCTCAGCTCCCACGTTCGTCTACGCAACTTCACAGCTCCTCGAAGTTTCCTCCGAGTCTCCGAAGGGCCGCCGAACCCTCCGGGCTGGAAGGTCGGCCCGCCGCCAAGCGACGGTTTTCGCACACGCGCCACACCCACACGAGTGTCGCGCTTAGCGGAGGGGCGCGCCATTGCCGCGTCGGGAAACCCTTTGATTACGGCAGCGCATGCTCCACGGACAAGCCAGGCAGCGCATACGTCTTCGGATGACTGCTGCTAGCCTCTCTATACTTCTTACACCGTGCTGCTAGCGTATAGAGAGAGAGAGAGAGAGTGCACAAACCCCTCATACATATGCTCACTGGCTGCGGACAGCCGACAAGTACCACCTTGGGCTACGCGGCACACGTCTCTAGCGCCGTCGGTCGCGTGCGTCTCTCGGATGGCGGCGGCTGCAGCGGAGAAAGCACCGCCCTAGGCACAATGCGCCGGACGTCTTTGACCTCGTTCGCTCGAACGCCTGAGCCTACCTCGCGGGCAAGACACGCACGAACGTACACAGTTGCCGCATCTGGAAGCCGCAGGCAACGGTGACCCGGTGACGAAGGTAAGGCTCGGCGGGGATGCGGGCTTCGATGTTGGACAGTCGCCGAAGGACGCACCGTAACCGATTACGAAGCGGGCGCCGTGCCGCGCGATAGGAGGAGAGAGTGAGGGACGTAGGATGATCCTCGCCATGGTCGGTGCCAAATGGGCTTCCATTCCAAGACGAATGGGTAGCGTGCTCATTAAGAGGCGACGGCGACGCAAGGTCTGGGGGAACCGTGAAAGCGATTGTTCGTGCGTGCTTGGCCACCAGGCCCTTCGGACCATTCGATTCACTTCGCCGACGTTTATTGAGCGGAGGGCAGCGCGCCATGGACGTTTGCGGAAAGTCTGTCTGTCCGTGTATACCCGCCCCAATAAAGCTGGGATTTGGCGGAACTTATGCATTCACGAGATCTTCAGCTTGCAGTCATGATGGCAGGATGGGGCATCAGTCTCCTTCACGTGGAGGACAATATGTAAGTCCGTAGCAGAATAATTCTCGAGCGCAACTTAATAAAAGCGATTTAAAGCGGACTCTTGCGTCAAGGTCGACGTAAGCATATCTGCAGATGGCCGATTGCATCGCCACCGAGAGTGATAGAGGAGAAGCGTGAGCAACGGGCAGATTGTTCTAAAGCATACACGCATGTCCTCTACTTCACTGGGTCGTGCGGGGTTGCGCTCACGTGCCTCTTATGAGTTGTAAAGAAGCAAAGTGCAGAACTGTTCTGAACACACCCATAAGAAATGTATTTGTTGTCGTGGGTCGATAATTAACTAGACTCATCCTCAAGGACTGGTCTGGGACAAAAGTATGGAGAATTAACTAAAGTTTCGTGGCTGAACAAAACTAAGCAACTAAGATAAGTTTTTTCACCAAATGTCTGCCACTAGACGTTCAAGTCGACATCTACATCTCCCATGGATGCCTCATTCAACAATAATAATGGGTGCACTTAGAATAAATGTAGCCCAAAGTATCTTTTAGAGACACAGGGGGAGCGCACAACCAATATCTTTATTTCGTAATGTATTGAGATAGCGGCCTATACGCCCACCTCACATGACTATTTCTGATGAACCATGCCTACTTCCCCGTGACTCTGGCCATGACTGAGCCGCTCATTTTCCAAAGCTGACGGATAGGCAGGCGATAGCCGAATAAAAGAAAGTGCGTTCAAGTAGACAATGCCAAAGTTAAAAAAGTACAATAAAACAGTCGATACGCGTGGGACGCTGTCGGAGCAAAAAGCCGAGGCTCAAGGTCTGCTGGCAGCCAGAACAAACGCATTTGCTGCAAGCAGGAGTTCCTGTTATGCAAGAAAAGCCCGCAGCCGTCACTGAGGGTTGCATTTTTCTTTTGCGACAAAGCAGAGTCGCCTCCGGTCTTGACGAGTGAAGAAATACCTCACGTATACTGGCCTGCGTAGCAGTCGTGGACCTGAACGGAGCCTTTCTCTCGCGCCTGTGCCTGTCACCCCTGAGTGTCGCGCAACAGCTTTCTCCGTTCGCCGTTTGGAAGACTGCGCGCGACGCTTTTCTCCGCCGACAAAGATTGCTTCAAACGGGAGTCAGTCATCCTCGGAAGACTGAAGACGCTCTTTCAGACCGTGCGTAACGCAAGCCACCGTTTCCTGAAAGGCGTAGTCGACTTGCGACAGACCTGTGCAATGGCAGTATTGTGTTTCAACATACGTTACAAGTTTACAGCTGTCGCTATCGCTCCTACTCAACCCGAGTTGAACTGCGATTGCGAGGGTAGGTGGGAGAGAAGGCGGTGCGTGCAATGCTAAATTAAATCTATACGATCCTGAATTTATAACACAGACCTAAGCACTAACTTCAGCATCACGATACCTCTCCCTGTGTTAAGAGGCCAGCAGGAACTCGAGAATGAAATTCCGCTCCAACTAAAGCACGTTATATGCCTCTAATGTCCGTGGTCCAAAGGCGGCCGGACACCTACTTCGAAACGCTCGCTCCGTATTACCTAGCAGGCCCCGATTGAAACTTGTTCCGCAGCTCCGCCTAATTGAGGAGCGCCGCTTCCTAACTGCACAGTAAAGGTAACATTTTAATAAGAGTCTTAGGATAAGAAGTCGCTGAAGAAGCACTGCTTCACTGCAGTGCTTCCGTGACGACGTTCGGGGGGACTGGTTGCGAGTTCTTAGTCCAGGGAGCTCAATGCCTAAGTAGAGGAACGGCGCCTCTCTAAACAGAGAAATGGAGAAATATAAATTGGATTCATGGGGTATACGTAAGTGTAATGGCCTTCCAAATCACCGCAATGGCTGTTAGAAACATTGTGTATAGTGGACTGCTCCGGACAATCGAACCAGCGACCTCAGGCTAAGCAGCAGGGCGCCATAGCCATTATGCGACAGCGGCGGGTGCAGACAGAGAGAGAGAGAGAGGGAGCTTCGAGTCGAGGGCCAGTTTGCGAATACAACGGTTACTTCGACTAGCAGATTATGTTTATTAACCATGGAGGCCCGGCAGCTGCAGCAAGGAAGAAAACGGGAACCGAGCCCGGGCAACCTTCAGAACGTTCCCGCCGCTTGAGAGAAGGGTCTTCCATGGCCGTCTACCGTGCGCCCGCGCCGCTGCAACAATGTAGAGAGCGCGTACACGGTTCGGATCATCGGCGGGCACATTTCCTCGGCGTTGCCGCGCATGCTGAACAAATCTCGGCGTACAGGCGAGCTGCGCTCTCGATGCGAGAGGCGGCAAGTGAGCCGCGTTTGCTGCCAATCAGAGCCTGACCGCGGGCTCGGCCGGTGTGGGCGCCGCACCGGGCTGTGCGAGAGCGCCTGCTGACCCGGCGCGATCCTGGCACGTGCGCCGCAGGAGGAAAGGGAAGCGAGAAGAAGGGCGCGTGCTCAGCGCTGGACGGACAACAGGCAGCGAGGAAGCGACACGGGGAAGTGCGCTCTCGTTTCCGCGGAAGAGGCTAGTTGCACAAGCGGAACACTTCCTCCGCTGCCAGCTAGCCATACGTCTAGACGCGGCTCGAAGGCCGACGCCGCGCCGAGAGAGAGCCCGAAGCGGCGCAAAGCCGATCGCTTCAGGCTTAGCCGAGTCGAAGTGCCCAACGTGAAGCTGTCATTCCTAAGTTGCAGAAAAAAATGTGGCTGTTTGTTTGTCCTCTTTGTCTATACAGCGGGGACTTGCTTAATGTAGTTTAAGGTGACGATTGTTCCCAAGTTGTATAGTCAGCATTGAGGAACGCCGGGTTGGGGTGTTCCAGACGAATGTTGGATACGTGGGATTTTTTAACAGCTGCGATAAATTTAATAACTCGTACGTGTTGGCACCGCTATCAGATTGTCGCCGCCACTGCTGCGTATAGAACCCGTGACTTTGCACCGAGAAACAAAACGTTGTGTCGACTGAAGCCGCTAGCACGATGGGTCTGTATATATCAACCCAACGTCGCGGAGTAAGTCATCGGGCTGACTCCCTTGGTGCGAGACGGATTGCCTTTGCGTTCTGTATGCCCCGCCAGACTGCGCTCTGTGTATTGTCTGTTGACGCGTGATCACCCTTCTTTAGCAAATGCGAATTATGCAAATTCACGTAGATCATGAGAAATGTACAAAAAAGGATTGTGGGGTATACTGCATGGGAATCGTGGGAAAGAAAGGGTCCGTTCAATAGACGTAAGGGAAGACCATACACAAGGTGATGTATAGCTGCTTCGGGGCTGTGTCCGAGACTGCGTGCTATAGATACTTCCCTTCCTGAAACAGTATAATACTGGCACATTGTATTCTAGATGCTTACAAGTTCGCGTCATTTGACGATGCTCATTACTGCATTAGTTACGATATGGCCTGGCCATCCTTCAGTGACGGCCTGGGAAAGCACCGACCGAGACGACTGGCGAACCTATACATGTGTCATCTCAAAAACCGAGAAGAAAACACAGAAGTACACTGAGTAAGCACTGGCGCCATATACATGCTTCCTGTTTCCGGGAAGAGTATATATATATATATGTGTGTATATAATTTGCAGGAAGTAAAGGAAATGGCAGAAGCAGATAAAGGATATTTATGACTTCTATATGTTGTAAAGCCCCCAGGCAAACAACACTTCTTGAACTTCCAGCTACAAAAATACGCCCAGAAGCAAAAGCATCACGACTTATCGCCGGGAAATCGTTCCTTCCATGAAGGGCCCGGCCGGCATGAGCGACTTTCCTATTACAGGGGCGTGCAATGTTCACAACGCGAGCGAGGAGTGTGGCCACAGCAGAGCTCAAAACTGGTCGGCCTGACGGGAAGGCGCAGTATCACCGAAAGGGAGAAGATAAATTTGGTATGATAAGCGAAGAGCTTTCTTAAGCAAGTACGCTGCGCTGCTTGTCCTATAGTCGCAATATGAGAGAAAAAAGAAGGGTTGGGGAAGCGATACATTAGCAGAAGATAATATTTCAACATGCTGTTGGCCCATGGAAAAAAACAACGTATACTGTCACGCTCGATAGGAGTTGCAACATGGCAGTCCGTTTCCGAACGACTCCGAGGCTGCGGAGCCTACACGCAAGCACTGTTGTACGCTCCGCATCCGTGACAGTACCTAGTGCTGCCAACCGTCCAGAATTGAGCGGTACAGGCCCAACTTTTGATTGAATGACCCGAATACCGGCTTGCCCCGTCGGGATGGCTAAATTGCCTTTCTTTTTTTCTTTCTTTTTCTGTTCAACAATAACCAATAAACTAGATTTCCTTTTTATAATGCCTGACATCTCGGTAGCACATTCTTCTCTTTTGTCTTCCGTTGCATTGTCATAAACATAAAGGTGATCGTGTATTTGCCGAACGGTTCACAGTGTACCTCTATCTGCATTGTTAGCCGTGTTAGCCAGGCAACTACTGCACCTTCCTTGTAAATCGCGACATGGTACGACTAGAAAATATTTTAAAACTTTGTTGCACTTACAGCCTGTCGACTACTGGTACTAACAGGGTCGTCATCGCCAGCGCCCCCGAACTACGCCCCCCCCCCCTTCGGTCACTGGTCAACTGAATGCTTTTCCAACTACTGACAGCACCTCCTTTACAAGAAAAACGGCACCTGTCATTTTTCTAAGTGAATTAAAAAGTGACGTGTGTATACGTTGTTCCAACTCATATTGAGCGCGTTAGTACGGGGTTATTACATCATTATATGTTTTGAAAATATAATGTGCATTGAAAGTCTCATAAATTTCTTCAGACGAATGCTCAGAATGTCAAACAAGTTGTCGGCACCATCGAACAGATCGACACCTTGCGTAGAGCAATGATAGAGACAGCTTTTTAGCATTTGTTATTCTTGCCAAAATTAGTATCACGTATGAATTAGTGTGTCATTCCGAGTGCAAGTAGGTTTACCACGAAAAAGAAAGAAATATATATAAGAATCGCACGCGGATGAAAATAACAAAATAGCCATTTTTATTAACAAATACGCAAAAGCAAGAACCAGCTCACACCTTCCATCCTTCCCCCAACAACTAATGTACATACAAAAAAAAAGAATAGCAATGATTATTAATAAGTGACCAACGCCTTATGGAAAACCATAACTTGGTACGCCGAACTGATTGAGAGTGCAAGGCATCACGCTCCTCATCAAGTCGCAAGCAGTGAATAGCTTGCCACGACCCGACGGTGGATTGAATCCCTCGCGCTGGGCTCTGGTCGAGTGGAATGACTGCGGCGGCCACGTGCAGGCGCATCCATGCGCGCAAATCCGATTAGCGCGCGTGTAGCACCAGAAGGAAGCACGACGAGCAGCCGCTGCGATGGGCGTGAGGTCACGCGCTGCTCGCGCTGCCGAAGCTCGGCATTGTAAGCAGTGGGCGAGGCCGGCTCGGCGGACGCTGCTTGAAAACAGGGAGGAAAAAGAGACCGGAGAAGAAGAAGGTATCATAAATGTGAAGTGTGGGAAGGTGAGGAGAGAGAGGGAGAAAGTTGATGAGGAATACCTTGTGAGCTTGATGACCGGGTTCAAGAAGCTGAAGAAACGCTGAGACGATAGGAAAAAGGAGTGACGAATAAAAAGGAGAAGCCATTGAGACTGCAGCATTACAGACTGAGAGAAGGAATACGTTACAATGGGTTGGTGCAAGACAGTGCAGGGAAAGAAGTACAGAGAGTAGGATCACAGCGCTGCGTCTGCATCAGCGACGACGAAGAAGAAGTGCGGAGGCAAGTAATGGTGATACGAAGAGAAAAAGATAAAGAGATGGGAATATATGAGAGGCGTAGACCTTATGGCGAGGAAGAAGACGCACGGAAGGAAGGTATGAATGGAGACGATGAAGAGGAAGGCCTGATGAAGAGAGAGAGAGAGAAAGATACAACAGGAGCCGCCATCAGTAAACACAAACATTGACACGCCTACACACGGCAGAGAAAGTGCTAGTTGGAAAGAGAAAAGGCGAGAGGGGTAGAAAGGGAGGGCTGGCCTTCCATCGAGAGAGACGCAGTGTTCCGCTCGATCGGAGCTTCCGCGTGAGGACGGGAGGGTCGGTTGTTCGGGGGTGTCCCCAGAAACGAATGAACAATGGACGTGCAGCGCGTGCGACGGCGGGGCTCTTAAAAATAGCGTCCGCCGCGGCTCGTGGCAGCGGCTGTCCGAGTGGAGAGGGTCCGTATTTATAGCCGATCAGTGGCCTACATAGCCGCCGGTCCCAGC
Source organism: Dermacentor albipictus (assembly GCF_038994185.2). Lineage (NCBI taxonomy): Eukaryota > Metazoa > Arthropoda > Arachnida > Ixodida > Ixodidae > Dermacentor > Dermacentor albipictus. Next base: position 11,377,205 of record NC_091826.1, read on the forward strand.
GAGCGGCGGGCGCGCGCGCGTGCAGCGTCCACACAAGGGCGGCACACGCCACCGGCAATTATCGCCGCCGCGGCAAAGGCCACTTCCGCGCTGACTCGACAACAGCCGGCAGGCAGGAAGGAGAAGAAAACGGCTGCGGCGGGAACACGCCCCTCCCCCCCCCCCCCTTTCTTTTTTGCCGGCGCTCGTGTGTGTCACACCCGGGCCTGAATCGGTTTCTGACAAGCTTTTACTCAAGGTGTAAGCAATGACAAGTGACGTGTACGACGCGCTTGTACTGGTTCAACGCGTGCTGTGAGCGCTCGTACAATTCATTGGTAATAATAATATGTGGGGTTTTACGTGCCAAAACCACTTTCTGATCATGAGGCACGCCGTAGTGGGGGACTCCGGAAATTTTGACCACCTGGGGTTCTTTAACGTGCACCTAAATCTAAGTACACGGGTGTTTTCGCATTTCGCCCCCATCGAAATGCGGCCGCCGTGGCCGGGATTCGATCCCGCGACCTCGTGCTCAGCAGCCTAACACCATAGCCGGTGAGCAACCACGGCGGGTAATTCATTGGTGGGTGCCACCACATAGGATGTGGTGTCAATCGCAATGTTGTAGCTTAAATTCGGCGCATATCGGTCACGGCTACCGGTTAAATAGGCTACGGGCGCTGCTCTGGAGACTCAAAGTTCGCCACGTTGGCGTTTTGAGCTAATCGCGTACTACAAGTTCACGTCGTGCTTGTGCTTCGCATGCAGCATGGTGGGTGGGGTTCACGAAATGCATGTTTTTCCTTGCTTTTCTGCAAAACCGATTTGGATGGGTCTTAACGCATCAGGTTCCACTAATTACGTTCGATTAGTGAACGTTCGCAACTATAGCGGTAAATTATTTTCCTGAAGCTAATTGCATTAAATTACATGGTGATATTTAGAACAGTCCTTCCGGCGGCCATTTGCCAGCCTGCTCCTCGCTTTCCCTTTCCTGTCTAGTGCATATATATGTTTTCAAGACAAATAATAATAATAATAATAATAATAATTATTATTATTATTATTATTATTATTATTATTATTATTATTATTATTATTATTATTATTATTATTATTATTATTATTATTATTATTATTATTATTATTACAACACAGCTGGTGCATGGGGGGGGTAGTGTTGAATTGTAGCAACAGGTGGGTTTAGCGTGGCGATCAAGCCGGCAATTGCTGCACCCGAGCGTCTTTTATAGAATCACTGTGGTGTTTCACCACATGTTCACCAGACCGGTCTCTCTTAAAGGGGCTTCCTGTCGCTTAATGCTGGATTTAAGGCTCAATCATACCGGCGACTTGATCGGTCGATTGATCGATTATATTTATTTATTTATTTATTTATTTATTTATTTATTTATTTATTTATTTATTTATTTATTTATTGATTGATTGATTGATTGATTGATTGATTGATTGATTGATTGATTGATTGATTGATTCTTTATTGGTTTATCACTTATAGATGTGATGGGAGGCGAAGGGAAAAGCCATTCAAGGTTGGCTTGACGCAGTCCTTCGCCCCCATACTGGCAAAGACAACAGCACAGGCACACACATTTTGCTCACATGGTCGTGCACTTTCACAAAACCATCATATTAAACACAACATTGGCATACACTTTGACAAAACCTTAAAATTAAACACATGATTAGTTACTGTTCTACGTAGGGTATCATGCGTTAACATACGTAACTTCACGTCAGCGTCGAATGCCAGCACATTTCATAACAATGTACGCGCAGTAATAATGGCATTGAGACAATATAATTAAATACCAATCATAAACAGCTCTAGAGGTCAATAGTAGGCGAGAAACAACGTGTACGAATCAGATCATTTTACTTCGCGAATATCGATTTGTTTTTATTAAACTCGTTTAGTAGACGTGGTAGTTCTTTTGAAGCATTTGACGACCATAGCTAGTGCGACAGTACTGAATATTCCATATTTCTGTTGTTCTTGTGTTATATGATACTTCCTTTGGATGGAGATTTACTAAACTCACGAAGAGAGATTTATGACAGTCCTGGTTAAGGCGGACTTGAGGAGGTCGCGCGACCATTTCCGACTGGCGACCAAAAAGTGACTGCACGCGACCGTTGCTCACAGTGGCAATACCGGGCGAGCGCGACCTGCAGGTCGCAATCCCGCAGGTTATCGTTCTCGGCGAGAACTCTATCTACGCAGCTCGCGCGCACTTCGCTGTTGTCGCGTTCGGGCAACAGCCATGGATTTTGATTCGAGCGAAGAGGAAGACGTCGTCACTGTGCTGACGTGCTGTGCCGTGCGCGGTGCCAGCTGTGGCAGTGCGGAAGCCTCCGAAGGAAAAGCGACGCCGTAGTGTGTGCGCCCGCACTGTAAAATAATTTACACCCTAAAAAGTTAAAAAGGGTGTAAATGTGTCTACAACACACACCCTTAGTGTATTATCTATATAACGGACACCCTAAGGGTGTGAGTTATAGACACATTTACACCTTTTTTCACTTTTTAGAGTGTAAGTTATTTTACAGTGCGTGCCGCCGATCGCGATATCTGGCCAGCCACGCAATCCTGCTATAGAACGCCGCGCGCGTGACGAGGAGTAATATCGATAGTAAGTTGTAACTTCCAGTTCGCGTTGCGTGGGAATCGGTGCGTAGCTTTTGTGCTTTCTTCTGCTGCTGTCTAGTTTTCCTGCGATTGCTGCCACGTACATTCGGCACGTTGCTGGAAGTGGTATGCCCCAGCATCACGAGGCAAGACACCAATTAGATTGTTGTAGCCGGCCACGGTGGCGTGGACTTTGTATTTGGTGCGACGCAGGAGGAGGCCGTATGAAAACACATGCTAGCGTAACTTTAGGCGCGCCGCTGATTGGTTTAGCTGTTTTGCGACCACGGTCGCACGACTGAAAAATCGAGCAGCGAGCGTCTGGCCCAGAATAGTCGCTTTTCGAGAAAAGCGCCGATCTGCGACCAACTTGGTCGCGCGACCGCTGTCGGTCGCCGGTGTTTGAATGAGCGTTCACACGGAGGGTCGCATCACCTATTCTGCCTACGGACGAGCATCACGTGGCTCAGCTGGTGCCGACGAAACACGTCGCTCACAGGTACGCCACCGACGAGCTGATAGTAACAGTTTTTATTCGTTGCAGGTGCGACACGTCACGCTTGTCTACAGTCTACTTCATCAATACGTCTCATCGTGTGAACCCAGCTACAGTGTACTAACCCAGCATAACAGCTTTTTTGTGGCTTTCTCGTCCACTTTCATGGTGGTCAGTGGTTGGTTGCCGCACTGTCACTGCCAAAGGCGACAATTAGAGTGTAGCGAAATTGTAAGTGGCCCACGCTGTCGCCCAACCGAGTTGTGAGGTGCGGTCGTCGCTGTACGCCACCTATTATAGCTCTTTGAGATGTGTACGTATGCTGTCGCGCAAGATATATTTATGACGAGTCAGTTTATATGTATAGTAGCCTATGCTGCCACACCAGATGGGTTGGTTAACTGCTCTGCTCTCTGCGAAAATACGCAATCAAATAAACATACACTACCTAAATATTTTCACTACAACAAATATGATGCGCCTTCAAGTACATCTTTCTGAATGAAGCGAATGTATTTTTATAGAAGCGTTTGCTATTCACGTACATACATCGACAATCATCGCCAATGGTTTCTGCACAATATTTTTATAAGTTGTCAGCAAGCGTTCTAGATCAATCAGCGATTATAAATGATAGCGAGGAATAACAGAAATAAATGGCACCGCGTACATACGATAACTACACTATGCCGTGATAGACGCTGCAACACTGATAATATAACGACAATCTGATATCGTAAGCGGGCTTAGCGCCGCAACAAGCTAAATGTTTTTCTTTTTTCTATTTGGTCCCTTCCTAGCTGATTTCCAACGCAGAGCCGGTGAAACGCGACGTCCTATAAACTAAGATTGCGGATAGGAAAACCGCGGAACAAGGTTTGCGTATTCGAGGGAAGGAGAAAAGAGAGAGAGAGCAATGAGCTGTAGATACGGAGTTGCACTTGACGTCTACAAACACTCACTGACAACTGTCGACTACAGGAGCGTTCTCTTCGAGCTATACATGAATGTCGTAATGGTACAAGTATATTCGCCACAGGCAATGTTCTCTATCGTTGGTGACAACTTAAAAGTAACGAGCAAGCTCCACCCATAAAAGCGCAGTGCAGCTAGCCCTTCCTCTGAAAGAGGGCTGAGTCAGCAGGACTCGAATGAAAATCATACAAAAATGATATACAAACCATAAGGTTCGCTTATTGACACCAATAGGCATTGCGTGTTTAAAACAGGTGTTGTTTCCGTACAGATCTGTTTCCGTGTCACTGGTGTCAGGATAAAACATGAATATCTAGGCCACATTTTATGCATGACCCTGATATCCTGCTCAGCCAAAGATAATATTTGAGCTCGAAACAGCTAGCTTTTATTGTCCAATTGGCCTAGCATTTACATTAGTAGAGCAAAGTCATTAAGCTGCGAGCAGACTCCAACTGGTACGGGTCGCTTTCAGAGGTGAGGGGCAAGCGCCCTGTGTATTTGTTGGTGGAGCTTGTATATAATTCTTAGACCGCCACCGATTATAGTTAAGATGCTCTACCGTGGCTCGGAAGTGCAAGGTACCCTTAAGCGAAATTCGCACATTTTGGGACTTATCTTAGTTGTCCCAAAACATTAACGATGCTTAGAGCAGATGATGGAGGCCCACCTCATGGAGCGAAATGAGAGGTTATCGCAATCTCCAGCCGGTCGCTATACTCTTGCAGAGGCCACAATTTATTACACCCCTACCTTAACGCCCAAAACAAATATATCTCCCGTTCAGAGAGAACATCTCAGAATTCTCCCCATACCTCGTAATATGAGCCCCACCTATCACAATGAGAGACGGGTGGAACGAGCCGAGGCCCTGCACACCCGCTTTGCAACTAATGAGAAAACAGCGCACCTCGATGAGGCCGAGATATAGGGACGCCAGTGTTTTTCGGTCCCCTTGGTCAATTATATGCAGGGAAAACCACATCGGGAAGCTTAATTAACCAACTAACCTGGAGGAGGCGGAGGATGCTGCCATTGCCTTGGCCATCCAACACTCCCACCACGTACATTATCAGTGATTCTAAATCCGCTGTTCGTAATCATACTAAAGGACGTATCTCCCCAATAGCTAAACAACGTCTCAGCTAACACTCTAACCATCGCACGGACCAAATCCCTACGGGCCCTGCCCACTTTTCACTCCCCGACAATGAGGCCGCCCACCAACAGGCTCGACCTTTAGCCTTCCGGGCCTATACGGCCCCACACAGGCTGGGACGGAGAACGAGTAAATACAGACAAATCGGTGGTCGACACGCGGCCGCAGGGTCACGTATCAGGAAATTGCACAATATTATGACATATGCAGACTTTACAAACCCCCGGTGCACAAATCGCTACACAAACGGCAGGGGCTCATTTGGAGCAGCTCGAGGCTGGCTCCTTCCAAACACCAATCATATACTCCTGCATTGATCCCACCAAATTTACTCATCAGTGCAAGCTGTGCCGAGTCCCCCGGGCCGACCTCTTTGACATACTATGGGGCTGTTGAAGTATACCCGTCCTTAGTAGTCCACAGGACCCAGCGATGGGAGGCCACACTGCTCAGCTCCGACCCGAACGAGCAAGTCTGGGTGGAAGGGCGGGCAGAGGCAACCGCCAGGGAGCAGGGACTCTGGGCAGACTAACCGCTGTCGCCTCCCGCAACTGAAGCATCAGCAATTGGTGTCAAATAAAAGTTTTGTCCACCCATCCATTAACACTGCGCTCCCGGTACTTTCAGGTTATAGGAACGGCCTGTGCGTTTTAACATGGCATAGCGTTCCCAACAGAAAAGTAATGAGTTTTTAAAGGAAGCCAGCACAAGATTGATGACCATTTTCGTTGGACGCCAAAATAAACCACAAATGATGTAAAGCATGTTTAGAGAGAGAGACAGAGAGACAGAAGAGTAAAGGAATATTTTTAGTACACGAAGAGAATGGCAGTTATACATTACCTTGCACAACAATAGCTCTTTAGAGCACTGTGCTAACATCACAAATTGGGTCTGGATGAACAAGAAAGCAAAGACTACGGCTGTGGTGCTCATACTAATTGCGCCGATGACGCTAACACAACGTCACTTAAGGTCTATAAATACGTCATGTATCCGGGCCGCCGTATGCCCACCAAGGTAGACGCGCGGCCACAATACGGGAACTGAATTCTGTTGCGGAAGGCTAGTCGGGTGGCACCCACCCTTGCGCGCTCACGACTCTCCGACGAGCGGGCTGTGGAAGGGAACGGGCGATACCAGGCCACAGCGGATGTATGCAGGCGACGCCCAACTTGCGGTGAGCGCCTCAGCCTTTACTTCTTTTTTATTACTTCGTAGCAACTGCAGCAGTAGTCGTGCGCCTTTGAACACGCAACCGCTGACTGACCACAAGCCGTATGTTATGCTTAACCAAGCGCCGTATCCAGCCACGCTGCGCCTGTAGATGATGTGCGCGAGTTCTTTGCGTGGGACCAGGTACGCCGCCCCGCGTGGGTCGAAAGAGACTAGCCGAGCAGAGGCAGCGTGATCCAGGAAATAATCAGGTGACGTCACTGTACAGGCAAGTGCTTTACTTCCGCGGACTTTCTGACCTACTTGTTTAATAAAGGGAAGGTTGTAGGAAGCTACGAAAAAAAAAAGAAGGCTTCGTGTACACCTAATGTGTACGAGCGCTGACTCGATTATGCTTAATGAGCGCGGGAGCTTAAAATAAGTTTTGGAATAGCAGCCTGCGTGAGGAATTACGTACTTTCGAACCGATCGAAGCTGACGTCGGCTCACGCAAGAGGGCGTACGGTAAGCGCGGGGCGTCACGTAGTCGCCAACGCATCTATGTGAGAAAGGCGTGTCGCATTGTGTCCGCAAAAGCCGTACACGGAATTAGGAAAAGGCGCAGTCAACACTTTCACTCTGGAAGCTTGAATGGGGTCTTCACCCCGTCTTGCGGGAAAGCACGACTTGGGTGAATATATGAAAGAAAGTGCTGTAAGTGTACGAGTAATTAGGTACGCTTCTCCTCTAAACATTTATTTTACATTCTGAACAATATATTTAGATGTTCTTTTGCGTGTATATGAAAGCTGTATGATAGCCTGTAGGATTTTTTTACCTTTCCATTTTTTGTTGTCCACGAATGCACGTATACGTTTTGCAAACATCCCTTCTGAACAATGCGAACTGCACATTCAAAAACGGAAATTACGGTTATTGAACGAAGAACTTGAAACGACTCTTGTTACAGGCAATGTATACTGCTCACGCATGCTGAAAGTATACCGAAAAGAGCAATTGTAAGGCTGAGTAGTCAACTTGATGTCTCTAGGCAATCTTGATATTGTCTTAATTACCTTTACACGTGCCGCTCTGCTTGCCACTTTTATTCGAGGTCACGGCTATTGATAAGCGTATTTCCACAGCGCCACCTGCAGTTTCACCATCCTTTCTCAGTTCGTGGTGTTGAAATCTTGCTCAACAACGTCTTATTCATCTCAGGCATTTCGTCTCTTCTTTCCATCGGAATCGCCTTCTCGTCAATACATCTATCGTCTGTCGGTATCTGATCATGTGGTTAAACCGGATCAGTTTTCCCTCTTGAACATCAGCTCAGATGCGCGTGACTACGAACTTTCTCACTGCACGCATTCACCTTATCTGTGACCTTGTGTAGAAGAAGCGAGATCCCATAGGAACGTGTGTGTCGCAGCCGCAATAAGCCGCAAAATCGCGGCTGATGTTTTTAACGTGAAGCCGACTGAGTCAGCGTTTCAGGCACGTCGTTGAAGGTTCCTGTTCGCCTGCGATGGTAAAGCCTGTTAACTCACGGAGTAGGTTAAGTCCAATAACTTTCCAAGCAGGTTTCAGCCTGTCATTGCTAGTGGCACGAATAGACTTTTTTCTTTAGTTGTCATCTCGTACTCTACGTTCATATTTCCCACAGTGCAAGGTATACCCAACCGAGCTGCCCTCATTAGCCTATCTGCCATTCCTTTCTCCTTCTCTCTCATCTTCTCTATGTCTTTCACGCCATCCTCTCGTTTTCATCGAGCGCGCACATTAAGGTCGCTTTCGCAACGAGAATGCAAGGAAACACGTGCACTGCTTCTCTGGTAAAACGCAAATTTCGTTGGGCTGTCATGTTCCGAAGCTACGTAGAGCCGACATAGCTTTTCGACAGACAACACGTCCATAATTGAATTCGTTAGTAATCTGCGCGAGCCAACTCGGCTTCACTGGAGCATACCTAAACGCACGAACGAATGGCGGCACGTGAGGAGACGGTGGAAATTCATTGCTTTCCTGTTACGTAAAGCTTTTCGCGCGCTGCTCAAAAAGAAAGAGACAAACTACAGCAATCGCTCTCTCGAAGCAATCATTCTCAGTCGTCCAGAAATGAAACAAAATAGCAACGTCCGAATCACCTGCAGAGCCAACGACGGAATGTTATTACACTACCAGCGCACTGCCAACGCGACGTTTCTCCTTTAGTTCGCGCGTGTCTCTCTGGGAAACCTGCGAGGAATTTGCAGCGTGGGCACACGCATTGGCCACGCACCAAGGAGACGTTCCTTGGACGAAGCCAGAAAGTCTGAAAACGGTCGTCGCCAACGCAAAACCGTGGCCGGAAGAGAGCGATGCGTGGTCGTCTTCGACCGCCCGCGACGGAGAATTATGGTGCGGCTCAGTCTGCGCATGCGCCGACGGGGCATAAGCAGATGCGCCGATACGCCCGGCGGAACGTTAAGCGCGATCGCGCTTGCTCGCTCCTCCGCGGAGGCCGCTGCGCTTCGCCAGCTGCGTGTGGGAAAACGGTGACCCTTCGAGGTCGACGCCGACGGTACGGGCATGCTAAACGACGCGGCTTGGCCGCACACGTTCGGGGAGGACGAGGGGAGGCGATGTTACGAAAGGCCCATTCTTTGCGCCCCCGAACGGATGGCCATCCCCGACCGAGCGGTGGTATGCACACGCACGCACGTAAGCACGCTAACGCACACGACACGGTCGTGTAATGCGCGCGCAATGGTCAGCGGTTCAGCACAACCTGCCACGCGAGGTCGTCGCACCAGTCGAGTTTTGGCCATTGATTGTTGTTGCGTTACTCCATGTAGCCACCTTCTCTCTCGGTGTCTTCGTCCTCCGTGGTACATTTTTGAGAGCCAGAAATCAGCTACGTATGGGCACCGAGGATGAAGAGAAACGCTGTGGTTATGTGGTCTCCGACTCCCCTGCGTATTGGCTAAGGGCTAACGGGCACAACTCGACTGTCTTCTTTTCTTTTCAGTGCGTATACATGTCCGTGTGCGTGTGTGTGTGCGCGCGCCCGCGAGCGAAAACTAAGAAAATCGGAGAGCTATATTTGCCTTACAACAAAACACTTTATCATCACGGTTATGGACCACTACCGAGTGGTGTAGACTCTGAAAATGCGTAGATAAAGGCAAAATTTTCTACGCTTCACCTTTATCCTCATCTTGAATGAAGCAAACAATTCATTTCCTTGTGTGCGCATCTCAGCGTGGGAACACGAATCGCATAACTGCTGTTGTGTTACGTAGACCACTAGCTAAGATTTCTTCGCTGCGGATTAGAGGCCGGACTCGATGGTGAAAAGTTTAGAGGTGCGCGGTAGGAAAAACTTACATTCCACTTCGGTTCTCTCCTTTGCTTGTTGAAGGGGTGCGCTAGCTTCCTCGTATGTACACTATTACCGCTGTTGCGTTAAAGCAGGAAACGTTCCTTCTTGTGCGATGCTGTTGTAGTTGGAAGCCACATATCGACCAGAAATAGACACTGAGGAAGAATGTCATGTTTATGCATTCTGGAAAGAGGGTGCGGTCGACTCTTTTTGCTAGAGTCACTGTTGGTTTTGACTTCATTTTAGGAAATTTTAGCAGCACCCAATGTAGTCGATTATTCATTCTTATTGGGCACAACATTAAAAGGGGTTGGGGTTTGGAGAGTACGGGAACTTGCGAGAAATGCAGGTGGTTAGTTGTCGGATAGTATCTGAATGGACCTCGCGATAATCTCCCCTCGACATACCCCCACCTCCCCGTATAAGTCTCTATTATTATCGACCCCAAGGAGAATGTCACTAGGCAGTTGGACTCCAAACCAACAGCTCTACTGACCCACGACTCTATTTTTTTTTTAAATCTGCACAGCTGTTTCGAGACAAGTCAAGACACGCTGAGTGGCTTACGCTGACGAACGACACGGTCCTCGAACCAGCAGGGCAGTTGGTTAGATAGTTAGATAGCAGCAGTGAGAATGGCCTATGCTTTCTTTTTCTCACCCTACTGCAACACACCGCTGACTGAGGCAAAACAAAGAATCTGTACATGGCCTCCGAGATCTCCCAGCGCGCCGCCAGACCTCGGACGTCATGACCTGCATTTGTTGGTGCGCGGTTTTGCTGCATAGGGGACGCTAGATGCTTACATGCAAGAAGGTTTTAAAGGTGCCGATGAGTACTAAATGGTGCCACAATTCAGCTTCGAATGCGCCGAAGTGAAGACCGATGTAAGGCAGCAGCGCAGGAACGAAAAAGGACGCCGGCCAAAACCTAGGAACTGACACTACGAGCACTGACGTCAGCGCTCGTGGCGTCAGTCTTCGTTCTTGTGTTTTTTTTTCCTCCGTGCGCTGCTGCCTTAGTATGTCGAACCAATTTATATGTCACCAACTCGTACTCAGTGAATTAACCAAGCCGTGGTAGCTGAACTGACGTTAGTGACTTCATGTAGAAATTGGTTAAAATTGTTAGCACGTCATGCTTTCATTTTCTAATGCTCACGCTGGAGTTGACAGTAAGAGTCGAGTGCACATCTTTACATGCCCTAAATTCATCTATGCAGCAGTTTGCACGACGTCTGCCAAGAAACGCCTCAAGTTCTTTCTTCTAAGAATCGATCTTAGTGCCGAAATCGCTTCCGTGACTTGCGTGTATAGATGTGCCCTGCCACGGAAATCGTGACCCTTTTAGGAAGCACGTAGGTCACGTCTCTAGTTCAGCGCTGGCGGCCAATTCGTGCGCATAGAGAAACACGACGTCATACGCGCATCATTTGCAGTCCCGAATCTCAAGTACACGCATGCTATCCGAAACGGCTAGCGCCACAACGGCCCAGCGCAAACAGAATGAAAACGGACATGAACAGACGCAAGATAAAGTGAGAGAGACGCAAGAGAGAGAGAGAGAGACAGAGATTTAGGGTCTAGAGTACTAAATCAGCACTCGAGCTATGAAAGACCCGCAATGGAAGATTTTGGATCAATATGCATCGCCTGCGGTCCTTTATTATGCGCTGAATGCTGTGTACACGAGCGTTTTTTGCATGGCGCCTGCATCGGAAGGGGAAGAGAAGGAGCTTTTGTTACTAAGAGTGCTGTAGGAATGAATCTTTTGCCCTCGACAAATAAAATGTTCTGAGGCTGGAGACAAGCCACCAGCAGTGAGCGTTTCGTAGTGGTATCCCTCCCAAGGAGTGACCAAGTTTAATAGCCTTCTTGGTCTGTCATTATCAGGCCCATGGAGCTATGGCTGATGACATATGGCTGATGGCCGCAGACGGACAAGTATGACGCACGACAAAGGCGCGCAGTAACAACTCTGTTGTGATCTAACTGCGCCTTTGCAACGAATAATACATCAAAAGAGCAGATATAGTAGGATTCCTAACCATGACACTACTCTTCTACACAAAAGAAAATAAATAACTAGCTATTTTGTCTGATATCTATTGGGATGTCGCAATAGACAATATTCAAAATTTTAAAGCGTAACTATAAACCTCAAGAAATCAAGAAATGAAGAAAAAGAAATGGGCATGGGCAGGACATGTAATGAGGAGGGAAGATAACCGATGGTCATTAAGGGTTACGAACTGGATTCCAAGTGAAGGGGAGCGTAGCAAGGGAGGGCAGAAAGTGAGGGGGGCGGATGAGATTAAGAAGTTTGCAGGGACAACATGGCCATAATTAGTACACGACCGGGGTAGTTGGAGAAGTATGGGAGAGGCCTTTGCCCTGCAGTGGGCGTAACCAGGATGATGATGATGATGATGATGATGATGATCCTCATAATTAGTACCCGTTGTCACTAATTCCTGCGTCTGAGTTTGCACAGCTCGACTTATTTAAAGAAGGCCCTGCAAAAGTATTCCGCTCTCAATGTCCCAGCTTGCTTGCTCTCTGTAAGCTTCCACGCTTGTCTTTCTCCTTCCGGCCACATACCAAAGCGCTGCCAACTAGTCCTTTATCGCACGCTCTTGAAGACGGCACAGTGGTGGTGGGTGTGCCATATAGGTAAGCTCCGGACAGCGCGCGCTTTATTTGCATCCCTCGCCGCCGCGCCGGGGAGTCCTTCTGTGCGGAGCCAAGGACGTGCATTCCCGCTCTGGATCCGCTGGGGCGACACGACGGTGTGTCCTCGTTGTCAGGCGTCCGCCATTGTTCCCCCCCCCCCTCCACCCGCGAGACAACAGACACACGCCCCAACTTTTTCTCCGGACGAAAGCCCGCGCTGGCTACGTGGCGGCCCCTTGGCGACACGATGTGCAGAAGGCTCTGCGGCCGCCCACCCTCCTGTGCGGCGCGGCGGCAATCTCCCACGGGGCGCATCCGATCCGTGCGACTAGGCTCGCCTTGAGCCGCCAATTAGCGGCCGCCCGCTTCGTGACCGACCACGCGTCGTCGGGCCTTTCTCGTCTTCAGCTGGCCTTTCTCCGGGACCTGCGGGGCATGTGTGTTCAGAGTTGCGTGCATCGCGGGAATCGTGATGCACGCGGTTGGCTCTCACCCCCTCCCCTTTTCCGGATACCGTTGGCTCTACGAGACGCGCAAGTGCCGTTACTCACGAGTCTTCCCGCACTGCTTCCTTAACACGAACGGGCAGCTATGCTGATGACTGAGGACGTCTTGATGGGCCGTTTTGCTGCACGCGGCATCAGCTGTAGCCGAGACGTCAGCGTCTTGCTTCGATCGGTCGGAGGCATGGGCCTCCGGGTACGCACTGGTGAATATTTCACGCCGTGCGGTCCCTCCTCATCGAATATCCTCATAACTCTATTATTTTTTTCCTTTTCCTCCTAGATCTAAGCAGCAGCTTAGACGCGTCTGCAGCAGGCCCGTCTCTCTGTAATGTTTTCTTTCCTATTTCGTTGTTGGCTTGTTTGCCGTACAGTACCGGCTGTCTGCGTCGGCGCCCATGCTTTGATTACTTGTACTTGATTTTTTTCTTTCCTCATCCCTTCAGAACTTTCGCACGGTCCCGCACTTGCGTACCCTCGCTTGCTTGTTTTCCTTTTTGCTGGTTCAAAAATATGTGTTCCACGAGATGCACACAGTTTGACGCTAATCATAGCCTACATTTGAAGCCTCTACAACTACGTGCAACCTTGATTTCCGGTAGACAGGCCTGTGCATATTTTTATGGGGTTTTACCTGCCAAAACCACGATCTGATTATGAGGCAGAGGGGACTCCGAAGTAATTTTGACCACCTCGGGCTCTTTAACGTGCACCTAAATCTATGTGCACCGGTGTTTTCGGATTTCGCCTCCATCGAAATGCGGCTGCCGTGGCCGGGCTTCAATCCAGCGACCTTGTACATAGCAGCCCTGTCCAATTTAGTAAGTAGATAAATAATATTAAGAAGTGGCACGCCCATCTGTGCCATGGCGTGGAAAGAAGCAATACCAAGCAGAAAAACATCATGTAAAACAGCACTGGGCTCGGCTACAAACCTAATATCTGTAAGCTGCATTATCTCCCATTATACCGTAAACATTGGGCCTTGACTTGCCTTGGCTGCGATACTTCGAAGAAAGTGTCGTAAGGACGGGTAACGTGCTGCCCCTAGCTTTTCTTTGAATTCAGAGAAAGGACGTGGCGAAGAAAGCCAAGAATACGTGATACGATCTCTTCTTGAGAAAAACATGGTTTTAGGCTCCCAGACCTTGCGGTCGTTAAAGGCAAACTGCGTCATTTCCGCTCTGTCAAAAGGATACGAAGGAAAACAGAACTATAAAAACCACGTCTTCATCAGAAGCAAGGCATTTTCCCGAAGAATACTGGATCTATAGATAGCGGTGACCTGAGTCCAGTACCAAAACAAGAAATACCCGTGTCTGTCACTCAACGGCGACAAGAGTTCCTGTGGCAAAAACATCAACGGCGAGAAACAACGTTCCAAAGACGCTGTCGCTTCCACGTACATCAATCAATAAAAAGAAGATTAAATTTTTTCTGCAAATATACCTTGGCTATTATTGTCAGCTATCGCAAAACTTAACTTGTACATGCTGACGCTTTTAGGTTTTGGAGTCGCTTAATTGGCACTTAAAAAAAAAGAAATAAAACAAATGGGATTAAGGACAGAAAATAGATTTAAAGGACTATGGTAAACATTGCGTTCTTGTTTTGCTGCAAAATCCTGAGCACGAGTGAGCATTACACAATGAGCATCGACAGCGCTCAATAGGCCCGCGGACAAAGAAGAAACGCGCAAAAGCACCACGAAACGTTCTTACGCAGCAAAGCCATCGTGAAGATGGGGCTGGCGTACCGCATTCGCAGCGCAATCGGTGGGTAGCACGTTTCGTAAGAACAGGCACCGGCTGGTCATAACAACGAAAGTTGATCAGCAAGCACGGCTGGAAAGTTGCTAATATTTCTTAAGAACTAAGAGCCAAATCAATTCAGCTCTGAATTCGCCAAGCTGTTCATGCGTAGAGATATTAGTCACTTGCCTGTGCTTGCGCTATCATAATCCACTGCAAAGTAGGAAGAGGAAATAAAAAGGGAATGCAGGGAGGTTAACCAGAAATGCGTCTGCTTGGCTACCCTAATCGACTGGGAAGCGTTCTTTAAAAACTCGGGCCCTGATGTGTCCATCTCAAGAGAAATCCTTTTTGTATTTATTAACGTTTGTATACTATTAAGTGCGAGTCGTTTCCGCGAGATGTCGACAAAGACTGTTATGTTTACCTTCATTCCAGCAAATACAAAAAATAATAATAAAGAAAAACGGTAAGAATGACGCGTATTCGTCGCATCGGCTGTTTATTTCTTTACTCGTATCAGAGAAATTAGCTTCCTATTTTAACCATTCCCTTGCTGCAACACCTCTACAACTTCAATCTCGAACTTGTTATCTGTTCAGCATGACCGCTGATCTTCATCATTAAAGCCTATAATTGATCTTTCTTGATCCTTCCTGTGCCATCGTAAGTCAGTCGGATCATTTTCTGACGACAATACGTTGTCCTGAAAACAAAAACAGCTGCTCGTCCATGACGTCCGCCGGCAGCATCAACTGTCTCGCAATCGCATGCGCTAAGCGGGCCTAACAGATTAAGTGCCGCAGAAAATCAACTGACGACCATGAGGGATGATCCCAGCGTTCCATCTGTCGGTGCCGCTGGCCGCTCACACTATAGCGACCAGAAAGTTTCCCACGACCAGAAATGCCCGGAAGATAAACAATGCCGCCAACAATGGGCGCAAGTAAACAATGCGACCCGCGCGAGCTTGTCCGTGATTTTCCCTAGCGTGTAACTTCAAATGGACGACACAGCGGTGATCCGGAGCCAGTTATTCGGAAGCGAGTGCAAACCAGTTCTCGCCGGTCCGGTTCACGAGGTTGACACACTTGAAGCACCACTGCGCTGCCGCAAATTGGAATGAGCAGTGCAGCGGCGACGGCTGGCCGCCAGCTTGCAGTGCTGAGTCGCCCACTGCAACGCTGTGCGCGCTGTCGCAGGTCCGGCTGGACCGACCCTGGCCTCGACTTGCTCCCAGGTCAGATGACCCGCCGAGAAGCCGTTCGCAGACGCATCCTTCCTGGCGCGCCTCTGGTGCAACCAGTTGCGGCCTCAGCCGAGCGGTGTTTTTTTCTTCTTGTTCTGCCGCCTTCCTACCATCTTGATTATATCCCACCGCTCTTCTCGCATAGTGATGACCTCAAGTCAGGAAAATGCAGTGGTGCAACATTTGGTGGGCAGATGGTCACTATGCTCTTTTCATTTTCTACGTCTTTCACATTGTGCCGTGCCTCCCTCCTTGCTTTTCGTCTTTCCGGCGTGCGCTAATTTCATTCTATAGAGGCGTTCGAACGGTAATACATTTTATCGAACTGAAGGCGAATTCTTCTGAGATACAGGCCTCGAAAACTTTCAATTCTCATGATAAATGGAGAAGAGAGGAACACGACAAAATAAACGCACAAATATATATATATATATATATATATATATATATATATATATATATATATATATATATATATATATATATATATATATATATATATATATATATATATATATATATAATATATATATATATATATATATATATATATATATATATATATATATATATATATATATATATATATATATATATATATATATATATATATATATATATACCATAGGTGCTCACCAACTTGCGATGAGTCCTCGAAGTGGCCAGTAATCCACACGCGTGAGCGTTTTCTTCCTCGGCAGTTAGTAGGCAGGCGCAAGTGATTATGGTAACCCCGCACACTCGGCTATAATCGAATATTCGAAGACATCAATTACCAAATTGTTTTATTGGAGACTTTGGCTAAAGACAGGAGCGTTCGATTCGCCCTGAAATTTCGAATATTGGAATACGCTCCCTCCCCCTACTCTGTCTACATTCTCTGTTCTTTTTTTCTCTACTGTTTTGCCAACTTACTGCTCATTCTATTTTCATTTAGAAATGATATCCCGTTTTCCTCACTTTTCATTCTTCCTTATATATACATTTTTTTTTCTCATACCTATCTAGCCCTGCACTATCCTCACCGGCTTGGCGCTCAAATGAAAGCGGCACCAACCGGTGCTTGGCATCGTTAAAACGGGCACGATCTACGAGTAGTCTGCTCGTACGATCTAACACAGATTTGCCGTTGATCCAATGGGAAGGCTGATAAAATAACGAAAAAAAACGTATCGTAGAGTATATAGGCTTCGTTTCTCTTTCCATCGATTATTCGGTAAACCGGACACGATAGCGGTGACCTCAGAAGATGCGGGGATGAATTTGAACGGTGGACGCGGTCAGCATAAGCAGCTGTGCCTCTCTGCTTGAGGATTAGCAGCAGCGAAGAAGCATCTTGCCTCGTGGGACGATGAATCAGAATTCTTAAGCCTTTAAGTGCAATCTGAGCGTCTCATCTATCTCTTCCAGGGTGAAACTTCTTGCGCCTACGCATATACTTCGTTTATATGCAACACTTCGTTTGTATAAGCGTATCGGCATTCGTCATTTAGAGCTTCATTCGCGACCTATAGGAATGCAAACGAAGCTAACATCCGAAGAGACTGATTCGTTTTCCAATATTTAGGTATTGTGTGCTCTTGTACGTGATACATGATCGTTACTGTGAAAAGCCACTAGACACGTGCGCTCAACATTATCGATCTTACCTCTAGGAACGGAAGGCTCGAGACGCTGATCATAGGAATGGGTATTGTGGACCGCTTTCCATACGAATCTAATGACAAAAAAATTTAAGACTCCGACATTTAAAGGAGGTGCTTATTTCGGTGCCCACACTGAAAACCGGTGTCAACCCTTTGACTGTATATGAGAGGAAATTGCATTGTTTATAAATACCCGCACTTGAATAGGTGTCGCTCTGCAGGTATAGACGATACTGCGACGTAAAATGTGGCACGGCATTTCAAAGCATCTAAACTGTGAAAAGCAGCGTATGCAACAGGTGGGCTTATATTGTGTAAACAAGCAGCATGGGAAAATACAAGAAAGTCGACACATCCGTTCCGCTCCCCCAAACTGGAGGATGGAGCTGGAGGAGATATACAAGAAGGAAATATAGCAGAATTACACTGCGGGCGTACACACCGTACAGTCGTTGAAACAAGTTGACATTAGTCAGTAATACAGTGGCCTGCACAACTCTGCTGCCCTGATGACATGCAACATCGCCTTCGTCACTCTCTGCTGCGACGTGTGGCAAGGTCAGGATTCCAAAACCTTCAGTACCGAAATCAGTCGGTCGTCCGCATAAGCTAGCAGATTCACAGCGTCCTGCGCCGGTGATGGTGAAGTTGGGCGTAAAATTTAAAGAGAAGAAAGTGGGAAAGAAATGAGCACATTTCACGGATTTCTCCGGCTCTGAAACCGTTTGCTATGACAGCAGTTGGTCACTGCACCCAAAGTTAGCAATTTTGTGCGAGACCTTCTGCAATGTCCTCAAGCTGTACGCAAGAACAATTCGCTAGAATAGCAGCTTGGGCTTGTTGGTTTTCCATCCTGGTGTTAACAGCGCAAAACGTGGACGGGACACCATACGAGAAGACGACACCACAAGCGCTGCACACCGCGCTTATGGTGTCGTCGTCTCGTCTCGTGTCCCGTCTGCGTTTTGCGCTGTTAACACCAGGCAACAACGATTGCTTGAGTGATCTGTAGTGACCGCGCTGACGCCACCGGCGCATCCAAAGCTTTTAACGAACTTCGCACTTTTTGCTCATGGGGTTCCTTGCTGGATATTGCACGCCTATAAGCGACATTACGGAAAATTTGGTATGCGGGCCGCAAAGCACAGTTTGTATAGTATATGCACGTGGGAGCCTGAATTGACAAATAAATGGTGTATTCAAGCAGCGATGGGACAAGTATAGAAAACATGAGCAACATCATAACCAGTGTTATTGTCGGCTGCTTTTTCTCTACTTCTTCCATCGAGCTGCTTCAATGCAGTTTTAACGTGAATAAACTCGACCAAATCAAGTTGTCGCCGCAAAGAGTCTTACGCTTCACCGTCGCGTCATATCAAGGACGACATCCGCCGCCCAGCGCACACTGTCGTTGGCGGGTTCCGGCTGCACTGAATTCCCGCGTAAGTGCTTCAAGGAATTCTTGCGGGGAAAAACCTAACCAACAAAGAAGCAATATCCGGTGAGCATGCCCTATAGTGCACGGTAGTGAAGAAGCAATAAACCCGCCGCATTTCAATTCCGTGACAAGCAAGAGACAATCAGTAGGAAAACCAGAATACATGATACCCTCTCACATCATTGTCTTGCATTGGACAGTGTATCTAAAAACAAACTAAGAAAATCTAAATTCATATGGGCTGCGGAACTCCAGATCGCTAGAGTCGATTACAAGTTTTTTGTTGTGATATCAGCAGATATCTTCCTTTCTCATTCTTGGTGCACCCGCTCCTTCCCCATCGTACGAGCCAGAGCACTCGTTGACCAGCCCCTTTCATAATCAATCAAAAAGGAAGAGTCAATTCTAGCTGCTCTCGCCGAGGTTTTAGTGCTGTTGAACACATCAGCGATGTAGCCAGGAAAGTTCTGGGTGTTTAATTGGTAGTTCCTACAAGGTACTGTAGCATTCTGCTGTTACGCCCGAGATGCGTCGCGGATATATTTTATTTACAGGCAATTTCATAATATACATCAAGTCAATTTATTACTTGCACATGCATACATCGTAAGTGAAGGACCAGCACTCCTCGCACATCTTGTAGTGAGAGAGCATTTCCTAAAGGTGAACAAGACTTTTTAAAGTTGCGCAAGGTATCAGTTCATGAGCCCAAAAGCTTCGGAAGAAAGGCGACATTGGAGTTAGGTGAAACATCTACCGACTTCTTCCGCAAATCGTCTGTTTCCGAAGCAAGGAGACTAAAACAACCAGCACAGGTGACGTCCTCCAATCGGTGTCCAAAAGCTTAACTAAGCCTCGTCTGCGAAGCTGAAACAACGCGTAAATACTGTCAGGCATATATGCCACTTGTAGACAAAGACGGTGCACAACTCAACCCAGTGGTTATCTTAAGGTTAGGGCAGACGAATAATTGAAGCTTGGATCCGAATGGCAAAATGAGTTGGCATGAAATGGCGCAATTCATTGCAGGAGATAGGCCAAGAATCAGGTGACAAAAAGGAACAAGATCTTTAAAAAAAAGACACTCATTGCCCTTCCACTCTCTGATGAAGGATGACCAGCGAAGCTGTGTATCTGGGCCCCTTGATGGCGAACTGCGCCTACTGTCGCGGGTCGGCCAGGCATTGCAATCTTTAGGATCAGCTTACGTATGGGGAGTGATTAACGCCTGCGTCACCTCCGCCGCGGGTCGGCCCGGCATTGCAGCATCTTCGGGTTTTTTCCCTACACGCGGACACGATAGTGGGTAAAATAGTCCTTAACAGCGTCGCTGTAAAAAGTAATTACAGAAAATACTAAAACAATCAAGGTGCCACATTTTTCCCATTCAAAGTACTTTGCTTCCTCTTCTCCGAATGTCCCTCCACCATCCTTATGTTTGTGTTCTACCTTGGTTCCTTAACTCTTCAGCTTTATTTCTGAATTTTGTACAGGAGAAATGCAGGGAGCAGGGACAAAGCGCTTCGTCTATCCGCAGCTTGGCGGGTTCCCCGTTCCTATAAAGGCAGTTAGTGACAGCGCCACAGCGGCAACTAACAGCTTTGAACGCTCGCTTCCCGTCGATGCTCCGGGAGAGCCGGCCAACTGCTCGCCGCCGCGCTGCCGCTGAGGCTCCACCAGCGGTCGTTCGCTCACTCCGTAGTGTGACTGACCCGTCCATCACGCTTCTCAATGCGTTTTCCTCGTCTCATCGGTCTCGCTGCTTCATCGGAGAGCGCAACGCGCCGCCGCGTTTTCGACGGTCGATAACGGGTTCCCCGCTTGGTTGCGCGAGCACGTGCGCGAACTTGGCCACGTGATCTGCCCCCCAATCGACAGTGGAGCAGAGACACCACGATAAATACGCCGTGATGGGCCGAATTCACGATGTTTTTAGCCCGTAAGAACTGTTTGTCATTGGCGCGATAAGCATACCCTCCACGGCCTGTTATTGTACGATGTGTCGCGCGTTCATCTTTAGAAATCTAATAAAAATGTTGCATAAAGAAATAATCAGTGTTTTAGCTGCGCAAATACATGATAAATAGCGTTCTTTTAGGCCTCCGCGCGGGAATAATCAATCTAATTCTTTGTTTTAAATAAAAATTTAGTAGTTTGTTTTCAAACAAACGAAAAGAAACTCCTCCTAGCGCTCATCCTGCTTTTCTTTCTCCTTCAAACTTTATCGTGGTCACAAAGCCTAACCGTGTGTATTGAATGGTATCGAACGTGACCGCCTTTTAAATATTCTACAAATCTGCAAAAGAAGAAAAATGCTGTTATAATGAACATTGACATTCACGTCACTATTGGGAAGCAATGCAGCAGCGGAATTGGACGATGCGACTCGTATGTTATGACCCTATAGGGCACGTGCAAATAATAGTTCTCATATTTTGAAAGGCAACGCGCAAGGCGTTAAAAATGAGGCGCGAGTTGTGCACTTTCTGTTTCTTACTGTTATGACTAATTGACGCACGCAGAGAATTCAACGTAGGAGCACATCTCCCGCAACACATAGTGACCGTCATACACAAGCTTCTACTTGGGACGAATTGGCAAATATATAGGGTATCACAGCTAACGTTAGCTGAGCTGTTCAACAACAGCAAAAAGAAAACATAAAAAAATATATATAATTTTAGGACCTGCAGTGTTCGGTCGCGAGACCTGTGAAGATCGAACATGGTAGGTTTTATAATGGTATCTTGTACCGTGTTTCTTAAATATTTCTTTGTCTTCTTTTTCGTTGAACATACCGGACAACGTTATAGCTAACGTTATATAAAGACAGCTTTCGGGTCAGTTTACGATGTTGCATTTCTCCCGAGTGCTGAGATGGCCATGAAATTGAGAACGTCCTCCACGTTCTTCTTGAGTGTTCAATTTTCGTTTCGGAAATGATTGTATAATACACGCTTGTATGCGTCTTTTTATTTTGCCCTGCAGGCCTTTGAGGATCAGTAAATTACATACGCCATTAAAAGAAGAACGTTAATGGAAAGAACTATGAACTTCGGACAAGTGTCCCTTTATAATACAAGAACTGCGTGGACCGTGGTCAGCAGGACATCTGTCGTAAAAGGCAAACATATTCTTATAAGACTTCTTGGTCAACACAGAGTTAGATCAGCGTTTGTGATAAGTAGTCATGCACAGCAATATGTATGTAGTGACACAGTTACGCTCAGCATACCATGGACGGAACTTGAACCGAGCTATGGGTCTGTACCTACTGTCCATTTAGTACATGGAGGGCTCTGCATGGATTGCAACAAAGTGTATATATCATTCGGTTAATGGACATACGTCAAGTAAATTATTCGTTGCCGTGTTATCTTTATTAATTTCGTTGTCAGTATTTCATTCAGTTACTGAAGAGTATTATCTATCTATCTATCTATCTATCTATCTATCTATCTATCTATCTATCTATCTATCTATCTATCTATCTATCTATCTATCTATCTATCTATCTATCTATCTATCTATCTATCTATCTATCTATCTATCTATCTATCTATCTATCTATCTATCTATCTATCTATCTATCTATCTATCTATCTATCTATCTATCTATCTATCTATCTATCTATCTATCTATCTATCTATCTATCTATCTATCTATCTATCTATCTATCTATCTATCTATCTATCTATCTATCTATCTATCTATCTATCTATCTATCTATCTATCTCTTTTATTTTTTGGTGTATAACAGATGGAGTAGCCGAGATACTTCCTAACATGATCTCTACACAGTAGCCTACGTACAACAGAATAGAGCAATCTCTAAGTGCGAAGACGACATTTCTTAGCGGACACAAAACGGTGAAGACAGAAATTACGCATTTCTTAGCTCTACTTGTCCCGACTGCGGGGCTGTTAGCAATCTCGCACACATGCTCTGGCGATGCTCCTCGTTACAGGGACACAATCGCATCACGGAAGAAGACTGGAGCTATGCCGTCCATAGCTCAGAGCTTTCACGGCAAAGTTGGGCTGTCCAAGGAGCCCACGATGCGGCGGTTAGGCTCGGCCTATACCAGCCCCCACGTGAGAGCGGCCCGCAGCTCTGCCCTAGGACAAAGCTTCTCAGGACCTTGTAAATAAAGTTCTTTGTCTGTCTGTCTGTTTGCAGTGTTGGCGCGAATAAACACGACATGCGTTAGTCCACAATGTGACTACACCGTATGAGACAATTTGACCGCGTTGGGCGACTACTTGGCAAGCATCTGGCAAGTAATTTAGGATGAGATTATCATATCCACATCACATTCGTAACTGAAGTCGTTACTCAGAAAACGCCGCGAGGAAATGGCGTGTTTGCTTCTACAAAAGTTTGTGGACGGTTGGTCAGTTTATCCGCAGCAGTGACGAGTTCCTGGTCCGCTTTTCGGGAACAAACCGTTTGCACTGTCAGCTAATCCAATACGCCGAGGAAAAAGGCTTTTTGAAGTCCATTTGGTGCAGCCATAACTAAAAACTAAAGCTCCTCTCGCTTTGGAAGAGACAAAGTAAAGCAAAGCGTGTCTAATTCCTAGAAAATCAGCTGCTATGCAAACTTCGAGGGTGCGATTGCTCCAAGACCGCAGCCTTCCCGTTTTTGGAGCCTCAGTTCCTGCATTCTATCTGGGGCTAGAAGCCACGTCCTCTTCTTAAGGTGGGTTATCACGAAGTGGCGACCATCAGAGCTTCGTCCATGCTGCTCGTCCTCTTTTCGTCATCAATATAAGTTCCATTGCCTGCGCAGTTTGTGTAAAAGACATTATAGCATCACATCCTATCAACGTTATCAGGCGACAAGCATAGTATACGCCATTTACACTGGCTAACGCCAGCAGCGCCAGCTGCGCTCTTCGGCTGTGCTATGTGCCTTTGCGCACCATCTCTTGAAACTGTCTCACTCTCCGCGCCATGCCCCCACGAAACTCCAGGAATGCCAGAGCTCAACAAGCAACAAGCACAAAGGGAAGGAAGGCCGCTGTGTCCCGTCCGCGGAAGCAAAGCGCGCTGTCGTGAAAAGCGGTTCACAGGCCACTCGGATCTGGTCGTTTCCCGAAATGCGAGCGGACCGCGTGCGCCCGTCACCACTGGCTTTCCTTGAGAGATGGCGTCGCTCGCCGCCGCTGCCGACGGGAACCGCCTTGGACTGCGATGGCGGCGTTAACGCTCTTAGCGTTCACTCGCTCGAGAACGTGTAGTCGCTCGCTCCGTTCGGGCTCTGACAAGAGAAGGAAGGTCGACCGCCCACGGGTGCTGTGGAGCCGGTTCGGAAACGCGAAAAGGCGGAATTACAGCTCGCAGGAGAAAGAGGGACGTGAATGTACGTAGGAGAAATTGGTCTTTCTTTACAGATGACATGGTGATGCCGGCCCAAAGACGCCGCCTCGGTTGGGGGAAGTGGACAAGTCTGATCTCAATTGTGCTCCGAGGCCGAAGAGAGCGGCTATGTGATTGTTTGGGTTGACCGCGGTGAATAGAGCATTGAAGCCTTGTCATCACATCCCGGTTCATTATGTTCGCGGTTGAGTTGTGGAGCAGAGGTTAGAAGAACGGGGTACAATGTCTGTATACCGAAGAATGTAGTTGCTGCATAGAAGCGGAGGTATACCTTACAAGTCATCGCATATCAACGTGTATAGAGATTGCGCATCGGGGTGTATAGTTTCGACTGGATGCTTGCAAGACCTGTAATCACGCCTTTCTTCCACAGGTTCTCAATAAAAGCAAGAATCCCGACGTATTTGCGGGACGCCATAGAAAAAACTGCATACCGGTTAGTGTGTAACAGAAGTACAGAGGTAGCTTTATTGTTAAAGCCGTAAGTTAGGGCCTGAACAATTAGTGTTCTATAGTTAGTACTCCGCGTTGAGGTAAGAACATAAATATCCCAAAAGTAAATTAAATGAATGAATGATGACGATGGTGGATAAGTTCACGAGAACGTATAAGGGCCTCCCAGGAGCACGCTTTTCTTTGCCTTATCGTCGCTCAAGGTCTTTTGAGTAAACGATATAGTCGTAAAGTAACGCGTAGGGTGTGCCTACACACCTAGAACACTGTGCTTGTAAGTCTTAAATGGAGAGTTAACGGTTTTGTCATATTTAACTGCACTTCAGACTGAAATTCTCGCATAGCCAGATGGAGTGCGTATGCGCCACGCTTGTGCGCAATAACGGTAACGCAATAACGGTAACGTTAGAAGAAACTGAACGTAAGAACGACCACATTTCGCTTTACTCGCTCAATTCCTCTTCAGAATGCGTACACACAAGCGTTCTAGAAATCAAAGATGGCACTCGGCTCAGGATTTCTCATACAGGTGATAAACAGACCAGCTCCCAACATATGCATCATACGTGTCACGTTATACGTATCAGACAATATATGCGCAGCCCAGCCAGGTGGTCCTGCGTCATCGTAGCGGTATACGTCTCAAATTTTTTTCTTCGTTCCGCTTAACTTTATACACTGTTGCTGGGCTCTGTACCTGCGTCACTTTAAGGCGCGCACGTTGCTTCCTCGCCTCTGGCCAAACACACACGCGGCCCATTGTTGGCACAGCAGTTGCTTTACGCCACCGGCTCCTCGATAAACATTTCTCTAGCGCGCACGAGCGCTCTGACGTAACCGCTCGCGCATTCACGAAGGCAGCGCGGCGGCCGGACACAATGAAGCGAAGTCCACGGAGCGCGGGACGATCGTGGGGTCAATCCTCCTCGCATCGCCCCGGTGAAACCGCATCGCGACGAGAGTCAATCTGGCCAAGCGAGCCTTTTCTTCTCCGTAATCCAATTTACTCTCAAATGACTCCTCGCTCTGCGGCGGCTCCCATTAGCGTCGGGTTAGTTCCGGTAAGGTTCGGGAGGTGAGCGCTAAGGATGCACTGCGGCTCCCGAGACCGGCGTCGCATGTTTTGTCCCAAACTACGCGAGAACCGTGCAATGCTGCTGAAGCTGTCGCCGATGTCAACGCCAATTATGGGCTGCACTAACAGCCATTCTGGCTCGCGATTAACCGGCGCGTCCGCACGATAGCCGATATTGCAATAGTCAATGTTACGTTGCTCATTTTTATGTGAGTTTCACCTTCACACACGGCATCATACAGCTTATATCGCCACTTCAGCAGGTAGGCTGAAGGCTCATTGCCTAACGAAGCCCGCCCTCCTGGTAACAAACGCTGCACTTCGCCCATTGGTACGAAGGTGCTTACGAAGTTCTAAGAAACTATATAAATCGTTACGTGTAGCACATAAATAATCCCTAATGATAACCGTTTTTAATAAGAGATCAAAAATGCCAAATAAGCATAATAACCACTATATTATATAGGTTATCTTTCTTACGCTATTTAATGTGGTATGACATCTGCTATTATATTTCAGCTATTTATTTATCTGTAGAACTTATTTGTAGAACTTATTTATATAGTTTGCTTGTTCAATATACTTGGAGTCTGTAGGGAAACATCAACGAAGTCCGTGGACTATGTTAATCCAACTTTTACCGACTGTGCTAAGAAAGTCGGTGGATTTTTGCGCTTCCACATTCAATCAAATGTGATCTGTAAGATGCTTACAGGTTTTGTATGAAGAAAAGAAAATTTATGTTCGGGAGGCAACATATCGTGCGCCTGTACGGTCTGGATGGTTTAAACTGCCGGGTGAAGTCGGCAACTATACGATTTCCCTCGTGATTTCCCTGGCCGAAAGGCACAGTTTGCCATCAAATACATGTATTCAAGACACACGCTCATCGACCATAAAAGGTGCCGATAATGCTTGATTTCGATCATCAATAAACTTTCTACACACCTTTCACGCTCTATACTTTGGCTCCCTGTGTTATTCTTCTACCCATACATGAACAGTCATCGTACACGCAATAATTGATTATATCTAGAATGCAAACATTTGTAGAGTGATTATCATTAGCTTGCGGATTTGTATATTTACGTTTAATTACAGGTCGCATACCACCCAAATATCTTATCAGGGGCCATAAAAGGTAGGAGATAATCTTAAGGTGGTCTACAAACAGCCTGTGAATTTGGGATGCACACATCTTTAAAACTACAGGATGATCTTCTCTGAAGGGCCCGTTCATCAGTACATGAATAAAGGGAGCGTGTTGGCTTCTTCTCCCGGATATACATAGAATACGCTGTCCCCCCCAAAGTGCAGTCTCGAAAACTATATTTCTTTCCTGGTAAGAAGTCTGCACACCACATACGGAATCTCTAAATTTAATTGATGTAGGGGTATACAGTTCAAGAATTATTTACAGTCATCGAAAGAGCTAATATATAGAAATACAAGGCAAAGGAAGACAAATTACTGTACACAAAGTCTACAGACTGGCTAAATTGGTTTCCCCCCGCCATGGCATATCCGTAGACAACCTACAAGTCTTATGGGTAATTTTGTGTAGATTTTTGTTTCCTTTGCCCAGCAACACGAACGTTTTCGTACAGGATTCTAACTTGAATGCAGAGGGACTACGGGGGTCTCGGCGATCTGTCGACCGACGCCGGCAGCCGCGGCTCCCACCTTGCTGCACGGTATTCGCACCAGAGATTGCTGGAACGCGGCGCGGCCGTGGCCAGTGCATACACGTTACGACGAAAACAACGCTCGAGGTTTCCGTCGGGGGTCACCGCATAGTCATCCGTGGCCGGTGCGAGCAACGCGAGATCCAGAGACGCTGGACAGCGCCACTCCTCGCCAGGCTCGGCGCTTCACCCCCCCGTCTTCTCTCCTCCCCCGGCACCAGCGGCGGCACGCACTGAATGGCCATTGTTCGGCGGGGAACACAATGGAAGAGCGGCCGCTATTAACCTGCCACCCCGTGGCCCGCTGAGAGTGAGGCCGGACCGGGGCTGCGTGTGCGCTAGACGCCCAGTCACGGAAGGGAAACGCCGCTTTCGCTGATCCGCGTGCGCTGCCGGTGTTGCTGCTGCTGCGCGGTCGGTCGCATGCTAGTCCCGACCGCGCCCCGAGCTAGGAATGAGGCTGCCCCGAGCGAGTCTTCGGGAACTCCGAGAACACGTAGCGCGGTGAGACGAGCGAGTTGGTTTTCCATTCTGGTGTTAACAGCGCTTGTGGTGTCGTCTTCTCGTCTCGTGTCCCGTCTACGTCTTGCGCTGTTAACACCAGACTTTACGCGCGTTACGAGGATCTACAAGCTATCTTGCACATGCGATCTCTCTCCCGTTTTGCTTTCTTCTCCTTTGAATCCCTGATCTACTTTCTCCCGTGTAGGGGAGCCAACGTTCGTCTATGTTGACGTCACTTCTTTTCCATGTCTACCTCTCTCGCTTTATCTCTCTCCCTCAGTTCTCGCAGATTATACTCGTTGAACGTACCAGGGCTTTCTCACGCCGGACGAAACTGCTGTAGATGTCAAGTCGGCGCAGCCACTGCGATGCCTCCCTCGATTTGAGAGTATTCTGCTGAGCTCATCGCGGATCCCATTCCCGATGCGCAGTATCCGCATTGCGACGGGGTCGGAGTAAAAAAGCCCTCGTGCACGGGAGTTGGGCGCGTCTTAAAAGAGCTCCTGTGGGTCTAAACTATACTCCGGAAACCTCCGCTGCGACGTCCCTCATAGCTATACTCTGCTTTTGGGATGTAAAGCTCAACTAACGTTCGAATCCGACAGTGCAGAAACCTCCGTTGCCAAATATATTTGTCACAGGCTACAAGCTTCATATAAATTGTAGTTAGTACATATTGCCACGACCTCGACACAGCTGACAGCCACACGGTGCAATTCGGTACCACATGCTAGGCATGTTGGGTGGCTCGCAGAAGAAGAGAGCGACGAAGGTGCCAGGACAGCGATCAATAAAGAGATCTCCAGCGTCGACCGAAGTCCTTTGTGGCTTTGTCTGTGACAAACTGCTGGACGTGCTGGGTACGCGTCTATGTACTCTGACCCCCAGGAACTGGAAGTGGACAACCTGCGCAAAAGCCGACGGCTTCAAAGACTGCCTCCGGAATACGGCCTGCAAGATCTGCCGAGGATGTCCACCACAACCGCAAGCCAGACACAGGAGACGTACGGTACGGGACAGCCTCCTGCGTCGCTGGTTCTCCACACCCCACGCTGGCCGCGGCCGTTCCATGGTGAGCCTTTTGACGACGTGGAAGACTGGCTTGACGACTTTGATCGTGTGGCTGACGTCAATTATTGGGACGAGCAGAAAAAGTTACGGAACGTGTACTTCGCCCTAGAGGACTCTGCCCGAACATGGTTCGCTAACCACGAGCCATCCATTACCACCTGGCAAGAATTTCAGCAGCAGATACGCGATACGTACAGCAGCCCCGCAAGAAAAGAACGAGCAGAGCAAGCCCTTCAGAACAGGGTTCAAAGGCCGAACGAAAGCGTCGCCATGTTCGTCGAGGACATGTCGCGGCTTTTCAAGCGTGCTGACCCTGGCATGACAGAAGCTAAGAAAGTACGCCTGCTGATGCGTGCAGTGAAAGAACAGCTGTTTGCTGGACTGATGCGAAGGCCTCCAAGTACAGTAGCTGAGTTCGTCAGTGAGGCTACGACAATGGAGCGAGCCCTTCAGCAACGTTCCTCAGCCTACGATCGCCAAATCAGTCTGGGATCAGCGTCTTCTCTCTCGTTGCCCTATGACACCAATGCGCTTCGAGAGCTTGTGCGTAGTGTCGTGCGTGAGGAGCTCGATCGACTACAGGGAGCACGATTTCAACCGACCGTAACGTCCCTCACAGATATCGTCCGCGAAGAAGTCCGCCAGGCGGCACAGCCATTCGTGCAAACCAGACCTGAAGCCGCCCCCGTACTGACTTATGCACAAGCAGTGAGGCTACCATCGCAACCCGGGAACCACCGTAACCCGACTTCTTCTGAAGAACCGCTGTGCCACTTCCAGGGCCAAGCTTCACGTACAAATATATACGGGTCCACGAGCCCCCGAATCAATACGCGAAAGTCAGACGTGTGGCGCACACCGGACTATCAGCCACTCTGCTTCCACTGTGGCGAAGCGGGCCACTTGTACCGTGCCTGCTACTACCGAAGAATAGGACTCCAGGGCTATCACCCCGGCGCTCGTCCCCCACGTGAGGGAGAGCGCCCGAGAGAAATCCAGCAATATCTGGCCAGTCAACCTTCGTTGCCGTACGCGCAGTTCCCACCGGTTGAACAGTCCCTGCCAACGACCCGATCTCCGTCTCCGCAGAGGCGCCAGTCACGATCACCACCTCCTCGACGATCGGCGTCACCCAGCCGCTACACTACGTTCTCCGCTTCCGTGGGCAACCGGGCCACGAGCCCAAATCGGGGAAACTAAGAACAGCGACCTCTGGGGGTGGGGCCGCTGTCCAACGCACTTCGAAAGATCCTCCGCTGCGACCCCCCGACGACGGCGTCGACGACGACGACGATAACGATGACGACAACGACGACTGCGTACCTTCGACACCTTCCTGCGAAAACCGTGAACCTGTTTCAGCCGACATACTTGTTTCTGTAGATAACCACCCGGTAACCGCTCTTGTCGATACTGGTGCCGATTATTCTGTCATGAGCGGACAACTGGTTACTGCGCTTCGCAAGGTGACGACACCATGGCCGGGACTTAAACTCCGTACAGCCGGCGGTCATGTTCTCACGCCGATCGGCAAATGCACTGCGAGGATACAAATTCGTGAGGCCACATTTGTCGGTTCATTTATTATACTGGCAGAGTGCTCCAGGCAGGTCATACTCGGCATGGACTTTCTTCGGGAGTACGGCGCAATCATCAACCTTCGCGAGTTACTTGTCACTTTTTCCAGCGAACACGCAACTCATTCGGGCGACTACCACCCACAGTCCACGGTGTTACGCGTTTCGGGTGACTGTGCTACTTTACCACCCAGGAGTACTGCGTTGATCACCGTAGAAACAGACGATGATCCTCCCCGTCTCGGAATCGCTGAAGGCAATCTGTCAGTCTTGTTGGCGCGACAGGTTTGCGTAGCCCGCGGCATCTTGCAGCTGTCGTCACGGACTGCTCAGATTTTAGTGACCAATTTCAGTCGTGAATACCGGCACTTCGCCCCACGAACTGCCATTGCCTATTTGGAGCCAGTCAGTGACTTTCCCGCTTGTTTACCTGTAGGACACACTGATGAAGATTCTAACTGTGACGTACCAGCCAACAACAATATTGATGTGAATTCTAAATTATCAGTTGAACAACAGGCTAGCATTTGGAGCCTTTTACAGTCTTTTGCGGACTGTTTCGCTTCAACATCGAAGGTCAACCAAACGCCTATTGCGAAACACAGAATTATTACAAATCCGAATGAAAGACCTGTGCGCCAACGTGCCTACCGTGTTTCTCGTAAAGAGCAAGACGCCATTCGAAATCAAGTCCAACAAATGCTTACCTACGATATCATACAGCCCTCCACCAGTCCATGGGCGTCACCTGTGGTTCTGGTGAAAAAGAAAGACGGCACACTGCGTTTTTGCGTTGACTATCGCAAGCTTAACAACGTTACGAAGAAGGACGTTTATCCCCTTCCCCGCATCGACGACTCTTTGGACCGCCTTCGACATGCTCGATACTTCTCATCGATGGACCTTCGCAGCGGTTACTGGCAAATAGAGGTTGATGAGCGTGACCGTGAGAAAACCGCATTTATTACGCCTGACGGACTCTACGAATTCAAGGTCCTTCCTTTCGGATTGTGCTCTGCGCCTGCTACTTTTCAGCGCATGATGGACACGGTTCTATCAGGTCTCAAGTGGCAGTCATGCCTTGTCTATTTAGACGATATCGTTGTGTTCTCAGAAACTTTTGAGCAGCACATCCAGCGTTTACAAGCAGTTCTTGCCGCAATTCGTACTGCTGGTCTGTCTTTAAAGCCTGAAAAATGCCATTTCGGGTATGACGAACTCAAATTTTTAGGCCATGTCATCAGCTACGAGGGCATTCGACCAGACCCCGACAAAACCATTGCTGTTGCTTCGTTTCCAACACCTTCGAACAAACACGAACTCCGCCGTTTTCTAGGGCTTTGCGCATATTATCGACGCTTCGTGGCTAACTTTTCACGGATAGCCGAACCTTTGCAATGGTTGACTAAGGATAATGTTCCGTTTGTCTGGGAGCAGGACCAACAAGAAGCCTTCTGTGAACTCCGGAAACGTATGCGCACACCTCCTGTTCTAGGACACTTTGACGAAGACAGTGACACCGAGTTGCACACGGATGCCAGAAACGTTGGCCTTGGTGCCGTCCTCGTCCAGTGGCAGGATGGAGCCGAACGCGTGATTGCATACGCAAGCCGCACTTTGTCTCCAGCTGAAAGGAACTATTCCACTACGGAAAAGGAATGCTTGGCTGTGGTGTGGGCAATTACTAAGTTCCGGCCATATTTGTACGGCCGATCGTTTCGAGTTGTGACAGATCACCATTCATTGTGCTGGCTCGCCAATCTGAAGGATCCATCTGGCCGTCTTGCACGCTGGAGTCTTCGCTTGCAAGAATACGATATGACGATAGTATTCAAGTCCGGGCGTATACACACCGACGCCGACTGCCTGTCACGTGCTCCACTTCAACCGTCGCCAAACGACTTTGATGAAGAGGACGCATTTCTGTCCATTATCACAGCATCAGACATCAGCAAGCAACAGCGCGATGATTCAGAACTCCGGCCGCTCATCGACTACCTTGAGAACCGTCTACCAGAGCCGCCTCGTATGTTTATGCGCAAGTTATCCTCCTTTTTTCTCCGCGATGGCGTGCTCTACAAATTAGGTTTTCCCTCGACCGCAACCGCCTGCCTCCTTGTAGTGCCGTCTTCACTACGTGACGACATCCTGCGGGCCTCTCACGACGAGCCATCTTCGGGCCACTTGGGCTTCGCACGGACGTTTTCACGCATACGCCAAAAGTACTTCTGGCCTAACCTTCGCCGTGACGTAAAGCAATACGTGAAGACATGCCGCGACTGCCAGAGACGCAAGACACCACCCGTGCGTCCTGCTGGACTTCTCCATCCCGTGGATCCTCCGAGGATCCCTTTTCAGCAGGTTGGCATAGATTTGCTTGGACCATTCCCCACGTCGAGGGCTGGTAACCACTGGATTGCTGTTGCCACAGACTACCTTACACGATACATTGAAACCAGAGCTCTCCCACGAGGCACCGCTACTGATATTGCGACCTTCTTTGTACATGGTATCGTACTCCGCCACGGTGCCCCTAGAGTGGTTATAACCGACCGGGGCACAGCATTTACAGCGAAGCTCACAGAAGATATCATGCTTCTCAGTGGTACAGTTCACCGCAAAGCCACTGCTTACCATCCCCAGACGAATGGGCTCACAGAAAGGCTAAACAAAACGATCGCTGATATGATTTCCATGTATGTTGACGTCGACCACAAGAACTGGGACGACGTTCTCCCATATGTTACGTTTGCATACAATACTGCCGTTCAAGAAACTACCGGCTTCACCCCTTTTCGCTTGGTGCACGGCCGGGAAGCTGTCACAACGTTGGACGCAATGCTTTTACCCACCTGCTGCTCTAATGTTGTCACTGATGCTGCCGAATTTGCTCGATGCGCCGAAGAGGCGCGCCAGCTCGCACGAATGCGTATCCGCTACCAACAACAAAATGACGCCGACCGCTACAATCTTCGTCACCGCGACGTCACTTATCAATCCGGTGACAAAGTATGGGTGTGGACACCGATCCGCCAGCGTGGTCGGTCGGAAAAGCTTTTGCGCCGCTACTTTGGACCTTACAGGATCGTTCAACGACTCGGCGACGTCACATACGAAGTGATTCCTGAAGGAGAAGGCACCACGCACCGTCCCCGACGCCCACCCCTGTCCGATGTCGTTCACGTCTCTCGACTGAAGTTATACAACAGCCGCTGAACGCAAAGCTCAGCACCTCTCTCACCATCTGCGTCTCTCTTAACAGTATCCCCGTGGCAATCTCCAGTGCATCAATGTTCCGCATCGAGACGATGCTCCTAGGGAGGGGGGTAATGCCACGACCTCGACACAGCTGACAGCCACACGGTGCAATTCGGTACCACATGCTAGGCATGTTGGGTGGCTCGCAGAAGAAGAGAACGACGAAGGTGCCAGGACAGCGATCAATAAAGAGATCTCCAGCGTCGACCGAAGTCCTTTGTGGCTTTGTCTGTGACAATATGAGCATCAATCAGGACTGGATACCTTCCTTGACTCATTTCACTGTTTATGAGCATTGTGAAATATTGTTTAAAATATGTGAAGAAAAAGTAAACTGACTATACATGAGTGGAACAACCTCAAGGTTACTTCCCGAATGCTGCAGTTCCCACAGGGCATATGCATTGGATCATAGTGGCATGTACCCTGGAGCCAGTGGCCGCCACCAAAGCATAAGTACCGCTGGTTACGACCCTCGTTGAAGAAAGTCCCGGTCTGCTTCCAAATTATTTGAACCGTGAGCTGCCTAACGCAAAGAAACAGCCTAGAACAGTAACAAAAACGGCATACGGCAACCGGTAATAGTCAGCTGCCGTCACATATATATAGCGGTTATAGCACATGGCTTCCAACAGCAAAGAAGCTTTTCGGCAAGAGAAACATGCACACCCCAGCCGAGCAAAAAAATAACAAGCACAAATTAAGACTAAGACGGGTCTTGGACGAAGCGCCGGTCCTCTCCGGTCTCAGCGTAGTCGTGTGATTTGCGTTTGTCAACAGTTACCCAACAACGCAACAATCTAGGCTGCTTAGGTGTAAACCGAGCTATGTAGATTATTGTGAAGAATAGCTTAGCCCACCCCTAGCTGGCTTGGGTTGTATATTCTGAAGCTTTCCGAAAGCATTTCCAAATGGCACAAAAACGAATGTGGACAGTCTAAATGTACTGTCTACCGACTTCCTGTAAACTGTTTGATTCCTTACAGGTCGGAAATCGGGGTTATATAGGGTCCTTAAGCTACACAATCCGCATACATCTTTCTGGCCACTGACTATAGTATGTTTATGGAACGGACTATCTTAAAAAGTATGTTCCTCTGGTGTGTATGTGGCACATCTGTATCCAAACGGATTGTTTGCAGAGTACGTATGGACGTCAGCGGAGGAAAAAAAGAAACTATGCCAGAACTTGGCATCGCTAGCTCTCAATACGCCATAACGTACCTAAAGTGGGGTGATTGTGACGTCTCGACAGCTGCGTACCCTGTGCGTCACGGGCGACCTTGCACACTCCCATTGATCAAATTGACGTTTCTATCTCTGGAGCCTCTTGTGCACAAACTTGCGATTTCGTGCACACTTTGAAGCGGTCGCGCACGCCCGACACATCTCGAGTTTCCTCTCAGATATCTCCAAAGTGGGTGAAGTCCGCCTGCGTGGCCTATAGTGGGGATAAAACGTATGTCTTCCAGCACAGCCGCTCATTGCCCTATCCGTTTGATTAAAATCGCGCGCATGTTTTTCTAGTGGCAAAGTCAGGCTTTGAAACGTCTGACGCGTGCATTACGTGCCAGACGTTTGTTCCCTCGTGACAGCTATCGCTTCGATATGCAGTGTCAGACCGCACTGCTTCCGGGATGGGACCATGTTTTCGTCAGAGGAGCGTGATATCTCCAAAGTGGGTCAAGTCAGCCTATAATGCTTTCGTAATTAAAGGAAAGTCAGGGAGGGGAAAGATAGTTGGACCCGGTTGGCTACCCTACACATGGGAAAGAGAAAAGGAGGAATAGAAGAAGGGTAGTGCGCACACGCGCAAATAGCGAAGAAGCTCACAGGCTGCCTACATAGGCATTCTAAGAGCCTTCGTGTGCTTTTACTTCAATAAATTTCATCTGGGGGAGTGGGAGGGGAATCTCACGTGGACCAATCAGGAAACAGTAATATACTTTCACTGAGTGAGAGGGGGGGGGGGAGATTACTGAAGAAGTTTGCTGGAGGCCTGGCAGACGCGTACATAACGCGTCAGCATGCTTACTGAAACTACGAGCAAGAATAAGAAGCCTTTCATGATTCGTTCTATGTCTCATGCTTACGACGCTAGACGAGAACAGTGCTAGAATGTATTCGACGCTAAAAGGGGGAGTGGGAGGGTGCGACGGAAAATACAGAACGGAGACAGAACCTTTTGCTTGGCACATTGAAAAGCAGCAGAATCATTAATAACATAAATCAACTTGACCCACTAAGAATACATAGCCAAAGTCGCGGCAAGAAAGGCAAAAACAACCTGAAAATACAAAAAAGAAACGAACTAAAACTATGCAGATTATAATTTCCTGCAGAAATTGCTACATTGAACTCTGGCACTTCGTTCGTTTAAAAAAATAATTAAAATTGATTCTGAGAAAGCCAGAACCGTAGTACGGGACACACGATTATATTTAGCCACGTGGGGGTTTTTAATGCGCACCTAAATATGAGTACACGCGCACTCTTTATTTCATTCCATAGAAATGCGGCCACCTGCGACCTCGTAGTCCAACGCTATATCAAGCCACCGCGGCGGGTGTGTCGAAACCTCAGTTCAGTATGCGTTCTATGTGAACCTCCGGTAATGGCAGGAGTACGGCGTCATCGAAGGTGGACATTCACGCGAGTAAACTGCAGAACTCGTCAGGACGCAGCCACGCGTGAACGAGCTTTTAACAGCAGCAAAGCATGCGCGGTCGACCGCTTAGCGCAGAACGCGTTGCGCATTTATTTCTCGCAGCGGGACGGTCAAGAGAAAAAATTAACAAAAATAAAAAAAAAACGAGAGAGGAAAAAGAAGGCGCGCACCGACGACGAGCCCGCGAGCGCGTCGCGCAGCTCGCGAGTTCGCGCGCGCGCGAAATTGAGAAGGGCGTGGCTCCGAGTTGCGCGCGCGATGCTCTGGCTTCCTTCCTTCCTTCCTGACGGCGGCTGGGCTCGGCCTTTTCCCGCGCTCTGCTAAGCGTAATCGCCTGGCGAGGAAAGAAATGCGCGCCAATGAAAACACGCACGTCGTGAGCGGCACGCCGCGGCAGCAGCCCGAAGGCAGCAGAGGAGCTCGCCGCTCGCCCGAAGAGCGCGAGGCGTCGATTTCCCAGCGAACGCTTCGGCGGGCCATCTCCGCGATGCATGCAGAACACGCGCATGCATTCTTTGCCTCGGTAATGCGGTGCAGCATTGCCCACGCTGTGTAGTTGGCTTAAAGATCGGAGACGGCTACACATGGCTGTCTTATGCGCGAACTTGTAATTAACCCGTATATCGCTTTCCATTTCTTAAACCATTATTTTAAGTTTTATTACATGATTTAATAACTGGTGCCGACTACTCTTCGTTGCATGGCAGGCAAAATGAAATTAAGGAGAAGTACAGAACAACTTTGATTGGTGGCCAGTTATTATATACACGTAAATATAGATATGCAATATACAAATTTCTACACACATTCATATAAGGCCAAGACTTTTGGCAGCACAGGGATAGTCTATATATAGTTCTATACATTATGTGGAAATGCACTAAGTGGATGGCAGGGCAATTAACCTGGAAAGGAGGTGGCAGAGGTTCCAATTTCCATTATCGGGACGACTTTTTCTTCAACTGTTAAGCTTTCTTTCTAGAGAAGCCGTATGGCTACTAGTACTACTTTTAGGTGACATCATTCCCTTACATGAAATAATATGCAGGTAGTTTGTGGACATGTGGCATAGCGTTTTTCGACTACTGCCTATAGCAGATATGCTATGTATATATATATATATATATATATATATATATATACATAAGGGAAAGACATGTAAGTATAGATAGGAAAAGTAGTCTAGACGATGCCTGTGATAACGCAAATCGTATTTCGGAGTGAAGGTAGCCTGCCAATTTCGTGTAGCATCTTTATAAGATACTGCGCTATCACAGACTGTATACCCGAAGTATACAAGAAAGCTGATTTGCTCGTGTGATCCTTCCTTCTTGCATCTCGTCTTTGATTTTGCGGTTTGCCGGAGCCTGAACGGATACTCGCTGTCGGTCAACCGCGAATCATTTTTACTGGCAAACAGTTCTTGCACAATCGATCCTATATTGGCTGATGACGCATTTAGGTTCAACAGTGCTGCCCGGATTTAATTAAACATGTTGTATTGACGGGTGAGCCCGCAGCCGAGCGTTATTCGCCGTATATGGATCGCCATATAAAGTTCACTTCCGCGAGCGTAACGCGACGATCACGCTTCCTACCGGCGCCGGTCACGGAACTTCATTAGCCTTACTGCGAGCGTTTATTGCGGGCCTAATACGTGCCATGTTATATCTGCATCGGGCAGTCATGTGCGAAGCAGTGCACGCCGAGCATTTTGTCGGGGTTTCTTCCCACGGTGTTGGCTGCATTCGAGAAGTTTTTATCGATTGATCGAAAGTGGGACAGGACCAACTTCGGGCCGCGGGGCTTCGCTTACACCAGCCATGACTTGTTCCTGCTGTGGCCAACCATATGAAAACGTGTCCGAAGTTCTCCACTCATGCGTCTGTAGCGGATGCCCGTCATCTACTTTGACGTGCTTTCGGACAAAGACAGTTTGCGAAAATGTGCTTAGTGGCGTGAAGTTGAGGAGGGACAAACCTGATGGCTATGAACTCGTGCACAGCACGTTTCTCGTGCAGCATCTGCACAAAACGAGCCTCCATGCTTATATTACATTTTGTTCCGACATCACGCCGAGTCGAAACCAAGGCGAATAAAAAAAGAAGACACCGGTCCAGACCATGGACGATACATAAGCGAATATTTATATCTATTCTTGCCTCTACGTTCTCAACATAAGCGCGTGCGCGCAAGCACACACACAGCAAGAGATCCCGAAGGGAATGCAATGCGCCCTCTATCATTTGTACATCGAACAATTTCCGCGTCCGCAAATATACTCCTCAACAAGCGTTTCGTCTGTCAATAACCGGGCACTTGCCGGTCCGTAACCTATACCAGGAAATTAGCGTGCTTTTTTCCAGCTTTTATTAGACCTCCAAGTATTGTGATTAGCTTCTACGCCAAGAGAGAGAGAGATAGAGAGATAGAGTTTTGTGGTTGGTCCCCTAGACATTGTAAAGATTAACCACGAGAAATGTTTAACTGTCGCCTCACATCTGGGCCGCAATTTTGTAGCGATGCCTTATGCCTTATTCTATGCTATTCTTATCATCCACCACACACGGCCGCCTGATCGCGTTGATAATGTGGGCAGACCGTCGCTCTGACCAGTGGCCAAGCGCGAAAAGCCTGAAAAGGCATAGAATCGGAAAAGGCATCGCTACAAAATACCGGCCCTGCAATAGCCGGGCCTGCCTGTCTCAGCCATTCTGCTGAGCAACGGGTGAGCTTTCATAATCGCAGCTGTTTTCTTCTTTCGATCGAGGGACGTCGCCACACGACGTGAGACTCGTCCAGTGTACAGACCGTTCCCACCTGCAGGCATGTTCGCCCTTGAAACTTGAAATGCCGTAGCGGAGAAATGATGGGACCAAGGCCTCAACTTCAAGGAAAAGGAACCAATTAAAAAGAAGGTCGCCGTCAATGGGAATACTGCGCGGCGCGGCATTACAGCGGCACAATTGTTCTTATCTGCAACGAGCACTGTTGGTGCGATCGTGATCTCCGGTGTAGCGTGTGAGCTGTAAAACTCAGGCCATGCCCTGCAAACTTATTCACGCAAGACGTTCAACAAGCATTGACTCCATACCTTGATTTTGTTTCATATTTCCATCATTTCTGTATCTGCGCTACCGTTGTGAATTTCAACTGCCCCATTAGTGGTGAAAACTGCATTACTCAGCATGGATTACTGCGCTTAGCACTGCATAACAGACGGTGTTTCTGAACGCTGCCGAAGCCACTCACTGCGGCCTTCAGTCTGCCGTCGCACCGCTTACTATAGAAACCGAACACTCGTCCTGTCCACCTGAACTTTTCTGTTCTGCAAAGTCCCGTAGATAGACAGGTACAGCACTTGTTGCTTTCACCATTTTTGAAACGCCTTCGGAGTGCCACGTGAGAACTTTTACAAAGTTCAGTGACAGATATCGTACGTAACTCGTGCAGTGTATTCGAAACTTTCGGCGCAGACAGTAACCGTTTCAAATGTGCACAACCACTCAAAGTAACAGGGAACAACATTACGTCCCTTTTAACAATAAATGCTACGTACAAAGACTAAGAGTATAGTCCTTCTTTGATATCGTATGTATCAGATATGTTATACATCGGCGAATGTTGTGCAGGAAAACTACGCAAATGGGGAAATTAAATTAAATTAAAATATGGGATTCCACGTGCCAAAACCACGATTTGATTACGAGGCACGCCGCAGTGGGAGACTCCGGAAATTTGGACCACCTAGGGTTCTTTAACGTGCACCTAAATCTGAGTACACTTGTGTATTCGCATGTTGCCCCCACAGAAATGCGTCCGCTGTGGCCATATGTGGAACTATATTTCATTTATATACACATTGAGTGATTTCGCTAAGCTTCGATCGCCCTGTACACTCGCTGAATAAGCCCAGACTTTCTGTCTGCCCGTTTGTTGTTTGTTTGTTTCTTTGCTTTCCTCTTTAAATTGTCATTCTTCATGTTAATGCTAAAGTTGGTATCCTGTAGTGATAGCTGAAGGACAGAAATGCAAGGAAACTAGAGACACAAGTGCACGAAGTTCCGTATTTTTGCGCAGGCAAACATTGTGACGAGCTGTCGCACTGCTGGAAACAATGCCTAGAAGACGCTCGACTTTACAGACATTTCATTCCGTCTAGTTACCGTGCCTTCATTTTTTTATTGATTATCATAGATACTGTTGTGGGGGTCCTTGGAATAGTTTCGATCAGCTGAGATTCTTTAACTTGCACCCAAACCACGGTGTACACGAGCGTGTTCGCATTTCTTGTCCCAGCGAAATGCGGCCACCGCGGTCGGGATCCGCATCCACACAGCCTCCGCGGCGGGTCTTAAGCGCTTTGTGCAATTGTCATGTGTAATATTCAGAATTTTGAGAAAGGCTATACAATTTCCACGAGAATAATATCGAAACATGTGGAATACTTGTACGGCATATTGAACATTAAAATAAAATGTGCTGTCAGGAATTGACAAGCTCAACATCAGGGAGAATCTCAACGCCTTTCCTCTAAGACAGAAGAAAAACGTTAACTATATTCTATTTAGTTAGGACCTTACTTGCGATAGAGTGTCGAAGTATACGTGCTGGTAACTCTTTCTTCCAGTGAAAGTATAATAGAGCAAATGTTAGCCGGTACCCGTATCTCCCGATCGTTCTCAGCGGACAAAGGCGGCGTAATTGAGACATACGCGCCTGTCGCTTGCGAAAGCGAACTCTGGGAAGCCCTTGATCGCACGAGCTATCGATGTGGTCGCGCACTGAATTACGGGAACCCGCTTCGAATCGCGCATGGCGTTGCATCCAAGGGGAGGGGCACACCGGACGTAATATACGGTCTCTCGTCGCTTACTCGCCGGCAATACCCAAGGTCCGCCTTGAACCAGCACACTGTGAGGTCCGAACAGTTGTGTGCGGTGCAGCTTGTGCAGGACCAGCATCGGCAAGCAGTGATCGAATTTAAAGAGTCTGCTTGAATTTCGTGAATACGCTAATTAAGGCGCAGTTAACATTGAAATTTTACAAAGTGAACGTACGGACTTATGGATAGTTGAAGCAGGCAAACATTGATACTGCTGCTTAGAAGAATTTAGGATGATTTTTTTTTCTTAAGTTCTGAATTCAGTCATCCTAGAGTTTATTGGTACACCTGCACACATCCTGTTGCCTAGAAGCCACGCCGAATGAGCTGAACGACCTCCCAGCTTTTGCGGATGCGGCGTGGAGCCTATGCTGCGCAGACACCGCACGCGGTCCTATATATTAATAGAGCATTTCCATTTTTAAAAAATTGGCCTATTTCTAACCGCACATTTCTCCAAATTTTGATCACCGTGGTGCCAAAGGTACGTCTCAATGCAAGCTTTTTATTCTATGCAAAGGGGCCAGGAATTATCATGGATATGTGTAGCCGCAACAATAAAAAGTCGCAGCTTTGCCCGGAAGGCAAAGCATCGATTGCAATAGCAAATTAGTGAACACTTATACGAAGTAAGGATAGTAGTTTTATCGCATAAACCAGTCAAGATAGACATATTAAACAAATTAACAAACATGGTGTAACGCGCGCACAAGCGTGGCAGCAGCAGCGAGCGAAATGATCTTCCTGCTGCTTCTCGCATCAGCGCGAACCAAGCCGCGGAAACACAGCGCGCGGCGGACTCTGTACGCGTCGCAGATGGCTTTCAAGATACAGCGGCCCGAGCAGGTGCGCGCGGCCACCCGGGCCGCCCGGAACAGAATGCGCACCCATCCCTACCCTCCCCCAGGAGCCTTGCGCGCGACGGAAGACGGCGCGCTTGTTCCTCACTTTCCTTCCTTTCGTGCGCGAGATTGAGCAGCGATCGCCGATTCACCCTCGCACGCTTTCATTCGCACATACCGCATACGGCGCACGGCGGCGACTTTATCGCCCTTCGATTTTATACAGAACATCACGGTGACGGCGACATCACAAATGCGCCTGGAGTGTCCATATAATTGCTATCGCAATAAAAGTTCCCGTTAACATGTCGGCATTTACAAAAACATGGAGTCCATAAGGTGGAGTAAATATGCCGGTGTAGGCAGTACATGAACGAAAGGACCCAGCAAGGTGGAGATGCATGTGGTTCTGGCACAGCTAGTGGCACAGCTATAGTATAATGGAACGAATCCAACACCCGCGCGAAGACACGTCACGACGTTGCAAGCATTCACTGGCGCTACATCTTTGTCAGTGCTTCTAACTATATATACTATAATGTCTATGTTCTACAACACCATAATTCCGAAATTGATATGTTGGAGCCGCAGGGTGGTAACCACAACGTGTAGGAACAGCTGGAATAAACTGCACACCCCTATATATATAAAGACGCGCAGCTGTTCAGATGGGCAACACCTTCGTGAAGGCTTGCTCATCACCCTCGACACGACGGCATTCTATCGTTGCTGTGGCGACGGTGGCAAACGAAAAAAGAAATCTTGAAGCCTCTCATATGCCTTCACTGTCACCAAAACCAGCATTCTCACTTAAATGGGCCTCTCAAGCACCACCCAAAATAAAAGCAGATTGGCTCTAAAGATCAAAGCCACGCGCCTCCGCCGAGG
Organism: Dermacentor albipictus; assembly: GCF_038994185.2. Classification (NCBI taxonomy): domain Eukaryota; kingdom Metazoa; phylum Arthropoda; class Arachnida; order Ixodida; family Ixodidae; genus Dermacentor; species Dermacentor albipictus. The sequence goes on from NC_091826.1 coordinate 11,420,534, forward strand.
CAGAGCTTGGACGTTTCCAGCTAATCTTGCAGTGCAATGCATTTAAATTCACTTTGTCTACTGGAATTCCCACCTCAAGTTCAAGTTCGGTTTATTTCAACATCAACATCTACAGACAGTGATGCTACGGACAGTGGACAAAAAGCCTCAAGATAGGGCTTGACTGCGTCCACTGACCGTCTTCTTGACAGCAGTGCAAATAAAGATTGCATACAAGAGTGTCAAATCGAAGAACATATAAAGATACTCACTTAGAATCGTAGGAGAAAAGGCAATATCATTATTACAAGAAGGCACATCCAAACAAACGGCCAATAAATATATAAAAAGTAGCAGTGCACAAATAGTAAACACATAAGAAGTGCAGGAGGACAAATATATATGCATAATCAGTTATTAAGCAAGTTCGCGAGTGGGAAACGCAACTTTAGCAGGGAGAGAGAGAGAGATAGAGAAAAAAGCTTTATTTGGTTCCTTCAAGGATTTAGCGTCTCGAGGTCTCGGTCGTCTTCTTAGGCGCCGGCGACTTGGAGCCGCTTCCGGCAAGGTTGGGCCCCTATTCCAGGGCTCCACTGAGCCTAGCAACCTGACTAGCGTGCTGCACTAAGGCGCAAGAATGACACAAAGACGAAGCGCTAGTCCCCTGTTCCTGCTTCGTCTTTGTGTCATTCTTGCGCTATGTGTCCTAGTTTGTAGGAAACGCTACATCTGATCACCATATTTTGTGCGATTGCGTGGAACGTCCCAAATCTTATGAAAACGAGTGTCTCGAATGTTTCTGCTTAGTTTGAGAGAGGATACGCTCAAGAAATCTCATTTTTCTTCTAATCTCTGTTTGATAGCGCTTTCTTAGAGTGTGTTGATAAAATTCAGGCTGTGGCAATGATTTCAATTCCCTGAACAGTGGTTCGGAATGAGTCAAATATGGAACATTCATCATCACTCTAACAGCTTTCTTTTGTATTATGTGTAATAGACTAACGTTTGATAAAATGGTCGTACCCCAGACTAAATAACAATAACTGACTACCGACATAAAGAGGGAGTTACAAATCAACAGTTTTATGCTTCTAGGGGGGTAGTGTCTCAGTTTAGAAAGCACTCCTGATACTCGGGATATTTTACCACCTATTGCATCTACTTGCAGATCCCAAGGCATGTGCTGTTCAAATACACCCAAACATTTAACAGCAGGCACTATTTCCATGAGGAAGTTTTCAAGTTGCAATTGATATTGCAAATAGATTTTGCGGTTTTTTGGCCGGAAAAGGACAGCTTTTTTCTTTTAGTTGCATTCATGATAACGGAATTTGCAGTGGACCAAGTTGACAGCTTCATTAGTGCGATATTTTCTTTCACAACAGCATCGATTGGATCTCGCACAGTGATTAGTACAGACTTATCGTCAGCACAGGCAATCAACTTGAGACCTGTAAAAATTAACGATATCACTAATGTATATACAAAATAACAATGGCACAAGGATGCTTCCTTGTGGCACTCCTGACGTTATCGATCTTAAATTTGAGGCATGGTTGTTAATGATTACTTTCTGCTTGCGGTACTGAAGGTAAGATTTGATTACATCCAGAAATACTCCGCAGAAACCATATTGACTCATTTTTTGTAGTAAAGTCAGATGATTTATCCGGTCAAAAGCCTTGGAATAATCAATAAAAGCGCTTAATGCACACATTTCTTGTTCAAAGGCTTCTAGTATTATTTCTTTGTGCGCTAAAAGAGCATGTTCGATCGAAAGACCTTTCATAATGCGGTACTGACATGATGTTATTATGCTGTGTTTAGGAAGAAAAGAAATCATTCGCACATGAATAAATTTTTCTAGGCCCCCATAGAAGACCGGAAGTACTGATACAGGCCTGTAGTTGTAGAAAACATTCTTGTCTCCACCCTTATACAATGCAATTACTTCCGCGATCTGCACTTTTTAAGGAAATACGCTATTGGTGAAGACAAAGTTAAAAACGTGATGCAATACGTCTTAGACACTGATACGTCTTAGACACTGTGTCTAAGACGTATTTGATAGGTCTGATTTGTAAACCATCAGCGTCAGAGCAGCCACTGTTATTTATAGATTCAAAAATTTTATTTCATCAGCGGTTGTAGGGGCGAGAAAGGCACTTTCTTTGTGCCTGTCGCCTATATACTGTAAACTATTTGGGTCACTCTTGTTACTTGTTGTAGACTAAAAATACTCATCGAAAGAATTTACGAGGTCCTAGTTTGAAATTACGCTGCACACAAAAAAAAAACAGTGCAAGATGCCGGGAGGCAGTTTCAACATACCCTTCCGCGCGCCTCATTGACTGGTCACGGTGCGACAGCTTTGGTTGCCACGTTTTGCATCAAGTTGAGAAACGAATGTTGCTCTGGCCTTTCCCTGTGGAAGGTGCGCTTCGTGAGAGCGACAGTTTGCCAAGTGACCCCATCAAAGTGTCACTGGAAATATTTTTTCCGCAGTCTTGAGACTTCCACGAGGGCACGCGCCTAATGACGTTTCGTGTTTCGCGCGCCACGCGTCAAAGTTGATCCGGCTACTGCGATTCCCCGGCACTGGCATCGTGTAGCGTTCTTGTGCCGGAAGTAAAGGTCACGTGACCTACAGGTGTTCCGCACGAGGTACCCAAAGCGCTGGCTCCTGTCTGGACTTGTCTGTCAGGCGGGCGGAAGAAGTCTACAACTTTGTATCACTCCGCCAGCTGCTCCTGGCTATGCCTCTACCTCGCCGCGAGACGGCATTTGTCCATCGCTCTCGACAGCGGAGCACTCGCGGGTCATGCAGCGCAATGGGACGGGCTCCAAGCGCTCTTCCTACTTGCTCGTCACCGCTGGACACCATCAGGATGGCCAGAGTAAATTAGGTCAACAAGTGGATGGCTGGGTTAAAAAGACGCCCTAAAGACAGTTGCTTCGTCATTGCACCATCATAAACCCTTTGAAGAAAGGTAGTCATCACAGATAACCGCTATTTCACAACTTTCTTTCTCTTCACCCCAGGCTACTTTTCTTTCATCAACACGCACTATTCTTCAGTCGTTTATATATGTAAACGAGAAGAAAGGGGGTTAACCGAGGGGCCCGATTTTTATTAGTCATATCATAAGAAGCCAACCAACACTGACACCAAAGACAACATAGGGGAAATTACTTGTGCTTAATAAATGAAATAAAGAAACAATAAATTAATGGAAATGAAAGTGGATGAAAAAACAATTTGCCGCAGGTGGGGAACAATCCCACAACCTCGCATATATATATATATATATATATATATATATATATATATATATATATATATATATATATATATATATATATATATATATATATATATATATATATAACATAAAGTAAGAGCAGAGTAACAAGACTAACGGATATACATCTCTTGGCCGCCACTCATGGAAGGGTAGGAACGACACATTTTTGAAATGATGTCTCGGTTATTATCGCTAATTCAAGAACCAACGCGCATAAATAAGAACGCATGACATATAAGTTACCGGTAAGACAAATAGTTTGCAGGCAGATTGAGACTTCGTACAGTCCGCAGTGGGCTAAAAAGAAAGAAAGAAAGAAAGAAGGAAAGAAAGAAAGAGAAAGCCAGGCCGGAAGTTGGAGCCAATGTTTCGGCGAAGAGTGCTGACGAAGTCACAATAACTTTGGCTCCAGATTGAGGCTTCCCTCGCTCGCCCACTATTGACTTACGCAGCGTAAGACACATGTTACAGTGTTCAGTATGATACTTGGTGACATTTCTAACATACCAAGCGTCGACGCCTGGTAAGATCCTCCTTTTTACTTTAAAAGTGCGAACCATCAATCTGGCTCGGCTTATTTCAGCTTGGTGTCACATAATGCAAGTTACATGCCCCCCTAAGGAAAAGGTAACACCAATAGAAAAGATTATTCGAAGGCCGCCACAGGAACGAGCTTCGTCGGGTAGGGGCCATTAAGCCTCGACAACGGCCCGTTGTAATAGCGCGCGGAACGATATGCTTCGCTACAGCTCGCTCACAAATGTTCCGCGCTGTCCCGGCGCTACATGTGCCGTATATGTCGAGCGAGTAATCGCCGGACGGGAGTGGAGAGGGTCGCGTGTCGCCCGTTCGTTCCTTCGCGTATATCGGGCACCGACGAAATAGAAAACGCTTATTGCTTGCGCCCCAGTCAGGAACGGACACACGTCCGCTCCCTTCCTTCCGTATCTCTCTCTCTCTCTCGGACAATGACAATCCGAGGCAATTTTTTGCAGCGGAAACTCGACCGGGTGGCGTCGAAAGCGGCCGTAACCCGTTTCTTGGCGATTTCGCCACTTCTGCGCCGCTTCCCCGATTCGTACGCAACCCGGTTTTGGCTGTTCGCTCCGGGCGAACGCCGTCCGTGACCGTGTGTTCCAAATGCGGAGATCGCTTTAACGAGACCTTAATCGCCAGGCAGGTTTCCTGCCAGCGCATAGGCGGTGACTTGCTTCTTTAAGAAAATGGGCCCTGAGAAATGGCATTAAGTAGCGTCGTCTGTCATTTCTTGCAGCAAAAAAGAAAAAAAAAGCATTCTAATAACACCCCCATACAGAATAAAAGGCACACGAGGGCGCTGTTTTGCCCGCGAACCTGCAACAAACTCTGTTTGCAACCTGTTATTTTGAAAGTACAGCAGATGACTAACGGAAACAGACATTCTGCCTTGCACGTAAGTTCGTGGTTAACGGCTAGGCACCTGCAGCGTTCTTATCTTTCAAACCTTTTGTTTGCCATTACGTTGTCATGCGTTTATATTATGGTTTGCTTACGAGGGCAGAATATAGGACTACACGAGATATCCCCACAACCAACTATGCTTCAGCCCTGTTTGATTACGTTTTCTCGTACATTCGTTGTTTGTTATTTTCTATTACCCAATTATTGTTTGCGAGTATTCTCTGTTTAGTCGCGTTATACGTTGATAAATTCAGCGTGGCATCACGGTGAGAAGTGGGTCGCATGAGTTCAACGCTGAAAGTTTCTTCTATAGTAGTGTTAGCTACCGTGAAAGGACGCGAGAACGCCAACGATGAAGTGAGGATGACCGGACGGAACTCGTGATATATACACGAAGGTTAACGTGATGCCTACTTATTTTCCTGCCTTGTGTTTGTGGCAATTTTGCGTGGGTAATAATTTGAAGTATGCATAAAGATGTCCAAGTTGGCACGAAAGCACGAATATCTGCATGAAGCAAAGCTTCACTGTTTTCTCGGTACCCTTCCTAATTAGCATGCTTGGTTTTCGGCATATTATACATATTCGAAAAATGCGAAAAGAATCTAGCTAAAACAACTAAGCCTCTTACAGTTACGCTGCGCACAGCGCCAGTAAGTATCGCCAGTAGATTCCAGATTTTACCTATAAAAACATGCGCACCCTTACTACTTTTCTCTTGTATACATGTATCACAGCACATCAGTTTATTATGTGCAGAATAAATTGATGCACTGTGACATGATCACTACATCGCGCATACTTATGCACATAAATATGTACGCTGTAGGGATCAGCGATTGAAATCGACGAGTGAGAGCGATTACGAGCAATAGATTTCCGCTCATCCATATCGTATTATAGTATTTCGAAAAATGTTTTTCTATGTCCGTGCGCCCTTGCACTCTGAGACAATTCAGCTGCCTGATTTTTACAAACGCTACTTTCACCTTGTGTTTATGTAATCTTTATTACACCGAACGCGACGTTCTTGGGACTGCGTTAAACCAATTAGAGAGCAGACCATTTTCAGGGGATAAAGATTCTTGGACTATGTTCCCACGCGTCATTGACTTACAAAGTGACGCGGTCATTTCTACGATTCATGAAATGAACTAGCCTCAGTGACCGATTGCAGGCGTGGAGTGATGGACAACTGCAGGTGTTCACACTGAGAGTACCTTCTTGCCTCCCTCTCCATTATTTCTAATCATACATTAAAACCCTTCGCCCGTGTAGGGCAGCAAACCAGACATGCGTCTGGATAACCACCCTGCGTTTCCTTCCTTCTTTTCCTCCTCTTCCTCCTACTTTCACCTTTGAGTACACCGTCGAGGAGCCTGTGGATATATATATATATACATATATATATATATATATATATATATATATATATATATATATATATATATATATATATATATATATATATATATATATATATATATATATATATATATTATTTGAGTACCCACCTTCTATGCGACAAAAACAACCAGCTTTAATCTCGAGGCTCCTACTTATATGTTCAGCTTATTTATCCAAAAAGTACCAAAACCTCTGCTAGAAGACTTTTTTGAGACATATTTACAGCCACGAACTCGGCTGCAAGTTTTTTTTTTTCGTAAGGTATTTTCTAAGCACCCCGCCGTCGACGAAAACAGTTGAAGAAAAATAAAACACGTACAGGTCTTCGATTCTCCATTTACTGGAATTGATGCGTATCCATGATTACAAGTGACTATCGCGCAATGAAAGTTTCTGATCACTAGTACAAAACTGGGATGAGTTAGTTCATGGCTACAAGTGCAACCTGAGTGGACCAGTGATGGGTCAGAAGGACAAGAGGTAAACAGGATGTGTGATCTTAGAACACGGGATCAAATCGGGCTCATCTGTTCGATGCTTTAAATTTAATCGTCTTCAATGCTTAAATTTAGTGCCTAGCTTGCCCGAGCACGCTGCAACTATTAGTATACACGCCGTCGCTTGAATTTATTAGTTTACTTTCGTCCTCATATTAGTTTTTTGTCCCAGCGCCATCCTGTCACATCTCGTTCTTGACGTACTCGCTCCAAAACGTCGATACTATGCACTCAAACTAAGATACGTTTCGGAGCCCACACGGACTCTTTTGTCATCTTGTAAGTGTTTACAAGTTGCGATTGCTTTTGTCAAATTCGTTTTTCGTAGACAGTGGGTTCTGGTGGATATTCAGCCTGGTCGTGCGCTGAAAGCCATAAACGGCAACACTGAGTAAGAAGCAACCCCTGACTCCCCCCCCCCCCCCGTTCATCTTTCGCGCGCCACGCAGGTGCACGAGCGGCTGTCCGACTCCGAGATCCGGCGCGTGTTCCGCGGGGCGTCCCGGGACGAGGTGCCCCAGTACGAGCTCGTGCAGCTCCGCGCCCGGAGGCACCAGCGCTCCGAGCGCGAAGTGGGCGGCGGCGGCGACCGCAGGGCCGTGTCCCTGCGGGCTTTCGGACGCCGCTTCGACCTGCGGCTCAAGCGGAACCGGGACTTCGAGCAGCGCGCCGCCAGGCTCCAGGTGCTGGCGGCAGAGAGCACGCCCAACGGACTCGCCTACACGCCACTCAAGGGCAAGGTATGTACGCGCAGCGCAGTCCACGAGATGTTGCAGCGTACACAGTGGAAGAAAGTGTCGATAACTCCGGTTGCGTGAGCGAATGCTTGTCTCGTACTTTGCTCCATCTTGAGAGTTATCCTACTCCATAACGAAGTGCGCTTGTTTCGTGACTGAGTACGTCCGTGCTGCTCATGCATTGAGAGAGCAAACACATTGTAGCGAGAAGCATGAGATCTGTCCAGGTCCGTAACAAAGTCACTGCGCAGCCAGTTATACTGAGAGTCCACCTAGTGGACAAGTCCGTTTCGTCTACTGCTGAAGTTCTGATTGGCTGGTCTGGACTATGCATCAGAAAGAGACAGGCACCCCCGGCCAATGAGCACTTTAGCATCAGACAAAATGGATATGTCTACTAGGCGGACACTTACAGAATACCCCCCCCCCCCCCCCGAAGCACGTCACCAAAGGTAATAGACATTCTTCGTTGGGCATAAATTCATGACTAACGACTATAGGCACCTGCACTAGAACATCAGATTCTTGCGTGTATCCTACTGAATACAGGAGCACAGTATTTAGGAGAAACCGTCACTGAGCGAGTGGAGCATGGAAAAATACATGCACATACGCGACGACTACACTTGTCTTCTACTTGAGTATGACTACAGAGCAGTTCCTTCGGAAAATGAAGTTGCTAGCATTCTTTTTGCTCTGAGTCTGTAGCTGCTCATTGGTTTTTGAAACTTGAGAGCATGGCTACGCACACGTTATCAGGTGCGCAAAGTATTAGGTTCGCAAGAGCTTGTGCTACAGTAACTCTAGGAAAGCTAATAGCGTTGATGAACGCTCCATAAATCTTGTAATCACATCCAGTCTTGGTGAGTCCCTATTATGTGTTAATGAAACACGCCGTGCAGGAATGTGCCATGATCTTGATAAAAGTGTCAAACACAAAGTTCATTGAAGCAAGCAGATAATAATAGAAAGGTAGCCGATAATAAACTAAGCATTCTGAAAGGGAGAAAGACATTACAGTTCACATTGCGTGGTTTTTCAGTTTTTCGTAATACTTCATCTTCAAAGTTATCATTAACATGTTTCCGCAACTGAAAGTTCAGTGATGCCATTTTCTGGAATACATGTACTTGAAATTAGGTGTTGCTTTGCAAGATTAGCGGGGAAAATGTTTATATAATGACAGAGCAGCATATTCATGCGAGTCGAGCTAGTACGGCTACTGAAAGCTTCGTATATGCACAAGAACAAGTATTGCAGAGGTGAGAGGAATGGTACCTACATCTCACCTCACCCGGCGTAACTAGACATAGCCTATACCTAACCTAACGGCACCTTCCCGTAACTCAACCTAACCTGACGCATTTATGTTCAAGACAGAGAGACAAAAGGGAAGGAAAGGAAGGGAGGTTAGCCAGTGTAAGTACCGGCTGGCGTTCAAGATGAGGGAGAAACCATCATACCTCGGATTGCAGTGTCGTGCCCTGAATGTCTTATTTTCTGTAGATACCGACAGAAGGCAATTGGGTAGGCTGGCAGCAGGTGCGGCTGAAGCAGCATTTCTCGAACATAAGAGCTGAGGGGGAACGCCTTTGGCGAAACGGGAGGAGCGAATTGGCCTCCTAATAGATTTTTCGCTCTGATAGAGCGGCGAACACAAAGATGATCCCCACACGTTATTTTAGCGCAGACGAATTGAACTGTAAATAACGACCAAAACAAAGAAAAGTGAATGCATTTATGAAAGATGTCGACAGTAGACATGAAAGATAAATGGTCAAGTCCGTTGGAAAACGTTCAAAACGACGGCCTGTAGACGGCTGGCGCCACTCATTGATCCTATGTGTTTATGACGGGGCGTGGTTAATGATCGATTGTCGACTGAAGAATTAATGGGATCCGGATGGTGCAAGCCATTCATCCGAATAGAAATGAACATGCAGGATGTTAACAACGAGGGCCATAAGATAAAAAGGACGAGGCTTGGGGCGGGGTAAAGCCCAGTGACGGTGCACCATGATAACGTCGTTGCAAAATGACGCAGCGGAGGAATGTGCCCTTCGTGACACTCAGCCCTTGCGGAGCAAGAAAGGGAGATCGGGAATTTTAGCTGCCAAATAGGTGGGAATGGTGCACATGGTGTTAAGAAATATTTTGGCACAAACTGCACTGGGGGCCTAAAATATCAAACTCCTTTCGCAAATGAGCTTTTTAGGTGTCAACGGAAGCAATAGACAGCAAAAATGAAAGCATGCTGTGGTCGCAAGAACTTTGATCATCGGTACGTACAAGTGACATAACTCGGAGACAGAAAGGAGAAATTATATTCGGGAAAGACAAAGTGGTAATTTTCCTCACAAGTTACCCGGTCCCGATCTTCAGTTACCTTTCATGCGATGATTTAAATGAAAAATTATAATGAAAAAGTTCAATCTTTGCATGATGCTATTTGCAATGACATGAGTAATTATTTTCGGACAAACGGTTGCATCGTCAGCGAAATCACCAGCCGGGCAAGAAATCCACAGCAATCCTGTAACATACCGGGAATCCTCGAGTTGAATTGATATAGCGCTCCATTGAGAACAAGCGTTGACCAAAAAATTTCCAGTGACCGGAGCTAGGGATCATGAAACAGGGGTGGAATATTAATGTCAGATCTGTTATTGTCTTAAATTCGACACGCTGAGCTACCTCAGTTGGCTGTGTCGTTCACAATGCGGAAACGCCACACTTGAGCGATTTCGGCTCGAGTGCCTTGCCAAGGTAGCATGCTACGTATAGGCTTACCACCTGACAAGTGCTGCCCTCACAGCGGCACGCCACTTGCCTGTTTCCTGGTTTTCCTTGAATCGGCACACGCATCCCACGTGCTCTATTGGGCGTTCGTAGGTGGTAAACAAATTAATTGTTGCAAGTGGAGCCATTTCTAATTCCATAAACTGTTTCTCGTGAAACTGCTGTGTTATCCGAAGCTGCGAAACTGAGTCGGTCCACATCCTTTAACTTTTATTTTTTCTTCTGACCTCTCTCCTATGAGTCCAAGCTCAGCTTCCGCATTTTCCCGATACCTATACTATGTAGCCACTAACCGATGGTGCTTCTTGCACCTACTGTCACGACCAGCTTGGGACATGAGCCAAATGGACGCAAATTGACCGTTTTTATGCACCACACATGACTGGGCTAGCTATGGAAAGGATGCTCACTGGGCTGTTGGTCTTACCCGCTGGTCGACTTTAAAAATTTAAACCATGTAACAAATTTTCCAAAGTCATTCAATAAATGTTGATCCTGCAAAGTTTGTAATTGACGTATCGTCGCTTTAGTTTGTTTTCGTTCTGTTTGTATTTAGCATGCCCTACCTTTGCGTTCGGCCCACAAAAGACGCCATGAAGATACATAGCCAATAAAAAAACGAAATGGAGGTAACTCGCTAAGAAAGACATTGCCTTTAAAACTGGAGTGCCTGTATATTCCTCTGCTCTTTCTACCTGCCTGCTCTACGCAGTAGCACGCCTCTTTGTTTACAAGCAGGAGGATTGTTTGTGGGCAAAGGCATTTGACGGTACATAGGGCGTTTCAATAAACTCTTCTCTCTACAAAACATGCAATGGACGACACCTCATTTATGCATTCCTTCTAACTTGAACTGGGCGTCCGCGTGTTATGCAGGATGAAGAGGTGCCCGATGATCTCTGGTCCAAAGCAGGCGCTTACCAGGACCACACCAACATGGCCGCCCTCGTCCTGAGCCAAGACAAGCTGGGACGCCTTCGCATGGTGAGACACAGTGTTGTCGCCACGCATGACACTCTGCCAGCTGGAACGGAAGCCACCACCCTCACCTTTCACCCTGCTGCTATGCAAATACAGACGCACGCACGGTGGCACGCGTAAGCCACCACCAAGAACGGTCCTCGTGCACACCCACCCTCAATTAAGTTTTCCACCTCGTTCTGGCCACTTACAGGTCCTTGCATGAAGCTCCTGTGGCCTCTCGTGCCAGCGTTCGGGATTTCCTTCAAGCGCTTCTCTTGTGGCTGTCCTGCATTCCTGTCCGCCATATTTTCCCCCTTGGCTGAGATCACGCAACAGGTTTATCGAGTTCTAACGCGCATGAGCTCACTATAGATCATTAGCCATAACGTCAACCACGATCTCCAATAAGTCACGTTGCCAAGTAGCTTTCCTCGTGATCTGTGAGTCACGCATGTGATTTTTGTCTGCCATTGCGTGAGAAATGACAATTTAGCATCCACTTTTCGCTGGCCCTCGTAGTAAATTTTGGGAAAGGCCAGTGAGAGGGAGATTACGACGAGGCACCACCATAGCCAGGCTTGCACGCGTAGCGGTGAGTATGCACACTTCTCTTGCGGCACGTTACAACTCAAGGAAATGGCGCATCTGAAAGGCAATGGCGTAGAGTGTTACGCTCTAGTGGTGCGCTTGCGTGGTGCGCTTACGGGGTCTTCAATGTTACAAAAACATCAATCGTTAGCTCTACAAACTCAATGCAGTAACCCCGATCGCTACAAGCTCTGCGAATATAGAGGCACGTGTGAGATGAATAAAGTGGCCCTTTAGGTGGTCGTGAAAATGAGTGGAAAAATAGAAGCAAAACAAACGCTTTATGCGCGCATAATCTATAGACAAAAATATATTACCGTCGGTATTCTTAACACCTTCCCCATCATTTTTTCTCTGACTATGCCATAGTCCTCAACTTCCAAGAAATTTTGTGCCAGCTGTCTAACGTTATCGTTTTGCAGTGCTCCTGCGCTCTTAGCTGGACAGTTCACAGCGTGCATACCTAAATACGTATTCTTAAAGGCACTAAATAAAAGACGTATGAATACGTTATGGTAATGAATACAGCAACGCTAAAGAAACAAACAAAGATTAGAAAAACGTCAAGCTCGCGAACAAATCTCCGGTCTAATAGCATGAAAGGAACAATAATCGTTAATTATTATTCAAGTAACCCTCTACACTAATAAATAAAAACTAATAAGCTTTATGCATCATATTAATGTAAGAAATGCATTTCAAGGACACAGCAGACGTTGTGACTGTGCGAGTCATGAGGCAGTCCCTGTGGCCGATATCAAACTGATTGAAGAATGAATAAAAAGCAAAGCTGCGCAGTTGTTCCAGCTGGAGAAATAAACGAAGCAGCAATGCTTGCTATGAATTACCGGGTACCAATGGTATTAAACCCTTCTGCAAAACCTTGTTTCCTCAGGAGGAGGAAAATATCAACTTCACGTTAACGGAAGTTCTACGGTGTCGAACAGCCCACACAAATGTTTACTTTGATCTACAAGCCCAAGATATCCTCATTTTTTTGTTTACAGTAAATCACATGTTTTCTATTAGTAAGCGAAACAGTGTTGCCCTAATAAATAGATATAACTCAAATGCATAAACAACCGCTAGCGCTCGTACGGGGATTGTCTTTCCGGCAAAGAAGCACTGCATTATTATATGGCTGGACGACCGATATTTAGAGCGGAATGATTGGTTTTCGCGAACGACTAACTGATTCCACTTCCAGGAAGGGACACTCGGAGAAGACCTGGTCATTTCTCCTCTTCCGACGCGGCTCAACGTGAGCACGGACGAGACCTACTATGACGTCAGGGGCAGCGCCGACGACGAGGGCTTCCTGGACGAGGACGACGGCTCGCCCAGGCACGTGGTCTTCAAACGACCCGGCAGCAAGGGGTCGTCGTCGACTTCTGGCAATGGAGACGACGGCAAGGGTGACTCACTCAGCGATTACGCGCAGTTAGACGACGCGATCTTCAGGTACAGGATCGTGAGAAACAGGAACACAACGGCACCGTTGGGTCGCAAGTCTCGGCGACGGCGGGCCTCCGACCCGGACACGGTGTGGCCAGAGATCCTGCTGATCGTCGACTACGACACGTACCTCCTGCACGGCCGCAGCCACACGGACATCAAGCGCTACCTGGTCAGCTTCTGGAATGGCGTCGACTTGCGGTATCGGCTGCTCTCCAGTCCGCGGGTGAAGATCAGCCTGGCGGGCATGATTGTGGCCAAGGACCGCGACGCAACGCCCTACCTGGAGCGAAATCGGCTCAGGGCGCCCAACGAGGACGCTATAGACGTTGCCGGAGCGCTGACCGACATGGGAAAATATCTGTATCGCGAGGACCGACTGCCTACCTACGACCTGGCAGTGGTGGTCACCAAGCTGGACATGTGCCGCCGGCATCTGGAGGGTGGCCGCTGCAACCGTGGTACAGCAGGGTTCGCGTACGTCGGTGGCGCCTGCGTGGTCAACAAGCGGCTGGAGAAGGTCAACAGCGTGGCCATCATCGAAGACAGCGGAGGTTTCTCGGGCATCATCGTGGCTGCTCACGAGGTCGGACACTTGCTGGGATGCGTCCACGACGGGTCGCCGGCGCCTGGATACCTCGGAGGTAACGACCGAATATTAAAGCAATGTATGCCTTGAAAGCACGTGTGACGTGGTATAACGCACCATGTTTTCAGCTCTTCTCAGCTGGCGCGCAACTTTTGCTACTCCTCACACTACCGGTTGTAGTATAAGTACACCCGTACATTGCTCAAAAGTCTGTGTGTTCGAGTCGACAACGTTTTTTTCTACGCTCAAACAAAAGGCGTCATATGCTAGGTCTATAGTGCTTACAATATATTCAAATTTTACTCGTTCTAGGCGAGTAAAATTATGCGCGATAAATATTATTGTAGGCTTCTTTCGGTTTCTATGCCATTTCAGAGGTTATATCGCTTAAATAGCACTCTCATCCGACTTTGAGAAGGAAAACAAAGCTTCATGTCGCGCCTACGCAACAATTTCAATACGAATACTGATGTCCCTGTTCACTACGGCAAAATATTTTGGTGCCACAAGCAATGCGACGACGAGTCAGGAAATGGCGAAAGACGAATATTGACGTTTCCTACACTTGATTCCGCAAGATACCCAATGCTGGGCAATTGAAGATTGGATCGCATAATCGGAAATGGTCGGAAGCTCACCAGCGCCTTGCTGGATCTTCCTCACGCGCATTTCTTTTTGTATACACGGAGATAGCTTCTAGAGCACTTCTGCGGAATTTTCAAAGCGCCCATCACAAGTATAATTTTATCACCGTTAACATGTTTCCTGAAAAGAAGTCCTAAAAAAACACCCATACACACTGCTTCGTGCCACGGAGGACTCGATCCGGTGTCCATAGGGTAAGCCGTCGTGACAGCTTCACCATCTCATAGTCGTAATCATCGTCATGTCGTTTTCGTCTTTGCCGCCGTTATCACCGTAATCTTGTCATTGCCGTCCGGTCATCTATCGCTGTCCTGAGTGGCATTTAGGGTTTTCCTTTGAATCAATCACCCTCTACAAATTTCTTCTCATTGGCTTCCAGCCGACCAGTTACGTTTCGCCCTGGTCACCTCTCACGTGGGCGCTTCCGCTTGCTTTCGGTTGCCTTGGCGGCTTTCACTTTTTGTTCCTTTACCCCTTTCCGCAGCAGGTAGCCACCTGGTACTTACACTGGCTAACTTCCACACACACACACATATATATATATATATATATATATATATATTGCAACTTCGCCTTTCAAAACGGCAGGACATTGTCAAGCGAGCTCCTTAACAATACCTTGCAACGTGGTGAACGTCGTTTAAATCATGGATCTGAGACCTCGAAGAGGTGCGTCGAAGAGGGCGAAGATTACGTCTTGAAAATTGTCACGTGGCGCTGCTTCCTAGTCTTTTTTTCTTTCTTATAGTTCATGCTACCGACGACATTTGACAGCGCTTACACTAGTTCTTTGCGATTCGCGCAAAGACGTTCTCGTTGGCATCGCACCGGAACATACGAACGCGTCAAAAGTATCCTCAGTTTCGCGCTGAATTTTGCTGGATGAGGAATGACTGGCACGCCATTTGTGCGGTTGTCTAGTTTGACGTTCTGGTGGAACATTATGGAGAGACGGGAGACACGTGTGGTAACAACGTAACTTCATGTTATACGCGTACAATCACGTATGAAGTAAACCAACTTGCGTAGAAAAGAAGTGCGGGACAATTAGCAGACCCTCCTACATAGCCGCAAACTGCCAATAGCTTTAAAAAGAAAGCGTGTATTAAATGTATTGTGCAAGTACTAACTCAGAATTTTCTTGAATAGCAAATAGTGTTCAAAAAAGGCTGAGCACAAGAAGGAGAGATGGAGATGAAAATCATTGCCTTAACGTCAAAAATAAAAAGGAGGTGGCGCGATTTAAAACATAAGTGTGGTTATTATTCTAGGTGAAATTAAAGAAAGAGTATTTGGCCAGGCTATGCTACACTCAACGCAGACAACCAGTACACGATTGGAGCATACAGACAGAGAGAGAGAGAGATAAAAGAGATGAGAAAGTCAGGGAGGTAAACCACAAGATAGATACCCAATTTGTTACCCTGCATTGGGGAAGGGGACACAGAAAGATCCTAAAGAAAAGGAAAAAAAGGAAAAGAAAGAAAAGTGCACACACCTGAAAAGAGTGGGAGAGAGGAAAAGGGAAAGAAAAAACACACACACAAAGGAACGCAGGAGTGTCACAGTCGTTCAAGCACCTTCACCGCCTTCTGGTGTGAAAATCGCACCAGCCGGAACTTTAAGATCGTCTGTTCAGAAAGCGGCCGGATATCGAGGTGGGCCAACGCCGTCACGAGCGACTATCTCTGGAGATGTAGCCAGAACAATAACAGAGGATATGTTCCATAGTTTCCTCGCTGCCGCAACTGTCACAGGCAGCACTGTCAGTCATTCCGATGGGCAAGCAAATGTATTCCTGAAAGCCATCCTAGCCATAGTTCGGCAGAGAACAGTTGTCTCGATTCGGTATAGACGACTGGAGCAACTTAATACGCGGTCACAAGCGCCAGAGTGAGGTAGACTGACGAAATTTCCACGCCTACATATGGTCGCCATTCTCGGTTCACGGTATAAGTATTCGGAGATCTATTGGAAAAACACTTCACTCGTACTGTGGCAAGGAATACCCCATGATGGTGCGGCGATGATTAAACGCGAGTTCCCGCACACGCTCAGGTCCCGGCGCCCAGCGGTGTCCCTGGGAGGACGGCTTCATCATGAGCGACCTGCGGCACACGGAGCGGGGCTTCCGCTGGTCTTCGTGCAGCGTGCAGCAGTTCCGTCACTTCCTGTTGGGCGAGACGGCCACCTGCCTCTACAACTACCCGCACGAGAACCAGCTGCTCGCACGCATGCTGCCGGGGTCCATGCTCAGCCTCGACGACCAGTGCCGCAGAGATCGGGGAACCACCGCCTGCTTCGTACGTATGCACATTCGTTTAGAGCAGGACAAAGGCGGATAGAAGGCCGCTCTAGTGACTTGGCGTTGTCCAGCGTGGTCTCTCTTATGGAGAGCATCAAGTCCGGCGAGGCCTTTCTTGTGCGTCATATGCGCGTCAAGTTGTCCTTATTCATTGTATTCCCCAAATCCAAATTAAGAAACAAAATTAGTCAAGTTGGACCACCTTCAAATTCTACTGGTGTCAGTATTCCAATTTTCCTTATGAACGCGCATTTCTAACATTAGGTTATAAGGAAGACCGTATGGACACATAATGCACTCAGCCATTGCGAGTTTCAAGTACATGAGCTAGGCTCTCGCGGCTCCAGTTTTGTGCATTTTGATGAGTGTGGCGTTATATGTTTATTTATTCATCAATTCCTCGAATGCCCCTTCAAGGGTAATTGAGGGATTAAGGTGTGAAAGAACAAGTGTCCTTGTGGAAGGTCCATGAATGATCTTTCGCTGGCTCAAGAGCTCCACAGCGGCTAGAATCAACGAAGTGCTATTGAATGAACTCTACACCAAAGGGTCGCTTTCAATGGACCAGGCCAGAAATGGCCATTTCATTTATGTTAGTGCAATGTAATTGAGCGAGACATTATCTACGTCGTGCTTCTATGCTAACTCGATGAGGACACTAGACTTCGGACGCATATCACAAACAAGCTCAATCCAGCACCACAGACTGAATCTACTATCTGCTTGCGGGATAGCGTAAACGCCGTTGTGAATCACCGAGTGGACGAAAGTTCGGTAGGGACAATGTAACGATTCCATTCCAAGTATTTTTTCACACCGGTTCAATATTGGCCCAAGCGGCGCTGCGCATACCCAATCACAGTGATCAGATGGGGGTGCTTAATCCGAAATGAATAGAATCGAAGAGAATCGTAACATTACACTGGGCTTGGCTTGTGTGCAGGTATAGTGCAAATATTTCAACCCAGCGAGTGCCGAAATAGCGGCAGAGCGAAGTTAGCATTTTCTGATGATATTAGCGAAGTAAGCACTTTATAATGATGCCAGCAACGTTTCGCCCACATCACTCGCGCAATTTTCGTATAAAATGCCCAGAATTTGGAGCTGTAGGTTTCTCAGCCTCTCTGAAGGAGGGTGGGGCACCTTTCTCTTCGTGATACTTTTTTTGTGTGTGTGTATGCGGGGAAGCAGGACACAGGAATTAGCATTGCTATCGGAAAAAGTCGAACGCTATAGGCCCAACTTGAATCGCAAGAACTCATGCGGGGCATTGATAAAGGTATGAAGAAACATAGGTTGTCATCGTTAATATAAAACCTAGAATAATATTATTGACAGCAGGACCCGCACCAGACATACTGCCCTTGTTTCCAGATTAATTTGGTTAATACAATCAGTGCTCAATCTCCTCCTAATGGGGGTGAATGAAATCAACTTGTGGCATCATTTCTAGGTGAACTGTATGACCGTTAACCATCAGTATGCAAAGTACTGATTCTGTTAATACGTAAAGCTGCGTTATGGTATCAATGCTACTGCTAGGCTCATGGCTACCTAGAGCCCGAAGAAACTGCGCACCGTAGCGTAGGCATGCACAGACGACTAATTCAATACATCATAAATTTGTTATTTTGAAGTTGCCGCAACTATTGCGGATTTTTATATACTAACCACTACAAATGTTTAAAACCTTATGTGTACCAGCAGACCACAGTTTAAATGAGAAACTGCTAAAATAGGGCATGTTTGTTTGTTAACCAATGTTCAATCTGAAATTCACTGTGGAAACATACGAGGTCCAGCAGCACAAATGTGCCTCGCGTTTATTTTGGAAGGTCTCATTCAGAAAGCGATACGACACCCTTCTTGGTTCTAATAAAGAAACTCATCTCTGTGTAGGATTTCATGCATGTGGGGCATGCGTGTTTTATAGAATTGTGCGTCTGTGTGTCTCAAGTCTATCGTCTGTTGATCCGCAACTTGCAGAAGGACTCCCGTGTGTGCGCCCAGCTGTTTTGCTACGATAGCTCGTCGGGATACTGCGTTTCGTATCGACCAGCTGCCGAGGGTTCACCATGCGGAGACGGTCAAGTAAGTGCAGCACGCTGGCAAGCTGGATCACACTCGGAAGCCTCGTGGTCAATGTTATGACCCATTATGATTTACACTGTGACGCATCGACAAAGCTGTGTACACGACACGTGAGCAGTCTGCTAAGTTCGGCATACCGTAAACAAACAAGCAAAGAAACAAGTTGAGCTGGTCTGTACATGTCTCGCACAAAACAAAGGAAACGGCGTTAGCACGCGATATGGAAAATACCACAGCCACAGTTCATCGACTACATTGTGGTTTACAGTAAGGTTGGTTCTATTAGTGCTGTGAGAGGTGAGAAGAGAAAAAAGTGTATTCGATGAAAGCCCCGTCCCCAGTACAATTACAGTTTCAATAACACGAAATCACCTTTCGGTGCATCACAGAAAATCGCCTGGGATGGAGTCACGCACATGAATACGCCCTTTCAGAACAATACAAAAGTTGCATAAACAATATTGTTTAAACATCTTGTTTATGCATAGAAGTGGTTTCTGTGGATATGAGACCAAGAAATTGAATCAACAGCCGTTTCATTAATCAGCATTGGCGTACGTTTGAGAAAACACAAAAAGCCAAAGGCCAGACACATTGGTGTGAGTTAGTCTAACGAAGTAAACAATCCACGTCAATTAAACTGCTTCACTGCTACCTATTCCAGCCATCCTTCATGTATTAAATACAAAATTAATTTCAAGTTTGCTACAAGTTCTGCCAATTCGAAAATACATATGCAAATGTTTAACCTTTTAGAGAAGTTAGTCATGCAATGCACCAGTAGTCGGCAGGGCTCCCAAACCTTAACGTGGAATAATGAGGGATATTAGTGAAGCGGATGCGAAAATTTTCAACCCTAACTTACAGGGCTACATTCCAAGCCTAGTGATCATTTCATTTATTTTTTATTTTTGCTTTTCAGCGGCACACCAGATGGAAATAAAGGTGCGATCTGCGAATACTGATATGTAATCGCCAATTGACCGTCCGAGTAATTTTCACGCACTAAAATTGTTCTTATTGTTTTTTTTTTCATTTTGGAGGCATCGTTTAACACTTGCGCCAGCTTATTCAAGACAGCACGAAGTGAATCTCTAGTCAAAAGCTGTCAGGTGTATAACTGAAAGACGACTTCAATGACGTTTTTGAATAAACTTTGTTGTTTATGACATGCCGAGTGGAAAATAAGCATCGCCTGGAACCAATTTAGGAAAAACAATATCGAGTAGGACAAATGATATGGACAGAACAGAGAGATTCGAGACGATGGAAACCACATACATTAAAAGACCAAACTGTGTTTTATGGGCGTACATGAGTCAGCCAAGATAATTAGGCAGACCACTGATGAGTTTAATTCGTGGAACGTCGTCCAGCAGGGAGGAACAATCACCAATGCTGACGGCTGTCAAAAGAAGCGATCGCAACCTCGAATTACGCTTTGTTTCTATTACCAATAATAAACTAACCCCACATTCTAAAATTACACACACAAATACAATTTCCACATTTGCAGCAAACTGCCAGTTCAGATGCACATGCAGTATGTTTTACCGTCGAACTCGTCAACTAGCGAAATCTGGAAGGAAGCCAGTAAGAAGCTTGATAAGTCATCAAGGGACTTTGGAAACAATTATTGGTCTTTCCTAGAAAGATACCAACGACAAAACTCATGCAGGAGTAGTTGACTAAGTCACGAGTTTCGAGAAGGAACTCCCGTCTTCCGTTTCCCGTCTTCCGGCACTTTAACGATCCATGGGCTGCGTAGAACTGACAACCTTGGGTACCTTATCGACGGCGGAAGCGCAGGAAAAGAATGCTAATAAAAAAACAACACAGCATCTTGATAGCTCTAGCATCTATCACTCGGAAGGAAGCGCAGCGGCATGTGCACATCAGTGCTTATTAAAAGTCGTTGTCGGGCACATGGAAAGAAAAGGGTAGAATAAAGTGCGTTACGGAGAGCAATGCCGTAACATTTTGTCCCACAGCGTCCTGCTGCTATTTTTATCACTTTTCTTGTTCTGTACTCTGCAAGAGCACAGTAAGATTGCAAAGGTGCACATTGTCGCATTTGAAGGTAACCGCGGTCCTTTTAAAGGCAGTTGTATTAGCGTTGATATTTTAGCTAGTGTTTGTGAGGTATAAGTGAGATATCAAACGGAATACAATTTACAGGAGCAGTTCTTAAGAACCTGGGTTCCAGGAGCCTTTTTATAGGTGTCATGGCATCACGTCTCAGAAATGCTCCTCCATCGCCGACATTATATTGAGACGCTGGTAAAATAACCAGAGCACCAACTTTATGACAGATACCGTAGTGACTGAAGAGTTCGTTATAATAATGTGGATATCATTCTTGTACTTTGCGGATAGCATTTCTGGATATTAAGGGAGCCTGCGACGACGTACACAGTGAATTGTTATGGGATATTCTCAAGCACGGTGGCACAGATAACAAGTTCGTGGAACTGCTAAGTGAGATATATAGAGATAACCGGTTACAAACTGTATCGGAAGGCTAAAAATGCAATGAAGTGGTGGAAATTCACCATGGCTTAAGCAAGGATGTCCTCAGTCTGCATTGTTGTTCATGCTTTATGTTAAGGGCACAGAAAGACGACTGGAAAACAGTAAATTAGGGTTCGATTTATCATATATGCGTAATGGACAAATGGCGCAACAGAAGGTCCTAGGATTTATGTACGCGGACGACACTGTGCTAGCGAACAATGCAAGATATTTACAGACACTTGCGAATACGTGTGACAACGCAGCGGCAAACCTATACCTTAAGTTTAGCTCATAGAAATTGAGAATTATGATCTTCAATGAAGAGACGAGTAATTACGTGGTGTCAGTTGAGCAGAGAATTATACCCTTAGTCAAGCAATGTGTATACATAAACGAAGAAAAGACTTACTCAAGCACCCACCTAGATAATCCAAAAATAAAGGGGAGGCGGAATGCAGCAACAATGAAACGGAGCACTTTGGAGCCTCAATAAATATTGAGGCGGTGCGGGGAATCCGGATAGGAGTAATGGTGCCAGCGCTAACGTTCGCAAGTACTATTCTGTGCTTAAACTCAGATGTCATGTCGGGGAACCAAAGATCAGTAGGGCGGTTGGCATTGGGAGCCCACGGTAAAACCACGAATGAGGCAGTGCAAGGTGCCATGGGTTGGAACTCGTTTGAAGTCAGAGAAGTGCAGAGCAAGATTGGTTTTGAAGAAAGACTCAGAAGTGTGGATCAAAATAAATGGACGATTAAAGTGCACAAGTATCTGTATCTGAAAAACGTGGACACAGAATGGAGGAAGAGGTCAAGAAATGTGGCAAGCAAGTACAGGGTAATTGAAAGTATAAACAGGCAACCAGGACTCATCAGAAAGAAAGTGAGAGAAAAAAAGACAGTGAACTGGATGCAAAGAATGGAAACAAAAACTACCATGGAGATTTACAAGAATACGAAGAAAGTAGAATGGGGAAACCTGTGTGATAACACGAAAGGAAGTGCCTTCCTATTTGTGGCTCTAGCTGGTTGCCTAAGGAGAAAAACATACTGGAACAAACATTCAAAACAAGATGAGACATGCGTATGCTGCAGCAAAAGTAGAAAAGTGGAAAGTGGGAAAGAGCAGTAGGTAACCTACACTTTCCAGAAGCGCTTGGGTTTTAAGTGGACGGAAGCATCAACCGGTCAGCAGTCGAGATAAGGAAGAGACGTTTGGAGTATCGGTGAGAAAAAATTAAGGGAGAAATTGATACGACCAGATCAGTTAAAGGCATAAGTAGCTTTACAAGGTAGATACAGAAGTTTTGAGGAAAATAAAAAAAGGATTAAAGAGGTGTATGCAAAAATGCTAAAATGAAAAGAATGTATAGCGTATCTGAGTAACTCAAACAGGCTAGGTGTTTGTCACCACCCCGTTTCAAAGGGAATGCCAGTAAGTCGTCATCATCATCATCAGAAACGCGAGATAGGAGCCAGGCCTCAGTGCTCGCTGTGGTGTCTGGCTCAGACCAGACGCATGACACGGGACCACGCAAGCGCAGTCTGCAACTCTCTTTATTCGTCACAGTAAAGCAACTTATATAGGAAATCATATTGAATGACGATGACGATATGTACACTGAAAGAAATGAAACTGAAACAAGAAAGAAGGATACAACATCACCTCCCGCTTGAAATACAACATAGTGATTTGCAACAACCAAAATAACACGAACTAAACACTTATTGTTCAGGTAAAGAAAACCCAAATCTTTCGACGGGTCGGCGTACCCTAGTGCTGCGACGCAAAGGTTGCTCCGCCGAATCCTCTAAAGGAGCGACCACTTCTTCATTAACTTCAGCCCTTGTTTCCGGCGATCGCAACAGTTCACCATGTTCAGCGTCTGCGCGGCTTTCAGCCCCAGCGGTACCCGAGTAGTCGTGAGGCAATTCCCATGCCCATTGTTCTGTTGTCTGCGATTGATTGCAGGGAACCCGAACTAGTTTAGACGCGTTCCAGCAACGACCGTCGCTCATCAAAAAGCTATTTTTGCCTTTTCTGCCGACAATCTTGAAAGGGCCCATGTAGTTTACCGACGCTTTCCCACCGCCTGCTGGCTTGCGTACACGAACGAAGTCCCCTACACAAAAGGCTGGTCTTTTCGCACCTCGCCTCCTGTCCGTATAGTGCTTTGCATACGTCTGCTTCGCCTTAACCCTAGCAGGAACATTCTTATTCGAACTGGCATGGACGCCCTCTCTTGTCGGCAAACCCACTGTATTGAGTCTTGTCCTTGGCTGGCGCCCGTGAAGCAACTTGGCTGGCGACACACCCGTTGTCGCATGCGGCGTCGACCTATATATGCCGAGATAGTCAACCACAGCAGCCTGGAGGGGCCGTTGTTCCAGTCGGGCAACCTGCGTGAAATCTTTCAGCACGCGATTAAAGCGTTCAATCGCGCCGTTTCCTTGTGGATAGTACAGAGAAGAACAACGATGCACAATACCCCTCTCTCTCAAGAATGTTTCGAACATTTGCGATCTAAACTGAGGCCCATTATCTGTGACAATTTCTTCCGGATAGCCTTCTCGGCTGAACACAGTCTGCAAAAAATCGACCACGCTCTGTGACGTCACTGTAGATGAAAAGGCAACCTCAGGCCACTTGGAATGATAATCGATCAGCGATATCATGTACCTACAGTTTGAAGGGGCCCAGTCAATCGGTCCCACTATATCCATTGCTAACTTCTGCCATGGTAGCGCTGTAAACGTCAGCGGCTGCAGCGGTGCAAACGACGGTTTAGCGGACTTGTCCGCGGCCTGGCAGATATGACAAAAATGGATCGCTTCTTCTACTTGTTTATTCAAACGCGGCCACCAGTAAAGATCACGTAGTCTCTGCTTCGTCCTCACAATTCCTGGGTGACCTTCGTGCGCAAAACCAACAAGGAGCGAGGTTAATTCACTCGGAACAACTACCTGCTCGCCGCGCATCAAAAGGCCATCAACGAAAGAAAGCTCTTCCCGCACGTTAAAGTACGGCATTATTTCTGCTGGCAAAGCTTTTCTAGGCGCCCAACCATGTACCACGTGTACAACAACCTGTTGCAGTGTGCTGTCTGCAGCAGTGGCCACCTGCAGCCGTTCCTTTGTTAGGCACTCTGATACAACGGACACAATTTCTTCCTGCATCGTCTGCAGCGAATCACAGTCAAGAGGTAGGCGTGAAAGCGCATCTGCCACGATATTTTGCGATCCCTTATGGTACTCTATGTCGAAGTTATAATACAAAAGTCGAGCTGACCATCTGGATATACGCAAAGGTCGGCGTCCTGTACCGGCAGCTGAAAGTAACGTCACTAGTGCCTGATGGTCCGTACGCAACAAAAATTTTCTACCCCACAAGTAGACGTGCCAGCGCTCGCACGCGAAGAGACAAGCAAGGGCCTCACGTTCCCCAGCGGAGTACTTCCGCTCAGCAGGAGTCAGGGCACGCGATGCGAAGGCCACCGTGCGTACGCTGTCACCATCGCGTTGCTGAAGAACGGCTCCCAGTCCCTTATCAGAAGCATCTGTCGTAACAATTACATCAAGGTCTGGGTTAAACATTTGTATGACTGGGCTTGAAGACAAAGCTGTCTTAACAAGCTGGAAGCTACGCTCAGCCTCATCATCCCACGTGAACTGTTGACCAGACCGCAGGAGCCTTCTAAGTGGCTCGACAAGATCAGCAAATCGCGGCACAAACCGAGCATAGTAACCAGCGAGAACCAAAAATGACCTCAAAGTGGCAACATCGTGAGGAGCAGGCACTTTGACAATAGCGTCAACCTTAGACTGCAATGGTGTAAGCCCTTTTGAGCTCACCGTATGCCCTAAAAAGGATAGTTCTGAAACAGCAAATGTGCATTTCTGGTTGAGCTTTAAACCTGAATCACTGATGCGTTTTAGCACCTGGTGTAGATTCTTGTGGTGCTCCTCACGTGTCTTGCCCCACACAATCACATCATCAATGTAACAAAGTACGCCTTTGCAATTTTTCAAAATATGCTGCATCATTCTCTGAAAGGCTGAAGGGGCAGATGCAAGGCCAAAACACACTCTCTTAAAACGAAACAATCCTTCGTGTGTGATAAAGGTGGTTAGTCCCCGACTTTCCGGAGTCAGTTCTAGCTGGTGGTATGCCGACGCTAAGTCGAGCTTTGAGAAGCACGTTCCTCCAGCTAGTTCATGAAGTAGTTCCTCTGTATGCGGAAGAGGAAAAGCATCGGCAATTACTGCCTTGTTCACTTCACGTAGGTCCACACACAACCTAATTGAACCGTCCTTCTTCCTAACGACGACGATCGGTGAAATCCACTCCGATGCGTCGACAGGTTCAATTATATCTTCGGCCAGCAGTCGTTGTATCTCTACCGATACCTGTTGCCGTAGCGTGAGTGGCAGGTGTCGGAGCTTCGCGACGACTGGTTTCACAGATGAACGGCATTTAACATGGTGAACAAAGCCTTTCACATGCCCTAACTGTTCCGTGAACAAGTGCGCAAACTCTTGCGTGAATTCTGAAGGCAGTGAATCAGGGCATGTCACCTGGCAGCAATTCAAGGTTGAGCCGTTGATAGTGATTCCCAGGCTCCGAACGGCATCAAGCCCCAGCAGCGAAGTGCCCTTGGTTGTGACATGAAAGAGCACACTGGCTCTGTTTCCCTTGTAAGATACGTCAGCAAGAAAGCAACCGCTTAACTTGATTTGTTCTCCGGAATAGTTACACAAATTGGCAGTCGGCGGTCGCAATGAGTAGGTGTTGGCTAGATATTTGTGGTAGTGCTCTTCACTGAGCAATGAAACCGTAGCGCCCGTGTCGACAATCAACGACAATCTTATCTTCCCGATAGAAATGTTGGCTCGAATATCTTTCGCCGACGCATTACGGTCACCGATCTGAAGTACCGTGACGGCGTTGGCTTTCTCGGGCTTTCGAACGGCATATTTCTTTTTCTTCGATTTGCACATGCTTGAAAAGTGACCAATTTTTCCACAAGAGTGGCAACGCTTGTTCCTCGCCGGACATGCAGTCGAGTTAGCCATATGCGATGACGAGCCGCACCTGTATCAACTTCCTTGCTCAGAGTCTGACCTTTTTCGCACATCTTGAATCTTGTTCACAGTGCTATGCGCGAATTCCCCGAGCGCTTGTTGCGTTTGCTCAATTTGCTTCCCGATGTCAACAGCACGCTGCAGTGTAAGCGAAGACCCTTCATAAAGCATGCGTTCACGGGTTGTTCGTGACGAAGTGTCTTCCAGTAATTGGTCTCGAATCATGCTATCGGTAGCACTGCCAAAATTGAAAGTAGACGCAAGGTCCCGAAGACTGTTTGTAAATGCTTGAAAGGTCTCACCAGGCAGTTGTCTTCTTTGGCGAAACCGGCGCCGCTCCACCAAATCATTCGTAGCGCTTGCGAAATGCGTATCCAGTGTAGCAAGCGCGTCCTTGAACTGGTCCACCTTGTCCTCGGCCTTGGCGTCCGCGGTCACGTCTGCTCCTTGTGCAAGGATGCTGTAGAATATTCGCTGGCCTTCAACCCCGAGCGAGTTGAGCAGAATTGCCTTGCGACGCTTCGGCTGCAGTTCATCGCCTCCAATGGCCTCCAGGAAATTCAGGAATACGCGTTTCCACTGCTGCCAAGGTACAGCCGGGTCACCGGGTGCAGGCAAGAAAGGGGGCGGTACTGGGAAACACCCGAGCGGCATGGCTCCGATACTGACCCTCGTCGCCAATATGTGGTGTCTGGCTCAGACCAGACGCATGACACGGGACCACGCAAGCGCAGTCTGCAACTCTCTTTATTCGTCACAGTAAAGCAACTTATATAGGAAATCATATTGAATGACGATGACGATATGTACACTGAAAGAAATGAAACTGAAACAAGAAAGAAGGATACAACACTCGCCTCATGATGCGTTTCAACTATCCGCATACTTAGTCATCACAGAAGAGTTCTGCCCGAGTTTCTTTAAATGTGACAATGTGCACTTTCATGAAGGCAGCTGTCAGTTTCGAATGCGTCATCAGCATTGCCTTGTGTCTAGTTGGTCAACTTGCCCAGACATGGTCAGCCTCCGCATTGCTGCTTTCTTCCATTTAAATTTTTGAGTGTAAGTGTGTAGGGGGTGGGGTGGCGCAGGGTGAAGAGGAATGTTGTAGATAATCAAAAAAGGCGGCACCGGTTCGAGGCAGGGAAACTCCACGCAGAGTCCTTATATATGGAGCGAACTTGTAACTAAGCCGTTTCACTACAATGCAGCGCTATCTCTAAGTCGCGATTGCCAATCACGGGTGCAATCACATAAATGCACGTGTTCTGTCGCTGCGTGTCTCTCGGCGCTGGAGCATTGACCATGCGCATTCTCACTCTCGAGTACATTCTGAAGTGCCAGGATTACGTGGCTCACAGCTCACTCCCATGTCACAGCAGAGACTGTAGTATGACAGGTCGTTGCCAGCACACAACTACAAACAAGTCGCTGAAAATGCGCCATTGCAGAAATGGCTCAGCTGAAACAGTACAGACGATTATCTGAAGGCTATATATTGCAAACAAATCCTCACAAGCAATATTCTAAGCATTCAAAGGTGCTCGAGAATTTAGGTAAAGTTATCAAGCGGCCTAGATTGTGTTCAGATAGTCATACCACCTTGATGTTAAGCTAACCTCTTTTAATCTTTCTAGTTTCTACAGAATACATTTTCGCTTTCTTTATAACTGTTGAGAACGGGGAAGGAAGGCTGCATCTGAGCCGGCTATCCCATTGCACAATTAAAAAGCGTAATATATCCCTAAACCCATTTACCACATACACATTCCACAGACACAGCTGCATACTTATACTGAAAAAAAAGTATGTCAGTATCAACAATACAAAAATGCTAACAAGAACGAACATTATATATGCACTCAGGTTAATAGGGGTTCAGGCGAACAGTGCAAGAAAGACATTATTATATACGCATACACTTATGTTATTTTTTTGCCGGAGTCCTAAAAGCAAACAAACTGTAATTAGAGTTCTCAATAATCCACAGATCAAAGCAAATTAATTAGATTGCTGTCCAAAGGGAAAGCACTTGGGACTAATAACGCACATCTCTTATTAGCATATCACAAGCACATTATGTTTGTCCATGTGCCTCAAGTTATTGTGCAAGGGAACTCTGATGAAAGTATTGCGGACACTTCATAACCAAACATTGTACAGAAACGTCTGTAGTGTCTCAGTAGGAGAAGTTGGATATTTACTTTTCCGTTTTTCTCAAAATGAGGTTTGCAGGCTACGTCCAGTCGTCGATGGTGTAGAAAGCTATCTAATTTATGGTAACCTTTCTAGGTTAACCATAGGGCAGTGTATACTCGATGCCGTAGTGCAGTCTTGGTTTGATGGTTGAATCACATTTTCAGATAGTGTCTTATGTAGCTTCCGTAGAGCGTTTTTGGAGTCGTATGGTATGGATTCCGTATGAGTAATCATGATAAAAAATTGAGCACTAATAGCTATACTATCCGCTAGCTCTTTTCCAGTTATGCCAATGCGAGTAGGTATCTAATAAAATGAAACTCGGTGGCGAGACGATGAAGCGATTGTCAATGTATTTGATACCACATATTCTGACGCAACTACATTAGCATGAAAAGAACATTGAGCCAACTACTCTAGTGGTGCTTTTGAGTCAGAGCGTACTACCCAGTTGTAGCTGAATTCGTTGCCAGCAATGTGTCTTGCAGCCTGGCGAATTCCAAACAGATCCGCTGAAGTAGATGATACCTCGGTCGAGAAACGGTAGTTTTTGCTTTCATTGTGCACTGGAGAGAGAACAGCAGACGTGGAACTACTCTCAGTCATCGATACCTCAGTAAAAATGAGCGTGCTATTATTTTGAAATCGTTTCCTGTGCAGAAGTGTCATAAATTCAGCCTCCAGTGGATGCGTTGATGACTTTTTCTCAATCCTTAGAATCTTCAGAGCCCCATGGGGTGTGATTAATCGCCAAGGTGTAAAATTTATTTCCGGGCGAGAAAATTGACGTTGCTAGGAAGTAATCGACTGATAATCAGAACTCAATGCATCCCCTATTTGTTGAGTCCTCTGAAGATGATTAGCTTGCAATAAATGATTATAACGTTGTGTTGACAGCCTGATGATATGTGGAAGGGTTTCCTGAACACATAAACCTTGAACCGGTTGTTCGCTGGCCTCAGTACGATAAGGCTGCTCAATTTCAAATGAGGTAGTCGAAAACATATTTTTAAGCTCCAAGTAATCAGGTTAGTTAGCATTGGATCAGGGGACTCAGATAGGCCATACATAAATGGCAGTGAGTGGGCGATAATGTGGTGAACAATAGCAACGCGGATTTTAAGCAGGGAGTCTGATGTGCTACCCCATTTAGTGACTGCAATGTATCGTAATGCATTGGGAGTTCAATCAATGCGCTCTTCGAGATAATATATGTGAGCACGCCATGAAAGAATATGGTCAAGACAATTCTCAGAAAAATCCACACAACAGGTAAATCTGTCTTACTGTAATTCTCAGGTTGAGCAGACACTTTGTTCTGAAGGCCAATACAACTGACTCATCCATTCACAGATCCATGGCACATTCAGTAAAGAAAACAAAAAACGGAACGTGATGTCAACGGCTTCCTGAAAGACATTTTTGTATTTCGGCACTTTTACGCAGTGCTCGTCCGAGCCGAATATTCACAGATCATCTGCGCAAATTGATGTATAAAGTGGAGTCGGCAGCAAGCCTGTTGGCTTGAACATAACATATTACCGAATATTATTCGTTTATGCTACACTGTTTCCTTAGGCACATTTGTCATTATTTTCAATCTTACGCAATGTTCAACAAGAAACGGATTTCCGTGCAAGATACAGTTAACGAGACATGCGTTAAGATATTGTAGCAAAGAGGGACTCTGGTGAATATATACATTGTTGTAGGATTATAAAAACCATAAATACTTTTCCCAACCGGAGGCTGATGTTTATTAGTTCAAGCTCTAGCTGTCACGCCACAACGCTGTTTTTGTTATCAAGTTTGGCAACATTCACAGAGGGATAGCCAGGGCCAAGAGGTGTTCAATCGTCCTGAGAAATAGGCATTTATTATTTTTATATGCTGTGGCTTTCTCCATAGAGCACAATGAGGCCTTTATTCAGGTTAAATAACCCCTTCAGTCACAAAGTACGGTGGCGTGTTGATAAACGTGTCAAAAGCTGAATGATTCATTCTAAGGCGCTGCAGACTGTATTGAAGCTGTAGAGTCTTGTTAATTGCACATTAATCGTGGTGTCTTGGGTGCCAAGCTGAAGACAAAATTAGAAGGACAGAAGCGCCGCTGTGTGTCCTGCTCTTGTGGGATTCTGCTTGGCGTCGAAGACGCCACAAGGTAGGATGACGCCTTGTGTGCATTTTATCAAAGCTCTATGTAATGTGCAGTCAGTCGCGTCAAGTTTTTGCATAAAAATAATTAAATCATCAGGTCGAGTTGAAGCACAAGCACAAGTTAATTAGTGACAGCAAACATTGCGAGAAAGAAACAGCTTTTTTTTTTTCTTACGGCACTGACAGAACGCGGCACCTTGAATTTCGACATCCCGTCACACATGGTGCTGCCTTCAGAGATGTGGTTGCGTCAAGGAATAATACGAACGGAGCAGTGTAGTAGAGCCAAATCACTACACACGACGTACAATTTGCATTCTTTAAGTTCGCGCAATTAAATACAGGACGAGCGTAAGAAGATTGGCAAGTATGATTGTTCGAAATATTCACCTACTAACTGTGTTTAACGCCTAAGTTTATCGTCGTTAATTAGCACAGTTTTCAAAAATGTAACCCGACCGACTTGCCCAGCTGTTCAAACTCTTGATGCAGGGTACCCGTCGTCCAATGTCCGTTTAAATTTTTTCATGCATCGACTCGGCAGAAATGGCATAAAACACACCGCGCGCGCAAATGTGTACCCCGTGTCTGAAGGAGATAAAGTTGATTTACTTGTCTATCTACTGATACCGTCCGTCGTCGATGCAGACGTGCAAGAACGGCCGCTGCATCGCCGAGATCGAAAACATCATCCCGGACTACACGCACGTGACGCCGTCGTTCGCCAGCGGCCGCTCGGTGGCGCGAGGCGGCACCGACGTGGCCCGACGCCGGGCCGACTTCTCGTCCGAGGTGGTGGACGGACCGCGGCCGCACCTGATGCCGGCGCCGCCCCCGCCCCCGCCGCCGTCGCACCACTCGGCCGTGAGCCGAGCCCGGCACCCGCAGCACCTGAGGCCCGCCCACCAACAGCGCACCACGAGAAAACCGCGCGCCCTGGTGGCCAACGACAAAGGTGCGCACCGACATTGGCCGGCCGACTGAGCGGCTGAGCTCGTGACAGCATACCTCCTTGATGCACGAATCAAATTAAATATAAGTTAAGCTAATAATTAATTAAGTATTAAGTAATTAATTGTGGGAAATGAGCTTATCGGGAGCACGTAACTCCCTTACTGTTAACAGAGTCCTCTAACACTCTTGATGACCGCGAAATCACGTGAGCGAGACTGCAACGGAAACCGCCAAAGCAAGCCGACACCGGTGTCGACGGTAGAGTCCATAGAGGAAGGAAACTTCCTCCATAGTAGAGTCCGTGTCTGCACTGATGCCCCTAGCGGCAGCTTCTGTACCTATAGCAAACTTGACCCGAAGTTTCGTGACCAGCAAAAAAGAAAGTAGCCTAGAACTCTGTTTCTAATAAGACTGAACACTTTAACGCCGTACAGTATGGAGAACAGCGCAGATGACGGGAAGGCAAGAAATTATAAACAAGATAGTTGTGGCTACTATAAGCTAGAGGGTGTGGCCGATATCACTCACGACAGCAAGCTCCCCTACACACTCGCGCTCGTATTTTTTAGTGACAAGCTTGCAGACATAAAAGCGTGACTCCAAGTCTGCTGGTCGGGAAACGAAAATCGAAGTGAAAGCTAAAATTATCAAAAAGCAGAGATCGTGCGTGGCACAAAAGATAATTCAAGAGATGTAAAACTTAATAGCTGGTTACCGCTGTAAGAGTCTTGCAGCGATTCTGGCGTCAGCACCAGCCCCACGACCAACGAGAAATTCCGATATTGTTAGCTGAGGGAGGAACGCGAAATAATGAAAGAAAGCTAAAAAGAAGGACAATAAGGGGACGGTAATGGTAGACGGTTACATGTACACGTCAGGTTCAAAGTCCCAAGTTGGCCAATATCTAGATCATGAAATTGGTTCTGCCAATTTTCGAATGACTTTTACAACTTACGGATGAGCCAACTCAAAATAATTGCTCGAAAACGATCATTTTGCTGCGATCATTTACGTATCCCTCGGGTAGCCTGGCTTCACTGCAACCGTAGGTAGAATGCGGAGAAGCCGATAAAAAAAAAGGGACAAAAGGCTGTTAACGTCCGTTTGCTTTTGGCGCAAAGCGTCTACTAGGGGCGCAAAATAGCCATTGCAGAATTTTGGATCGCTTAGTATGATTTTTCCAAATAGGGCACATGAGAATGGGACGAATAGCAATTCTTTAGTTTCCAAGACGATTTCTGAAACATCGAAACAAAAACATAGACGTTGGCAAAAAGCATGGTTTACTACTGTGAACTCAGCCTATCGTGTACGTCTTCCGGCT
Source organism: Dermacentor albipictus (assembly GCF_038994185.2). NCBI lineage: Eukaryota > Metazoa > Arthropoda > Arachnida > Ixodida > Ixodidae > Dermacentor > Dermacentor albipictus. The sequence goes on from NC_091826.1 coordinate 11,453,563, forward strand.
ACTGCGAGGCACTTCAGCTGATGATATTGAAGTGTCCCGCTTTCACTGCGCAGCGCATGTCACTGGTAAGGGACTGAAAGTGAGAGAAGCAGCAAGAAGAGGTGCGTCCACCTGCACCACTAATGTATCGCAGGTGCTGGTAAGGGACTATCATCTCCTTGCCCTGCGGCGTACAACACTCCACAAATCTTTGTAGCCCAGCCGTTGTGTGTCTCGACGCGACCAGGAGTATCGCGCTCTTCTTACTTTCCTAAAAGAAAGTAACTCAGGTTCACGTTTGTAGTCTATTTCTATTTTTCAAATGACAATACCTCGGGCACTATGCTATTTTTTAACATTCTGTAGTAGCGTGACCTGCAGTGACCGACCTTACTGGGTGCGACCTGTGCTGTGTGTGTTCTACTTTACTAGTTTAGATTTGTCGTCTTCCGCTTTCTTTCCTCGTTCCTCCCCTTCTTCCTATCTTTCATTTCTATGTTTCTGTCTCCTCCTTTCTGAAGATTAGGTAGGTATTGTACTTGGCCCGTGGCAGTTGCCAGCTGTCCCTTTCCTCCGCACGCGCACACACACACGCATATATATATATATATATATATATATATATATATATATATATATGTGTGTGTGTGTGTGTGTGTTCAAACCTTATAATAATAATAATAATAATAATAATGAGGAAGTTATCTGCAGGTATTTATAGAAACCATGGATGGCATACCGGTTTGTTGGCGACTATGGCAGCATCCAACATAGGTTCGTCAGGCTCACTCGTCAACTTTGATATCAGATAACCAATCTGTGAAGGTTGCGCTGGATTTACACCTGACCTCAAGCTTGAAACTGCGAGACATTCTTGGCTCGCGGAGAAAAACTGCTTGCGCGCATGTGCAAATGAAAGCGCTTCTCGTATTTTTGAAAACTAAGGGACTTTGCGAAAAGCTTGAGTGCGCTTGTGCGTGGGAGATCGGTGGTGTCTGCGTGTCTTTTATCCCTGTGCATCTTTTACAACACAGCGCTTGGAGCAGCATGCCAAGCTGTCACTCAGGTAAACAAATGCAGCTTATCATTAAAGACGGCATCTCGCTTTGCGCAACTTATAGAGCCATCAGTTCTTAATTTCAGTGTTGATGCAATGCAGGCTTTGAATAGCTACTGCGAATAATTTCACCCGCCGCGGCTGCACATATTCACCCCTACCTTCTGCCTTCATCATCGCTGATCGCACCTTTTTTCGTTTGCAGCGCTCAAAGAATCAAAGTAAATAGACGGCTACAGGAATATACCTCAAGCCTTTTGCCGGAATATCGGCGAATGGCTACAAGAACGCCCCTGGTGGATTTACAGCATTTTATTTTTCACCCGCGCATGGTTACCCATGAACTTTAACCCGAAGGAGTTTCGTTCCGACATGCTGTTTAAAAGGTAAAATCTGCTTCAAGTTTACGCGGAAGCTACGTTGAGCAGCACCATAAACTAGCACTTTAGAGCAGTGCACATTCGCCATCTGTCAAGGATCCCGACCATCATTTGGCCTCCCTACCAGCCGAGAGACCTCAAGCGACCTTTTCAAGAGTTAACGCTCATCATGAGTGCATACCGTCATCTTTTACACCGGCGACGAAGCCTTCATCTCCCCTGTGGTGCCTACGACAGCCTCAAGTGAATTTTGCTATTCCTGGAATTACAAAAAAGTCCAATCATCCATCGCCGGCTCTCAAGCAACTTACGCTCCTATTACTGCACCAGAAGTATCATGACCGCATACATATATATACCGATGGTTCGACCTCACGTGCCAGCTCAACTGCCGCATTCGTCGTTCCAGCCAAGAAGGTTACAGTTAAATTCAAATTGTCGCACACGACTACATCAACATAGGCAGAACTTGCAGCTCTCCATGCCGCTATGATGTACGTCACCGAAGAGCCAACATAGAAATGGGTCGTATTTTGTGACTCTAAGGCAGCCCTTCACAGCATCAAGTCTGCATTACGTCACAGAACATACGAGCAGATGATATCTGACATCAGGGAAGTGCACCACCACGCTCTGGAAAGAGGGCACACCATTATATTTTAATGAATTCCTGCTCACTGTGGCATCGTCGGCAACAACCTAGCGGACAAGGCTGCCCGGTCTGCCCACGAAGATACCCAGACACGTTCAATACCTTTGGCGAAGTCGGACGCTGCCAGGGAACTTCGCCTACATGCAGGCAAAAAGTCGCAAGATCTCTGGAGTTCAGGTGCCTTCAGCTGCCGATTATATAAACTGAACCCCACGCTACGGCTACAACTGCCATCTAGCCTTTTCCGCGGCGAAGCAACCTTACAGTACCGCTTGTGGCTGGGAGTAGCTTTCCCAAACTCATACTCCTATCATTTGGGAATGGCCGAGAGCCCGATGTGCGATTCCTGTGGGTGCGAGGAGACCATCGAGCACCTATTGTGTACCTGCCCCCGCTACGATATACAACGCCTCTCTCTGCGGGAAACTTTGCACTGACTGGACTTAAGACCATTAACCGAGTCAAAGATACTCGGACCGTGGCCACACCCGTCACTGGCACGAAAATCGAATCGTGCATTAGTGCAATACTTGATGTGCACCGGTTTAAGAGACCGTTTATAGTGTCCATGTGCATAGTGTCCCGCCCACACGCACTCAGTGCTCACTATCTCCCTTTGTCCTCTTTCTATTCCCCTTTCCCCCACGCCCAGTGTAGGGTAGCAAACCAGATGCTCTTCTGGTTGACCTCCCTGCCTTTCCTGTCCTTGCTTTCTCTCTCTCTCTCTCTATCTATCTCTTTCTCTGTCTCTCTCTATCTATCTCTTTCTCTCTCTCTCTCTCTCTCTCTCTCTCTCTCTCTCTCTCTCTCTCTCTCTCTCTCAGTGCATCACTTGCAAAAATAAATACCAAAAGAATTTTTAACAAATAAAGCAAGGAGCAGCTCTTGGTCTTTCTATACAGGAAACTGACCTCGACTAAACACTCAAGTTACGTGTAATCGTGTGTTGTTGTGTATATTGTGTGCCTGTGTACTATATGTATAAATGTCGCTTCGTCCAGCAGCCTAGTCATTAGAAGTGGCGTGCCAGGCGTGCGGCCAGGCGTGCGGCCAGGCCCACATTTCCAACAAACATAACAGGATGCATTTCTCTCTTTTTCTTTTTGATGCCCGGAATTGTCAGCTCTACTTGCGCATTGCAAGCTTCGAAGCAAGCAACTTTGGAATACATTTACAACGTCCACAGATACCGACAACACGTATACACAGGTGGTTCGCTAAAACTCAACAGCTGTGCTACTGCACTCATCATCACGGCAGAATCTGCAGAAATCAAGTTGAAGTCTTCATGTGTTACCACCTCGACGGGTGCAGAACTTGCGGCACTCCATGCTACTCTTGATTTCATTAATCAGGAACCACCACATCAATGGACAGTCTTTAGCGATACCAAGGCAGCCCTTCAGTGCATACAAAGCCCAATGAGCCATGGACCCAATGAACAAGTGGCCTCAGGAATTCGACCGATATGTCAATGCAGCCATGACACGGAACAGAACATAATATTTCAGTGACTTCCAGGACATATTGCAACATCAACGGGAATGACCATGCTGACGAAGCCGCCCGATCTGCATATGAAGGGAGTCAATGCATCTTGATGCCGCCTTAGCGAACAGACGCTGCGGCTGGGCTACGATTGATGTCCCGTGAATGTACCTTGCCCCTGTGGGACTCATACGTTTTCACCATGTGTCGTTTGCATTCGTTGTCTCAGGACATACAGGCGCACGTACCGCCTGGGCTGCCACGACGTGAACAGACCGTGCTGTACCTACCGTCTGTGGCTAGTCGTCACATTTACCAACTCTTATGCCTTCCTTATTGGAATGGCCAACAGCCCCACGGGCGACAAATGCAGCCGTGAAGAGACGCTCGCACACATTATCTGTGTCTGCCCGCGCTATAGTGCCGAGAGGCAAGTGATGTGAAGAGTGATGTAGCAATTAGGCAATCGTCCACTACCAGAACTAAAAGTTCTAGGTCAGGGCTCCCGAAGAACATCCACGCAGAAGACCTTATTCGCGTTACTAAGATTCCTGCGGTCTACGGGCCCTCATGGTCAACTAAGAACACCGCCCTCTGTCGCTCTATAGTGTACGTGGTTTGCTTGTGCTCGCCCCTCTTCCCCCCTCTCTCTCTCACTCTTCCATGTTCTCTCTTTCTCTTTATTTCCATACTACTACTCCCCGTGCAGGGTAGCCAAACGGAACTAGCTTTGGTTAACCTCCTTGCCTTTTTGTTCAACCTCTCTTTCTCTCTCTGTCTTTCTATTCACGTGGGTGACAGTCAATGAATGACAGCCGTCCCGCGTAGGTATCGTGATTGAGGTGCATAGCTCTCCCAGGTATAGGGAAAGGAAGAAGGAATGTTGAATAAAATGGCAATAGGAGGGCAGGAGAATCCTCTCGGGCCTTCGTAGTAGAGATTTCCTTTGGTCCTGCTAGAAAGGCATGCGACGTTGAATCAAATTAATCGAACGCACGTGCATTTTCCTCCGCGTAGCTTAAGAAAACCAACTCAAGTTGGCAGTCGTCGCTACATTTATATTTTGTATCCGTCTTTCTTTTTTGCTCTCTTTTCTTTCTTTCTTTCCTCTTTTAAGAATGTCATCTCAATCTGTTGTAGAAGTTGTGCATGGCTAATATTGTGTATGTGATTACTGCACCAATACAAAGGTAATATGTGTGTTTCTTGTGTACGACGGACCGTTGCATCTGTTCATTTTTTACTTATCTTGCCAACAGAAACAAAACTTTTGACATTAGCAACTTTCCCCCAACAAAGAATGCCGAGAGCATGAATTCGAAATAGTTTACCGGTATAGATCACACACAGGCAAAAAATGACCTTACAAGATTAAACTATACGCTTAATTTCTGTACGAATGCTCTATTTTGTAGTACATCGGTGCCCGTCGCCGTCACATGGTGCGTACGTGCCATTGCTCCTTAACATGTTTGATACGATGATTCGATTTCTGCTCTTTTCTTATGGACACCTTCGTTTCCAAGTGCGCGTATTTCGTTTTGCCTACCACGTATTAATTTTCCACATTTGATTCACCGAAAATATGTAATATTTTGAATCATACCGTTGCCTTTTTCTATAAAGTGCTACCATTTATGATCTTCATATGCAATTATTATGCGTATTCATCTGCAGTTATCTTTCTAAAGGGGTAAACTGCTGTTGGTTTGTTGAACAGTTGCATTACCATAATTCGCCTTACTGGCATTTCGCTTATAGACTCGTGGATACATGCGTTTGCTATGTTTTCAGAAAGCGCTTGAACAATTCAATTCGCTTTACTTCCCAGGAAGAAAAAAAAACTTTCTTGAGGGGTTTGCCACCTCTGAGCTGCTATTAGCAAGATCTTGAAAGGGCCGGGGAATTCATACTGGGCCGATGACAAAATTAAAGGCGTTATTCTAGCTGCCTTTCAAACTACAAACAACAAAAGCACTGACTGCAATGTACATATACGTAGCTTTGCAGTGTATCTAGACAATATACACTGACTTAACAAAAATAGCAACAATGCTAGACGAAGTTGGCAACTAAAAATGAAAGGAGAATGAGAAACGATTACAACTATATTATTATTAGTGGATATGAAAGCCCACATACATATTGGGCGAAGAGGGTAATAGGGAGGGAGTACCCGGTCAAAAAATCCGTCAGGGCTATCTTAATGGACTTGTAGAATTCTTGAAGGTCAGTCAGGAATTCTTACAGGTACTCTCCCAATACCAATAGGATTCTTAAAGGTCAGTCAGGAATTCCTACAGGCACTCTCCCAATAGCAATAGGATTCTTAAAGGTCAGTCAGGGATTCCTACAGGTACTCTCCCAATACCATTAGGGTTCTTAAAGGTCAGTCAAGAGTGTCTATATGCACCCTCCCAATACAAACAGGCCTCTTAAAAGTCATGTAAAAACTCTTACAGGCAACCCTCCAATGCCACTAAGAGTCTTGTCGTTTATTGTAGATCCTTTACATGTAGCTTTTGTACACCAGTAGGGCGCTTAAAGGTTAGATATATTTCTACGGGCATCATGACCGTCCGAAACGAAAACGTCCGCGCAGCCGATTAACCGAGTTGAACCTGTAAAACCTCATGAAAAATCTGCAGTAATCGAAACCGCGATCAGTCTTTGTTTAGTGCTTTTACTTTTATTTAGCCTTTGTGGTGCCGAAATCGGCAGATGCATGAGGCAACTAGCAACCGAGTGGCTTTCCGCAGTACATCGGTGAATGATATTTCTTCACCTCATGTTAATTACGGTTACACAATAGCATGAGTTGCGCTACCTTAAGAGTGTCGATGAGAGCAGAAACTAATTGCCGCTATTTTAGCACAGCTACCGCGAGAGTATATTATGTATAGTATACATAAGCGACATCACAAACTTGGGCCAGTTAGAAGCGGAATGAAGGCTGCGCTACAATATTTTTCGGTGACTTGTCATCAACTCATAAGCTCAGCGGGTGATTAAGATCTCGTACTCTATTTTTGTGGCTGCCGAGCAGTACACCATGCATCTATGCGTTGCTCTTTTGCACCACTGATTTCATCAATGTAACGACAAAACCGAACTGGTCATGTCGAGTGCAATTAAAGCTTCAATTTCATTAATTTGTCCTGTTAAAAATGGAGTGTGGAATGCGCACATGCCTGCCTACTGACTGGCATACAAGCTGCCCAGGTGGCACGTCAGGTTGGGCCAACGTTGGAAACATATTGGCACTTCTTGGCCCAATGACGGCCTAAGATTAACAGCGTGGTTCCAATATTGGCAGTGCCATTCTGGTTCCTGGCCCAATGTTGGCCTAAGGTTAACAGCGTGGTGTCAATATTGGCTGTGCCATTCTGATAGAGATCCAACGTTGGCCCACATTACACAGTCAGTAAACAATATTGGCTGTGCCATTCTGATAGAGATCCAATGTCGGCCCACTTTACACAGTCAGTAAACAATATTGGCTGTGCCATTCTGATAGAGATCCAATGTTGGCCCATTTTACACAGTCAGTAAACAATATTGGCACTGCCGTTCAACAAGGCGGGAATTATTGGACCGACTTTCGTATGGATTTGCCAGTATGGGTTACTAGTTGGATTTCTTTGGAGGACATTGGCCCGTAATAAGCTAATTTTCGCCTTGTCGGCTTTTAGTGCTCTACGACTTGCTGAGATTGAACAACGTGTTTTGAAAACTAACGCACTGATCACAGGCACACTGCGCAGGAACCAAAAATATGTTCTCCCATGTCAACTCCATGAATGGTACACCGCCATTATTGCACTTCTCCTTTACCGAAATGTGTCCCTTAAAGAGAAAAGCCAGTGTACCACGTAGCAAGCAGGGGAAGTCGCATAAATCTAGCCGCTGCTTTATTGATCGTGAATAAGAACTTGAGCTTAACATAAGAAGCAACGGTATTGCGAATTTGCCTGCGCATTGTATTTTCTGCATGTACGCTCCGCGGCTTTAGTGGGTCAAGATTCTGAGGAGAATCGAGAATTACAGTGCCTCAGAGCTGATGGAACCGTTTTATATTGCATCGAGAATGAGCGCATATGCATTAGTGAAACTATTGTTTGTTTGTTTAGCATGCATGGCATGTTGCGGCGACATCATGCTCCTATTCTAATATATTTGTTTGTTCGTGCATGTGTAGTAAGCTCCTTGTATGAATGCCCCTGACAGAAAAAAAATTAATTGCACGTTTTGGCATTTGCGTGTCAACAACCTCTTGCATTGCCTTTAGTAGGCACGGCGCATTCCGGATTTTTTTTTTCGGCCTAGCTTTCCGTCCTTCAGCCCCCCATTGCCTCTCCCCCACGCACCCAGGTGAGCCTGGTCAATGCTATCAGTCAAGCGTTCAGACAGCCATAAGCTGCTGTGTCGAATTGGGTGCTCTCGGAAGGATGGGGGAATGCCGTGGGGTCACTATTGTCCTCCTTGTCGCCCTCCATCGCTGCCACCCCAAAACCCGGTCGGGCTAGGTTCAGCGGGGGAAAGTGGCGTTTACGCCGCATTCTTCGTTCACCCTTTCCTTTCGCTCTTTCCTTCTATGCGTCGCTAGCACGCCGACTGGGTGCAACACCGCCTGAGTGCTTGCCGTCCGTTCTTGCCAGCGCACTCCTCTCGTGAAAAATGCTCGCTTGCGCTCGTCATTCCTACTGAGACGCCTACATATTGAAATACGCAGCAATATGGCCACGAATTTTTGTGAGTGTTAGAATTAATATAGGCGAAACAACAATTAGAAAAAAAGTCGGCGCTCGTGGCCACCGTCTTCGATGTGGGATGAACTCGGATACAAAGAAGCATGGATCATACAATGGTGAGTGCATTTGTTTTGCGCATGTTATAAGTTTTATCAGAAGCAATATCACCCAAGCTATATCACCCAAGCAATATCACGCGGTATATATATTACTGAAACAGGCCTGGCTAATGTAGAGTGCCTGTAATTAAATAGCTCTTTTTATTTGCAGTCTTTGAATAGTGCCTGGAGTAAAACCACGTGTAAATCTGTGAATTTCACCCAAATTCCAGGACTGTGATTTTATCAAACCACGCGTGCGGCCTGATCCTGCTAGTGATACCGAGGAACCGCGCTTCTTCTCACTGGTATAGGTCAAGCATCATTTCCAGCTGACAGTATTTCTTTCTTTTCGTATAATAAATGCTTCTTTTACTAGTGTTTCTTGACGGAACTTCTCGGTTTCCACATTAAAAATTTCGCACGAAGGCCGCATTGTGTCTACACAGTCTGAAACTAGGCTTTTTGTGCTGCAGCAGGTTTTGCTGCAATTTTTAATTTTAAAGTGTTACGCTGACTAGGTGTGAGCTGTAAACAAAGCGGACGGATCCTGCGCATTTTATGTCTGTTCTAAATATTACGTTAGACCTTGTACAAGGTATGCCATATATGTCGAAATATCAAGAAGTGTTACCTGACAAATCTCTTGCAAGAAAGTTTCTTGATTCACCCCTTCGAACTCTCTGCTCAGACTTATAATATTGTGGCAGTATGGCGATTTTTCAAATGAAAACTCTCCCACATACATTTGTCATACCAACATCTCTGACGATGTTTCTTTTCATTTTACAGTGCAAACATTGCTTCCAAGTAATGGTGAAGTCGCTATGGGATATTGTAGCAATATCAACGAAACCAGCGCGTTATCGTGATCCTCGGGGGCCTGATAAGCCCGCTGTCATCCAAGCACTGACAAACCTGCCTACCGACGTCAGCTCCCTGCCCTGAAACCCCTGGCCAGCCCACCGTCCTCGACACCCTGCCCAATTCCTGTCCTGAGGGCAGTGCCTGTAAATGAACTGTTTGAAGATAACCGAGCGTCACCCATCTAGGTCCACGAAAAATGCCTGTTTGTGAAAATTTATTCGCAAATAAACTGTCATAAACGTCAATTTCAGTATTCTTTTATTATTATTTGCAATCATATATGACTTCTGCTTCTTGACATCTTTTTGTCGAGCTTTCCTAGCTACTATTGAGGAAGACGGAAAGGGGATATTGCTACAAAAAATGCCGCTAGCAAAATGTTTGCGGTAAGAATATGTGCGTGCTCTAAAGCCAGCATATCTAGAATATTCGTCATGCAAAGGGCATTGGCTCAAAGCTGGCATTAAGAATGGCAACGATATGGCTCAACACTGGTACTACGCTGGCAGCACGATGGCTGCTGCATTGGCATAACATTGGCCCAATCTTGGCTTTAACGCTGGTCCTACGATGGCTGCTGCATTGGCATAACATTGGTCCAATCTTGGCTTTAACGCTGGGCCAGCATTGGATTGGGTTGCACTTTGCCAATATGCCAACATTGGTCAAACATTGGTACCAATTTCTGCCAGCATTGGGCCATGGTTGGACCAATGCTGGTGTGCTGCCTGGGTGGTTGAGACGCACAACAAGAATGTTATTTCTTCAGCCTGCGTAGGACTAGCTGTGCCAATATGTCTTAAAATTGATGCAATCATGCATTTGTGCCATTAATGGACAAACTAATAGGGACCGATAGATTGGTAGACCAGTAGACTGGTAAAGACCAATAGACTGGTAGCCCATCAAACTGGCAGACCATCAGACTGGTAGACCATCAGACTGGTAGACCATCAGACCGGTAGACCATCAGACCGGTAGACCATCAGACCGGTAGACCATCAGACTGGTAGACCTTCAAGGTCCGAAATTACGTATAGCCATCAGACATGTAAGCCGGTAGCTTGATGGAATTTTTGACTGGGTAGACTGACAATTGCCACTCAGAGGGGCACAACGCCTGTTTACTGTTTAGGAAGTAGGGGATAGAAAAGGGAGCTGAAGATAGGAAGAAGGTAAGTAAAGAGGAAAGGAAGAAACAAGTTTTCTGGCCACAGAGACTAAAGACAAAGAATGAAGTACAACAGTACAACAGGATAAAATCATAGATTGAAACGTCACATAAACAATAACACTATTACTGTATGTGTACAAAGTACAAGCATTGAATGCATAACTTATTACATCCTTATACTGATTAACTATGCTAGTTAAGGTGTAGTGCAATGCTTGAAGTCTATAATTATTTCCAAACTTTGAAACACATTTTGTTCATACATTTGTACAACTTAAAGTATACCGTCACTCTTGAATGCAGGTTTTGTTGACGACACGTAATCAACGTTAGCGATATAACGACAGGAAGCTGAGCTAATCGGTAAGGATTCATTATGCAAGAAAGGTGAGGCGTGCAGAACGAACACAAGAGAAGAGGACAACACGAACGGCGTTCGTGTTGTCCACTTTTCTTCTCTTGTGTCCTGTCTGCACGCCTCACCTTTGTTAGCGATATGACGACTATTTTTTTTTTTAACCGATGTTTTGCTACGTTTGTCTTAGTCGTAGTTGCACATTCCAAACCACCATATTTCATGTCGGAGATGAACAGGGCGTGATAACCCTTTGTATTTACCTCTCTCCGAAGGAGCCATCGACAGAGAGCTAGAACGCCGACTAAAGAGGAGTGTTTTTTACATACATTGGCGAAATGCTGACCTTAACTCAGGCGAGAAGAAAGGGTTACAAACTTTTGTCTTCACTGACAATATCAGTTTCCTGGGTGGCATACGAAGCAGCTGTGTTAACTGAGAATCTTTATTTAAAAATTATAGCTTTTGATTTCAATGATTAACGTTGTATAAGTTTTCACTACGTCAAAAAATAATTTATGTAGTAACATGTTACACTTCATCAATTTAGACATCTACATCTATTCATGAGAGGAGCACGCCACAAAACTTATAGTATCACGAATACTAGCGATGTTGCTAATATAACTGTTATATAATAACGAACTTAATACGCTCTTTTGCGGTACGCCGCCTAATACAGCTAAAAGGGACAAAAGAATAAGGGTAAAGGATAATTGTCAACTGTTGCGACTCTGTTCAGGAACGAGGGCCACAGCAAGATGGAAAATTCGCAAGGCTTCCAAGTTACAAATTAACCAGACACAATTGCACGCATTGACTTATGCACAATAAGTTCTATAATTACTTCAATACTTACTTGAAAAGGGCCTCCACGTTTTCATTTAAGTGCCCCTATGTGCCGCAGAGTAACGTTTAGCAACTAAATATAATTCGTTAGCTACACACCAGCGAACCAATAAGACAATGGACTGAAACCAGTATTTAAATGGAATAAATTGTCGCTTCGCGCAGGTTGCGTGGGAGACAGCACGGAGCTGATCGCCGGCCGCATGACGTGCGCCCAGTTCCTGGAGCAGTTCGGCAACCGCTACTGCAACCACGGCTACATCCAGAGGCACTGCTGTTACTCGCAGAGCCTTTACTGCTCCTAGACAGCCTGTGATGTGACGCGCACCCAAGGCGAACGTACCTCAGCCACCAAAAGAAAAAAAAGAAAACGAAGTGCACTGGCTTTCCTTCTCGGAACCGGAGAAGGCAGCCCTGCTTGTTGCCAGGGGAGAGGACCACTTCGTCCTCCACGAGCCGTTATGTGCGCAGACCAGTGGCCGTGCAGAAAAGGCCCACAGTCAGAAGCTGGTAGCGTTCTGAGGCTCCGATGGAGTCCTCCTGTTTTTTTGTTGTTTTTATACTTGTTTTACGGACGTTGTTGAACTGCTCGAACAGCCTCGTATCGGGGAAGAGTGTTGAACGCAGCTCGCAAGGACTTTCAACGGTGGACCTCTGACGCAAGAGGTGGTAGTTTGAGCCCATCGACAAGCGCGTCGGAGTTTGCGCAGTACGTCGACGTGCACGGTACCGGTGGATATACGTTGGCAGATGTTACGAAGGACGGTGTTATAGTGTAGTAACGTTGGTGGTGTCGGCGCTTAGAAATGTTCACAGCCCACAAGGCGGCGGCGGGGGAAACGAAGATGATCGAATGCACCAAACACACACAGCTGCGGAATCGTGTGCCAATAGCGTGGAACGACTGAGTGGGCCTGGCCTTGCTTGCTGTGAACATGTCTGACGCCTGGATAGGTACGCAACTTGACGACAACCTGACGCGAGAAGCAGGCATATGCTCTCCGCCAGTTGTCTGCATTCCGTCGTTCGTAGGCAAGCTGCTTTCCACGAGGGACAAGGCTACAAGTTCTGTCGAGTTTTGTCTTTCAAGTGGGAAAAAATGGGATCAGCATACGAGCTCGTCCTTTCGGCTAGCCAGGAATGTCTTGCTTTAATCTCACGGAGTTAATAGCAAAAGACAGGAAGGCACAAATATATTCTTGTTATTTTGTTATCTTGTGCTCTTGGCTGCTACACAGTCGTCATTTCATTAGTGTTGGCTCTTCATCTGTGTTTCCGCGACGGTAATTACTAAGCTTTCACACGTGCTTCTGAATGCTGAGGCAAACATCAAAATGGCGTAAGGATGCGGTAGCATCAGAAAATGTAGAAAACAGAATTTTTTCCTTCATTCCATTAGACATTGCTGACCTTTTTCTCTATTTTCTTTTGTTATGCATGAAGAAAGATCCACTGTTAAAGGCATAGCTCACCTCACCGCATGTCTTTCCGTACTTGAGACACGCCCATTTAAGGAAACTTCAAGGTGATAATGTTGGAAGGTATAGTTCGTTTCAAGGTCCCAACACGCTCCGGACTTCTTTGATTTGTCCTCAGCACTAGAAAAGGTCCTTAACTGAGTTCTCCCGCGGCCTCACTATGCACACTGAAGTTTTCACATAACGACAGGTTCTTAGGCGGCATCATTAAGTAAGACGGGTAGACCGCCTGTGACGTAAAAAAAAAAAAGATAATTCTCTTTCTAAGCGCGCTTCATGCAGCATTCCATATTTAATATCTGTCGAATGAAAACTATGTTTACTCTGAAAGAAAGAAATCTATATTGTGTGCAGGCCGCCTTTTGCTTGTAGGCCGCACATCTCGACTCGCTTCAGTAGAGAAGTGATGTTTAATGAAATGCGCCATTGGCCATTCCAAGCCATGCAGCTCTGACTTTGTTTCGCATAGCCTCAACGTCGAATGCTGCTTAAGTCGCCTCAATGCAAAAGCGGCGCAAGGACACAAAAAAAAAAACGTCACGTTTGGAACGACTGAAACCACTGCGCCATAACCCAACGCAACATTCAAGTCGTAGTGACTCACTTCTACTTTTCACAGTGAAACCGCTGAATCGGCGCCCACGTGTTCATTCCCTCTGTGAACAGTGCGCGCAGGAATCACGTCTGCACTCCACCTGCGAGCGAAGGAGCGGCGACAGATGGCGCTCCGCATTCAAAGGACGGAGCGACGCGTTCGTCGGTGCATATTCTGCTTCGCCAAAGCGATGGGACGACCCCGAGCAGCCCGCGTGACTCGCTGCTGGCGCATGCGCGTGCACGCGCCAGCGTCACTTCCGGCCAACAGTGGTGATCTACGAACTGCGACAACGAGACGGGATGGTGCGCGTTCAGTGATATTGTACATACCTTCTGTGCAGCGAAACAGCCAGACCGAATGTTCGAAGCGGCCTTTTTTTAATACATCGCCACCTAGATAACAGAAGGCCTCTGTCAACACCTCCATATGTCGCACTTCGTGAGCTATCACCTATGGTATTTCATTGTATTTGTTCTTGTTTTCTTTCTTCTAATCATTCAAACTCACGAAAATTTCATTTATTTAGTCGGTTGCGTCTGGCCTTAGACAAAAGTGATTAGGTGAGCCAGCAGAGTGTTCAAGCGTATTTTTCTCCCTCCGTTATCTAAGTGGCGTTGTTCTGTAAGGATTCTCGGTAGACGTCGAATGCGCGATCAGGGGCGATGACACCTTACGCGCACATTGCTTCTCAGAAATAGTGACCATTCTCACTTCCCTGTAGATGACGCTTAGCCGACGCCGCTGTTTACAATCCTGATCTTGGTCATTGTGAACGTTTTTGCGGCGTTTACCGAAAATTGGCGTTAACCGGAAATATTGTTACATGGAACGGCACTGGTACGTAGTGAGCATTGTAAAATTCAAACCGCTTTCTATAAGCGCACCTGTCGTCTCAAGATATTTATCTAGCCCTAACGTCAACAGGCTGGCAGAGCACCTACAAGTGCAGCTGCCCTTTTAAGTATGATGAATGTTTAATTTCCACGCCTAAACTACATGCGTTACTGTTTTCAAGAAGAGGAGCGTGACTGTGGGCGCACGTCGAGGTGTCGCATTTAGTCGAGCCTTCCTCAAGATTAAAATATTCCGAGAGCGAATACTTATTCTACTGCCGTTAAGCCAGAAGAAAGCTTGGAACATGCTGCAAACACACTATCAAGTTTCTATTTATTTGCGCTCAATGCAGACAACTTTTTCCAATGTAATCAAGAAAACTGAGTGTACTCCTCATACCAGGATTCAGGGAAGGTGACAAGGAGCGATGTACAGGAATTGCGCTCCTTATGTAACTGCCGCCACCCGACTGCGCATCTACTGAGTCGTCTACCGAGAAACCTTAGCCAAAGTGCAGTGCGCTGTGTCGTCACCCTGACGTCACTGCACACGTACGAGCACAGGGTGGCGGATTTTGTCCCGCAATAAAAAAAAAGAAAAAGAAGAAGAATCTTTGGGGACAAACTCCGCGGCCCGTGGTACTTTGAGGCAGCCGCGAAGAAGCGTGGTGTTCACGCCCGTATCGCGCCTAGCCCCCTTGAGGCATGTTTTCTGTCTGTTAAGCTTCTGTTCCCTCTCACGGAAGAGTATTTATAAACCATTACCAAAAGACGCGAGAAAAAAAATTTAAAAAAACACGAAAAAGAAGAATAAAAACTTGTTTTTTTTCTGTTTTACATGTTTGTGCAATGTGCTCGAAGAACGATTCCTCACACGTCCAAAAATACCCTTGTGAACTGCTTTGTTTGAGGACAGATAGAGTGGTAATCTTATTTTAGTTATGATCCAGTGATAAGCGAAAATTCCTGCAGAGGTTTTGGCTCACTTAAATGAAACAACGTCCTACATAGATCGCAAAATATATGGGATGGCTTTCCATGTATTTGAAATCATAATTTTTCAATTAACATAATCGCTATGTATAACTATGTTCCAGTAAATGGCACTGTTACACGGAACCGTGTTCCATATATCTGTACACTTCGCACATGCCTAAACTTGGTTTCAGTTACAAGTGCGTGGAAGAACGTTCAAGAACATATG
Organism: Dermacentor albipictus; assembly: GCF_038994185.2. NCBI lineage: Eukaryota > Metazoa > Arthropoda > Arachnida > Ixodida > Ixodidae > Dermacentor > Dermacentor albipictus. The sequence goes on from NC_091826.1 coordinate 11,469,326, forward strand.
GAACAGTGCTCTGGAAAACAGTGGTTATTATACACTGGCACATAGTTCCGCGTACTTATTACAGGAACCTTAAAGGTAAGTAGGTCCAATATATGGGGCGAACGCCGTTCGATATGTGTAAAAAAATGTTGCCAAAGTTTGTCCACCTATAGCTGGAATCTACACATATAGATGGCTTGCGCTGACGTCATCCAAGGCGCCGTGTTGGCGAAGCAGCGTGACGAGCAACTGCGCCCGTGAAGTCACGTGTAAGCTATCTATTTGTGGAGCAGGATTAGCCACCAGCAATGCACTTACGGCTTTTTTTTTCTTTTTCGACTGGCTCCTGGAAGTAAAACGAAAAAGTAAATTTTGTTTAGCTGCTTGGTTTATTTGTAGAGTGATTTCGGTTGTTACTTAGGCTTCGCAAATTTCTGCGAACGCTTCGGCTTCAGCGTCTCCGTCGGCTGCAGAAAGGCAAGTACTGATACTTATGTATTCCTTTAGCTGCAGTTTTATCGTATGGGCTTTGTCGGGCGTTCCCCTCGGCCACAACAATGTCATCAATAACTATGGAGCAGGTTGTATCATCAGACTGGCTGGACTCACCGCACGCAAATCCGTAATTCAGACAGAAATTACACTCGTCTGGGCTCCTGGGCACGAGAGCGTGCCAGGCAACGAAGCCGCCCAGGCGTGTGCCCGAGGTTTCATGAAGCGAACGCAGACGACACGAGGGTGGGTTGAGGCCTCACATGACAGACTAACTGCATACCGCGACATCTGTCAACACTACAAGTCCTCACCTCGACGTACTTTACCCACTCTCGCTCGTCCCAACTCGAGGGAATTGGAAATCTTGTGGAAACACACACACCATCACTATTCCGTCACTCCTGAATAAACGATACCCTATCAATTTTTCGATCCCAGCTGTTATCGTTGCGCAGCCCATTAAGCTAGCTGTGATCACATACTTTAGAATGCCCCGACCACCGCCCTCCCTCCCGGATTCAGAGTGTGGAGACCTAGGCAGCTCCGAGCCTGGTCTGCAGGACCATGTCCTGCCCTGAGCCGTGGACGTGATGAAGCTCTAAAGCGAGTAGATGTCACTGTCGCCTACCATCCACGCAGGTCCTGCAAGATTTTAATCCTGACAAAGAAAGCTGTTCATCCATTTATACGTGGGACGTCCTCGAGGATTTATAGTGTTCGCTCACTTTTTTACGCTCTGACAAAGCTACGATGTCGTTTGCACACTGCAAGCCCGATTCGTCATCCGTCTCAAGAGACAAAGCAATGAATGGTGCAATTGCGAAAATAACATGTCTATAGGCTTGTAGCGCAGGACACACGGCTGTAAATTTGCGAGTGTATTTCATCAGATAAGCGAAATCCACATCATCGCGGAAAAGGGACGAAATAACATATAGCGTTATTTACACATAAGCGCAGAAGCACATGGACGAACGAAATAGAGGGAACACAGCGCTATAGGGCACGCATATAGCGCACAAAGTTTCGGGCTTCGGTTCGTAAGAGCACTTGTGTCTTCTCGAGTAAGCACTCGGTGGTAACGCTTGTAGGCTTGTTTCACAGGTAATGAACAAGGACCCATAGAAAGTAACTATCCGGCTTATATAATTTCCTACTCAGATTACTAGAGGCAACTCTGGTGCTAATGTCTGTGGGAGCTATCCAGCCAAAGTGGAAATGATAGTGCATACATGGAGTTTTATAAACTTCCTCCTTCTGGCTTCAAATTGCTTTGTAACTTTGTAAATTGCTCATTCCCGAAAAAAACTTTACGTTATAAATGCAGCTATTTTCAACAATTCTGCATGTGCGCAAATTATTGTTGACCTTCCGCGCTTGGATGTATAGAATAACTCGAAAATTTAGGCCGATAAAGGCAGACAAAGCTTGGTAAATAAAGCCACAAAGACATCTGAGGCCACAAGCAGTAATATCAGACAAACAAATGTACTAACCATCATTCCCATGCCATCTGAACGATGGGACCCTCTAGTAATTTTACTAGGAAACTCTACGGTCGGCCTTTCATTCAGCGTATAGTCGGCGAACAAAGTATCCTTTCTTTCCAATGCATGCCGTCCTCCGAGCTGAGGACGGCAGAGAACTAGGTGGTGAGACGTAATCAGGAAATTTGCAAGCATGAGATTTAATCAGCTGGCACAAGAGAGGGGTGATTGGAGATTGCTGGCCGGAGAGGCCTTTGTCCTACAGTGGAACAATAATAATAATAATAATAATAATAATAATAATAATAATAATAATAATAATAATAATAATAATAATAATAATAATATAGCAACGATTGTGATCAAGACCATGATGATGACTAATATCATTTAAAGAATATGACCAAGTTTGGCGGAACGTGAAACATGAAAAGACATTTTACTTTGATACGTGTTTCTGATTCCTTCAGAGTCTGCGCATGGACATCGTAACCCGTAAACAACTCTCAGCAATTCCCCAAGAAGGACGAGTAGCTGCGTTTGGTCGAAGCGCGTGTTTCGTACGCTAAATTGGGTTCCTAAACGCTGGGCCTATCAAAATCGGCATTATTGAGGCGTCGCGAAGTAGAGCGAAATTTGTTGACGCCGTGTAGCAATAAGGTTGGGTATGGCACTATCATCAGACCAGCTTTATAATAAAAATTCAGTTGTAGGATACGACAGCGTAATATAGTGTAAGTAACTTTGGATTGTCGAGAAGTTATACCAGCAAAAACGTAGATGTTCGATATCTGGAGATGTATCCAGCTATAACTTGTTTTGCTCATTTTGTAGGCAAGATTTTCTGTATCTCAATGCAATGCCGTAAGCTGCATCAGGTAAAATAGTAATCGCATGTCCACTTAACGACGTCGTGGCTAATAAATCTGCCATTTCGTTTACGTATAAATTACGGTGGCCTGGTACGATAGTAAATATTTCTCTTTAAGGCTGTAGGGAGAAAATTCCGGGACACACTTAAGAGAGTAGCTCTTTGCCATTATTGTAATGAAATATAATCAATAGACCACATGTTTTTATCATTCTGACGATATTAAAAGCAAACAAAGAGATTACTCGGAGCGCCACTCAGCAAGATAGGGTTAGGCTTAACTATTCCGGTATACCATTTGAAGCGTCAACAATCGGCTATAGTCACGAAGATGTTTGTTGCCCAGTGTTTGTTTCTGAACTAAAACGAAATGATTGTTACGTTAACTTTTGTAGCTTTATTGTAATTTCTGATCAGTACTCATTTCACAGAAATTCGCTCACCAACACCTTTATTGACATTGCCTTTATACTTTCATTCATTGTTACTTCTCTCATAATTTTCTTTCAGTTAATCTGACTGCTTTTTCACATACTATTGGGGTTTTAGCAATATTTCTTTTTGTTTTGTTTTCCCTTGAACTTGCCGTTTCTCCTCTTCAAACAAGAATTATCCTAAGTCACTTACTCCCATTGGATTCTTGGACTAACCACCTCAGGGGGTACGTGCCATTAAAGCGGATCATCATCATCATCATCATCATCCGCTTATTATTCTGACTGCGCACGTGTGTGGCGCAGCTGTGCGCAGATACTGAGCGAGCCAATGCGCTCCGAGCTCATGACATGTCCACCTGCGTACGCACTGTAACTGGCTCGTATAAAGTTAAGTACCATGATAAATATTTTAGGGCGCTCTGAAGGATTTGACACACACGGAGTCGTTAAATGCGTAAGTAACTTTACAATAGAGTGATATAGATTTTGAATGAAGAGAGAAAATATCAAGGAGAAATAAGTAAACTTCTAAACTGCAATGGACGGACGGACGGACGGACGGACGGACGGACGGACGGACGGACGGACGGACGGACGGACGGACGGACGGACGGACGGACGGATGGATGGATGGATGGATGGATGGATGGATGGATGGATGGACGGACGGACGGACGGACGGACGGACGGACGGACGGACGGACGGACGGACGGACGGACGGACGGACGGACGGACGGATGGATGGATGGATGGATGGATGAATGGATGGATGGATGGATGGATGAAAAACCATTACTTGATTAGCTCAAGCAGGCTAGGTGGTTATTTACATTTATAGAAATTGTCTCACGCCTGAAATCATCTCTTATAGAGATAATTAACATGGCGTAATTCCTGAAGTAACAAGGGAGGGCAAAGTCAGGGAGGATTCGCTCGGAACAAAACCCGAAGGATCATGAATGCATACGTGCCAATGCAGGCATTCGTGAAGCGCCCCAACGCCAGTGTCCCCAAGGCTCTCCGAAAGAACTCTGTATTTATATTTACAGCGCACCGGGGTTCGTGTATGCGCTCAACGTTGCGGTGTGCAAGACGTGTACCCGTAAATCTACGGTGTGCACGACTCGACTTCTAATTCAACACACGGCGAACGCAAACCCAAAGATAAATTGCGAATTGATGAGTAGGTGGTGGTAATTTGCTAATGTCAACTCTTTTGCATCGAGGTGGCGACAAATAGTCCTCTAGCTTCCGTGAGCTACTTGTGTGTTGACATATCGTAATCTTGAACTTTGCCTATCGCTGATTTGTCTCGCAAACAGTTACCTATACCTTGATGATCCCTTTCAGTCTCCTCCCAGCATTTTTTTACTCACGCTTTAATCGTCTCTAGCTCATAACTCCGTATGCATAAGTTAACGCTCCCATCAGCTTTCAACTCATTGAACTCCAGCGTTTTCCGCACAGTTGTGACTACAATGGATATCATTTTGTGCCATTATAATGCGTTGAGCCATGTCAATACATTACTGAGACATGCAACGGATATTGCATGATCTGGGGCTCGATGTCTAACCAGCCCAAGTCAAAATAATCCATTAGCCCAATGCATTTATAAACCGACGCAATCAGTTCTGTATGGGCGTGTGTGTGTGCGCTTTATATTTTCTCAATAACCTGACAAGAGAACAGTAATTCATGATTGTCAGTGAGCATCTGTATTCTGCTGGAGAAAAGAGCGATGGAATGAAAAATTTTAGGTGTAACGTTAAGAGGAAGGAAGGCAGTGGTGTGAATCAGTGAGCAAACGGGGGATAGCCGACATCTTTGTTGACATTGAGAGAGAAAAAAATGGAGCTGGGCAGGCCATGCAATACGTATATAGGGCAGATGACCGGTCGACTGGTAGAGCTACAGAATGGGTGCCAAGGGAAAGGAAGCGCAGCAGGGGACGGCAGAAAATAAGGTAGGGTGATGAAAGTAGGAAATTCGCCGGCGCAAGCATGCAGGAATCGGCAAGCACAAGAAAGGGGTAACTTAAGATCGCTTGGAGATGCTTTCGTCCTGCAGTTGACATAAAAATAGGCTGATGATTGTATTTTGTCTTAAATAGGTTTATCTACTAGATTTTTCAGAACATTGTTTTATTTATAGTTACTCATGTAATTTCTCACTTCTGCGATCAATCCCTCTAGTGAGTATGTGTCATGTTGAAAGGAGCCAACATCGACACGCCTTTTCGCACAAGAACAGCAATGAACGAGAACCAAGGAGTCAGATTTTTGTTAGTCACAACCATATGAAGCAAACAGATAAAGCCAAGGTAAGCATACGGGACATTATTCCAAATTTTTATTTGAAGTGTAGAAATGATAATCTAAATGGAAATCAAATTGGACAACAAAACAACTTGCATTACAACTTCTGCATTACGTGTGCACTGCACTATCTTTTGGGATACGGCAGAGGCCATTCTCTCGTTCACATTCTTGGATATTTATTTGTGTACGAGACCCGCGTATGCACGACTTAGCTGTATGCAAGGCAGGGCTAAACCTCTTTAGCCGGCAGCGCCAAATTATCTCAAGCTGGGCAGACTAGCCACTTATAGTTGGCAATTCAGATGATCTGAGAAGAAGCGGAAGACTAATCCAACGTTTGTTGCATAGATCGACGATAGTGAGAGCACACATCACGCCAGTTTCCACTGATGTGGAAGTCATGGGTGTCGCCATGTTTTCGAGCGGTGTTCCTTTGCGTACGCAAACAGAATGCGTTAGCATAGCGCAGCTAAGCAACCAGTTATAAAGTACGAAGCATGCGCAGTGAAGTTCAAGTTTATTCACTAAAGAAGACACATTTATAAAAACAAAATATGTAGGAATGGCACATTAAGCGGTTGCAGGTCACCTGCTGGTGAAAGATCGGGTGCGCTCGTGTCTGCGTCCGAGTCCCCACTGTAGGAACGGCACACCAGGACAAGTCGTCTACTCGTTTGTTCTCGGATACCTATCTTCCAGCCATGTAGTTCTTATTCTTTAAGCCTTGTTGTGGTGACGCCACGAACCACGACTCTTTGTTCTCTTCATCGTCTTATGATGGCTACTTCTGGACGCCTTCTTAACCTGACGGAGAAGGGTGCTACAAGTACATTCATTATTATTATTACGCAGGGAGCCCCCTCCCCCCAAGTTAGGAAGTGCCTAGGGAACTTCAATAGAAGAACAAGACAGCAAATAAATTACATCAACAGTGATTACGGTAACTTAATAAAACATCTGAAAAAAATGATCAAAGAACATCAGTGCAATAATAATAAATACAAGGCTGTTAATAACAAAAGGTAAATAATACTCCTGTTTAATGAACAAGCTAGATCAGGTAAGTGAACGTAATTTCTTCGTGTAAGGTGCTCAGCGGTTCAAACGCGATATTTTCACCACATGGCGGCCACCGCTTTGTTGCGCCACCGGGATCGATCGCTGGGTAATCGATGGTAAGCAAAGTGCAGTAGAGAAATCCTTGCCAAACTAGGTCATGACACCACAGTAATCGAGAATCTATATCAAAGCGTTCCGACGGACACACGCAACTCCTACACGGTTTGCCCTCTCCCGCGGAACATGAACCCTGCGCACCATCAACCCAGAAGGCTGGTACGCGGATCGTTCATCCTGCGCGAAATACGTGATAAGATCCTAGCCTGTTTCGTAGACGTGGCACAGTACCCGTCCATGAAGGCCTTCGTTGCCACCACGGCCAATAAGCAAGGTTAAGTCACAAACGCTCTCACAGTCAAGACCCACAAGCCCGAGATAGCAGAACAGGTCGCCATCGCACTCGCGCTCACAGACCCGACCACCGCCCACGTCTACAGCGATTCACGCTCGGCCGTCAAAGCCTGTCAGAAAGGAGTCGTTGCAAGCCAAGCACTACATATAATCAATAGATCCGCACCGCTGTAGCATCACACCATCTGCTGGTTTCCGGCACACCTCAGAGAGATCGAGGGCGCCCCTCCCAATCTCAATGAGATAGCTGACAGGAGCGCGCGAGGCCTAACCCTCCGCGACGCCACCTATTCTTGTTGTGATCATCCCAGCGAGAATCGGGACCCTCCCTCCACATATAACGAGATCACAAAGCACTTTTATCTAGACCGCAGAATATACAGCACACCTCACAATAAGCTCACCAGGCCTCAAGCCCTCACGTTCAGAATGCTTCAAACAAATACGTACCCCACGCAGAACAGACTACATCACTACATGCCTGACCTATACACAACATCATATTGCGAAAATTGCCATGGCACACTAGACGTATATCACTTGTTCTGGCCGTGTGGTCGGACCCACGCAAACAAGAATCAAGACTCCGCCAGGCTACAAGAAGCATTACTCAGCACGGACCTGGCAGAGCAGGTCTGGGCCGTCCAGCGAGCCCACGATGCGGCCAGGGAATTACAACTCCCGGTCCCAACGTGGGAGTAGTCCATTCTCTGGGACCTTGCGCCCCATACGCAGGACCTTTCATTAAAGTCATTCCATCCATCCATCCATCCATCCAAGTGCAGTCGCAATGCGTCACAAAGGCCTTCGCTATCGTGCTTTACACGGCAAATCAGCTCTTTGTTGCCAGCGCCGACAGGCGGTGCAAAAACCGCCGGCTGCCATGCGCTCCTAGCAGCGAGTTTCAATCTCTGAGCACTGTAAGTAAGGGCATTAAGTTTGCCTTCGTACGCTGTTCTAATGTTAACAGATAACAAGAAGAGCCAATGGCACTAAAGTCACAGAGGAACACTCGGTCTATGAGAGACGCCATATCGTGGAGGGCTCCGAATAAATGTCACAAACATACCGCTGAGCAAGAGGTCGAGGACTCGATTCCCGGTCGCGGCGCTCACATTCCGATTGAAACAGAATGCAGGAGCTCTGGTGCTTAGCGTGTTTTATGTGCATGCTAAGGACCGCAGGGGGTACTCCCCAGTGGCGCCTCTCTCATAACCTATTGCGCCAGTTTGAGAGTCCCAAAATATATTCAGATTTGACAAACAACTCACGCCAAAATTTAAATACACGATCGTTATTGCATTCCGTAGCCACCGATAGCAGGAAGCGAAGCCTCGACTTCGTGTTCAACATCACAACAGAAAAAGAGAGAGAGGTAAAGGCAAGGAGGTTAACCAAGTTGCACTTGGTTTGCTACCCTGTACTGGGGCAGGGTGAGGCGGGCAGACAGAAGAGAAGAGGCAAGGAAGAACAAGTGGTGCGCGCTCGCTCACACAACAGTGTTGACCGCGCGATCAAAGGCGATCGTAGAGCTCAGTCTTCAAAAAACATACGTACAACAGCGCTTTCTTGGCCCGAACATCACAACACCTTAGCTACTGATTCTAAAGTTCCCCAGGCAGCATAGGCAACCGAGTAAAAGCAACAGAGTCGAAATATATACAGTAGAGCAGGCGGCGTGGTGGTTCCCCGTTACGTCACGGGACACCCATGTTATGGCGCCAAACTTTCCTCTCGCTCGCCGGAACGGGCTTTTCAGGCCGGGCATGGGCGCAAGGACCTCCTTGACGGAGTTCATGGGGGAAAGTTCCCCTCCAGGACGGGGCCGCGCGTACGGCGAGGGTCGACTTATTAGGGCTTCCTCGTGACATAACCTGGCACGCCTTCTCCTCCTCTTCTTCGACTTGTAACTCGGCGCGACCGCCACAAGGAGAGAGCGAGCCAGCGAAGATCATCCGAAGCGCAAGCAGACTTGCTCTCCGCTCCGCACGCGGAAGCCGAAACGTCGCGGGCGGGTGCCCCTGTTTGAAGAAGGCGCACCGACGACGCTCGTGCGTCGCGCAGTCGAGTCACGCGCACACACACACACACACACTCGGAGGTCAGGTCGTTATATAGAGAGGATCTCTCGCAGCCTTGGCGAGGGGCGCACGAGGTTGGCGCGAAAAGAAAACCGACCTCGATTTTATATACATACTAAACGTGTGACCCACGCGGCTCACTGCGCGCGCCGAGTTGTCTCGGTTGGATGATCGCAGAGTAGGTTTCTGTCTGTCTGTTTGTTTCTTCATAGAAAAGGTGGAGACATGTCAGTGCTTGAGTTTCGTTTGCGGTTACGCGCTTAAGTGAAGGCGTGATCTATGCAGGTGTGGCCGTCTTTACAACGTACTTGGTGGGCTTGGTGGGTGGTTGCAGCGGGGCTAAATACGTATGTGAAAATATTGAGTAGCATGGGTAATGTGGGTATTTGATTTGGTTCTTTAATAATAATTAAAGAGATTTCACAGCTACCTTAATTCTTCACGAGAAAAGTAGGAAGATACCTATATAGAAAGAGGTCAGACAAGGAGACACAATCTCTTCAATGCTATTCACTGCATGCTTGGAAGAAGTATTCAAGCTATTAAACTGGGCACGCTTAGGAGTAAGGATCGACGGCGAATACCTCAGCAACCTCCGGTTTGCCGATGACCTTGTTCTGTTCATCAACACCGGGGTCGAGTTACAACAAATGACTGAGGACCTAAACAGAGAGAGCTAGTATAAGAGTGGGGTTGAAGATTATTATGCAGAAGACAAAGATATTGGTCAATAGCCAGGCAAGGGAACAAGAGTTCAGGATCGCCAGTCATCCTCTATAGAGTCTGTGAAGGATTACGTTTATATTGGTCAATTAATCACAGGGAACCCTGACCATGAAAGGAAATTCACAGAAGAATAAAAATGGGTTGGAGCGCATGTGGCAGACATTGTCAGCTCATGAGTGGAAGCTTACCGCTATCATTGAAAAGGAAGGTGTACAATCAGTGCATTCTACCGGTGCTGACATATGGGGCAGAAACTAGCAAAGAAGCTCGAAAACAAGTTCAGGACCGCGCAAAAAGCGATGGAACGAAGAATGCTAGGCATAACTTTAAGAGACAGAAAGAGAGCGGTTTGGATCAGAGAGGAAACGGGTAGCCGATATTCTAATAGATATCAAGAGAAGAAAATGGCGCTGGGCAAGCCATGTAATGCACAGATTGGATAACCGTTGGACCATTAGGGTTACAGAATGGGTACCAAGAAAAGGGAAGCGCAGTAGAGGACGGCAGAAGACTAGATGGTGCGACGAAATTAGGAAATTTGCGGGTGCGAGTCGGAATCGGTTGGAGCAGGACAAGGTGTAATTGGAGATCGCAGGGAGAGGGCTTCGTCCTGCAGTGGACATAAAGTAGGATTATCATTATCATTATTATTAGTAGTAGTAGTACTAGCAGTAACACTACTATACATGTACGCAACAGGTACGATGCAGTACGACGACCTGGCGAAACAATCTCCCGGCACTTCTATCCTGTGTGAAGGCTGTCATATATACGCCACTGCATACACGCTAATCAATTGTGAGTCAGCCAGAAATATGCAGCACGTCGACCAGCTGCAAATACAACACTATCTAAAAAGCTTGCATTGTCTTGAGAAAGTAAAAAGAAATTGCTAAAAGACCATTCGATCTGTCGCGTCATTGTTGTAGTCGTATTCATGTCCCGTCGATCCTCCTGTCTGTAACCTGTGTGCAGTTTTCATATGAAGAACTCCGCAAGCCTTCATTCCAATGTGTCCTGACCAGGCACGTACCCAGGGGGGGGCCCGGGGGGGCCCGCCCCCCCCCCACTTCGAAATTAAACGGCATACCCCCCCTCCCTGCCCACGCCACCACTCCTCGCACGCATTCCTAAAGCGCCGCCAAATTAATGTTGAGACGACAGATATTTGGCGGTCAACATTTTTCTGCCTTTCTCACTCCTTTTGGATGGCGATAGTTATCGGCATCTCCTGGGGTGTGAAGGCCAGTTTTCTCATAGATTCGGTGCCAGCGCGATTAACTCGAGATGCGTTCAGTTGTCACCACCTGTTCAATGGTCAAGCGCATTGCTATTGCTTCGTTAGTTCAACCTTCTTTGTTTAGACTGATCCAGCGACCAGGAAAGGTATTCGGTTCGTAGTCGGCTGGTCTGTATGCACGAGAAACGAGGAGCGGCCGGACAAAACGCCAGTTGCGCTTAACTTGTCCTTTTGCTTCATTATTTCCTCGAGTGACGGCTCGCCGCTACGGTGGCAGATCCTCGGAACCATACAACCACGATATGGATTAGATAAGGCAGAAAATAAAATAATACGCAACAGCGTCCATCATGAAGCCCTGCAATAACCCTTAAGAGGAAGCTTTAGCTCGGGTCCAACTCCGACGCGGCCTATTCATATACATGTAAAACGCAAGAATGCTTTTCCGAGATAACCCTAGGACCGATTCTAATGAAATTTGTTGCAATAGAGAGAGAAAGTTAAATTCTAGTGACTGTTGGAAGCAGGATTTCGATTTATGGCCTGGATTTAGTGAAAAATATTTTCAAAAATTCGGAACTTCGAAAAAAAGAAAGATCAAACGCACGAAGTTTATAAATTAATAGCTCTGCATGAAAAACAGATACCGCAGTTCTGTAAACGGCATCCATTAGATCGTTCAAAGAGGACAAATTTGATATGTCAACTTGTATCTTACGTGAATTTGTTGCGCTGTGTACAAGGGTTCTGCAAAAGCTGTATTTCTATATTACTGAGTTATTTTAGGTTCGTATGTAACATATCAATGTTGTCACCTTTATATGTATCAGATGCAATTCACAGAACTGTGATATATTTTTTCTTGCTGAGTTAAAGAGTTGTAAACTTGAAAGTTTCGTTTTCTGAATTTTTTTTATTTCTTGCCAATTGCGAACGCGAATGTCTTAGAACACTAGCTGTCGCGATTAAAAGTATTCAAGGACGCTCCCCTTAACACCATGCGGCATCACCGTATGGTGGTTCCACACTACCGCGCTTAAGGCTTCTACCGCTGTGTTAATCAGTCTGCACTATATTCGGGATCAGCCCACGAAAACGGCTAGACAGTCGCAAGAAGTCGCCATCAGTTCTCAAAGAATGCGAAACACATTAAAGGAACTCGAGGTTCTAGTTAAGTGCATAAGTGCTTCAAAGGGGGCTAGTTGGCATATGGCGTTGCCAAGCATGGTTTAATAGAATAGTGTAAGATACGCCGCTTATAGGAGGCACACACAGGGGCTGCTCTTTGACCAGTCAGGTGAATGCGTGAAGGGAATGCCAAACGCGCCTTCTCTTTTGGTCTTTTGTTGTTGGCCTTGTCTTATCTGTATGTAGAAAAGGCAGGCCACGGTAATAAATTCATACAGTCGTTCGTTCAGCGCCATGTCTGTGTGCTCCTTGTTTCGTCTCGTTTGATGGCGCTCTCTTGGCCTGCAAATGGCCTGCCATTTGCAGAGACAAAAAATCCTGGGTGCTTAGCCTCAACCGTCATCAAGCGAAAACACTAACCGAGTTCTAGCAACTTCTCTTAAGTTATCAGGATTAATATACGCTCATGGAGACTATGTGTTGCTTCTTTTGCCTTCTTTTTCAATCCCCCATCCCTTTTTTCCCCGTGTGGAGTAGCCAACTAGCAAAGAATCCTATTCGTATATAAAAAATGTAAAAATTTCGGATATTACAAAAGAGTATTATTGGAAACAGACTATATATAGTTTAGGGGAAGCGTTGTAAAAAAAGAAATACGTCGGAGACGTGTTCTATGCGGCGGCCGCTTGAGATTACACTCGCTTCGCCGCTTCTCCTTTGTTGACAAACATGTAGTTTGTTTATAAGCGTCTACTTACACTTTCTCCGTCGATGCTACTCACACAAAAAAAAGGAGGACAAGAAAAGAAAACCACCAGAGCGTTCTAGTTAGCATGACATGGAAGTCATGCGTTCACAGGTACATGTGCGAAGCTAGGTGAAATCCTGCAAGCGAACTTGTTTACAACTTGATTCTCTTGGATGACAGATGCGTCGTTCACTTCGAAAAAAAATGCAGAAGGTTAGTTCTACACAATACATATATAGCAAATTGGGAGGGCGTAGAGATGCAAGGCATATCTGCGGTACCACAGCGTCCTTCTCAGCGCTTTGCCCGAGAGGCCGGAGATCTAGGGCGGACAGATTTGGTCCGAGAGTCCTTCGCTTTCTCGAAGAGCAAGCACGCCCCGCATCGGTGTACGTGCGGCACACTTTCTTCTGCAAAACCGCGTCAGCTGCTGTGACACGAGAGCAGCCGCCTTCGCTCTATCGGCAGCGCAGTCTGTCTTCGCCGACAAAAAGCAAGATGAAGAGAGGGAGCCGGAGCGGTCTGCTCGTTGATGGCCGTGTCATGTGCAAAGCTTACGCCCTTGTCGAATGAAATTGTAAGCTCGCTGGTGACATCAGCGACAACGAAGGGCTATCGGACTTGCCAATTTTGCGTATGCACGGGCGATGACCGCGTATCTACGCACGGTGGCGGTGTACTCAGTGCAATCCACGAGCGAGTCTCTTGCTCAGTGTTCAATATGCAATCGTCGCTGGAAATATCATGGGTGTTTATGCAAGAACGTCCACAGACCGCACAACTAGGCGTCTGTTACCAACCAATCCATGCTACTACCAAGTTTTGTAGCCCAACTTAACCAAATCATGTGTCAATTAACTGCTGCTCACCCAAATGCACACAATTCAGGGATTTTAATTTCTGAGAAACAAGCTGGCGCACTGACAATTTGTTTTCATCGACAGGTCTAACCGAAGCTAGGAACTTTCTCGATATCTCTTTAAGTATTAATATAATACAGCTTTTCTCTGAAGCAACATGTGTTTCTCAGGATACATACAATGCCTTGGACCTAATACTAACCATAAATAAAAAACTAAATAAAATCTGCAGTCTTACGTGCAAAAACCATGATTTCATAATGAGGTACGCCGTAGAGATGGACTCCAGATTATTTTGACCACCTGGGGTTCTTTAACGTGCACCCAATGCACGGCACACGGGCGTTATCGCATTTCACCCCCATCGAAATGCGGCCGCCACGGCCGGGATTCGATCTCGCGCCCTCGAGCATATATAAAGCTCGACGCCATAGCCACTGCGCCACCGCGGCGGGTTACTGACCAAAAATTCTGAAAGGTTATCACACATCCGTCACCTCAACGGAATGAGTGACCACAAAGTAATTCACGGCGCTTTTCCTTTGCGACCACGGAAGCGCGAAATGTACAAGGAAATGATACACCTTTACGATGTGTGTGCGCGTGTGCGTGTGCGTGTGTGTGTGCGTGTGTGTGTGTGTGTGTGTGTGTGTGTGTGCGTGTGTGTGCATGTGCGTGTGCGTGTGCGTGTGTGTGTGTGTGTGTGTGTGTGTGTGTGTGTGTGTGTGTGTGTGTGTATGTGCGTGCGTGTGTGTGAGTGTGTGTGTGTGTGAATTACTTTGTGGTCGCTCATTCCATTGAGCGACCGTAGAGACTCTTGCTTCCTGTTTTATGTATACAGGAGGCAGGCGTACGGGGTGACTTTCGTCTTTCAAACGATGTAACATATGAATCAACGCGCAATGCTGGAAGTAGCAGTCATACAGTCGAGTGATTCAGATATACCGGAGTTCATAGCATGCAAGATATTTTTCTAGATATACATGCATCACTGTGGTAAGTCTTTACAAGGTTCTAGCAGAATATCTGTAGACAGCTTGGTGAATGTGTTTGGCATCGCAAACTCATATGTGCATGTTTATGGGGATTTGTGACTTGTGGAGACTAGTGAACATAAGAATTCCCGCGGAACCGTTATCGAGAGCGCAGCAGAAAAGTGTAATTTGACCATGTTAAATTAGAGCTCTCTAATGTTTCTTGCGGGGATTGCATTACTCCAGCTGTATAGATGTTACGCTATGCTCACATGACCTTCCTGATGGTATTGAATGGTCAACGGATATAGAAACGTACGGCAGTGATTATTTTCAAGTCCTGGTAAAACGTCTCATACACAGTGAAGAGACCCCGCGCTACTCAAAATATACTAATTGGCAAAATTTTCGTCCCTATTTAACTAACCCATTGGATGAAAATCCGAACGTTCAAAGTTTTGTAGATAAGTTGTGTGAGCCTTACAAGGTCTGCACGAAGCAAGTCATTGTCCCAAATGAATATGCTACATTTGACGGGGAATACGAATGTCTCAGAGCAATTAGAAGACGAGCATAATGTGCTTACACCACAACGGAAAACTGGATGACTGCAAGATGGCACAGAAAGTTCAATCAACTTCGAGCAGACGCTTACAGAAATGAGGTACGAGACGATGGCGAGAATACTGCGCATCGTTGTCTCCTTTCACTCCAGTTCCCAGAATGTGGTTAGTTGTCCGATCATTTAGTGATCCAGTTACCCAGAGCCATTCTTTCTGAGCCCTTGCCGTAGCTTGAAACGCTCCGCAAACATGTGATGTGAAAGAATCCCGCAAATGCACGCAAAATTGATGTGCGACTGGCTGCTCGAAGTACTTTGGCTGCATTTGCGGGCTTCTTTCACGCTCGGAAAAACACCTTTATGTAGCAAGTATTGAGCAACAGAAAGCTGTATCGGGAGTTTTTCATGTTACTCTACAATTTTCTAATTCACAATTTCAGTCTAACTATAATATTTGAGAAGCTGATTAATTATTTAGGACTAATCATGTAATTAGCTAGAATGAAAGAAATAATCTGAGCATCTCCAAGCGACGGCAAACAACAGTACCTTGGTTCTGTCCCGCGACGTGGCATTGGCATATTTTAAAACTCTGGCTCAAGTTAGCTGGGATGCCCTGTGTACCTTCACTTAAAGTGGTACCAGTAAGGTTGACTCAAACGCAGCTCTTGCAGACTCAAATTGGCCCGACCTATGCAGAGAAAATCTACGTAATTTGATAATTAAGTATTCAATTAAATAAATAATTATCACACATAATTAACCTATTCAGGTGCATTGGCAGACTTGCAATTAATTGATTAACTCGGTATAACGTCCAAAAGTAACATGTAGGTATGGAAGATACTGTACGGGAGCTAAAAAAAAAAGTAAAAGGAAATAATCAGCAAATTGCACTGAATTCTCCGGCGCTGAATTCAGTTACAGCGACAATATAACCCACTCTCACAGTGTGCACGGCCACCTTATGAAAAACATTTTTTCCCTATAATTGAAATGGAGTTGCCGAAGGCGTACTGCTTCCAGCCTATCTGTAGCTGAATCTGACCTAACCCTGCCAATACCTAAAGTCGTCCTCGTTCGCTACAATATTTGCTGCTGTGCGCTCTAAAACACATGCATGACACCAGCAATTTCAGAGCATGCGTGAGGCGCAACACACCGCATAAATTGGCAAGCGCCAAGGCTACGCGATGATAGGACAGTGCATGAGTTTGAATGCTGATGTGGTGGGCCAAGTTCTACTTTTCTACGTCAGATGGCGAAGCTGACGAGGCGGCGTAACCGTATGCGACGGTAATTGTCAGCATAACGGAGAGGATGGGCACAAGCCCAGTTTGAGATTCTCGCAGTGAAAGCTGTGACCAGCGTTGGTTCTTTATCGTGCACACACAAGCAGAGCACTGCTGAGCTTTCAGCCGGAAACCGAACCAGCGGCCTCGTGCTCAGCAGCTACAATATTGGTTCCCCACATGCGAATAGGAACGAGAACGAAAGAGAGAGAGAAAAGAAGCTGGAGCCACGGTGAACTTTTCTTCAAAAATGCACACCATGTATGCGTAAAGGGACGAATACGTGGACGCAACATTGATCACCGATCATGTGCAGCAAGCCAACGTCCACGTAGCTTACATGGGATGGATTGCAGTCTAATGAATTCGTGCAAATGGTTGAGAAAGTGTACAGCGCCTTCTATAATGTGGAACAAAAAATCAGCAAAGACCAGCAGAACGCTTTGTATGTGCACCAACCTGGTTACAGTGGGCGGGGTTGGGAACGTATTTTCCACAAAACACGCATTAGCCTGATCTGCATCCCGCCCTCATTTGCCTCCGTACGGTTAGATGAAAGATAAGGTATCTACGCCCCGTTCCCTTCGCTCGCTCCCAGAGTACATGATATACACCGACTCCCAAGCCGCCATACACCACATACAGAACCGCACCCTACCTCATTCACTCCAACTGGAGGTCGAACGAGCGGTCTCCCCACTGCAACCTTCCACCGTTTTCCTCCGTTGGGTCCCTGTGCATTCGGGGATTGACGGCAATGAGCTGGCCCATCAGCTCGCCCGTGACGCTTTTAACCGGGCACCGTTGATCCCCTGGTCCAGGCCCTCGGAGGATTCTGGGGGACTCTCCCTGCGCGGCACTATCAAGGAAGTTTACCTCCAGCTCCGTCTCGACAAGCGCCTCTACCCTCCGCCTCATCCATCCCTCACTGTGCCGGAGGCTCGCCTTCTGAGGCACATCCAAATGCATGCACTGGTTACCCCTTCCCGCATATTTCTCTATCGGTATAGCTCCGACCCCTCCTGTCCCAACTGCCCCTCTACTTACGCAGACCTATCCCATTGCCTATTCCACTGTCCGGTTGCTCAGCAATTAAGCTCATATCCTCCCCCTTCCCTTTCCATCACCCCCTGGCTCGATTGGCTTGGCGCTGAAGGTGAAGAGGAACAGCGTCGACTGGTCACCCAGGCGGTCGATATGCTCGGCCTGTAATTTTGGGCTGAATAAAGGTCTTGTACTACTACTACTACGACTACTACTACAACTACTACTACTACTACTACTACTACTCCGTTTTATCCGCGAATCTTATACACAATCGGTGCAGAGATTGCAGGATCGATTGCAGATATAGCATGACGATCAGCATGATTCAACAGAAGCCATCAATTCGGAATGATTTTGATATCAACGAACACCTACTGTCAGAAAAGGAAAAAGGCGCCCATTTTAGAACACCGGTGAGGCGAAGGGAATGCGATTTCGAGCGAAGGCGACGGCTAACGCAGCGCGGCCCCGAAGAACAAGACGGAGCGCCACGAGGAGACTCTCTTCTTGTTTTTGTCTCTTCGCGAGATATGGTGCACGCGCGACGGGCCACTTCGAGAAAAGTGGGCGACGGCGACACAGAATGGCCCACTGGTTCCTCATTTTTCCTGGTGGAAACACCACAGCAGCCGCCTTCGCTCGCACCGTCGCCGCTCCCTGACCTCAGCTGGCCTCCGCGGCACCCCGGCCCTCACGTACAACACTCTCCCTTGCCAAGCCGAAGAGCCGCATCGCGTGCTAAGACACTGCTCCGACTTCTATCCCTCCTCCTCGGTGCCCCTCAGACGGGCCCTCTCGCTTCAGCCGCTTGCATCCTCCAACCCGAGCGTTTATCGATGATACCTTAGCCTCTAAGGTATCGCACTCCACTGCGCGACGCTGTTATAGCCAAGTCAAGTCACATCGCCCCCTTCCAGAACAGTCATCACAATGCTCGTGCAAAGCCTCTGGAAGAAGGAGAGTGCACGTACGTGCGTGTGGCGCCGCTTGCGCTCACGTGCTTCCGCAGTCTCTCTCTCGGACGGGCTTTGCGCTCCCCGTTGCGAGATAGCACGTAACCGACGTGCAAGAGAAGTCATCGCCCTGTTCGCAACAACGGTACGGAGCAAGTTCTCGCGATGTGGCGGGAACACGCGCGCCACGATGCCGGTAGCGTCGTGGTGCGGTAAGACTGCACTTGTCGCCTTTGCCATGTTCCCGCATCGCAAGCGCCGTGCTCCTTTATCCTTTCGGAGTGCGCACGCCTCAAAAGCCAGATAAGTCATCGAGAATGCTACTTCTTCGCTCGAGGTATGAGCTGCTCAAGTCGAGAGCGCTCAGGTGACGACACCGTGCTGTCCAAGAGAACGTCCTTGACTCGGTCATAAAGGACTGAGTCAGAGCGCAAAAGGGTGACATCGGCCACCTCGTTGTCGATAGTCGCCGGTGTAGTAATTGGCATTCTGCGAAATGATGCGAAATGTCTGAGCGTTCATCTGTGACAATCATACAGTCGGGTTCCCCTGCCAAAATGGCGGATTCAAGCCTCTTAGCCGAGTGCTGCATGACTATGAGTATACATATGCTACTTTTTGGTCTGATGATGAGGGCGAGGTGTGTGCAGGGAACTGTGAGGGCACCCCTTTTTCGTCTTTTTTTTTTCAGCCACTAAGCGCTCAAGGTGATAGCATGCCGCTAATTGGGAAACAACATTTGCCCTCAAGCGAAAACAAAGCACAAACTAGGTCATGAGATCCTCAAGAAAACACGACAAATCTATTCTTAATAAAAAGACCGGTTGCTGCATGAAAGACAGGCGACAGTGCTTTCCATGCTCGCACTCTAAGCACCGAAATTTGAAGACGCATAAGTTTGCAGGCGAATATTGAAAGGAACCTGTACAAGGCTCAGCCAGTATTCAACACAACAAGTGACTTCAAGGACGAACGGACGTGTTAATTTCTCCGATTCACGTGGTGACAGGTTCGCTCAACTCATAATGAGAAAAAAAAATGGCGTCAAATGATTACAGCTGCATGGAGCGCCTTGAAGAAAGCTACGAACCTATTAGCCCAAATACTCAGCGCTGCTTCAGAAGCGTATTGTAAAACAACGTTGCGCACAAAAAATATACAGCATCTAGAAGACGGACACAACAGAGCGCTCCGTTGCGCTCACGTACCATATTTCTGCCACAGAACATTCGGTGTTTCCCTCGAATGCGCAACCAAAGCAAACAATAAAATTACGGTAGATACCATCCTAGATGAAATCAATGCAATGCATTTCTCCCCTTCACGTGAAGCGAAACTCCAAGCAACTGACGACCTCCCGAAGAATACATGCGTGGGTCGCGATACCGTGACGACGTGCGATTGGAACCAAAGGTGGACGCATACGCTATACAAGCCGCAACAAATTCGTCTTCGACAAAGTGCTCCTGAAAGTACGCGTCTCCGCAGAGCCTTTGCTCTCTTCTGCTTGATATTTTCGATAGCACATTGGTGTATCTGCAAACAGAGCCATACGCTCAAAATAGCGCAGCTAGCGCAATCGAGCCACGGCCATTTGTGGCGCGCAGTGCTGCAGTACCATTATGGCAGTTCCGGCAAGTGGATCATCGAGTATAGAAGCGGCGCCAAGCCAGTGGCGGCGTTGAGCGAGCGGGCGCACTTGGGTGTGCACGCATCGGCCACAAACGGACACTGGACTGCCTCGCGTTTGACCTTGGCTCTGACTAAGCAAAGGAATTTCGCATTTACAATATGCAGATTATTGTTAGGAACAGTGGCGGATTTAAGTAATTTCAGTCATCCTGACACAAATGTACACGCAGGTTATTTTCGTTTAACTAATCCTAGCGGCTGTCCCGGATCCGGAGTATTCGTGCATCTTCACCGAACATCTTAATTAAATTCTGCGTAAATCTTCGCGTGCATTAGGTTTTTGAATTGGTACCAACCTATTCTACAACAGAATATAGTGATATTTCCTTTGTCGTTCTTTCAGCCGGGTAAGCACTCCTTGCAATTTTTTTCTAATACTGCGCTAGCGTCGACAGCACGGCTTGCATGTCAGACGTCTTCTATCCATAACCGGGGCTGCTATTGAAGCAAACAGCGCAGCGCACGGAACTCGAACTAGAAGAAATCAGGTTGCGTGCCTGCACACACTATCGCCAATCTTGCCACCCTTCGCCGTTACAAAGCGCTGACATGCCGTGCGGCCTAAAGTTATTGTGTAGGCTGAGCCCTAAAGGGAGCCCATAAAGTAACTCTAGTGCGGTCGACGTTCGCGCGTTCAGGTTAAAAACTTGCACGGCTGTACACCCTTGCAATTCTGTTATAGTATCGCCTGAGCGTCGACCGCTCTGCGTGTGAGCGGCTTTGTAACCATTGTAATGGCGATGGAATCGGCGACACAATGCGCAAGCACACAATGCATTCTCCGACGCAGGCATCGTTTGGTACGTTGTTCGCATAAGGAGCACACATGCTCTGGCACAGCTACCTGCGCAATCCTGTTCGACAAAAGCTGATCCAAGAACAGACATAAATGAACATGCATCTGAGATGCGTTTTTCTATGTTTTCTTGGAATTACTAGGACCCATGCAAGCGCTAGGCAATAAAGAAAAAAAACATTACACGCAGAATCTCCTGTGGCAGTTATCTAAACGATGCGTAAGCATCCGCTACCCGCTGTTTCGTCGTCGTATGATGCTGCGTTTGGTATAATCGCGAGAAACACCGCAAAAGAATTGTGGAACGTAAAAGCGTGGTTACAACACCGAAATGTTTACTGAGACCAGCAAGAGACGACGAAGAAACGAGTATTAACAAAGTTACTCATGTTATTTGATAGTCGTTTGACTGATGCCGCTGCTTCGTGAAAGTTGAGCACTGGCCGATGCATGCTGTAGAAATTAATTAAATTATGGGGTTTTACGTGCCAAAACCACTTTCTGATTATGAGGCACGCCGTAGTGGGGGACTCCGGAAATTTGGACCACCTGGGGTTCTTTAACGTGCACCTAAATCTAAGTATACGGGTGTTTTCGCATTTCGCCCTCATGCTGTAAAAGGCACTTTATTGAACAGTGCCACGCTTGGTCGAACTCGTACGTAGAAGTGCTAAGCGTACAGCTGGGCTACTTGGTTGTGAATAGCATTATGAAACAAACTGGCGTTCGTGTTGTATAACTCTCTGCTCGTCCGTTTTTATTTGTGCGCTGGAACCATGTTTAGTAAAGCTACGTACACGTGGCCGGTGACGCTGCCTATGCTCGATGTGAATCATTATCAACCGTGATCAACCGCACTCCGGCGGCGACTGCGTACGGCGCGGCCGCGCGCCTCATCTTGAACGCGATCTGCGATGGCGACAATGCGCCGAGTACTGAGAGCTTCGTGCGCGCTGTGTTCTCGCCGCTTAGTTCGCGTGAAGTCAATTCGCTGGCTGCTGCGGGCCCTACATGTCGAAAGCGACCATCTGACGTGACGGACGGACGGGTTTCTTCGTTAGTTAGGCGTAGAGATGCTTACGCATTAACAAAAAAGAATTTATGAGCACGTGCGAGGTATACCCTTAAAGAAAGAAGACAGAAGCGGTATTTGCGAATACCTGCCGCTGCGTGTCCTAGCTTATTGTGACGGTGCGCGATGGCACTTCGCAGATAACCAGGGCAGGGCGTGCGAACCTCTGAAGCGAACAACATTGCAGAAAACATTCGCATAAGAGATTCCACTGTCGCCGATCTCCCGTCTTTGTGTTGCGCTGACATGCTGCGCGGCTGATGCTCCCGAGTTGAGGTAAAAAATTGCAAGACTGCACAAAAGCTGACAAAGATAGTCAGTGTTATGTGAACCGTGCTTGTACGAAATAGCGCGAATATGAGCACACTAAACAATTATGTTACGCTGCATCGAAAGGGCGAATGACGTCTCTATGGGGAGATCAAAGACGGTTAGACAAAACTGAACCGAGGTATCTCAAGGTTTCACAGAATGCTGCTGGACTATTCAAAAGCGCTTGCCTACCGCAAGACAACTAGCTGCTTGCACAGAAAGACCGGAGAAAGTGGGTAGAAAGCCGGAAAAAAACAAATTCGTGCTTACCAGTCTTCACTGAAACCGAATGACGCCAAATGACGCTCTGTCCGGCGTTCAAACACCACCAAACTGGCAGGCCTGACCGTTTGATTGGACGATGTTTCATTAGGCGAAAGGCTTGATATGTTTTCCGTGTCTTGAAGGCTCGTAAAGATTCTCGACAGCAAGCTTTCATATATTCATACATCACACTGACTTACGCCCCTAAGCTCATGCGAATGTGCGAAATCGACACGTCAGCGGCTAGCGTGAGCTAAGATAAGCTTGACGGAAACTAGCAACCACACTTTCAGGCTTGAAAGATACATGCAGTTAAAACACGTTGGCGGGCTAGTTGGTACATGCAGTACCGTAAAATAAATGTAATAATAATATTTGGGGTTTTACGTGCCAAAACCACTTTCTGATTATGAGGCACGCCGTAGTGGAGGACTCCGGAAATTTTGACCACCTGGGGTTCTTTAACGTGCACCTAAATCTAAGCACACGGGTGTTTTCGCATTTCGCCCCCATCGAAATGCGGCCGCCGTGGCCGGGATTCGATCCCGCGACCTCGTGCTCAGCAGCCCAACACCATAGCTACTGAGCAACCACGGCGGGTAAAAAAATAAATGTAAGGATGTGGGAATATTCGAAATTTTGAATAGGAATAAAATAGGCCTCTGTTCTTCGATTCGTCTTCGATTCGAGAATTTACTATTCGAAATTTTCGGATACGGATATTCGTTTCTCTCGAACATAAGGAATAACCATACTTGTCGCGGACTGTTCCGAATTATTCTGCTCCAAGAGTGTAGAAGTTGTT
Organism: Dermacentor albipictus; assembly: GCF_038994185.2. Classification (NCBI taxonomy): domain Eukaryota; kingdom Metazoa; phylum Arthropoda; class Arachnida; order Ixodida; family Ixodidae; genus Dermacentor; species Dermacentor albipictus. Next base: position 11,492,939 of record NC_091826.1, read on the forward strand.
GCGCTGAGGCCCCGCGTTCGAGGGAGCCCACGAGACAGACAACCTTTGTTCAGTAATTTCCCGCCAGTAAACCCACAAGGACGGCTTGATATTAGGAAGCCTATGTACGAATCTGTTCTTTTTATTTATTTTCTCGATCTTGCCATGCTTGCAATCATTTAAAACAGCATGTGGCTCTGTAGTGTATCACAATTGCCACCTTCAACGAACACAACACCGTAGGTGCGTATGATAACGTGCCATTTTCTTGTTTCGTTACTAAAAATTCTTCTAGCGCCCCAGATAAATGAAAACCGTTGTTTTTCATTCGTACGTTTTTTAGTTGTCCGGACGTCCAGTTGCGAACGGTATTGAATGCATGCATATAATAATAACCTAATTTGCTTTAACGAAGCGGATTACGCGGCGCAAACGTTATTGTATCTTTGTTTATAAATTTCATAGAATAGTCTGCATTCGAGTCGATATTCGGAGCTGGTTTTTCACGAATATTCATATTCTATTCAAAGACATTACTGTTTGAACAGTCCGAAAGAAAAGAGAGACAGTAAGACCAAGGGAGGGTTAATAAGTTCTGTTCATATTGAGCAATTAACTGCACTACACTTAACCCGAAAATGCAAGCTTGTTCCAGAAAATACAAATAACCCCAAGTACCTCAATTCATTCCGAAGAATTTCATGGCGCCGGCTGCCGCGTGGGAGCGCAGTTGTCACGGAAGACGGAATATATATATATATATATATATATATATATATATATATATATATATATATATATATATATATATATATATATATATATATATATATATATATATAGGTGCTAGGGGAGAAGTGAGAAGGAAGAAGTTGGAATGAAATGGCGGACGACACCCGTCTCACTTAGATGATGTCATTTCTGTTGCCGTTCTAGTTAGGAACGCTACATTTTGGCGCAGTCGACAGGATTCGAAGACCAGCGATGCGGGTGACGTTTTTCGTCGACCAGGCGTCATCAGAGTCTGTTGTGTTCACCCGATACCAAGTGCACGGTGAGCCAGCGACGGACCTTCCTCTTGAAGTTAGTTCTGCCGCGCTGATCAACGTGGTACTGCAACAAGCTGCAATCAGCCGCCAAGCCCTCGTGCAAACAGGATCGGTGACAGTGAATCTACAACTGCAGACACTGAGCGAACTCGTTCTGGAACCCATACGACGTGGCACCCTCAAAGAGGAAACGCCTGCCGGGAAGGTGAGCCTAGACTTGAGTGTTATGGAACTGCAAAGGAACATTATACAACAGATCGAAATAATGAGAACTTTCGTCCAAGCGCTTAGTCGAGAGCAGTCAGCACGAAGTATTGTTGAACCAGATGTTTTTGAAGGAAAATCGCAAAATGCACACTACTGGCTGTGTTTTTTCGAGTACGCCTGTGACAAGAATCTGTGGCATTCCGACGACACAAAGATTTTGCATATGCGCCGCTATTTGGGCGGTATAGCCAGAAAATGGTATGACGTGCAACTCATGGATTATGGAACAACATGTTGGGAACTGTGGAAAAGCAACTTTTTAGGGGCTTTCGAAGGCAACGCAGTAGAAAGATGGGATGCGGCACTGCGGTTCAATTATACAGGTGGCTCTCTGCTTGAGTACTGTCTTGAGAAGCGTCGCCTGTTGTATTCTGCAGAACCGAAGCTGTCGTCTTCTGCTGTTGTAGCTTTGATAACGCAAGGGTTGTGTATCGAGATCCGTTGTCATGTCCAGCTCAAAGGTCCAAGAACGTTTGATGACCTTCTGAACTTTCTACAGACCTCAGTACCAAGAATTACATCGAGAAGACAGCCAGATGGTAGAACAGAGCAACTTGATTCCAATCTAGAGTCGTTGCCGTCAACTGAATGTGAACACAGCTTCATAAACAAATCTCTGGGAAGCGTAAATCATGACTGTGAGGATGGTGAAGAACCAATTACCGCAGTTCACGGCAACCTACTTCCACATAATCTGTCTACCGTGCATCACAAGCCCCAGAAAAAGAGCTTCAGTGAGACAGTATATTTGGTGTCGTCAAGCTTATTGTACGCCCCCTTTAAGGTAGATGGCATTGAAGTGAAGGCTCTCGTTGACAGTGGAGCTTCGGTATCTATTATCAACAAGACTCGAGTGGATGCCAGTCGTCTGCACGCTGGTAGAACATTGCGTGTCCAAGCCTACGATGGGTCAGTGACCATGCATAGCGAATGGGTAACCCTGGCTATTGAATTTCAAGGAAATGCTATTACCAGTGACGTATTGGCCATTCCCAATGTCACCTACGATTTTCTTTTGTCCCGTCCAGACATGAAAAAACTTAAGATGAACCTCTATTGGGATGACAAGGTAATGGCCGAAGACACGATAAGAACAGAAGACCTTGGTGAAGAACCTAGTGTATCAAGGCTAATTTTTCACCACGAAGACATCAAGACTAAGTACCCAGAGCTTATATGCATAGGAAGCTACCCTCCAGCAATGAAATCCCATGTCGTTCCTTTCGAGCTCGCAGATAAAACAGTGGTTCGTAGAACCCCCTATAATATGTCCAGAGATAAAAAGGTGTGGCTGAAAAAGGAGTTGCAAGAAATGTTAGACGCAGGTATCATCCGGCCTTCTGTATCCCCATTTGCTTCTCCTCTCACTATTGCACCTAAAGAAGACGGGACATTCCGCCTCTGCACAGACTGCCGGGCTCTCAATCGTCAAACTGAATTGATACCTTATCCAATGCCGAGAATCGACGACATCATTGACGAAACCGGTGGTTGCCATTGGTTTTCACGAATAGATCTCTGCAAGGGCTTTTGGCAGATTCCACTAAGTGAAGAAACGAAGAAGTACACCGCGTTCATAACCCAATTTGACTTGTTTGAGTACAACCGCCTACCATTTGGTTGGAAAAACTCCCCTGCGTGGTTTCAGAAGATTATGACGGACATTCTGAAACCTTACCTGGGCACATTTTGCAATGTGTACATCGACGACATCATCATCTACTCAAAGACAAAGGACGAACACCGTAGTCATCTTTCAAAAGTTCTTCATGCCCTCAGTCTTGCCCAACTCAAAGTCAACTTCAAGAAAAGTGCGTTCTTTCAAGATACCGTAGTATTTCTTGGCAGGGTGTTTGATGGACAGACTAAAAGCACCAAGCAAGAATCGGTAGAGAGAATCTCCAAGCTGGTAAAGCCTTATGATGTGCACTCCCTGCGCGTTTTTCTTGGCCTTGCAGGACACTTCCGGGCGTTTATCAAAGACTACGCACTGAGAACAAGGTGCCTCACACGTTTAACTCAGAAAGACGTGCCTTTTCATTGGGACGAGAAGTGCGAAGCTGTCTATCGTGAGCTTGTAAAACTAATATCGTCGGACCCCATCTTGCGAATACCGGATTTTTCCTTGCCTTTCGTGCTGAACACGGACGCATCACATTATGCTACCGGTGCAGTTCTATACCAGAAGCCATCCAAACAAGCTGATCAAACCAAACACTACGTCGTGGGGTACTACAGCTATACCCTGAAACCCGCCGAAATCAATTACTGTACCACAGAAAAGGAAGCTCTGGCCGTCTTAAAAGCTGTGCAGTACTTTCGTACTTACCTGGAAGGTGCCAAATTCATACTTTTCACGGACCATCAAGCATTGACTCAACTTCTGAGCATGGCCCAGCCAAGAGGCCGCATTGCTAGATGGGTGAACTATCTGCAACAATTTGATTTCGTAATTTCGCACCGTCCTGGCCCACTCCTCACTGACGCTGACGCACTATCAAGATTACTTGTACAGGATTCAAGCAATAATCCAGATACAATCAATCATATTAAGCTATGGGAAGGTACAGAAGAGCTCCAGTTTATCAATGGAAGGTATCACGTACCACCAACTATGATTCCAAGGATTCTTCATCTATACCACGACACCCCTGAATCGGGTGGACATGATGGCTTCTGGCGCACTTATAAGAAATTGCTCATGAGATTCACATGGCCGGGCATGAAAAACGACATCAGCCATTACATCCGCACATGCCACCTCTGCCAGGTGAACAAAGTTAAATTCAAGCAATCGACAGACGTTATGACAAACCCTGAATATTCAAGCATCCCGTTCGAAGTAATTCATTTGGACTTCGCGGAGCTCAAAAAGAAGGGGGAAGGAGTCAAGCGAACGCAAGCTTTCTTGCTCTCCATAGATGAGTGCACACGGACGATTGCGGCTAAAGCTGGCAAAGAAGACGCAAACAGCGTAATAGACCTCCTCAAAGCTGAGTGTTTTAAACACACAAAGACGCTCGTCTGCGACAACGGGCCGGCTTTTCGGAGTGCCAAATTATCAAAGTGGGCCCAGGAGCACGGCATCATGATAAAGTATTCTTCTCCATACCACCCGGCAGCAAACGGCCTAGCGGAACGTGCCATACGAGACATCAAACAGTATCTGAAGATGTATCCAGACTTTGCCGGTGGCTGGAAGTGCTGTCTCGAGGCCGCTGTGAAGCATCACAACAGATCATACACCACGAGTTTAGGCTGCAGCCCTCATTTTGTAACTTCAGGTACAGCGCCCATACTTCCTGCAGATCGTGAGCTAGGTCTCCTAGAGAACCTCGAACTTGCGGAAGTAAGGAAAACTGTCAAAGAACAGGAGATCTACAAGCGCCGCATGAAGCGAAACTTTGATAAAAGGCACAGTAGCGAGATACCGGACATACAGCCTGGAGACTATGTCCTTGTAAGGAAAGGAGCTGTGCCCTCAAATTCAAAATATTGCGGACCATTTCAAGTTATTAAGACTGCATGCCAGCATGGAATATTGAAGAATGTCTGGTACACCGGAGCCTCGGGCCAAACGGAGTGCGCCGCTATTGGAAACGTATTCAAGTATTACCCCAGGAGGTGTAATTAAAAGAAATCCGGAAGAGTGAAGCGGTCTGCGCTGGACGCATGAAAGAAGACGAAGGAAGGTGCTAGGGGAGAAGTGAGAAGGAAGAAGTTGGAATAAAATGGCGGACGACACCCGTCTCACTTAGATGATGTCATTTCTGTTGCCGTTCTAGTTAGGAACGCTACAATATATATATATATATATATATATATATATATATATATATATATATATATATATATATATATATATATATATATATATATATATATATATATATATATGTATATATATATATATATATATAGTCATATATGTATATGTATATATATATATATATATATATATATATATATATATGTATATATATATATATATATATATATATATATATATATATATATATATATATATATATATATATATATATATATATATATATATATATATAGTCATATAATGAGAAGCCAACAAACACTGACACCAAGTAGAACATAGGGGAAATTGCATGTGCTTAATAAATGAAATAAAGTAATGATAAATTAATGGAAATTAAAGTGGATGAAAAAACAACTTGCCGCAGGTGGGAACCGAACCCACAACCTTCGCATGTCGCGTGCGATGTCTACCAATTGAGCTACCGCGGCGGCGTTTCCCCATCCACTTTCTTGGGTATTTATGTGTACTAGTAGAACCCTGGGAGTGTTAGCCAGCGCCACCACTCACAGACCTTGGCGGCGGACGTGGAACGTCTTTTTTGCCGCAGGCGTCACGAGAACGTGATCTTTTCGGGTGAAGGCAACTGGTCAATAAACCCACATATGCTACCTGAAGGCATCAATGTTGCCGGATGTTCCCACCTGCGGCAAGTTGTTTTTTCATCCACTTTAATTTCCATTAATTTATCATTACTTTATTTCATTTATTAAGCACATGCAATTTCCCCTACGTTGTACTTGGTGTCAGTGTTTGTTGGCTTCTCATTATATGACTAATAATTATCGGGTCCCTCGGTTAACCCCCTTTCTTCTCGTTTATATATATATATATATATATATATATATATATATATATATATATATATATATATATATATATATATATATATATATATATATATATAAAATTAGAAAATACACTTACTATAGTACGTTGGTCTTCATGCGCTAAATCCTGTTTGACGAATAACGAGAGGGGGAAAGGGTATGGCGACGGCCCCTGTGCACGTTGCATGGGCTCTGTTGTGGTGATAACGATACGCGCATTGTGGGTGCCGGCGCGACTGCAGCAGCGGTTGCGGCACATGCATGAGAGGTGCGGTGGCCCAGTGACTTCGTGCCTGCCCGGCAAATCAGCGACACCACGTGTTCCATGTGATCCACGCGGCCACAGTGTTAGTCGATTCCCCTGTACTATCTGAACTCGAGGTGCTACACTTAGCCGTTCATTTCCGCTGTTCAACGTTGGTGCACCCGCACGTCGTTACCGCCTTCCACTCAATGCAGGATTCGTGCAGGCACTCATCAGAAAGGTAGTACAGTGTTCGCCGAGAAGGTATCGTGCCATTTCAGCAAGAACAAGAACTGGCACTGAACTGCCGAACCAGTTCACGCAGTGCAGGGTGACTCAAATGGACCTACTGCCTCCAGACCACTTCTTTATAACGTTATCTCCGCGATCAGCCAGAATCAGCCTAGTTTACGCTTGCACTGTTTCCACGATCGGCCTACCCTAGTCTACGTTTCTAGCGATGCCTACCCGTCCACCACCAATGTGTATTAATTAACAGTTCTCTTTAGGTTTTTTTTTTCTGAATATTAACACTAGGTGAAGAAGAATACAAAGATAAAATGGGGGAGTGGCATCCTATGATTCCGACCAGACATAAGATTTTCTCTTGTTCAGCTAATAATTCCAGCGGCGATTTGTGCAAGATGTTTTCTGATGTTGTATGTGCTACGTGTGTGACCACTTGTGCTTTCGCTAAGTCATTTTGCTGTGGCGCTTTCGTTGTACGAGTTATCAGTGCCGGCGGGCGCTATGCGCTAATGATGGGTCGGTTCTGGTAGCTGTTGTAGCAGTTGGTTCTTATTTAAGAAGTCAAAAGGAAAACGAGACGCAGCAGGCATCTTGACTGTCTCGCCTTCTTATGGATATTTCGTCGGCTAAGGAGAACATAATTAGAAAAGGAATGGACTGAAGAGATACGAGGTGTTACAAAAAAAAAATAATGAGTTAGCAGAATAAAGAAATAAGAGCAGGAAATTAAGTACATACTATTATTTTATAAAAGCAACTAGAATTCACAACAGTGAGCATAAAGAGAAAGATCGTACTGTTCCGGAGCGACTAGGGTAGCTTTCACCTCGAAAATATCAGAGGAGACAGAATTACGCAGCGTCGAAAATTGCACCACTAACGCTGTACCAGCCTTTCGTTTCTTTTCAGATCTCGTTCTTTCTTTATGATTTTTTTATACGTTAAGTAACTTAAAAAATTTAGCTTGTGCAGTTCATATATTTTGATCAATAGAAGAAAGCGGATGCGACAACAGGTATCAACTGCCCGAAATGCCTGAGCGTTTTCCTGGTTGCCTGCACCTACACATGGTCCTAAGCCCCCGCATACATATTTCTTCTTTCATACATTTCCTTCAGTATTTACGGAACGGTTTCTTGTGTTCAGAAAAGCCTTTAAACCAATACATAACAATTACTAGGACGATAAAATACCAGCTATTGTGCACATGCACGTGTGATCGTACACTTTTACGAGGATTCGCTCAAAAACCGACCTCAAGTTGTACACGTTTGGCCTGCGGAGCGTTGTGCCAGTTTGACCTGCACCCCTCCAGAGGACGCCACCGCTCTTAATGCCTAGACGCTGCCTGGAAGTTAACTTTTCCCGCTCAAGTATAGCGTCGCGCCGAGAAGCTTCACCTCGCTAACAAAGCGCCGGCTATAGTTCGGGCAACCATACCATCACAACGGAATGCGGCAGCTGCCTGTTAGTTGTGGCAAAATAAAAATATAGATACGTAGCGATTCCGTTCACAAGATGATTTAACACCACCCAAATTGTGGTTTGCCGAATTAATTGCAATTGAGGAAAAACTCCGTCTTCTAAATTGCAAAATTTATTGCATTCCCCAATATACAGTGCCTTAATTTAATCATGTAGCTAAGTTAGAAATCGAAAGCTAGCGCTCATAATGGGTCAAACAACCCTCCATTATTTTATATTTATCTTTGCAGCGCTCTATTCTGTGCAAGAAGCATAGCCATCGTATGCCTCTTTTTTTTTCTCTTCCCGTTACTTCTAAGCAGAGTAGCATGCGATAAGATTTTTACCTCAGACGGAGCTTCCTTCTCTGCCTGAAATAAATTATCCTCTCTCTAAAGTGCATAAACGCAAGCACGGAGAAATGTTTTACACGCAGAACTATTCCCGCTTTGGAAATTGAGCTGGCACCAGAGGCGAACATTACGTAACACCAAAGGGTGATGCGAGAACAGTGCCTGCGATCTCTGTTTAGACGGCCGAGCAGAGCAGAAAATACTTGTGATTCCTTTCTTCAGTTCAAATAGGCAACTTACCGGAAACATCTCAGCGGGTTATTTATTTTTTATATATATAAACGTTCTTATCTATCTATCTATCTATCTATCTATCTATCTATCTATCTATCTATCTATCTATCTATCTATCTATCTATCTATCTATCTATCTATCTATCTATCTATCTATCTATCTATCTATCTATCTATCTATCTATCTATCTATCTATCTATTGGAGAACAAGATAGAAATAATAAAGGGCTACCTCCTGCTGGAAAAGAGGGGTAAAGGGAATAAAATACCATAGAGAGATAAATGAAATAACTAACAAATATCGTTCGCGGATGTATCCGAATTCGGGGAACTTAATCATAAGTTACAGCGAAGCATTGTAAAACACCTCTCACATCCTTCGCAAGTCCTAGGTGTCCGGTTCTATTTTGCTATGTAAGATGCAACAACGTTTTGTAGCAAATACTTGTTGTCTGCTGCATTATCCCGCGTTAACGTGTTAACCGGTATTACCCGGCGGGTAAAACTAGTTAACCGCTGCTGCTACGGGGCTCTGCAACTGAGCACGACATCACGCACTTAAATTGGGGGGGGAGGGGGGGGGGGTGCAAAGAAGGTCGCATAGTGAGCTTGAATTCATGCTGAAGATACTCAACTCACCAAAATTAACCCGGAGCCCTCCATTACGGCCCCCAATGAAATGCCGTGGTTTCTTCAGGGTGTTGAGCTCCATCAATCTAAACCAAACTATCAATCAATCAATCAATCAATCAATCAATCAATCAATCAATCAATCAATCAGTGAAGTACTAGTTTAACTAGCACAATATTTACAAGTTTACTAGCCAGAAATACTAGTGAACTGTGTTGCCAGAATTTTATCAGGTACATGATTGAAGATTAAGAAGCCAAGCAAATTTTGGTGTACAAATGTTAACGTTCGAATTTCAAGACCAAAACTTTGATTAAGTAATACACATGGCTCACATGCATGATCTATCCACGAATCAAATGGTGGCTGGAAAATTGCAGCGCAGGTCGGCTCTCTCGTCTCCTCATTCCGGTAAAAAGGAAGGACAGCGACGAAGTACCTTTCGAACTCTCTCCTTATTACCCAATATTCTGTTAGGAGATTTTTTGTTAATTCTCACTCAGTTCACGCAGTTATGCACGCGCAGTGTTCACGGGGACAAAGGGACGGCCTAATTCTTAAAATTGGTCAGATTAACCTGCTTTTGTTCCACTCGAGACAGGAATTAAGATAAGGTTCACCGCTAAGTTGCAGCTGTTTCCTCGTATTGTGTGTGTAAGCAATCATTTTTACTTCCGCTAAAGACGAAATAGTATAGTAGTAGTGGTAACAATAACAATAATTATTATTATTATTAACGTCACAACAAAGATTTGCGACGTTGCTTAGCGGCTTACTAAATGTAAACTCCATGGTACGATCCAGGTTAATTTTTCATCGTCGCTACCGATACGATGGCCCAGCCTAAATTAATGTCACTTTTCGAGATAATCCGCAGCGACAACATGTCTAGTACAGCGCAACATGTTGCTGCATGCATTTGCCTTCAAGTCAGAGAGATCTTTTTATTAATATCGTGACTCTTGGGATGATTCTAGAGGGCGGAGAAAAAGGGGTCCGAAGAAGCCGGGCGATATTTGTGCAGAATTCTGCACGCCGAGCTTCGCGGCCATTCAAGAAGGCGTGCGACTATAGCAAGCCAGCGAGTGCGGCCATTGACCCACCAGCACGCGACCCTGGGCGACGCGGCACGCGCTCGCCGTCGCAGTGCTGACGCGATACGCTCACCCCGTTGCTCGCCGGCGCCGTTTTCCTTCGCTCTGCATGCGGCCGAATCGAACGACGCCTCGTTTTTTACAACTGCGCGGTTACGAAGCGTATCGCACGTGCGCAGAAGAGAGCGAGCGAGGGCGTCCCGAGGCGTAGCCCGCTCTCTGTCGTGACCGAGTCGCGGTGTCTCGTATGGCAACATAAGAAAGAAAGCGACGCTAGCCCTATGTGAACCGACGCTGAATTCGTACACCTTTGCACGCACTTCGTGGTGCGAGTATCCATAACAACGAAATAAAACGACACTTACAACTCAACAACGATTCGGAACTTGCTGTTATAGCCTCAGGATCTGAACGTGACATGAATACCGACCGGCGTCAATGCCGCAACGGCGACACGCGCGAGAGACCACTCGTCAAAAGTCTCGGTTCGTACATTCCCCGCTCGGCACCAGCTGTCGGCACGACTGCTTGACGCTTCATGAGTAATGATGAAAGTGTCGACGATGGCGCATCATGTGCTCTGAGCAACTCACCGGGAATAGAAAGCTATATCAGGTGCCCCTAGGCGAAACTTCTATCGAATTCATTAGAGAGTTGATGAAAAATATGACGAAACAGCGCCGAAAACAAACACGAAGAAACGAAACAGCAGGAGAGTGCGCTGGCTCTAAAATGAAGTTTTCGGGGGGAAAACACTGCATACATGACGGTGATGATGATTTATTGGCGTCCGCTTTGAAACAGTGCGACGATAAAGTCACCTAGCCTGCTTGAATTGATCAGGTATGCTATACGTGCTTTTCGTTCTAGCATTTTATTCATGTAACAATTATATGGCTACTCTAGACTTATTATCCGCAGCCGGAATCACCATCGCCGTGATGTTACCTATAAAGCCCAAGGGCGATAACATCACCGCCGCGCGCCGTATGCTGTATGTGCGAGTGAAAGCCTGCGAGGGTGAGCCGACGAGTGTAGCTCGATATCACGCGCAGCAAGCGCGTATAACGCGGCGAGTGAGCGCGCCGTCTTCCGTCGCGCGCAAGGCATCGGGGGAGGGGAGGAAGGGGTGGGGGCGTTCTACTCCGGCGGCGGCTGCGTATACGGAGCGGTCGCGCGGGCCTTATCTTGAAAGCGATCTGCGGAGGGGACAGAGTGCGCCGAGTGCTGATAGACTTGGTGTGCACCGTGTTCGCCGAACGTCGGGCCTCCTTTTGAGAAGTGTAATGTAACCGTCATTCCGTATACCCGCCAAGTTCCGCACAATCTAAAGAAAGTAGCTGCTCGAGACAACGTAGAGGTTGCGTTCTCAGCACGTAGCAAGCTGGGTAGCTTTTGAAGGGCAACTGATCCGACAGGAGAAGGTAAGGTTGTAAAAAGATGCACAAAAAGAGGTTCGTTAAGTGCAAAGCGGGAGTCGTCTATCGCATTCCGTTAGGCTGCGACCGTTGTTACATGTTAATGAAAAAGTGCGCGAAAAAGACGTAGACGAGAAAAAGAAAAACGACAAACACAAGCGCCCGTGTTTGTCGTTTCTCTCTTTCTCGTCTACGTCTTTTTCGCGCACTTTTTCATTAAGATGAAACCACACCATCTCGCCCAGCTCTCAGTTTTGATGAATTACAAGGCCCTTGTTACATTGGGCAAACGGGATGGTGCATGAATGAACGGCTTAAGGAGCGTAACTACGAAGTTAGCAAAACGCTTTCAGGTGATTTTCTAGTTATTCATTGCCATGTTTGCGTGTGTGCGTCCCTCTTCGATGAAACGTAGATAGTAGGAAGCAGCAAGTGTGAAATCAACTGTCTAATATTTGAGAGTGAGCAGATTTTCTATTACTGTGGTTCCTGTATTAGCAAGATTTCGTCAGCGTTGTCCGATAAAGGACTGAAATTTTTGCTCAGGTGTAATTAAATTTTCATTCTTTTTATTTGTACGCACTATCTTGTCTTGCTCCCCGGTGACAACGTGGTTCACGTGGTCGGTGACGTGTATTCGAAGGCACTTTTGTTCGGCTCTGTCAAGGAATTAAACTTCATTGCTATGAGCAGCGCCCATGTGTCCCCTTTTTTGTTATCGCCTTTACTAAGCGCTCAACTACTGCCATTCGAGATGAACCAACAAGCCCATTTCGCCACTCTTATCAATGCACGGTTTTGTTTGACGTTTGATATTGTGACATGTGGGTTAAGAATTTTCAATGGTTTTCTTTGTTATTGCTGTATTTTTTTATATATGCAACTTTCTGTGCCTTTCTGCTGAATTTAATTTTGGTATATATACAAGTCACCTGCCTTAAGTAGTGATTGGTCTTTGGTACAATGGTACAATTATAACACACGGCACTAACCTAAGGCGCCACCATGTGACTGTCCGGTTGTCTATAAGGCTCGAACATATATATATCAGGGGCGTAGCCAGGGGGGGGGCTTATGGGGCTTCAGCCCCCCCCGAAATTTTTTCGTGCTGTCCATGCACCGCCGACCAAAGCGACTCCCGGCGCCGGAAATCACTCTGGATTTTGTCTAGAATGTCTTTTTGACGCTCGAAAAGACATTTAACCGCGAAGATTGCAAACTCGGGCTGGATTTCGTGGCAACGCCCATACACCGGGAGTCACATAACGCCAAGCAGCCCCATCCGAGCAAAAAGTTTCAAGGGCGCTTTGATGGTGAGCGGGCTCGCCGCGTCATCTTACTGAGGCCACGGAATCTATGGAGCGCATGGATATCAAGTGCGAAACTTTATGGGTATAAATCTCATAAGCTCTTGATGTGAAAGGTGCATTGACATTTCCAAAGTTGTGCTTTAGATTTTCAATTGCGGAACTTTGTGGGTTTAGTGTTGTTATAAACATATGACGCCAAAGGTCTATTGACTTTTCTAAAGTCTTACATCGGAACATACAACGAGACAAGCCAAATCAACACACTAGCAGACGAGTTGACAAAACAGGCAGCGATGTCCAATGAGACGAAGTGTTGGGGTGGTTCATTTGTGCCGTCATGTCACATAAAAATATATCAACATTTTTTTTAACCTACGCCAGAACATCCATGTCAAGACACTAAAGCCAGCCAAAGTTACTACGTTCTTATTTATTTTTCCTACTTTGACTTTTATTCGCAAGGACACATTGAGCCTCTTCAATTTTTTTTTTGTTCTCGCTACCCTACCCGCGGGCTGCCAGAGCCAGCCAGAGCGCATACGTTTTTCTCGTATGGCCCCGACCACCCTGCGATGCACTTCGGTGCGCGTTCGGTTTGCTCTGGCCGAGTGGATTTTCACCTGACAGAGTTTTGGACGCCTTCTGGCTAGCAGACGAGAAAGAAAAAATGGTCGCTCGCCGCCATCACTGTGGGGACTCGAAGGATTGCACCGCATTCCTTGAGCGGAACCTTTCCGGAAAGTCTTGTTTCGCCGCTGTAGGATACTGAGCAGTATGCGTATGGTTCTCAGTGGACCAAGCGTCTCATGTTTTCTTCGGTATTCCTTCCGTAGCCCCATTAGGTGCCCGAAGTAGGCATTCGATTCTGGCCAACATACTTTCCTATGCGTTTTTTTTTTTTCATTTCGGTGCCTCCGCCTCACAGAAAAAAATACATTATTGCGGCGCAGCGAATTGTCGCATGGTGAAAGTTCGATTTTGATACTTCTTTTGCGGAAAGTAATGGGCGACGGGACGCTTCAGTTGCCGGATACGTTTATTATATTATTGCGAAAGCAATTATATGGACACTCCAGGCGCATTCCTGCCATCGCCGTCGCCCTCATGTTTCGTATAAAGTCCAAGGGTGATAACATCGTGACCACGCGCTGCATGCTGTATGTGCGAGTGAAAGCCTAGGAGGGGAGGTGGAATGGGTGAGCCGACGATGGTGGCTCAGTCTTGTGTGCGCAAAGGAGAAAAGCGGGGAGCAAGCGCGCCGCCTTCCGTCGCGCGCAATACATCGGGGGGAGTGAATGGAATGGGTGCGGAATCTAGGATTCTGTGAATCTATGATTGTGCAACATGTTTATTTGCCTTTTTTGACGCATTATATACAGTTACTTCTTCTTACATACATAGACTGATTGGAGACTTATACGTATACCTAAATATCTTGTTGCGAGGTTTTGTGTATACATGCAGTGAACTTTGTTTCCAATGACACTTTTTGTCCTTTATCAAGCCGTATTTTCGCATTTGTATATCCCTTTGTATCTTTGCATTTCTAATGTACGAGGGCGAGTCAAATGAAAGTGAGCCTACCCTAACCGCGCAATAATGGTTCGGTT